>NC_060138.1:304077325-304733262 GCF_021461385.2 Schistocerca piceifrons
GTGTTTCCGCGTCTGCCAGGAGAACGGTCGTGTGGGTCTCCGCATCTATCCCCTTCCTGCTGGGGGTCGGCGCCTGTTCCTTACGAGACGTGAGGGTCAAGGCTTCCGTCAGTTGCCATACCTGACGGCGAGCCTCTTCCATTTCCTCCCTCAGGGCCGCCCTCTCCTTTGCACACTTCATGCACACACCCGTATAGCCACACAACTTTGCTACATGGCCAAGCTATTGGCACTTATAGCACTGCCGCGTCTTCTTCTTCTCGCTTTTCTTTCCGCTTCGCACTTCTTCGGCCAGGTGCTCCAGTAGGACGGCGAGAAGACGGGATCTTGACTTTCCCTTGCCTTTGCCTCCGTCTGCGCGTACGGACGTCGCCTTCGGCTGGCGTCGTAGGCGAGTGACGATAACGAAGTGAACGGCAGCGAGTCGAGAAGTGGAGTGCCTCGCAACGTTCTCCAGGCATTCGTCAAACCCAAACTCATCATAAATTAGATCGCCAAAGACCACGGCGTGACTTATCATTCCAAAACACAATCATTCGATTGGCGTCGACTTTTACCAGACCTTAAGCGTCACTTAGCAAGGACTACAGAAATTTGCCATTCGTGAGCAGATGCTCGAACATTGTAACTCTTTCTTTTTAACTCCTCTCGCACCGTCACTGGGCTAGATAAATTGCTGGTAAAACTTTGTAATTCACAAGTGATTCCTTCCTCTGATTTCATGTGATTCCTGTGAACCAGTTCCCCACTGTTTAAATGGATTTGTCCGTCATTTGTCCATTCTGCTGTTGCTCATACTTCACTGACAACATAACACTCCCCACCTCCTTTTATACTGGTAGTCGCCGTATCATTATGTAGGGCTGTGCGGATACTATTAATCAGATGGTGTATATGGAGCCACTCTGATAAAAGAACACTCACATTCTGAGAGACTGTGTGGTAAAGGTCGACCATTAAAGTCTCGTGCACCTGCGCCAGGGGGTGCCCGCAATTGCTAGACAAAACTTAGTCCCCAGGGATTTTCTCTTGAAGTAGCCGTCTGGAATCCCAGAAACACAAGTCTCCACGTCCTGTTTAAGTCCGATAAAAAATGAAAAAAGGTTGTTATTGTCGTTGTCGCAGCCTTCAGTCCGACACCGTTTTGACGCAGCTCTCCATGCTGCTGTATTCTGTGCAAGCTTCTTCTTCCCCGAATGACTACTGCAATTTAAATCCTTCTTCAATTACTTACTGTATTCATTCCTTGGTCTGCCTTTAAGATGTTTATGCCACAGACTTCCCCCCAGTACTAAATTGGTTATCTCTTGATGCCTCTCAATGTGTCTTGTTAATCGATCTCTCCTTTCAGTTACATTGTGCCACAAGTCTCTTGTCTCCCAGGTTCTATTACCTCCTCGTTAGTTACGTGATCTACCCATCTAATCTTCAGCATTCTTCTACAGCATCAAATATCAAAAGCTTCTATTCTATTCTTGTCTAAACTGTTTATTGTCTACGTTACACAGCCGTAGATGGCTGCACTTCAGACAAATTTCATCTCAGAAACTTTCTAACGCTTAAGTCTAAGACCCATGTTAACAAATATTTCTTCTTCGGAAAAGCTTTCCTTGCCATTGTGAGTTTACCTTTTATATCCCATAATCCTAGGCCATCATCAGTATTTTTACTGCCAAAACAGCAAAACTCGTTGACTACTTTAAGTGATTCGTTTTCTAATATGATCCCCATAGCATGACACGGTTTAATTCCACTACATTCCATTATCCTTGACTTTCTATTGTTGATGTTCATCTCATATCCTTCTTTCAAGACACTGTCCATTCAATTCAGCTGTTCTTCCAAGTCCTTTGCTATATCTGACAGAATTACAATGTCACCGGCAGACCTCACCGTTCTTATTTCCTCTCCCTGAACTTTAGTTCCTACTCTAAATTTTCTTTAGTTTCCTTTACCGCTTGTTCAATGTACAGACTGAAAAACATCGAGGATAGGCTACAACCCTGTCTCACTCTCTTCTCAACCACTGATTTTCTTTCATGCCCCTCAACCCTCATAACGGTAAATAGTCTTTCGCTCCCTGTGTTTTACCTCTGCTACCTTCAGAATTTCAGAGAGAGTATTCCAGTCAACATTGTCAAAAGCTTTCTTTAAGTCTACAAATGTTATCACCGTGGTTTTTCCTTTCCCTAACCCATCTTCTAAATTAAGTGGCCGGGTCAGTATTCGCTCGTGTATTCCTACATTTCCTCGGAATCGAAACTGACATTCCCCGAAGTCAGCTTCTACCAGTTTTCTGTATTTTTCTGGGGGGTGGGGGAAGTTGTCTGTTTGTTTCATGTGTTATCCACACCTGTTAATTGTTAGTACCTTTAGTGGCAGTCATTTGTAGTTCGTTTTTCAAGTAAAACTCAGTTTGTTGAGCCAGCTTTAAGTCACGACTAGTTGGTGTGACTTCTTACGTGTATTTGGGGACTGCATATTCCTCGTTTCAAACTCTGTTCTTAATGGTACGAAGTGTTAAAGTTTTCTCGCAATGAGGTATCAAATAGAATTTCCACAATCCTTAATCATTGAGAATAATATTACATTTACAAGTTTTAATATAATGTACACTCACCAACATTAACAATCTTTCCAGTCGTCCCCACCGTGATGTAATTCAATAGGCTACTCCCACTTTAAATCAGCTGCTCGCTGCACTATTTAGAAATAGGATATTGACATGGCAGGTTTTCAGTTGTACCAGCACTTTGCGCAGCAATATGATTGCACCTACGATGCCCCTTGATGACATATATTCCGCTGCAGCATCAAATGGTTCAAATGACTCTGAGCACTATGAGACCTAACTTCTGAGGTTATCAGTCCCCTACAACTTAGAACTACTTAAACCTAACTAACCTATGGACATCACACACATCCATGCCCCAGGCAGGATTCGAGCCTGCGACCGTAGCGGTCGCGCGGTTCCAGACTGTAGCGCCTAGAACCGCTCGGCCACTCCGGCCGGGGCTGCAGTACCTGTCAGCTCTTTAGCGCGCAGAGAAACCACTTCATCTCTTGGACAGTCAAGATTTGCCTTTTAAAATAAACCTTCGCATAGGTTTCGAACAGGAGCGAAGATGCAGACGAGGTCACCGGGCTGGTAGACAACAGGGCGGCCGCCCGCGTCATACCTTCGGCGATCGTTTCCTCGAGCCTGCAGCGTGCGGAGTCGCACAGACTCTCAACTGCACCAGATAGCTTCATATTGCCACGTAGAAGAAGGTGTGATTAGATGTATGACAAACACTAACTTCACTTAACGAACGCTTATTCAGCACTTGCACATACAAGAGCGCGGAGCGAACTGCCCCTGGCCAGAACACATACAGTATATATATATATATATATATATATATATGTGTGTGTGTGTGTGTGTGTACAGCTACAGAACGTTCCAGTAGAATGGTTCTTGACATATGTGGATACTTCTAGAATGTACCCGAACCGAATATAGAAATTAAAATTGTATAGTCCATTTTAGTTTTGAGCTCACTACCCTCCAAGCAACAGTTTAGTATCACAATCACTTCACCACGGTGCTACTCAGGTTCTTCTGCGACATTGCTACCTCCTTAAGAGAACAGCGTCTCGGTGTTACGGCCTCCTAGTCCGGTTACGAATCATCGGTCCTGCACACTCCGACTCCCGATGACTGAGTCTCGCCCTGGCAGTGATCTCCTTAGAACTTCTTTTGCCGCTACGCTCCTCGTCACCTTTCCGCTTGTTGCCTGTCGCTGGAGCTTCGAATTTACCCTGGGCTGCAGGATCCTTATAGGGCCTCATTCGAAGGACGTGGACCGTAACTCTGATCTTTCGCCGCCTTGTGTTGGGGTCGAAGTCTTTAACTTCATAAGTAACATCAGATAACAGTCTTACAACCTTATGAGGGCCAAAGTAGCGCCTGAGGAGATTCTAAGAGAGACTAACCTTTCGAACAGGAGCGAAGATCCAGACGAGGTCACCAGGATGGTAGAAAACAGGGTGGCCGCTCGCGTCATACCTTCGGCGATCGTTTCCTCGAGCCTGCAGCGTGCGGAGTCGACCTAACTGCCGAGCTTCCTCACCTCTGGTTAACACCTAGCCGATGTAGTCGTCGTCCACGTCATCAGGATGTAACGGGAACACAGTGTCCATCGTCGTCGTCGCCTCACGCCCATGCTTGAGGAAAAATGGCGTAAATCCTGTGGTGTCTTGTTTGGCGGTGTTGTAGGCAAACGTCACGAAAGGTAGCACCTCATCCCAGTTGCTCTGCTCAACATAGACAAACATTGATTGCATGTGGGCCAAGGTCTTATTAAGACGTTCAGTAAGCCTCTTAGTTTGCGGATGGTAGGCCGTCGTCATGTGATGAGTAATGTTGCACCTACGGTTTATCTCTGTCACAAGATTCATTGGAAAACTTTCCCTCGATCCGTAATTAACGACCTTGGAGCACCGTGTTTTAATACAATGTCTCACACCATGAATTTGGCTACTTCGAATGCTTCGGCTGTTTTCACGGTTTTTGAAATGGCATAGCGTGTCAGATAATCAGTGCAAAAAATAATCCATCTATTGCACTAGCAGACGTTGGAAATCGTCCGAGAAGGTCAATCCCAACACTCTTGAAATGCGTTTCGGCTGGTGGAATTGGTATGAGTCGGCCAGGTGGTTTCTGAGGAACTGCCTTTCTCATTTGGCACTCTCGACAGTGCGACACATAGTGACGGATACTCCTAAATAAACCTGGACAGAAAAGTCTCTTGTGGATTACATCTTATGCCTTAATAAATCCTAAATGTTCGGTCTCAGGTGTGTCATGGAATTTCTGTTGAACATCTAAGCGCATGTGTTTAGGAACCACTGGTAGCCACCTCTTTCCAAACGAATCAAAGTGTTTCTGCCAAAGTAATCCATTAAGTACCTTAAAATTTCCTTTGACATCCTCTGACCGATTTAAAGCAAGCATAATTTGAGATATCTCGGCGTCCTTCTTCTGCACAGCACAGAGATCCTGGAGTGCAGCGAGACAGTCACTATCTTCATCAAAGCCTTGATGGTCTTGCAAAGGGTTTCTTGATAGACAGTCAGCATCTTGATGTTTTCTTCCACTTTTGTACACTACGGTAATTTCGTATTCTTGAAGACGTAATGCCCACCTGGCGAGTCGTCCTGTTGTATCCTTAAGACCTGTCAACCAACGACGTGAATGATGATCTGTAACAGCGGTTAATGGCCTTCCATAAAGATACTGTCGAAATCTGCACGTGACCCAGATCACAGACAGACATTCTCTTTTCGTAGTCGAATAGTTTCTCTCGGCTTTTGTAAGTGTCCTAGAGGCATAGACTATAACCCTCTCTTTCCCATCCGAAATTTGCACCAAAACAGCGCCTATCCCATACCCGCTGGCATCTGTGTGTAGTTCTGTAGGAGCTCTCTCACCACACGGACCAAGTACAGGGTCAGTCGTCAGAGCTTTTCGCAGCACATCGTAAGAATCTTGTTGAGCACCATCCAAGATAAATTTAGCATCATCTTTTAAGAACTCTTGGAGTGGCCTGGCTTTGATTAAAAATTTTTGATAAAACGGCGGTAATAAGAACGTAATCCGAGGAAGCTTCTCACGTCTCTAATACTTTTAGGAATTGGAAATTCCGTTATAGATCGCACCTTTTCTAGGTCTTGCCGCACACCTTCGTTTGACACAAGGTGTCCAAGTATTTTGATTTATTTTGCTCTAAGGAGATACTTTCTTGGATTGAGTTTCAGTCCGCCTTGTTGGAGACTCTTCAGAACGGCCCTCATTCTTTTTATATGTTCATCAAATGTCTCTGAGAACACTATAATGTCATCTAAATAACAAAGACACATCGTACATTCCAGGTGCCTTAGAAGATTATCCATCATCCATTCAAAAGTTGCTGGTGCATTACACAAACCAAATGGCATTACCTTAAACTGATACAGGCCCTCAGGGATGATGAAAGCAGATTTCTCACGATCAGCCTCATCTTCTTCGATTTGCCAGTATCCCATGGTTGAGAAAAACTTATCCCCCTGCAGACAATCTAGTTTATCGTCAATTCGTTGAAGAAGGTTTATAGTTATTAAGCTTCCTGTAATCAACATAAAAGCGCCAACTGCCATCCTTCTTCCTGACGAGTACCACTGGTGACGACCATGGGCTCTACGAAGGCTGAATGATGCCATTCTTCATCATTTTCTCTACCTCGTCGCGAATTATTCGACGTTCCGTTGCTGACACACGGTATGCTCTCTGGCGTATTGGTTGATGGTCTCAAGTGCTAATCCGGTGCTTCACCATCGATTTGTGTAATGTGCTCTTCAACTGTGGATTGAAGCATTCAGAGAACACTTGAAGAATGGCAAGTAGCTTCTTCTGTTGTTCCTTAGTGAGATCTCGTGATAGTCGAGTTACAAGGTCTTGTAATGGCAGCACTATTTTCGGCCACAGAATCGGCATGAGAGGTTTCTATGACGCTCAGCTATTCTTCAATTAACGGCTCAGCATTTGCTACGCACAGGAGTCTTGGAAGGATCTGCGGTTCTCGTCGAAAGTTAACTATCCACAATTCACCGAATCCATTCTTAAATGACACGACAGAGGCTGGGATGACCAAGTTATTCTTCAGTGATATGCTACTCTTACATAATTTTTGTAGTGATCGACGGCGGAGGATTTCTCTCTTTGGCGACCTTACCTCCAAGGAAGGTTGCATCCTTTAGTTTTCCTGATTGCGGCCGCTAGGTGATCGGCTGGAGCTTCGAAACGGCGATGGAGACCTTGATCGGCGTGTTGGGGTGTGTCCTCTCCAGCGGCTAGCTTGCGGCGATGGTGACCTACGTCGTCCTGCACCCACATCTTCTTTTTCATCTTCGTCGTCCCGGAATTGGCGTCATCTAAGGTCGGTCTGCTGTCTTCTGACTCGGGCGTCATCAAACATCCGCCGCCTTTCTCGACAATAGCGCACCACATGTCCCGGTCGTCCACAGTGGAAACATACTGGTTGGTTATCCTGGGTCCTCCAGACGGCATTGTAGGAACGTAACTCCGCCTGGGTCTCGACTTTTTCACCGTTTTAAAGGGAAATGAAGGACGAGAGATTGGGTTCAACGTCTGTTCCACTTTCTCCCTTATGACATCTTGAAGCGTGTCGGTTTCTTGCTCGCCGTGCAATCGAAGTACCTTCTGAACTTCCTCTCTCAATATCTGACGAATAACACTTGTGAAATTAGTTGCTTCCTCCATCACAGACATCGATACGGCGTTTGGAAGTCGTTCAAACTTCTTGCGTGTAATTCTTTTTTGATGCATTGTCTCGATATACTGGCACCATTTTATGAAGTCGTCTGCTGTCGAAACCTCCTTCAGGAGTAGGGCTTCATACATGTCCTCAGCAGCACCCTTCATGAGATGTGCAACCTTATCTTCCTCCTTCCTTCTAGGATCCACTGTTTCACACAGCTCCAAGACGTATTGAATGTAGGATGCTCGTAGTTTCTCCTGGACGCTGTACCCTGCACTTTAATTTATCTTCAGCAATTCTGTCGTTGTGTGCCGCCAAAATACTTGCGCAGTTCCGTCTGGAGTACTTACAAGCTTGTCAACTTCTCCTCGTTGTTCTCATACCATTGCTTGGCAGTGTCCTCCAAGTAGAAAAATACGTTAGCCAAACACACGGTGTCATCCCATTTGTTAAATTTGGCTATACGCTCATATACCTTCAGCCACTTGTTTGGATATTGGCCATCGTCACCAGAGAACCCGGAAGGATGTCTCATGTAGTGGCACACAGTTTCTGTCATCGTAACGTCCTCTTCCTCTTTTGTCTTCGATAGATTGCGATCTGTTTATTATGGCTCGAACTCGGGTTTCTCGCTACGTAAACGGCGGCTCTGTCACGGCCTGATGGCAGTCACTGTGTCGTCGGTAATGTGCGCTATCACAAATTCCAATACCCGGCGCCTCCACCAGAATAATGTAGAAGAAGCTGTAATTAGATGAATGACGAACACTAACTTCACTTAACGAAGGTTTGTTCAGCATTTGCGCATACAAGAGCGCTGAGCGAACTGCCTCCTGCCAGAGCACATACAGTATATATGCGGCTACAGAACATCAGAAAATTGCAGTACAATGATTCTTGACTTTTGTGGATA
Organism: Schistocerca piceifrons; assembly: GCF_021461385.2. NCBI lineage: Eukaryota > Metazoa > Arthropoda > Insecta > Orthoptera > Acrididae > Schistocerca > Schistocerca piceifrons. The sequence goes on from NC_060138.1 coordinate 304,085,537, forward strand.
CTTTTAGAATGTACTCGAACCGAATACAGAAATTAAAACTGTACAGTCCAGGTGAGTTTTTAACTCACAACCCTCCAGGCAACAGATTAGTATCATAACCACTACATCACGGTGCTACTCAGTTGCTTCTGAGACAATATACTTGTGAGAGCAGCAACACATAGTCCTTGGTTAAAACGTGACAACATCTTCTCTTTTTGAAATAAGGTTTTTCCCGTACATTAGCACTCCTCTCATTCCTCTCTTCTATAATAATTTCTTAACGCAGTGGTGTTTCTGTTACTATACTTCTCATCTGAACGTTCTCAGTTTACACACATTCGGTGCTAGTTTCCTCATTACAGAAGTGGTCCATCGAATCAATCAAAGAACTTCTTCGTTGCTATTGCGTCTTCGTTTCAATATTTGTGGCAGCGTGCAAAAGTCAAAATGGTTCAAATGGCTCTGAGCACTATGCGACTTAACATCTGAGGTCGCACGACTGCTACGGTCGCAGGTTCGAATCCTGCCTCGGGCGTGGATATGTGTGGTGTCCTTAGGTTATGTAGGTTTAAGTAGTTCTAAGTTATAGGGGACTGATGACCACAGATGTTAAGTCCCATAGTGCTCAGAGCCATTTGAACCATTTGAACCTTCTGAGGTCATCAGTCGCCTAGAACTAAGAACTAATTAAACCTAACTAACCTAAGTACATCACACACATCCATGCCCGAGGCAGGATTCGAACCTGGGACCGTAGCGGTCGCTCGGTTCCAGACTGTAGCGTCTAGAACAGCACGGCCACTCCGGCCTGCTGCAAAAGTCCGCTACCCTATCTGAAATCAGGCATTTTCTGCTACCGCTGTAAAATAATGCACTACAATGTAATTTAGTCTTTTATACATTCGGACTCAGCGGTTTTCAGTGCCGTTTCGCCCTTTGTAAGTGCCCTGAATAACTCTTCTAGGACTTGGGAACGTGCCTCCCATTGTTCTGTGGCTATCAGGTAATCAAGATAAATGGTTAATCTAGAACTCAGCTGAGGTCTGGAAACAGCACCTAGAATCCCGATTTACACCAAAAAAATAGATTAATACCAAAGGGCTGGTACTGGTAGGAACTTCCACTGATTTTCTACTATCTTCTGCCAATGGTACCTGCCAGTGCTCACACATTAGACTGCAACTTGAAGAGTACCTCACTCCTCTAAATTTCTGTAAAATTTCTCACACGTTTTCTGCTCTGTCTGTTCCAGTTCAACGATCTTATCAATGCGTTGTGATGCAGAACCACATGTACAGAACCGTATTGGTTGCTTACTATTACCAGCTGATTGCTATAAGGTCAGTTGGTTCGGCAGCCACCCGCCACCTCCCCCCGCCCACACACAGACACACACACAGGCTCATATTTCTAAGTTCTTCCTCCACAGGAGCTCTTTTAGCTAGTGGTACTGAACAAGGTTTCATGGCAAAAAGGTTGATGATGTTTGATTTTTAACTGACAATTTTGTATCACTACTGGTTGATCTGAAAATACTTGGTTGAGTAACAAATCTCTTAAAGCTTTGCAATGATCCCCAGTGATGTTAATTGCATGATTTACCATATCGGATACATTCTTTTCTACCCTCTTGTTGCCAGCGGTATCCTGATTATTGTATCTCTTTTCGTGCTTCTCTCTGTTGGCTCATTTAACTCCATTAGTCTTAACAGACATACTAGTGCTTCTTATCTACATCTACATGATTACTCTGCAATTCACATTTAAGTGCTTGGCAGAGGGTTCATCGAACCACACTCATACTATCTCTCTACCATTCCATTCCCGAACAGCGCGCGGGAAAAACGAACACCTAAACCTTTCTGTTCGAGCTCTGATTTCTCTTATTTTATTTTGATGATCATTCCTACCTATGTAGGTTGTGCTCAACAAAATATCTTCGCATTCGGAAGAGAAAGTTGGTGTCTGAAATTTCGTAAATAGATCTCGCCGCGACGAAAAAGTCTATGCTTTAATGACTTCCATCCCAACTCGCGTATCATATCTACCACACTCTCTCCCCTATTACGTGATAATACGAAACGAGCTGCCCTTTTTTGCACCCTTTCGATGTCCTCCGTCAATCCCATCTGGTAAGGATCCCACACCGCACAGCAATATTCTAACAGAGGACGAATGAGTGTAGTCTAAGCTGTCTCTTTCGTGGACTTGTTGCATCTTCTAAGTGTTCTGCCAATGAAACTCAACCTTTGGCTCGCCTTCCCCACAATATTATCTATGTGGTCTTTCCAACTGAAGTTGTTCGTAATTTTAACACCCAGGTACTTAGTTGAATTGACAGCCTTGAGAATTGTACTATTTATCGAGTAATCGAATTCCAACGAATTTCTTTTGAAACTCATGTGGATCACCTCACACTTTTCGTTATTTAGAGGCAACTGCCACCTGCCACACTATGCAGCAATCTTTTCTAAATCGCTTTGCAACTGATACTGGTCTTCGGATGACCTTACTAGACGGTAAATTACAGCATCATCTGCGAACATCCTAAGAGAACTGCTCAGATTGTCACTCAGGTCATTTATATGGATCAGGAACAGCAGAGGTCCCAGGACGCTTCCCTGATATCACTTCAGTTTTACTCGATGATTTGCCGTCTATTACTACGAACTGCGACCTTCCTGACAGGAAATCACGAAACCAGTCGCACAACTTAGACGATACCACATAGGCCCACAGCTTGATTAGAAGTCGCTTGTGAGGAACGGTGTCAAAAGCTTTCCGGAATTCTAGAAATACGGAATCAAGTTGAGATCCCCTGTCGATAGCGGACATTTCTTCATGCGAATTAAGAGCTAGCTGCGTTGCACAAGAACTATGTTTTCTGAAACCATGCTGATTACGTATCAATAGATCGTTCCCTTCCAGGTGATTCATAAATGTTTGAATACAGTATATGCTCCAAAACCCTACTGCAAACCGACGTCAGTGATATAGGTCTGTAGTTCGATGGATTACTCCTACTACCCTTCTTAAACACTGGTGGGACCTGCGCAATTTTCCAGTCTGTAGATACAGATCCATCGGTGAGCGAGCGGTTGTATATGATTGCTAAGCAGGGAGATATTGTATCAGCGTAATCTGAAAGGAACCTAATCGGTATACAATCTGGACCTGAAGACTTGCGATTTGAGTTGCTTCGCAACCCCTAAGGTATCTACTTCTAAGAAACTCATGCTAGCAGCTGTTCGTGTTTCAAATTCCGGGATATTCCATTCGTCTTCCCTGGTGAAGGAGTCGTTGAAATGGTCTATCTTCTGCCCGATTATCCTCTGTGAACTTCACACATCTCCATTCACAACATGTCTTATTCTTTCACTTACACAGAATGTCCAATCATAAGAAAACTTCAGAATTCAGCTTTGTTGCAACTAGAAAAATCTTGGTCCATCTAAGTGTTTCTTGAATGGATTGTTGTCAATTCGATTTGATATCAAGCTTGTATTGTATTGAACTGGGGACCTAGAAAAAAAGGGGAGGCTTGGTCTCCGCCGTAGTCCGCAGTGGTACACAACCCCACAGTAGGCTACAGCATTCCACATCCCCATCGCCGCCCCACACCGAACCCAGGGTTATTGTGCGGTTCGGCCCCCAGTGAACCCCGCCCGGCAACGTCTCACACCAGACGGGTGTAACCCTAAATGTTTGTGCGGTAGAGTTACTATGGTGTACGCGTACCTGAAGAAAGTGTTTGCACAGCAATCGCCGAAATAGTGTAACTGAGGCGGAATATGGGGAACCAGCCCGCATTCGCCGAGCCAGATGGAAAACCGCCTTAAAACCATCCACAGGTTGGCTGGCACACCGGACCTCCACATTAATCCGCCGGGCGGATTCGTGCTGGGGACCGGCACGACTTCTCGCTCGGAAAGCAGTGCGTTAGACCGCACGGCTAACCGGGCGGGAGATATCAAGCTTAGTTAAACTTCCAGTGGCCCGCTCAATTTTGAGCTTGGTCAGTGGCGTTACTGCAGTCTGATTCACCAGGTGTTGAAACGGCTGTCATAGATAGCCGTGACACTACTGTCATTGTCAGCTAGAGCTACTCTCTGTACATCACTTGTCCTCCTACCAAGGACGGAAGACTGTCTTCAGCTTTTCTGTTGTTCCCTTCATCTTCTAATACATATTATTCCACATCTTCACATGAGTACATCATCGAAATTTCTCATCGACTAGTGACACTATTCTTGTCTGGCGGTTCTTTGACAGGTAGGTTTGGTATATCTACTGGCGCTTTGTCTGTATGTAGATGGCCCCAAAACCAGTTTATTCTTTGCCTTCATCGGTATTATCTGTCCATCCTGCGTGTACAGCGAATAACCACAAGTCTTCGTTTCCCATCAGCTTGGTTTGCTGAATTTTAAAGATCCCTCCTATCTTCTAATTAATGTAATTCACTATCAGATCTACTACATCTTCAAATCCCTCTTCGTTAATACCTGTCAAATCACCATGCCTACCTAAAGTCTCGATCCAGGACTTCTTTCTTGTCGTCTCCTTCATTAATCTCCCTTCCAGCATCTCCCTCTATCTCCTCCGTCATTTTCCCTCGTCTTCTATGCCAAGAACACCTTCTCCCTTTCCCATTTCATTTTTTTCTCCTCCATTTCGCACTGCTTTCCCTTTTCTTCAATACGTATACAGTCTACATCGTCTCTCTCTTGGTGAAAGGTTCCGTCCATACGCTACTCGTTCTCTTTTGAGCCGAGTGAAGTCAGTCCTACTGGCCGCGAAACTCTCTTGACAGCTGCTGAATTCATCTGTTCGAAATACGGGCGTGACATCAGCTTCAGTGAAAGAGGCGCCTTCTCTGCTCACTTTTTATACCGTCACCTCGGCCATTGACGCCACAAGGATGGTACTCATTGCTATACCTGCCTTGATGTGCACTTCGCTTCTTGTTGCCGTTAATTTTGGTAAACAATCGATTTTATTACCAGTCATTGCTCGTGTCTACTTCAGTTTATTATTTCGTAATCATTTGTTGGCCCTGGCCACTGTCTCGCTCGTGTGTGGACCTCCACATACGCGTTCCTCAGTTTCCATGCTGGTTCTGATCCCGATCTCTCCCGCTTTCTTCTCCCCTCCTGCTCTGCCATCGTTTCTTCCGTTTTTGTGTCTTCCTGAATCACTACTACCAATTTTAAAAAATGTATCGGCTCAACCACTTGTTTATGGTGTAAAACACTAAGATTGACGCGTTTCGGAAGTCTGTTTGTATAGACATCTCTGTGACTTCCCTGTTTACTTGCGCGTGAGTTCACTCGTGTTTCAATGTCGTGTTTGGCTACGTGGTGTGTGGTATCAACGAAGACGCACGGGGGGTTTACAACACTAGAGGAGAGAGCCATGTGGTTAGATGTTGAACACCATAGGCGACACCATTTTAGAGTATTTTTATATTTTGACGACTATGTGGAGATGCACCTTGGAAGACACGGCTGCAACAAGGGAAGTAGCCACGATGTTTTAATTTTATTATCAATTTTATTGTGCCTGGTGTATGTTCCATTTTAGCGCGTTTTAACAGGTTCTTTTACTTTTTATTATTCTGATGATGGAAGCTTGACTTCAGAAACGCGTCAATCTTAGTGTTTTACACTATAAACAAGTGGTTGAACCGATATATTTTTTAACATTGACATTCACAACCACGACCTCTCATCCAGTATGGATAAAATCAAAGTTTACTGCTACCACTTCCACATTGCGATACACTATTAATGTCTCGAGTGGGCCTTGTCGTCTAGTTCAGGCGCTCTTCAGATGGTCTGTACAAATAATTATTGAATTGCGATTCGGCCGATTCTTGTCGTCTCCTACATTAATCTCCCTTCCATCATCTACTTCTATCTCCTCCGTCATTTTCCCTTCGTCTTCTGTGCCAAGAACTCCTACTCTCTTTCCCATGTCAATTTCTTCTTCTCTATTTTGCACTTTCTCGGAAAATGTTCTTCTTCCGTTCAATGACCACCTCCCACTACTTGCTGTACCGTTTATGGTAACTTCTTCCATAGTGGCTTACATTTTAGTTTATAATCTCCTAGTTGATTTGTATAACAAAGTTTTCAGTGAATCCTTTCACATTACGAGAACACACTTCCTCCACTTCCTCCACTAGTCGTATGGAAATATATTCTCCACATTGTTCTGAATCCCTTTTGATCAAAGTATCTCCATAAATTTCTCAAGAAGTTCCTCCACGCTTTGATTCCTGGCGCTGTAAGCCTAGCACATAGCATCATTGTTCATTAGGCTACATGTCTCATCTATTTGCTCATCGTCATTCCAATGAGTTGGTTTATTTATCCTCAATCAATCTATAAATAATTCTCTATGTGTCATTCGTTCTTTTTTAAGTTCTAAGTTACTGAGTTTCGTTTTCTCTACCCCTCGCTCGAAGCACTCTCCTGGTACCATGTCCCCCCCCCCCACCCGACAGCCCCTCCCCCCGCCCCCTTCCCACATACATATAGGCTAACATTTGTCGGCTCTTCTCGCAATTGGTGATCTATCTGGGCTATCCTCTGTGCCACAGCATTTGCCTGTACCTGTACCGTTTCTACTCTGTCTTTAGTCTCACCTTATTTCACAGCAATTACGCGCACAATATCTTCTATAGGATTCACTTGTTCAGCAGCCTTATCATTCTTCCGTTCGTTATCCTCGGTCTCTGCCTATTCAAACGCATTCGCAATACCTCTTAACCTTGAGCTTTTCACAGACTTCTCACGGCATTTTTCTCAGTTCGTGTTTTCATTCTGATTCTATACCAGCAATAGCTCCTTTTAGATTGGTCTGAACATCTCCTATTTTAGTTTCTAGCGTGTTTTGTTTATCTAGATTCTTAATACCTATTTCTATTTTGCCCAGTTTCATACTAGAAATTCATACATTATGATATAAAGCTGTCTGAGCGTAGGATTAGCAGTCATATCTCACAAGGACCTTCCTTCTTCCGATGTGTCTGCTTCTATGTGGTGTTGGCAGTTGGTTGTCCAATGTCTCATCCTGTTGTTTCTACTGCCTTCTCCTTATCCTCTACAGCACTATTTCTTAGAAGTTTTCCAATAGCTTCTACAATAGACGCAATGTTAATGTCCTTTAATCTAGCCTGGGCACAAGTAGACATAAACAATAGTGCTTCTGATCCGAATATCGTAGAACTCGTCAGTCGGCTGCTGTTATGTATGAAAATCACCGAAGTTCGCCCCTTAATCGCCACATAAATATTCTATCATCTTTTTGTTGACTTTTACTGATTCTGATTTCCTATTGCTTTTCAGTTAAGACTGTTTATGAAAAAGTTGCAGGGACCATCATTCGACTACATGTTCTATAATGCGTTACACAATACCCAACAAGTAAATACGCGTCTGATGCCTTTCCCTATCTTGTCAAATAGCTTGTAAAATTTGAAGGTGCTTTACTGCACGTTACACGTAAAGTTTCTGAAGAAAATCCTTCACCATAGCAGCTCGTAAACTGTTGGGATTAAAGCGCCACACGCCTGTGAATTTAATCAATCCCATTGACAGTCTACTTCTATCCTCGAGTGTGATGTGTCTGATACTGCCTGGTATTAGGTTGGGGTAAAACGTTTGTGGGGCTTTCGTTTTGCATGTTGGTGTTTCAGTTGCGATGGATTCGTTTGTCTATTGCCATTTTTTTGTTTATAGTTCACTATTGCTGTCTGAATTTACATATTGTCATTTTGTCATTTGGAGATAGTGAGTGAATCGTGGACAGTTGCCAATGGAGTGTCAGGCGGAGAAATTGGAAAATTTCCGACAACAGCGAAGGCAGCCAGAAACATTTGCCCCGTTTATTGGAATAATGCTGCTGGACAGAATACGGGAAAAAATGGTTTCCTCGTTTTAAGGAGGATCATTTTGACATTAGTGACTCTCCATGTACAGGATGACCTTCGGGGTTTGACGAAGATCGTTTAAACGCATGGATCCACAATTATCCAAGTCACTGTATTCCAGAACTGGCAAATGCGGCGAACCGTTGTCATTCGATCACCGTGCGACATTAACGTGCAATGGGGTATGTTCAAAAAATGGATGTGTGGGTACCACATGCTCCAAGCCAAAATCACAGAAATCAGCGTGTGGACATATTTTTATCTCTGCTGGCCCTTCATCAACTGGCTCGTGGACAACATCGACGATTCCTATACTGCATCGTTTCTGGTGAGGGTAAATGGCTTGTTTATGGCAATGTAAGAAAATGAGATCAATGATTGAACGCAAACAAAGCAATGTTATGCATCTGGTGAGACAGTTACGATGTGATGTACTGCCAACTGCTTCCCCGACGTGTAACCTTTATTGTCAACAGCTGAGACGTCTTAAGCAGACGCGATCCAACAACAACGACCAGGAAGACTGCGTGAAGTGGTGCTACTCAATGATAACGCCCACGGGCTTTTTGCTAGGCGAAAAAGAAAAAAATATCTACGGGAGTAGGGTTGGGAAGTCATTCCGCCCCCGCATTATTCACCTGATCTCGTGCCCTCACATTTACACCTTTTCCGCTGTCTGCCGAACAACCTTCAAGGAACTTCCTTTCCGAATGAAACTGCTCTCCAAACGTGGCTCAACGAGTTCTTCGCTTGTGGTTTATACAGTAGCGAAACCGAAAAGTTACTCGAGTACTGGCAAGCGTTTGTAAATAGTGAAGGAGAATGTATTATTAATGGCTAAAGTTTCTCTTACGTATATCTGTCGTGTTTATTATATTTACGGAAAGACGCTACGAACTTACACACCAGCCTAATAGATAGCGTCTATTTCTAAAAAGATGTTGACTGAGATCACAGATACGGGACACAACTACACGTCAATAGCATACAAAATAAATATCTAGAAGTAAGATATATAAAAATTAAAAATATGTACAAATTACGTGTTTAAATTATTGTACTGTACATCTACTACTACTACTAATTTGTCAACAGAACGAAACCGTTCGCTGTTTACCCTAGGTATGTTAGCGGCAAGAAAGAATCAATGTCTTCTCTGCGCGATAGCAATGGAGATAATATCGAAGACAGTGCTGCCAAAGTAGAGTTATTAAACACAGCCTTCCGAAATGCATTCACAATAGAAGAGGAGGTAAATAATCCAGAATTCGAATCGAGACCAGCTGCCAACATGAGTAACGTAGAAATAAATATCCTCGGAGTAGTGAAGCAACTTAAATCACTTAATAAAAGCAAGTGTTCTGGTCTAGACTCTGTACCAATTAGGTTCCTTTCGGAGTATGGTGATGCATTGGCTCCATACTTAACAATCATATGCAACCATTCGCTCGACGAAAGATCCGTACACAAAGACTGGAAAGTTGCACAGGTCACACCAATATTCAAGAAAGGTAGTACGAGTAATCCACTAAATTACAGACCCATATCGTTAACGTCGATATGCAGCAGGATTTTGGACCATACATTGTGTCAGAAAATTATGAAGTTCCTCGAAGGAAACGGTCTATTGAGACACAATCAACATGGGTTTAAAAAACATCGTCCCTGTGAAACACAACTAGCTCTCTATTCACATGAAATGTTGAGTGCTATTGACAAGGGATTTCAGATAGATTCCGTATTTCTGGATCTCCGGAAGGCTTTTGCCACTGTACCACACAAGCGGCTCGTAGTGAAATTGCTTGCTTATGGAACGTCGTCTCAGTTATGTTACTGGATTTATGATTTCCTGTCAGACAGGTCACAATTCGTAGTAACTGGCGGAAAGTCATCGAGTAAAACAGAAGTGATATCTGGCGTTTCCCAAGGTTCAAAATGGTTCAAATGGCTCTGAGCACTATGGGACTTAACTTCTGAGGTCATCAGTCCCCTAGAACTTAGAACTACTTAAACCTAACCAACCTAAGGACATCACACACATCCATGCCCGAGTTTCCCAAGGTAGTGTTGCAGGCCGTTTGCTGTCCCTTATCTATATAAACGATTTGGGAGACAATGTAAGCAGCCGTCTTCGGTTGTTTGCAAATGACGCTGTCGTTTATCGACTAATAAAGGCATCAGAAGATGAAAACAAACTGCAAAACGATTTAGAAAAGATATCTGAGTGGTGCGAAGCGGGGCAGTTGACCATAAATAACGAAATGTGTGAGGTCATCCACATGAGTGCTAAAAGGAACTCGTCAAACTTCGGTTACACGATAAATCAGTCTAATCTAAAAGCCGTAAATTCAACTAAATACCTAGGTATTACAATTACGAACATCTTAATTTGGAAGGAACACATAGAAAATGTTGTGGGGAAGTCTAACAAAAGACTGCGTTTTATTGGCCTGACATTTAGAAAATGTAACAGACCTACTACTGCAGGCTTTCACCTGCTGGTCACCGTCACTACATCTGTGCTGAGGTGCTCGGTTCGCCTCGCACTCGGATGTTACTTGCAGTGATCGGCACGTCTGCACTAGCCGGTATGATCGAATTCCACACTGAACTCGCATTCGGAAGGACGACGGTTCAAACTCGCGTCCGACCATCCTGATTTAGGTTTTCCGTGAATTCCCCAAAATCGCCTCAGTCAAATGCCGGGATGCTTCCTTTGAAAGGGCTCGGCCGACTTTCTTTCCTGATCCGGTGGAACCGTTGACCTCTCCCGAATCAACCAGTCAACCAACTGGCTTCCACTGGGCTGTCGTCATTGCCATTCCCCCTGGCCCCCTACCTCTACCCTGCCCTGGCTCTACTCTCACCGAAGCACTGACAACGCAACTCCACACTACTGCTGCCTTCTCGGAGAGGCAACGCTGGGCGCGAGTCACCTCCGGAAGTCGCTTGTTGAGCCAAGCACACTTCACATCAGCCTGCGTCCCTTGGCGCTGACTGAAGCAAGACAGCTTTAGTACTTCTGCACCTTACACGCAGTACACATCAATTAATGACGATACTGTTGCTGTGACTTATCGTCGGACATGCACCTGGATCTCAACTTGCAGCAGATTGAATAATAGTAAACCATCCATAATGACCCCGATACAGTGGAAACTGTAACAATGATACCTATGAAACACACTAAACAAAGAATAAGCAGCGATATTACACATATCTCAGATAAATCAGCAAAGAAGAAAGTTTGTAATGCATCTACTTTCGGACTCTTTGACAAATTGCCGCCAGTCGCTTTTAACGTAAGTTTATAATGAACTTTTAAGTTAATTGGGGGTTCATTATAACAATCTATATTGCAAACATGTGACCTTCCTTCTCTCTGATGTACTGCCACTAAACAGCAGCGCAAATGATCTTCATCGACATTCAATTCATTTCATCGTTATTGTTACGTGTTTGTATGTTCAAAATGGTTCAAATGGCTGTGAGCACTATGGGACTTAACATCTGAGGTCATCAGTCCCCTGGAGCTTAGAACTACTTAAACCTAACTAACCTAAGGACATCACACACATCCATGCCCGAGGCAGGATTCGAACCTGCGACCGTAGCAGTCGCGCGGTTCCGGACTGAAGCGCCTAGAACCGCTCGGCCACAACGGCCAGCTTTGTTTGTTCAGTACCCTCATTCCGATGCCCCCAATACCCAATGCCACTAGTGTTTTTAAATGTAATCTCTTTCTGTTATGTTTCCTAAAATGTTGCACACTCATCATTCTTACTAGGGATGAAAGCTCAATTTCTCCAGGTAACACATCTCCCCAAAATGAATACACCACTGGAAAAACTGTGTATCTCTTTCTTACGATATATTCTTTTCCTCTGAGAGACTACAGTAATTCTGCTAAATGTCCCTCAATCAAGAAATGACCATAGATATTTTTTTTATTACATTTTGCTAAAGGAACATTAAATTTAAGTCTCATGTAAGAAACAGTATCTAGTAGAGAGAGCTCAAATTACTTTTTGCCGGAAATAATATGTAAAATCAAGTCTCTTCTTCGCTGACGACAGCGTAAGTACACACTTAATACCAGACCTCTTTATTGTGTCACCCGACCACCGTCCGTATTCGTGTGGCCTTTGCAGATGGCCAAGTTCATGCCTGTGTGCGTATTCAGAAGCGTGATTTTTGCTTGAAAGGAGGAACATTCAAATTGTAAGCACAATAACAAAAAAAGGAATTAGACAGTCGTAAGCGGTAACTTAAGCGAGTTTAATAACATCGGATCGTATCTGAATGCCTTAGGCAACAGACGTTAGAAATTAGTACTGAGGTTATTATCATTAATGCTTTCTATAGATGACACCATTAATTACCAGTCTCCAATTATGATCGGTTACATAGAGTCTGCACCGAATATTCTGCTCATCGTATATGACCAGTATACGGAGAGATTATGGTCAAAGAAAGACAGAGCTACTTATTTACGTTCAACTGATGTTTGATCACTGAGACGCAATTGAATGGTTTGTATGTGTTAGACGAATGTAGGAAACCACTGTGTACTTTATGTGTTATATGGGCAAAAGAACTGGCAGCGAACGACACGTATCGTCAAATGTGAGCTATGGAGTGACGAATGTACCCTATGGGTAGATAAACGAAACTGAATCCCAACATTTAAGGGACTAAGTGAAAACGCACATCGTGAGCGTTCTGATTACTAAACTATTTTATAAATGATAGCCTGAGGGATCACAGTAAACAATTTATGGGTCATAAGAGTGCACGATCGTCAGTGACGTGGATCGTACCATACGTTGGTTTTATACACTGAAGCGCCAGAGAAACTGGTATAGGCATGCGTATTTAAATACAGAGATATGGAAACAGGCAGAATACGGCGCGGCGATCTTCAAAGCCTATATAAGACAACAAGTGTCTGTCGCAGTTTTTAGATCGGTTACTGCTGCTACAATGGCAGGTTATCTAGTTTTAAGTGAGTTTGAACGTGCTGTTATAGTCGACGCACGAGCGATAGGACACAGCGTCTCCGAGGTAGTGATGAAGTGGGGATTTTTCCCGCACGGCCATTTCAAGAGTATACCGTGAATATCATGAATACGGTAAAACATCAAATCTCCGAAATCGCTGCGGCCAGAGAAAGATCCTGCAAGAACGGGACCTGCGATGATTGAAGAGAATCGTTCAAGGTAACAGAAGTGCAACCCTTCCGCAAATTGTTGCAGATTTCAGTGCTGGGCCATCAACAGGTGTTAGTGGGAGGACCATTCAACGAAACATCATCAATGTGGGCTTTCGGAGCCGAAGGTCAACTCGTGTGCCCTTGATGACTGCACGACACAAAGCTTTCAGCCTCGCCTGGGCTCGTCAACACCTACATTGGACTGTTGGTGACTGGAAACATGTTGCGTGGTCGTAAGAGTGTCGTTTAAAACTGTATTGAGGGGATGAACGTGTACCGGTATTGAGACAACTTCATCAATCCATGTCAGCAGGGGACTGTTCAAGTTGTTGGAGGCTCTGTACTTGTGTGAGGCATGTGCAGTTGGAGAGATATGGGGACCCCTGTTACGTGTAGATACGACTCTGATAGTTGACAGGTACGCAAGCACTCTTCTGAGTGTAAACACTTCCGCTGGCCACCAAAATCTACAGACATTAATATTATTGAACATATCAGACAACCCTGCAGTATTCATGGTGTCAGTTCCTTCCAGCATAACTTCAGACATTAGTCGAGTCCTTGCCACGTCTTGTTGGACACTTCTATATGCTCGCGGGGGCCCTAAACGATATTAGGCAGCTGTGACAGTTGTTTTGGCTCTTCAGTTCATAATAGTCTTGCGCTTAAGAGAACAAATCTGGGAAAATACTATTTCTCGAAAATTGGTGTGCGACATGAAGTCCACCATAATCAACTCTAAAGGATGTATATGAGAATATCACCGCAACTGACCTTTTTCTATAGGAAAGAAGCTGCTTAAATTTTGGCAAGTTAGGGAGATAGGAGAGAAGTCTACGTTCAACTCTTTCAGCCTGCACAAAAATTACATCCAAACGAGTTGCATTACCTACTTCATAACAGTTTTTAGAAAGCCAGGAGGATTAAAGAGATTATGCGGTATATTGTGACGCATTACATTTCCCTTTGGTACTAACATACACAGAGCGGTAGCGCGGATGTTAGGAAATGAAGATTCATATTCAAATGAAGGAAAGTAGAGTCCCAAAATCGTTTTCTTTTCTCATTTTAGTATTAGCGTGGAAGGTAACTCTGCAAGGACGCATCCATTTTCTCCCCCAGTCCTGCATAGCCTACCTCATTCACCCTCTCTAACGGTATGCATGTAGACAGTGCGTTCATCTGGTACCAAGGCCTCCCAGAAAATGTGCTCTGGATTTGCTATCACTGAAACGTCAATTGTGGATACGTGTCTTACTACGTGGAAATGTTTTTGAAATATATGATAAATGCTCTTGACTTTGTCACAGAAAATTTCCGTCCTTTCCGTCATCATTCGAAGCAGAATCTCTGAACTAACTTTCAGTTTCGACTTCTTTCTAGTACTGATCCACACGATATATTACAGGAATTGTGCATATGCGTAAGTGCACTAAATTCGGTACAGTAAATGATGAAGAAGTCTCTGAAACGTTTCCGGAAGGAGGAGATGGCAAGCTGAACCATTTTTGTTGTATAAATTATGAAGACGACTCTGGAAAGTTTTAAGGAGCTGAAACCAAATTCACTGATTGGGGGTTAACTTTAAAAATTGGGTAAAACTTTTATTCTCCATTGGAGACTAAAAAATCAACGAACAAATCAGATTAAAAATATGCTTTATTGCTTTCATGAGCTAATCGTGAATATATACTGATCATAATTTAAGCAGGTCTTAAGTACCTTACTGTGTCTCCAAACCTTTAAACAAATGCATTGCCACAGGAGGCCCAATAAACTGTATTGCCATTCTCCCGGCCTCTTTGATCATAAGTAACACATTACAGGTTACTACACTAATATAGATATATGCATTTATATATAAATGAGTACACCACTGGGTTACTTGAAGCCATACTTTGGTTTTACAACATGTTTGTAACATAATTATGTACACTTTTTGCTATTACATCACGTCATCAGATATCTCTCAACATTGCTCTGGAGCCGTCAAATTAACAATCTCTGAAGTAGTTAATATATACAATTAATAATTGGAATTCATAGATGATAATGTCGTTATTTATATAATAAGAATAATTTGTATGAAATTGTTTCTGACGATATTACAATTTTTATTTAACTTTATTTTATTGCTATTGTTCGAGCTATACCAGCTGGCAGCTCGTATATGCTTCGTTTTATGTCAAAAATATTACAGACGCTAATATAAATCTCTTAAGTAAAAGGAATCTCCTACATACGATTCTTCCTATAGGTGCGGAATGGATGTTTGCACATAAACTGAAGATCTTTATACATCCATCGCTTTTGTGAGGAGAAACTCACGTGGTTAATGGTATTGCTTAAACAATACTTGGAATAATGTTTTAGGTACTACGTGAATAAATTTATGGTGAAATGTTTCGTGGAACTCTTTAATCATCATCCTTAATAAATTCTGTCAGAAATTAGTTTTGCATGTCTCATTTTAATAACAACGAATCAAACTTCCCATAGTTAAAGTATCAAAACATCATTCACACATACAATTCATCACAAGGCAACAGAACAGACAGAAAATTTTATCACGAGAAGGAATTCACGTATCAAATTTTATTTATAAATATTGGTGTATTTATAAGGCTGACTTATAGTAAGTGAAATTTCTTCCCTTTTGAGTCATTACAATTTACAACTTGTGTCTGCTTAATAGAATTCATATTTAGGTTTTAATCAAATAGTTTATTTCTCTTCTTGCCACAAAAACAATTCCTTTCACCAACAGTTGCAGCTTGTTACTTACATCAGTCAGTGCTGGTAGAAAGCTGGTTCTAGAAACCATTTGCTCCAACTGACTGCAGATACTACTGATATGCGTACTGATGAGGCCACTGACGACGTCAGCATGCGTGTTCTTCTTATTTGCTCTTAGGCTAAGCGTATTTCTTCATTGTGTCGTAGTGACGAATACCAAAAAGGAACGCAGCCCTTTCTGCTGGAGTCAGCTCTGATTTCACAAAGTGAATATTACAGTAAGGGAGCCAGAAGTTAAAAATAATTTATTCTGCTAAATGAGTTGGGTAGTGGTTTCAATGAACGCCTGTTAGAATACTTTGTCTAGTTTGTGTATTGGGGAGATTTTCGGTACCGTTTGTAATTTAACCACTTTTTACGAGATGTGGAATTATTTTGAAGCAACACCGTGCGGCAGAAGATAAGGAAGGTTATTCATAATTCGATTGAAACTAAACTAGCGTCACTTCTTCAGGTGCTCACCTGAAGGAAACAAGTTACGCTTGTTCCTGCCTCAATGAATGCCTACCTCTACCATTAACAGTGAAGGACCAGGGAAAACCAAAAACAATATTCCTTTAAATTCTCTTGGTTTTCATACCAGGTTACGCTTACGTGCTTCGGACTTTCTCCATTATTGTCATCAGGAAATGACAGTCGTACCTGATTCTGTGGCAGCAAGAAAGCCAAGATCCTTTTAGCCGCTGGAGAAATGTTAACGTTACTCCATTAAGTCCATAAAAATGTCATACTAAATACTGAAATGAAGAGCACGAAGGCGATTGAAGCGATTGTGGAATGAGTTCCGGCTCTATGATGCCTACAGATTTATGAGTACTTTTAAGGAAAATTTCACAATGTGAAAATATGCGAAATGTAACGGAGTTTTATACATATTTTTTGTCAGTTTCTTCATTAATAACTGAAAAATTAAAACAACAGCAAACTAACGTCAGTACAGAACGGAGTGACATTAATTTATTTGTTAATCTGAAAAACATGTTAGTTTTATTACTTAGGGTGAACCATTTGCTTTGTCTAAAAATTCTTGTTCATTAAGATGCAGCTCGTTAGGGTTGTTACTCTGTTAGTACCCAGACATAAATTAATCGTAGCTTTCTAAAAAGAATAGTTGAATCTAATACGGTAACGGAAGCAAATGGAGAATATTTTACCTTACACAACTGCCTATATTCTTGTCAAAATAGCCACAAATAACGACAAACACTCGTTTATACTGTCATCGGTTATTACACAATGAAAATGTGATCATTATTCATCCATCGACTGTGTTTGAAATTAGCAACATCTGCAAGATTAGTATTGACGTTTCAAATACCATGGATAAGTAATTTTCACCACGTACCACCGTGTAATGATACAAAAGACAGCATGTAAGACGAATAATTTCATTCTTGTTTTTATACCCAGCTCTGCAATTTCAAAGTATTCTATACAAAAAGGTTTGACTTGCTTAAAGTAATGAAATGAATGAGTGTAAAATTGGACATCGTCTCAGTAAGTTGCTTGAAAGTAGTGCAAATCATGATGGCAATAATATTCCCCGTATCTTCCATCAGATGGCTTATTGTACGCTATCCCCACAAGTACGCAAAAATCTGAAAGAATGACAATGAACCAATATTTCTGATGTAACATAGGGGGTAGGAATGAAACATCATATTAAAATAGTGATTTAATCATCGAACTACACGAAACTAAGTTGCACGCTGCTGACCCACAAAATTTCTCTAACTTCTCTAAGTTCATATTGATCAGTTCTTCCATTATGTCTTGATTCTCAGGATATTTAGACGAAACGTCAAACTTGAGAAATTAATAAGTGTTAATGTAAAACCATTGAAGTAACTGGACCTGTATAAAGTTTCAAAGTTGACGAAATGGTAATGTTTACGTAATGCTCAATGTCATTGTAGGAACAGGTAAAACGTTTCTGCAAAAAGGTACAAGACTAGCTCGTCGGTGTTTCGCGTTAAATGATATCTGTACATCAGGAGTCTATACTCCCTAAAATGCTTTTTGATCAGAGACTGGAATAAAAAAGC
This sequence comes from Schistocerca piceifrons, assembly GCF_021461385.2. NCBI lineage: Eukaryota > Metazoa > Arthropoda > Insecta > Orthoptera > Acrididae > Schistocerca > Schistocerca piceifrons. The sequence continues at coordinate 304,103,505 of NC_060138.1, forward strand.
ATTTTACAGTATTGGATCACTGTTTGTACACGCGAGTATGTCGCAATTGGTGAGACTCCCTAAAATGTCAAAGAATTTTACGGGAAATGAAATTTCTGTTATTGTTTCAAGTAATTTTCGGAGGAGTGGCTATGCTGACATAGACATTCCATTAAATTTTAAACAAGGAAATGTAATTCTGTTCCTCATCGATATTATGCTGTAACGTAACCACAAATACATAACTACTTTCGAGTAGCCATTTTCTTAGGTGGTATCTTTGCATAATAAAAAGTGAGGGCACGAGCACCTGAGTTGGTACTTGTTTTTAATAATGCCACAAAAAGTACTTATCATTTTGATAGTAGTATGATCATGAGTGCACCTCTTAACTTGCACCTCCATGGAGTGAACGTTGAATTACATGTCACCATCATCGATCACAAAGAAATTTCATACATTGATCATAGACACTGTCAGAAGGATATCACACCTTTTCTGGGATCACACCTATTATTGATGAAAGGCCAGTTATATGGAAAGACAATAGCCAAATGTATCGCTCTCCTACTATTACAGAAGCTGTATATACGAATCCTAGGAACTATCGTAAGGGCGCGACGGTATATGGGGTACAATTAGCATAAAGTGAGCATGAACACTTCGAACACATAAAGGTAAAGGCCATTATAAACTGATAGGCGTCCCCGATATCATACATCGCTTCGATTTACTTATCTTTCACAACTTTAAGTGAGTAGAGACCCGACAATGCCATTGTGTCTGATAATGTATTATTTTCCGTCGTAAATTCCAAGTGTTGCAGGCGCAGAACCGTTACAGTGTGAGTACTTCTCAATAATGCCGGCAGAAGGCCGGGGAATCGAAAGGTATGGTAACAGCACACAGACTTTCTTTAATTATGTCTTCGAGCACTTCCTCATCACTTGTTTCGTTAAAAATAAATACATTTCATCTTAGAGCTGCCTATTACGCAGGACTGTCTATGAACATAATCGATCTTCTTGTTTGAACACTATGAATGTCTGCGTGTGCCTACAAGTAAACACCTGAAAAATGTATCAACCTAGGGTCGAACTGCTTAACTAATTTTTAAATAAATTTGAACAGAAAGAAATATGAAGACAATGATACCTTCAATCAAAGATATTAAGGAGCTTTTATCTGTCAGCATTTCTCAAATAGCAACCGTCATTAAAATAAGTGTACGATTAAACATTTCTTTATCATTGATCGAAATTTTTGGTTTGTTATTACCGTAAATAATACAGTAATGTAGCAGGTTTCGATTCCCGATACCTCCTCAGATTTTGTCTGAAGTAGAGAGGTGTAGTGCGGAGTCCACTCAGCACTTGAGAGGCCAGACGAGGAGAGCTTGAATAAAGAAGCAGCGGTATCATCAGGATTCATCCGGTAGCAGTAACTGCACGATCATAGACAACATTCGGAAAATCGGAACAGGGGTAAGGTCTAATCCGTGAATGGTGTTACGTTAACAATAGGTCAAAACTGAACCGTTGTGGAGTTACAAGAGTAAAACGACAACCAACCTGCAGCGAGGACATTGACGTACGTCGTGCAAACGCACGCGTCTGGTTGTGTCCAGTGGTTGCGGTCCTACATTTCATTGAAAATGTCAACTTTGTAGCAATGCTTGGAGGAGGAATATGCTGTAAAAGGTGTGATTTGAGAGAAAAAGGGTATTTAAAATAAGTTACTCTTTCCTTTTCCGCCTTTGGCTTAGTTCACACTTACCGACCTACTCTACTTGAGCCAACAGAAGTTCATTCGTGCGCTCTATACATCCGCGAAAATTAAAATATGGAGCCTCACAATGTCACAGGTCGACCGTCTCAGCGCTCAGTGTTTTTGCACTAAGACTTATTGTCTTAACAAATTAAAGGCGTTGCGGTACTTTTAACATTCTTTATTTAGTAGTCTAGCTTTAACCAGTGAACGCCACAGAAAATGCGAGCCTAACGTAATAAGCCATGGATAGGATTTAAAGTTTGTCAGCTTAGACTGTTCATCTGAGAACATTATCGTCGGCAAAATTAATAATAACTGCGCTCTTTAGCAGAAAAGGGGAGTTAGTTTAACTGCTCATACTTGAGCGCGCTCATAGCTTATTGGCTGTCGTTTTATGGCCGCAGTTCCACGACGGTGCAAATCCGACTTAGGATTACGTGGGGAATTTTACTCGTTTCCATGTCTCTCAGCCTTCTCTGATCTTATTATCAAATTGCTTCTCTCTAGCCTGTATACTGCAGCTATTCAGAAATTTGGTGAACAGACGTTCCATTGTTTCTCAGGTGTATATTTCTAGACTGTAACAGTACGCGGCCGAACCGGCGCCAAATACTGTGCGAAATCTGCGTGGGACTAAAGCAGGGTGACATGCGTGTGCATCAGAACAGCTAGCCATTTGTGTTGCTGGTGGGACAGAGCGCTCAGCCGCGAATCAGTGGCAGGCAGTGTCATGGCATGCCGGAGCAGGCTGATGTATCACCACGCGCCTTGCCCAATCCATTATCATCCGCACAGCAGGACAACAAGCTGACACGCGTAGCGCAGTGTAACAACAGCAGCTCCGGCCACCACTACCTCTGGAAACAACGAACGCGGCTGCTCCCACGTCATTCAGGTAGGTTACAACAGGCGTTCGTGTTTGGAGTACGAACACTAGCGCCATTTGATGTTTATCGGCACTACGCGGAGCTGATAAATAATTTCTACGAACGGTGCTGCCACCTCGGTAGTTACAAGCTTAACTGCATTATAGGTCACTCTCATTCGATAAAGAAAGCGGAAGCAACAGCGTTTTTTACTAGTTCATGTACACGAGTATTGAGTAATTTTGTTCGAGTTGGGGAAAATTTAACTCAAGAAAAGGGCAGTCGTTAAGCACAAAACGACCACTGCGATTATTTACGTTGTCGTGTTGGTATCTCAGGCACAGCAAACGGCAATGTGCATCACACAACTGTCATTCTTATTTGCGTTGAGTGAGCATTTAAAGTGGTAAGAGACATTCTCCTAAAGGAATAACACTATTTAGGAATTACAGATTTCTCTTCATTAATGATTTTTTACACCTGCGTTGTTAATTTCAATCAAAGTACTTCAACGTGGCTGTAAGACACTCACAGAGTATGAAGATAAGAAACAAATATCGTCGGATGAATATTTTATCGGATGTAGCTAAATTGATGTACAACATACACTTGCGGAACATTATTTTTCAGTGTGAAGTACTTTCCTTTCTTCAGCATGCATTGCACTTTAACTTCTTTATTTACACGTACTGCTAGTCACCAAGCGAATAAGAAGTGACAGGTCTTCTCTCAGAAGGGAATACCAAAACGAGAAGAGATAGACTAAACACTGTTAGGTGCATAAAATACAATAGCCAGTTCTCGTAAGGACTTAATGTACAAGATACTTATGCCCAATACGACTTAGCAAAAGTTGGAACCACCAAGACATGGTCCAATAGATATTTGTGGAGTAATAGGTTTGGCTCTCGTTTCCTCACTGTTTCCACTATATTTTACAGACAGCAAGAGCAACCTGTTAAACTGAAGCAGTCTGTGATTACGCAGTCGTCTCAGAAGTCTGAACCAAGAGATTACATTCGGCCAAACAGTAAGGCACTATACGTGAGGAGAAACGTTGCATCACGTATTCCTAAGGTACTTTATGTTTCGTGTATCCCCAAGAAGATGTAAAAAATGTACATAGCGCGATCAGTGCAAAGTAATAACGCACACAATTATGTTTATTGGTGCGCCAGCAGTGAGTTATTAAGTAAGGAAGAAAATGGCTGGAAGAGTATCTTATTATTACTCCAACCGAAAAATGCGCGTCACACATCACTCTTATCACGAATAAGTTACGCAACATAGGTTGACACCGCTAACGAGCAGTTGCTGAAACCCCAACACGCGCTGCAGACAGCGAGGAACTAAAGCCTAGAATACGAAAGTCTTGCATCATCTTTCTAAAGCAAAGATCAAAAACAAACCATAAATCCAAATAATTTTGGCGCTGTTTGTCGGTATAAAATTCTACGCGGAAGAATTGATGAATGTATTCAGGGGAGATTCTGTAAGACTCGGGACACATTAAAACTCTCTTCCGACTACTTTGAGGATAACATGCAGTAGAATAATAAAAAAGGCATAAATCGAAGTCTGATTGTCCAAATTCACTTTCAGAATTAACGTAGTTTCAGGTGAACAACCAAAAGAAAGTTTAAAAGAAAGCACACCTTATAGTTATTAGGTTTAAAATAGAAGAAAAAGTGAATTTGGCGCCATATTTTATGCGGAATTCGATAGAAACCCACCCTAGATGAGACATAGATGTCGAAACATGTTTTAATTTGCCACGAATTTTTCATGATCTTCCTGCTGAAACTGACTTGTGTCGGTTAAACGAATAATCTACGAATGAGAGGAGAATAACGTGAATGATGAAGAGAAATACCTCAAGCAAGTAAAAAAAAATCTTATTTTTATGTGTTTACAATAAGCGAAAAAAGAACCGAATGACGTGGAAAGTGAAATGTAACATGGTAATTATCAATACACGAGCATCAAATTTCTAAATGTGTGCCGATATGACAGTGAAGAAAAAGGGACACTACGAAGAAAAAATGGTTATGTAAAGCATTACGGGCGGAAATGTCAGAGGGATTTCTCTTTAAAACCAAACGTGTCGTCCTCATCTGTGGAGGAGATTTTCAGGGGCATCGTAGCTTCTTATAGTGTCCGATTCACACTCTAGCTTGCTACTGACTGCAGCAAAATTATAACGAGAATTTTGCAAGACTGATGAAGAACGGCTAGAAGAGCTCGAGAGCAACTTTAGAAGAGGAGAGGTTAACAGATCACCTTTTGCGGAATACGCATTGGAATCAGGAGACATTGACATTCGCACCTGTAGAACTCAACTCTCAAACGATTTTAGTAGGAATGGGAGGATGTGAAATTGTATGACATCTGAATCCTGGCGCTGGAGAAAATACGTAACGGTTTTCCACCATAGGGTGACAGCAACAATGGACGACGGCGACCGACAACGGCCAACTGCGCTCGGATATTCAAAGCATGTGACGTCAGCCACTGCACGGGAGCACGCATAAACGGGATTTTGATGCACTTACTTGCGAGCCAGGATATGAACCGCACACTCAAATAAGCTACAATCAACCATGAAAATTTCCTCCGTAGATGGGGACCGAACTTACGCTTTTACTGTGGAGAACCACCCGGCCACGGCCAAATAGAGCGGAATATTTTATTAATTATAATTATCATTACACCCTCTAGGAATTATTAGTCGTTATTCATGAGGAAATTTTATGAAAAACTCTTTCCCAACTTAATTTCGTCTCTTGCTCCAAATATTCGCTACAGCTAAGTTATAAGATCACTTCTCTTTTATATAACGTTAGTTGCTGCGGAGAAACAACGATAATTATGCAATAAGACTTAAAATGTTGTCGCGAAAGCAGAGCAAACAATAACCGACACCCTAAAATAGTAAATAATACTCTCGCATTACCAGTTATCGGTGAAAAAGACAGTAATCGCTTTGTTTTCAATGCATTTACACGTACTTCCATCCATAGTCCGTGTTGAAGAGACTATAATAGCTGTGATATATTATTATTTTATGGCACTCTGAAGCCAATTGCCTGCTACGGTTGTGGTTCGATGCATCGATGTTTAGGGTGATTAGGTGTACGAAATAATTGGATTAAATTTTCTTGCAGGTTAATTAAACGCATTAGCACTATTTAACGATTAACGGTCAATAGCAGAAATTTTAAATTTGGTCGCAAATAAATGTACTCTACGTGTATTCACTTCGAGTTAATGATCGTAGTACTTTTAGATTCTGGATCGTAAACATTAAATACTACGTGCAACTTCGGCACATATGAACAGATAAACTTCGCCTACTTGATCAGCATGCGCCGGGGCAGCACAAGGCGATTTCCTCCTGTATCATGGAAGAAGGTAAATTATCTATCAATGTTAGTTGATACGGCCTCAAAATTGGTTGACAATCTTACCAAATATTTTATACTTTGTAGTTTTCACGAACAACATACCGCTCAGATATGACATCACACTGTCGTGTTAAAACTATAGCAAGCCACCGATTTTTAACTCAATAAAGGATACACCAAGACAGAATGTTTCATAATAATTTGTTTCAGAAAAATTATCTCAGATACCTAAGAACGTCAGTCTACGATGTAAATTGTCGAAGAGATTCATATTTCTTATTTTTCAGATTCCTAATATGCTTAATGATGGATGTCAGAACATCATTTCGTGATATTGCGTCATAATTTATTGATGTCATTTTCATAAAATATATTTTTTTCCATTAAAAGTTTCATTAATTTTCATAAATCGAGACATCACAGCAGTGAGTCTGTTTACTGTGGGACAAAACTCCATGTAACGAAAGAAGTACGCTCCGAAAAAGCATTGAAATAATCTCACTATTTCAGCATAAAAATTGCTTCGGGTTGTCTTATATTAATGCAATTTTGTCTTTTTCTTCCAATAATATAATTATCTCGGAATAGCAGTATTTTTTGTATTGTACCCTGCGCAAGTTGGAAGATACAGTAATCACTTGCACGTCTTCATTGCCCAGTGAAGTTAATTGTTGTAACTATTGTAAATAAAACAGTAATACAAAAGAAATAATAATAAAATTCAATCCGAAAGAAATGAGGAGAAATGCCACATGCATTTTTTCGAGAGAACATTGCAGTTTGACCGGAAAGCCTGCGTAAAAGTTTAAACGGTAAATAATAGTCGACTTCGTCAACAAATTCTTAATCCCTACGATAAATTAAGCACCGACGCACGTTTTATCTGCAACACCATAAACAGGAAATGAGTAGCCATGTTTTGATATAGCTGAAGATGTTACCAAGGAGACAGAGATCGATAAGAAGTTGTAGTGTAAAATTATCTCAAATTTATTACATTTCAGATGTTTGCGATTGTCTGCTGTAGCATATTATGATTACGTCAGTGTCATTATTACTTTTTCGGTCCCTCCCCTCACTGTTTTCAATTTTATCAACATATACTGAATGAAGGCGCTAAGTAGAAGGCGTTAAGTAGAAGGCAAAGTCACCATTCATATAATGGATTATGATTGGCTGGTACGTGTATGTAAAGGCATCATGTTGGATGACTTCGATGCAGCGGGATAAGTTTCGTACTCCAATCTTCCCTTTCCGTAACATTTGGTGGCGTAATTGCTTGAAGGTCGCTTGGCGGTTCACGGAGAGGAAGCAGATGAATGGCAGCGAACTCTTTGTAATTTATAGATGGCCCTCTTGCGGCCCATTCGCTCTTACTCTCGAAGGCGCCGGCGATTCTGCCGGTCCTCCTCCTCCTCTCCGTCCTGGCCCTAGTTCCACTCTTTCCATCTTTTTGGTTTCTTTTCTTTTTACTCGCGCGCGGCGTTACTGCAGGCAACTTTATGGCAGCGCCAGCAGCGCAGTGGCACCGCGCCAGCTGGCGCCCCTGCGTGCCAGGCAACCCGCGGGGCTGGCGGCCCACCCTTCCGTTTCCTAACGGCGAATAGCTGCTCAAGGCGTCTCCGTATTTCCCACTGATTTCCACCACAATATTAGGTAAGCGCACTTACTTATGACGGGTTCTTCAGATGTGAGAGGTCGTAAACCATTTTATTTGATCGCGTTCACGGTTCGTACCTCATGTCACTGACTCATTGAATATATTGAATGGAGGATGTAGTGTTGACATTTCATGATATCTATCTCATGGTTCTGTCTACTGCAGATAGTTGACCTTCCTACGTACAGAATTGTCTGTGTTGTTCTTGTGTCTGGATAAAGATTGGAATGCAAGAAGGTCAAGTTAAATATTAAATAAGCAAAGACGATATCGATGTAAAGCATAATCAGTCTGAGCATATGCCTTATAAGCCAAAGCTAACAGTGCGTGATACTTCCGCTTCATGCTTCATGGAGAATGTAGTGTTATTGTGTTATCTACTAAGTATAAACTAACTCAAAGATTATCATGTAGTTTGCCTAAGATCATTGATGAGGTTAATAACTGAATCTATCAGAGTGTCATTTTTGTAGACAAATTCCTAATTCAATTACAGTTGAAGGTGCTTGGTCACAAGTTAACTGCGCAATTCATAGCAAAAGACTAACAAAATTTGTATAGGCGATTAGAAAAAAAAGTAAATCAAGTGACGTAGCAGCTAAAATGGGAGTATTTGAAGTATCTGTTATGTTGTAGCATGGTGATTCGGAAAGACAATGTTCTGTACATGAACTCCTTATCTTTATTCGGAATACCGTATTGAGTTACAATGGAGAAAATTAATAAAACATAGCGAAGTAAAGTAGACGGATGCAAATCAAATTCGGAACAATTTAACTGCAAATGATTAGACAATTGGGATAAGCTAAGAATAATGTTGCTGCTCTCAGTTGACAGGAACAATATATAGCATATGTCCTGTGTTTTTAAAGAAGAATCTCATTTCGTATCAGTCTTTAATTGAAATCAAGAAGAACCTACTTTTTCTATAAAGAAATCTTGATGTGGAAGACGCGTATTTCAGTAAAAGGGTAAAAGAAAAAATATAATAAAATATACAGAAAAATTGAACGCAGCGAGGAGACAGGTCTGACGAAACGTAATTCGAGAGACGTTAGTAGTACGCTCTTAATAAAACGTGCTGTGGAAGTCATGTATAACATTATAATTTAACGTTGGTTGATAGGGAGTAACTGAAAAATTGATACACGGAGAGCCAAAACTGAAGAATAAATATCAGTACAAATGCATACAGAGAAAACGTGGCAGAGTTCACCCAAAACAGCTAGGCTTCGATAAATGTATCTTTGTGATACGTTCTGAAATTAAAGAACTACTAGTGAGTAGGAATCATATTTGTTACAATTACTCAGCTACCCAGAAATATAAAATATTAATTTTGACACTGATTACTAAACAATATTCTTGAAAGACATATTAGGACTATTAAAAATCATTTCTCTGGAAATTTCGATAACCACCAAGGCAATAGTAATAATGTACCATCACTAAAAAAAGTGAATAAACGATATGCAAACCTATTACGGCACTGCGAAGTTTCCAGGTGTTCTGATCAGGGCAGCTAGAAACAATTCTCTGACGGAAATGTCTTCCTTAGCAACGATTATATAGGTATAAACCTTATTTTCTAAATTTTCACAAAGTATTAAGTTGACTTGTATGATACAGTAACAAACAGCGGTGAATACATCTCCCCAACCACTCATTTTAACAGTTTGCGGACCATCGGCAGCGTGCAGCCTGTCTCCCTTGAGAGTTAACGATTTTACGTTTATCCACATTCCGTACTTCTCGCTCAGTATCTAGGAGCTTAAAAGAAGTGACAAGCACAATAACAACATTTCCGCCATTACATAAGTACTCTTTTATTTAACTCATGTCTATTCAACGGTGGAGAACAGTAGTCTGCAGAGACGTAATTAAATATTTAGTTACTATCCATGTTCCTTCAGTATTCAGCCTTCTACCAGCACCCCACATCATGTCCAGCAAATAATGTGACCAACTACTCGTACACTGCAGTAAAGATACAATTTCTTTAAGTACACAACATAAATAACACAGAAATATTTAAAAAACCACATTCATGTTAACGATAGTAGGTGACTAGATACTACACAAAAATTACCACGACATAAATTATCACAGCACAAACAATAATAACATTAATGTTTAGCACAATGACTAGAGGAGGATCTACGAGTATTATGGCAATAATAATATCAGATAATACCAGATCTTAGCTAACAAAGCACATCACATAAAATAATATCCTAAAAGCTAAGTTCCATAATATTGGAGACGAATTACCAGCAAACATATAACATTTTCATATATGGTACACAGACATGCAGACATACTATTAAGTGATATTGATACACTCTTTTTTTCAACGTACACCAAAAATAGTTTCATTTCACCATCATATTTCCACTTTATATCCACAAATTGACTCTCCCGTTTTTGTCTATCTCTTTGTTGCTCTGTTTATCTGATTATTATTGCTAGTGTTAGGGCAGATGTGATATTTTACGGGTCTTCATTAACAATACCCGATATTTGGTATAACTAATAAAGCATCTCATTGAAATACTGCAGAATAAATGAAATAGGCCTAATGTTTCCAAACATGCTCCCTATCATCACAATAAAGAAAGAACTACCCTGAGACTTTTCAAATTTCAGATTAACTCGTTATTCAATTTCTTAAATTGGCATCAGTGAAAGCAACGTTTTACGTCATACAAAATTCTAATTTCAGCGTCATAATTCTCTTCATATGTAGATTTAAATGTTAAAAAACTATGATAATATATTTTTAAAAAAGTTATATACCTTAGTGCAATACTATGTAGGTACAGTGAATTATTTCAAAGCTTCAGTTTCACATGAAACAATCTCAAACATATGCTGCTAGTTTGCAGCAAAATTTGACCAAATAATCTGGTCACAAACTAATTAAATATGACTAAGAAATAGTTCGTTGCTCATTAATTGTTTTGGTAATGATAAATTATACATGCTAATAAGACAGCATCCCTGTAACTACAATATACTCAATATCTTTGGGAATGGTGGCGGGGCAGTGTAGGCCGATTCTACGCTACTTCCAGTCGTGGAACAATTACCGTTTGCACGTATTCAAAGATGTCGTTGCCAGTAAATCACATTTTCAACTTATGTTGTTGTAGTAAGCCAAATAAAACTTTACGAAATAAAGCTATAGCACATCTTAGTGACAGTCTCTTAGAAAACTGCATTTGCACCCCAACTGCGTGCTCTGTGATCTGATATTAGAGAAGTGTGCTGTAAACAACAGTTCTGCCATTTGTAATCAATCTTCAGCGACAGCTTGTGTGTTGGCATACTGCTTGTGGTCATGGAGTTACAGTGTGTGGCCCGACTTAAGACGCTTATTCCTCTTGTTCCACAACTGGCCCACGCTCTCCCTTACTATCCTCCTTCTACGCCTATTCTCATCAGTTTGCCCATAGGTGCAGCCGTTGTCGTGTGTTCATGTACGAGTGCCGAGGAGTCAAACGGTATCAGAAAAATCTGTACTTCGTTTGTTGCTTCTTGCTCTTAAAAGCGGAAGTATTTTCTAAACTCCAACAATTACAATTACGCCGCCAAAGTAAATATGAAATCAGTCTTTCGTTACATATGCGAATAGTACATTGAACTTACATCTTACGTAGGCCTAAGATAACTGGTCTTCTGCTGGAATGAGCCCATTAGACAGAAAAATCGTTGTGTCACGTGTTAGCGTCGGTGGGTTGAAGGTATGGAGACACGTCACAGATGCACAAGTATTTGTTAGTTTCCCTCTAAGATACGTGATTCAATCTCAGTTAAATCTCTTAAACATTAACGTGGAAGATCGATGCTTCAAATAATTTCTGTAAATAACAAATATACGTGCTGAATAACATTTCAGAATTAAAAATTACACTATTACTGGGACAGTAATAAAGTTTTAATTACCACTTCGAATAAACAAAAGTACTATATATTAAAGTACGTAATTATTTTTTTATCGTTTACAGGTACGTGTCTGCAGTCCGGTACACTGGTACACATTGAACTCCGTGTGCCATAGTACCGCGTGTTCCGGAAGAGAAGACAAAACGAAGTGGAAAATCCCGTTGATAAACTGTAGCATCGTGTGGTAGATCGTTTTCGGCAGCAGTGGAAATATTGTAGCTGCATGAGGCCAAACCAAATCGTTAAAGAAATCACCTAGGTTTGCGTGACGTAGATACAATATTTCCGCTCCTATCAAAACCGAATTACCGCACGATACCCCAATTCGTCGACGGTATGAGCCATTCTGTTTCGGCTCCTCTAGTGACGTTCTAGGCTCCTGTAGCGTTGGAATTTCATTCTGTATCAGAATTGCGGACATGCACCTGCAAACGAATAAAAGGAAATAGTTACGTGACTTCATTTTTTAGGTGACAGTTACATCTTTATCACTAGCCCTCGTATGAACGAGAAGATTGTGAAGAAATTCAACATGAATTTGTGACTAATTTCATCAAAGCCGCAAGTGTGTTTCTTTGTAATCATAACACACAGAAGGGATAAATACTAAAGCTTTCTTCTCATAACGAAACGTAATCTTCTCATCTGAAGGAACAGTTACGCGCATTCTCATTTGCGATACTGAAATTGTGTAACGAATCAACGTCCTGAAGTGCTGACAGTAAAGAAGACAATGAGTTCCCATTTCAGGCAACGGCTGCACCTTAAGCGCAACTTTGCATCATTAATACTGCCCTCATATGAGCTATTCTATACAAGCTGACTACCAGTCTTATACCGGTAACTTCCTATTTGCAAAAAAGGAAAATAGTGAAGAAATTATTCAGTACCCTATTTTGACAAAAATATTTCTGTGGTACAAAATTTCGCCTTCGCTGCTTACTTTATGAACTACAAATTCATTAGTTTCTACACTAGAATAATCGTTCTTGAAAACTCATATCTTTGGTTTAAAATATCGGTAGCGCTTAGTGTATCGTGCTTAGCTCAAGCAACAAAGAGAGAGATAGGCCTAGATATAGAGAAAAAGGATTTTCCAACATGTTTCCAATGCTCAGCCAAGTTTCTATCATTCTCTTGTACCACGACAGGTAACTAAATGAAAAAGTGAACAGCGAATAACGCAACTTGAGACACGTCTCGACAGTTGCGCTGTAGAAATTTCTCTTTAAAAATAATGCTGATGAGAAGATATGCTTATTGAGAACTTTTCTTTATAAATATAAGCTTCCCATGCAGCATTCTGTAAATAGTAATATACGAAACAATATTATTAAGAATAATTTCAATATATACCATTAAACAATTGTATGGTAGATTAACAGGGATATAGTAACTGACTTCATTGCCAGGCAGAATGAATATTAGGGGAACACGCTACCAACAGCCGTGCAACCGGAAACAATAACAGTGGACGCCTTGCTATTGGCAAGAACCAATTAGAGTCAACCGCGATTACCAAGCTTTCTCCGTCTCTCCGCACGGCAAATATTTTTGTTTGACTCTCAGAAACGCAGAAGTCAAATTTCATTTCCCTGTTAATTACTTTATTGCTACATTTATACCAATATTAACATGGTAGTCACTTCCATACGCAACTCAGTCCACATTAAAGACGACATAGACACGACACAGCTGCTTACCTTGAAAGATCATGTTTCGAAATTGAAAGTGCATTGTGTTGTTCTTTGTCTATTCCCTAACATCGAACCTTGGTGGATGGGTAGTTTACTCTTACGCACTATTGCACATTCTGCTGGTGCTGTGATCTCTATCCTTAGTTCTGATTGGTCCCTGGCTCCTGCCTGTGAGAGGCCGCACAGGGACTTCGTTGTACCGTATTAGTAGCCGAGGTCATTAGCTCGTGGGGAGGGTGCGGATCAGGGGAAAGGAATGAAACGAAGACTCGCGGAGAGCACTTCGCGAACCGGCTCTGCTCTCTTATATATTGCCACTGAAGTCGTGGGATGAATGCAGTCCTTTCCTAAAACTGCACTTATTGTGTCGGTGTTCTGTAACAAGATTTTTGCGCGGCGCAGCTTTTTTTTCTATTGGACATAAAGAAAACTTCTGTGGAGTGAGATTAAATTCCACAATTATCGAAGTTCACACTAATAAGAAGCCGGAAAGCTTAAACCTTGAGAATGGTGATGATGGAGTGTCACGTAAAAAGTCGTCTGAATGTAGCTATCAGCAATGAAACAGGGCAAAGACTTGACAGTGTATCAGAGAACATTAAATTAGATAATGAAACGGCGCAGTGAGTATACGGATGTTATTGTCCAACGCTCCAAGTAAGGAAAGGTAAGGAGAAAATATTATCGACTACGCTGAAGTTGGGAGGATCGTATTCAAGACTATTCGAAACTCGGTACAGCAAATACTCATGCATTATAAGCAGGGGGCTAACAATGTACCAACCGTTGGGAATCAAAACGGAGGGAACTTTCACGAAGTGCTATCCGCCAGCCTTCAGGGAGTTGGGATCTGGTGGGTACCATGAGGTGCGTCCTCTACTATTAGACGAGCTCTATCTCGACCTCGACCTCGACATCGTTCCCGTCCTGCAAGTGAGTGGACGTGAGAACCGTCGTCGTGTTGGAGGAGGCAGTCGGCATCGGCGGCGGTTGGTTCTCGTCGTCCTTGAAGCAAGCCGACTCGAGGTGCTTGTTGAGGTAGGACTTGAGCGCGAACGTCTTGTGGCAGCGCGAGCAGGCGAAGTTCTTGTCCTGCGAGTGCGTCTGCATGTGGGCGCGCAGGTTGGAGCGGTCGGCGAACGCCTTGCCGCAGTGCGCGCAGCCGAAGGGCTTCTCTCCGGTGTGCGAGCGCAGGTGCCCCTGCAGCAGCCACGGCCGCGAGAAGAGCTTCCCGCAGACGCCGCACGCGTGCGACAGCTTGTGCGTGAGCAGGTGCATGGCGAGCGCCGGCATGCTCACGTACGCCTTGCCGCACGTCACGCACTTGCGCGCCGCCTGCGAGTCGAGCGAGCGGTGCGTCTGCTTGTGCCGCGACAGGTTGGACGACGTGGCGTACTGCTTGCCGCACTCGCTGCAGACGTACTTGCCGCCGCCCGCCTTGCCGCCGGCGCCAGCGGGGGCGGTGCCTGCGGCGCCGTCTTGCGGCTGCCCCTGGGTGCCCTCCGCCAGCACGACGACGGCGCCGCCGCCGATGCCCGGCGGCGCCGCCTCCTGTTCGCCGGGAGACGCGACCGCCGCAGCCTCGCACGACGCCGCCGCCGCTGCCGCCGCCGCCGCCTGTACGGCTGCCGTGCTCACGATCACCGGAGTCGCCGCCGACGTCACCGTCTGTGTCTGCGTCTGCGGCTGCGTCTGCGTCGTGGTCGTCGCGGTGTGCGCGGGCACCGTTTCCGTCACAGCCACCACCGCCGCCGTCACCACCGGTTTGTTGACCTTTCTGTTCTTCGTGCGCCCGTCGGCCGCCATCAAAGCGTCGTAGGTATATATCACAGATGTCTTCTGCGCCGGTGGAGGAATCACAGTCGCCACCTACAAAAAAAAATTGTATATGGAGTCCAGGTGCCATCTTTCCTTAAATAACAAAAAACACAGACATCTACTTTCTTATTCATGGTCACCTTGATCGTATGGGATGGATCAAATGTTTTGCAGCAGCATCATAATCAGTATCTACACTACTGGCCATTAAAATTGTTACACCAAGAAGAAATGCAGATGATAAACGGGTATTCATTGGACAAATATATTATAATAGAACTGACATGTGATTACATTTTCACGCAATTTCGGTGCTTAGATCCGGAAAAATCAGTTCCCAGAACAACCACCTCTGGTCGTAAAACGCCTGGGCATTGAGTCAAACAGAGATTGGATGGCGTGTGCAGGTACAGCTGCCCATGCATCTTCAAGACGATACCACAGTTCATCAAGAGTAGTGACTGGCGTATTGTGACGAGCCAGTAGCTGGGCCACCATTGACCAGACGTTTTCAGTTGGTCAGAGATCTGGAGAATGTGCTGGCCAGGGCAGCAGTCGAACATTTTCTGTATCCAGAAAGGCCCGTACAGGACCTGCAACATGCCGTCGTGCATTATCCTGCAGAAATGTAGGATTTCGCGGGGATCGAATGAAGGGTAAAGCCGCGGGTCGCAGGACCTGCAACATGCCGTCGTGCATTATCCTGCAGAAATGTAGGATTTCGCGGGGATCGAATGAAGGGTAAAGCCGCGGGTCGTAACACATCTGAAATGTAACGTCCACCGTTCAAAGTGCCGTCAATGCGAACAAGAGTCGACCGAGACGTGTAACCGATGGCACCCCATACCATCACGCCGGCTGATACGCCGGTATGGCGATGACGAATACACGTTTCCAATGTGCGTTCACCGCGATGTCGCCAAACACTGATGCGACCATCATGACACTGTAAACAGAACCCGGAATCATCCGAAAAACTGACGTTTTACCATTCGTGCACCCAGGTTCATCGTTGAGTACACCATCGCAGGCGTCAAGGGTAACCGCAGCCATGGTCTCCGAGCTGATAGTCCATGCTGCTGCAAACGTCGGCAAACTGTTCGTGCAGATGGTTGTTGTCTTGCAAACGTCCCCAACTGTTGACTCAGGGATCGAGACGTGGCTGCACTATCAGTTATAGCCACGCGGATAAGATGCCTGTCATCTCGACTGCTAATGATAGGAGGCCGTTGGGATCCAGCACGGCGTTCCGTATTACCCTCCTGAACCCACCGATTCCATATTATGCTGACAGTCGTTGGATCTCGACCAACGCGAGCAGCAATGTCGCGATACGATAAACCACAATCGCGATAGTCTACAATCCGACCCTTATCAAAGTCGGAAACGTGATGCTACGCATTTCTCCTCCTTACACAAGGCATCACAACAATGTTTCACGAGGCAACGCCGGTAAACTGCTGTTTGTGTATGAGAAATCGGTTGCAAACATTCCTCATGTAAGCACGTTATAGGTGTCGCCACCGGCGCTAACCTTGTGTGAATGCTCTGAAAAGCTAATCTTCTGCATATCACAGCTTCTTCTTCCTGTCGGTTAAATTTCGAGTCTGTAGCACGTCATCTTCGTGGTGTTGCGATTTTAATGGCCAGTAGTGCAGATATACAAAAAAGTCACACCACGAAAAATTATCCTTATCGGTAGAAGCGATATACATATACAGATTAACAAATGATTACATTTTCTGGAAAGTTGGATGATTTGTTCAAGAAAAGATATTCAAAAATTGAGCTAGTTCTATAAGGGTTCCGTTTTGGGAGTGAGATACAGAAACCTACAAGTGTGACAAAGCTACAGAATAACAGTATAATATAACGTTCATCTGAAACGTTCGGCGAATTTATCACTTACCAGACATATTAACAATTTGCTCATTCATGTACTCATGGAACGACACAAACAATAGCTGGCATTTATTTGTAGCAGTGCTAAGCGTAGAGCTTCGGGTTAAAGTTTAGTGCAGCGAAGCTTTAACACTAATTGTAGAATGTGGAGACTAAGAAGTATATTTCGTTTTTAAGAGTATAAATAACAGAATCCACTAACAGAAAATGAGTTTAAGAATGGCTAAAATTCTTTTAGGTAGGAAAGAAATCTGATGGAACTTGTGATCAGTTGTCAACAAGCATAACCAAAAACTGGTAATTCAACAGGGGATGGCAAGTTTCTGCAAAAGGTTGAGCATTAATGACGACTAATAGCGACACAGTTAGTAACTCTCTATTCTGCATGACGTCACAGCTCGCCTTTTAGTTCGATTTAAGGCTTCGCTGATTTTATACAATATTTATTTTTTAATCTTTCACTGAAACGCTGTTAAAATTTTCTCTTCCTTCTTAATTACGTTATGAGGCCGTCGAGAAAAGTTTTACTTTCATTTTAGCTTCACCGATCTTTGTTGAAACACTTGTGGAAGCTTGATTGACTTGTGGTACAAATCGTTACTACAACTGGTAGGAACAGCTGCCACGAGTTTGACTTTCACTCTAATTTGAAATAAACATGGGTACGTAGCGTAGCTGTTTGAGTCACATTTCGAAAGGCGTCCAAATTTACGTGGCGTCATACTTCGATCGAGTTTAGGAGATACTTTCAATGCCGATTTCGGGCAACTTCATAAATGGCTACTCTATCCTGAGCAAGCTTCTTCGTCTCCCAGTACTTACTGCAACCTACATCCTTCTGAATCTGCTTAGTGTATTGATCTCTTGGTCTCCCCCTACGATTTTTACCCTCCACGCTGCCCTCCAACACTAAATTTGTGATCCCTTGATGCCTCAGAACATGTCCTACCAACCGGTTCCTTCTTCTTGTCAAGTTGTGCCACAAACATCTCTTCTCCCAAATTCTATTCAATACCTCCTCATTAGTTATGTGATCTACCCATCTAATCTTCAGCATTCCTCTGTAGCACCACATTTCGAAATCTTCTATTCTCATCTTGTCCAAACTATTTATCGTCCATGTCTCACTTCCATACATGGCTACACTTCATACAAATACTTTCAGAAATGACTTCCTGACACTTAAATCTATACTCGATGTTAACAAATTTCTCTTCTTCAGAAACGCTTCCCATGCCATTGCCAGTCTACATTTTATATCTTCTCTACTTCGACCATCTGATAAATGTTGCTAAAACTCTATTGTGAGCAATGAAGTTTAAGTTGTGTACATGCACATTTCAACTAATTTTTTAACAACAGTTGAAGAAACGAAATGGTAGTGACGACTGTCAGCCCAGGGATAAAGATCAAGCGGGTTCAACTAAAGCGGAGCAGAGGAGAGGGGTGTGGCGCTCACCTGCTGGTGGTGGTGCTCGTGGTGGTGCTGGTGATGGGTGGGCGGTGGCTGCTGCGGCTGCGGGGGCGGCGGCTCGGTGTGCACCACCTGGACAGGGCCGGGGGACGGCACCTGCGGGGGCGGGTTGTTCTCGGCGTCGGACGAGTACTCGGACGTGGGCGGCGTGAGCGAGGGCGGCGGCGGCGGCGGCGGCTGCGGCACCGGCTCGTAGTAGCAGTCCGGCGGAGGCGCGCCCTCCTCCACGTGCTCCACGTGCACGACCTCGTGGACCACCTCGTGCACCTGCATCTGCATCTGCATCTGCATCTGCATCTGCAGCGGCACCGGCACCGGCTGTGGCTCGTGGATCAGCAGCTCGTGCGGATGCTGCTGCTCGTCCGTCACCTGGTACAGTATCTGTCGGCAACCGCGAAAACTGCGTTATCACAATCATCGATTTAACGCAAAATGACGACAGTTTATGCTAAGAGCTCTTAATTGTTTTCTTCCCATTGTTGTGAACGTTAGCTCACCGGAACTTTCGCGGGTCAATGGTTCAAATGGCTCTGAGCACTATGGGACTTAACTTCTGAGGTCATCAGTCTCCTAGAACTTCGAACTACTTAAACCTAACTAACCGAAGGACAGCACACACATCCATGCCCGAGGCAGGATTCGAACCTGCGACCGTAGCGGTTGCGCGGTTCCAGACTGTGGTGCCTAGAACCGCTCGGCCACTCCGGTCGGCTTTCGCGGGTCAACCGAAATGTTTGATCTCGTATAAATTGTCACTAGACTTGGGTTAATTTTCTTACTTAAACTTTATATTCCGTATCTGTAAATATTTCTGAACGTAACTGACTACCAAGAAACTGTTTTTATGTTAATATGTCTTTATTATTCATATCGATCCATTTCGTAATACCGATCTTGAACATGAAAATTAGTAAGCACAGCCGACCGGAGTGACCGAGCAGTTCTAGGCGCTACTGTCTGGAACCGCGCGACCGCTACGGTCGTAGGTTCGAATCCTGCCTCGGGCATGGATGTGTGTGCTGTCCTTAGGTTAGTTAGGTTTAAGTAGTTCTAAGTTCTAGGGGACTGATGACCTCAGCAGTTAAGTCCCACAGTGCTCAGAGCCATTTGAACCATTAATAAGCACAATAATTAATTGACAATTATTGTCAAGTTAAATGGTCAAAGCCGGCTGTTGTGGCCGTGCGGTTCTAGGCGCTAGTCTGGAACCGAGCGACCGCTACGGTCGCAGGTTCGAATCCTGCCTCGGGCATGGATGTGTGTCATGTCCTTAGGTTAGTTAGGTTTATTTAGTTCTAAGTTAAAGGCGACTGATGACCTGAGAAGTTAAGTCGCATAGTGCTCAGAGCCATTTGAACCATTTAAATCGTCAAAAAACAAATTTACAGTAAATTTAATGTTCTTATGTTTCAGTTTTCATGTAGACTAAATTTCTGTCTCCACTTGTAATTCTTCTAATTCTACTATCTATATTGAAATCCATTTCATCAAATAATAGGAAGCGTTTATTTTTCATATTGTCAAAATCTGTAACCTTTGTTATTAACAATTAGGCTCATAAATATTTATGTAATTAATTATTTCCCAAAAACACATTATAAAGTAATCTTGAAGTAGTTTCAACTAAGACAGTCAAATTGTTACTAACTTGGACTACGCCATGTTGTACAAGACACTCGAAGCTGGACTCGTAATATATAATGTAGTTTTGGCGCCAAGTTGGTGAGAGCTGCGTCGGACAGCGTAGGATAGCGTTAAGATGCTGTCAGAAGGTTCTTCGTAGCCATTGAGTTTGATACATGAGGTTCTCTGCTCAACTATCTTCTTTGTGTAACCCAATAAAGTTGCATAACGAGTATGTGAAAAGTTTTGCTTTAAAACGAGTCATAAGTATATAAATAAATGAACAAAATAGTTAAAACCAATTTGATGTTCCAGCGCCTTGTCATTTCAACAAGGACAAAATCTTCCAATAGGTTATATGGGAATAAAGGTGCCAGTTAAGATACTGAGACCGAATTTGCAATAGAAGTACCATCTAGCTGCTAATACTGTGATTCTGCTCTTACTAAATTATTTAAATGTTCCTTATACTTTTAAATAGCAAGTACAACGCAGTAATTTTTTCTTCGTTATATATGGACAATAAATAAGGAAACTCTTTGTACTACACGCCCATAAATGTCATTTTCTTCATGACTGCAGAAGACTGATAAGTGGAAGGAACATACGGATGGTTTACGTAAAGTACATATATTTGAAGACAATGTTATGCATAGAAAGGCCGTAATGGATGACTATGGGATGGGAAATGTAAGACTCAATCAACAAGTCCATAATCACGAACGTGTTGCCGGTGTAAACTTTTGGACTCGAAGAGAACTCTCGATTAGATAAATGTTCGATGAGATACGTGTAGGGCAATGTGGATAGAAAAATCATTCGCCCAAATTGCCTACAATGTTCTTCAAGCCAATCGCGAACAATTGTGGCCTGGTGACATGGCACATTGTCATCCATAAAAATTCCAACGTTGTTTGGGAGTAGGCGATATTTCCTCAGAATTATTAAGATCCTTGGGAGCGCCAACCATAATAAAATTGTTCCATACGATGAGCAACACAAAATATGAGACAGTGTAACTACCTTTAGACGTCTAGAAGCATGTAACTATTATGTTACCAAAAAAGCAGGTGCTGACTGGTCTGAATATTACATGGTTGCAAAATACTGATACGAACTGTTTCCAGAAGAAAGGTAAAATTTGTTGAACCGGACCTCGGGGAAAATCAGTTTGTAGAACCAACAAACGTCGCAATACTGACCCTACAATTTAACTTAGAAATTAGGTTATGAAATTCCAGTCTTCATTTAAAGTGTTCGTGGATTTAGAGAATGCTTTTCACTGGATTACACAGTTTGATATTTGTAATTTACAAGGAATAAATACAGAAAGCGATATTTACAAGGAATAAATACAGAAAGCAAAGGTTATTTACAATCTTTTACAGAATTAAGACTACAGCAGCTATAAGACTCGAAGACATGAGGCCGTGTAGTGATTTAGAAGCAAGTGACACATGATTGTAGCGCAGCCCCTGTGTTATTCAATCTGTACATTGAACAAGCAGTAATGGAAGCCGAGCAGAAGTTTCACAAGGAAATTAAAGTTCAGTGGGGAGAAACAAAAGCTTTAGGTTAGCCGACGACAGTGTAATAGTGTCAGAGGCCACAAATAACGTGGAAGAGCAATTCAACAAAGTGGACAGCATCTTGAAAAGCGACTACAAGATGGTATAAACTATTGTAAGACAACGGTAGTGGAATGTTCCCCTTGAGAATTAGATTATGAAATGAGACACGAACGATAGTGGGTGAGTTTTGCTGTCTGGGGAGCAAATTGACTGTCGATGGCCGAAGTATACTGGACATACTAGGGCTGCTCGGAATGTATGATTCGATCGGGCGACAAATGGAAGTCACAGTGAAAATTGGCCGAACCTTTGCACGGATTCCGTCGATCGCGTCACGTCATTTCTTTTCGGTTTTGAGCGTACAGTGAGCATGAGAAAATGCAGTGTCTCCCGCCGGTTGTGAGGGCCTGGTGAGAGACTTCGCCTGACGACACTACAGGCACAATAAAAATGTTCTTGCAGGGTTTTCGACGGGAACAATGCAGCCTATAGTTCTCTCCCACTGTGTTTCGTGAACTGCTGGCTACGTAGACAACATTTTGGCACACACAACGAGTTGTAGAGCAGCGTAGAGAATTGGCACAAAGCACAGGCGGCTCGCTTCGTTTATTGGAGAATTGGTTCAGCGCTGTGACAAATGTCTAAGCCGGAGCGGCAACAATGTAGGAAGTAACTGGATGTTTAGCTAACTGTTGTAAATAAAACATTTCTCATTTTCACAGTGGTTCCCATTTCGCGATCAATGTGACCCTACTTTCAGAATAGCAATCGCACACTGCAGACTGATAATAGCAAGAAAAGCGTTTCTGGAAAAGAGAAATATTTTAGCATCGAAAATAAATTTAAGTGTCTGTAAGACTTTACTAGCGTGGAATGTAATCATGTACAGAAGTGAAACAAGGATAACCCACTCTTCAAACAAGAAGGGAATAGGAGTTTTGGAAATATGGTGCTACAAAAGAATGTTAAAGATAAAAGGGGTAGATTGATTATCTAATGAGCTGCTACAGAATCGAATTTGGGACAAGAGAAAATGTCAGGACAGGTTTACTAAAGGAAGAGGTTGGTTAACTGGACGCATCCTAAGACATCAAGGAATTGTCAACTTGCTTATGGAAGGAAATGTGGCTGGGGAAAGACGAAGGCTCATATATAGTAAACAGATTCAAATGAATGTACGTTGTAGTAGTTATTTGGAGATACAGAGACTTTCTCAGATAAGAGTGGAAAGATGCATTAGAGTGGTCTTCGTACTGAAAACCATGAAAACAACAGTGAGTATTCTGTATTATGTATGATAGCGAACGTAACAGTGATGACTGCAAAAAGACGGCTTGTTTGTTATGTTAATATAGCTGCCGCGCTTAATGGTTATATCTGAAGGAAAAATTGCAATAAATAAACGTCTTCACATAACCTTAGTTAATTCGAGAAAGAGAAGACTTTTGGAGCTTCAGATACATATGTATTTTCTTTCAATCCCGGCTTATAACACAAACTCTTCGTCTTGCCGGGGAAATATGAAAAATAGATACATTATTCACTTCAGGGATTAGAACTGTCATCCTACGTGTACTACCCCTCTACCATGTGCTAGCTATCTCAACTCAATAGTATTTAGTCGTATGCCACCAGAAGAAATTAATTTTATTTTCAAAACCCTTCCTCACTGGCCTGTTTACTTAAACAAGAAAATATATCTGAGTATTCCGTGATAAACCTGCGATGAACGCCAAGATGAAATGTAGATATACAGGATAATTCGATAATAATGTTACAAACTTTCAGGTACGATACAAGAGAGTAGCTGTATTAGTTTGAGGTAAGGGAGCCTGGTCCGGAAACGAACGGGTCAAAATTTACAAGCGAAAATCGTTGTGCTACCTCTAACTGTGGACCTCTTCTACTGCAGATTCTTTGCTTTTCACATTTTGAGAGGTGATGGTAGAGACCAAAACAAGAAGAAAATGTCGGGTGAACATGGGCGCTTGGGTGCATACCTGAAGAGCTATGAACACTTGTTCATCTTTGTTACTGTGAACCACACCTCTTCTACTGAACAAGGGCTCACAGCTCTTTATGCATGCATTTTATAGTCCATTTTTACGCGACAATTTGTTTCCTCTTTTTGTCTATACTACCTCTTCCCAAAATGAAGAACGCACAGAGCTAGCAGTAGAAGAGGTCCCCTATCAGAGATATCAGTGCCATCATCGCTTATAGCTTTTGACTCGGTCGTTTCCGGAACGGAGTCCCTTACCTCCAGTTGATGCATTTGCTCCTCTTCGTCGTCCCTGCTAGTTTGTACCATTACCAAGGAATCAGCCTTGTTTGCGAACTGAGAGGAAGGACTGAAAAGCTACTACTAACAACGCTCGTTAATTAAATTCATTAACTCGTTCATCACAACTAAGACAGTGGAAGAGATATATTAGTTATGGCAGTGACCAGTTCTATCCCATTTATTCTTCCACTAGTTTTGATTCTCTTGTTTTGAACATTCTAAGCAGGAGTGAATGAGTGTCAAGTGATCCTACAGTTGATTAGGATAGCTTGTTGAACACTCACTAGACAACGGAAAAATGTAGCGAATAGTCTCCCGTATAACATCAGTATATTACATCTAAGCACTGCATCACTGGTTCTCAGTTTGGGCTTTTTCATTTCTCGACGGGCCGCAGGAAAATAAAAAGTGCGACAGGGAGCGTCGGAGACAGACGTTCTGTTTTTGCTTGGTTGACTGTTCTCTTACTACTAAAAGACAATATTGTAACATGAATGTAATTTCCCAATTATTGGCGCGACAATACATGGCATTCTGAAGCCATTACCATTGATGAAAACGATGTTTCGATTTTCTGTGAGTTTAATAATGACACTTTAAAAACGAACGTTTTAAAACACATTTAATTACAAAATACTATTAAATACAATGTAATAAGAGCTAACAAAAACAGCAGGGATATGTCAATTCCGAGAATTTCGGAGCCGCGCATAAGTTGTCGTACGTTGTACCTGTATTCGGCACAGAACGGTGAAAATATGTGCCGTGTACTCAGTGACATCACCATGGTATTTTGGAAGCATATTTTCTCAAAATGGCTGAGAGGAGGAAGTATGACGAAATTTCGATTGGATATTTGAAATACGGTTTGAGCCCCCCGCTCAGAAATGGAAAACTATGTTTGTGCCTCATTTGTGAAAACATACTTTCAGATGAACTTACACAAAGGCTTCCGTAATAATTGATAACCTTGATAACTGCTTATTTTTCCAGATGTACTTATCAAATGATATATAAATAACTCCCAACGGTAACGACCGGCCGCCGTGTCATCCTCAGATCATAGGCGCCACTGGATGCGGATATGGAGGGGCATGCGGTCAGCACACCGCTCTTCCGGCCGTATGTCAGTTTCCGAGACCGGAGCCGCTACTTCTCAATCAAGTAGCTCCTCAGTTTGCCTCACAAGGGCTGAGTGCACCCCGCTTGCCAACAGCGCTCGGCAGACCGGATGGTCACCTATCCAAGCGCTAGCCCAGCCCGACAGCGCATAGCTTCGGTGATCTGACGGGAACCGGTGTTACCACTGCGGCAAGGCCAGTCGCCAAATGATATATACTTGTAGCAAAATTGTCAAACACAAAAATGCTTAACACAACATCCAGTTAACGCATTACGATCATCAGTAATTTCATACTTTTTTCTCTTAATAGAAGGTAAAACCTGTTTAAAGAGAAAATATGTCATCTCAGTTTCTTTTACTTTATCATGCAAGGTTTAACATGGACTCTCTTAGGAATGAAAAAAATATTCCTGCCCCCAAAGGCACGTGTTAAGCGTTTCTCACTACAAAACGCTACGGTGAAAAAAATCATGAGATACCTGCTAATATCGTGTCAACCTACCCGGCGTACTGCAGCAGCTCGACGCAGCATGGAATCAACAAGTCGTTGGAAGTCCCGTCCAGTAATACTGAGCCACGCTGCCTCTATATCCGCCCATAATCACGAAAGTCTTGCCGGTGCAAACTTTTGGACTCGAAGAGAACTCTCGATTAGACAAATGTTCGATGAGATTCGTGTAGGGCAATGTGGATAGAAAAATCATTCGCCCAAATTGTCCACAACGTTCTTCAAGCCAATCGCGAACAATTGTGGCCTGGTGACATGGCACATTGTCATCCATAAAAATTCCAACGTTGTTTGGGAACAAATGGTCTCAAAGGAGCCGAATATAACCATTACCAGTCAATGATCGGTCGAATCTGACCATAGGACCCAGTCCATTCCGAGTAAACACCGCCCACACGATTATGGAGCCACCTCCACTTTGCAAAGTGCCTTGTT
Organism: Schistocerca piceifrons; assembly: GCF_021461385.2. Classification (NCBI taxonomy): domain Eukaryota; kingdom Metazoa; phylum Arthropoda; class Insecta; order Orthoptera; family Acrididae; genus Schistocerca; species Schistocerca piceifrons. Next base: position 304,129,564 of record NC_060138.1, read on the forward strand.
GAGAGCTTGTGTCCATGGCTTCGTGTGTCTACGCCACACTGCAACCCTATCATAAGGTCTTACCTACTGTAAATGGCCTTTTAATGTCCAACCGATGTCGTCACGAGTCCAGGAGATGTGCTGCAGGTGACGTCGTGCTGTTGCCAAAGGCACTCGCATCGGTCATCTGCTGCCATAGCTCATCAACACCAAATTTCGCCGCACTGCTCTAACGGATAAGTTCGTCGTCCGTCTGACATTGATTTCTGCGGTTACTTCACTCCGTGTTGCTTGTCTGTTAGCACCGACAATTCTACGCAAACGCCACTGCTCTCTGTCGTTAAGTGAGGCCATATTCTACTGCACAGGCCATAATGAGGGGTAATGCCTGAAACGTGGTGTTACCGGCACACTCTTGACTAGGCTGTTCCAGCTCGTCGGCTCCGTTGTGAGCCGCAGAGTGCTCCGTGCTCCAAGGAGCCGTGTCGCTCGCTGTGGCCATTCAAGTGGGCCGGCACGTGGCACGGCTGGCTGAGGCAGGCGGCAAGGCAAGCGTTTTGATGTGTCAGCTGCGTCTTACAAGATCGACAACCTCATACTCTTAGCTGCTAAGACGTGGTGACATGCTACACCAGGAAATACTATGTTCAGGAAATAAATAAGCAACAACTCTTTTACAAGAAATTGCCTACTAAATTTATTGGGCCTCTGTAGCTTGATGTTTTCTTTTCATTACAAGATCGTAAACATCAGGCGTGAAAGTGTTCGCTGGGTTAATGCGGAGAATGGCCTTCATTGTTGCATCCTGAAGAAACGATTGTTCCTTACTTTTTACTCTTTTCATTGCTGAGAAAAGCTGATCAGAACAATACGTAGAACCAAACATGCACATGATCTGAGCGGCATTGTTGTGATGCTTGGGAAATGTTTTTTACTGTAATGAACAATACCGTCGTGACAAATCCAACGTGTTGCAGTACCTCTCTTTCAACAAAGTTGAATTTTGCAAATCAATAATCTCCAATTGAAGTGACGGTGACAGGTCATCGGGGGAAACTGAAAAAGGAGTGCTGAACACCTTAAGTTCCTTTTCCAAACTAATGAGGTCTCGGAATCGTGTTTCAAACGACATGATGAGCTGTTTTAAGTTTGCTTGGTAATCGCCAAAAGTAGTACCTTCAGGTAGTTTTAAAGAAGCAAGGCGACTGAAGAACGTTAAACGTCCATTACCGACTCAGCCAACGAACTGTACTGTGGTAAGGTACATCCCCATACTCCGCTTCCATATATTTCAGGAATCCTTTGAATTGGCCATGATTCATACCGTGACGCCACGCAAAATTCACACACTTCGCGACATCTTTCATTACGCCACCTAGCTCTACTGTATCAGCACACAGTGCCTCTTGGTGAATAAAACAATGAAGAGTAAAAATGTCTTTCACGAATTCATCCCTGAGTTTATTTTTCAAACGAGAAGCAAAACCTTGGTGACATCCGATCATTTGTGGTGCACCGTCAGTCGCTACAGAATGGAGCTTATCCCACGGCAAATTCGTGTTTTTCACTGATTCACAAACAGCTTCAAAAATGTCACGTCCTGTTACGGTGTAATCGCGTGGTACCACATCCAAGAGTTCTTCAGTTACTTGCAGCTCTACGTCGACACCACGCACAAAGACTGCAAGCTGAGCACAGCCCGATATGCTACAAAGCTCTCCGCCTTTTTGCTAGCTGTCTCTAAATCCGCTGCCATGTCCAGGATTCGACGAGACATTGTTTGCTTCGACAGGCAAACACCTTCAATTGCCTGCTCCTCCCTTGGAAACAAACATTCTGCAACTGCTACCGTGCACGATTTTAGGAGTGTTCCCACCGAAAACTGCTTGCCACTCGTCGCAATGATGTGAGCGAACCTGTAGCTTGCTCGAATTGCAGATTCAGTAATGTTTTCTCCTCTCTCATTCACCTGAAAATTATAAACGCATTACAGAACACGAACTATGTTGCGTGTTTTGATACCCTCCGTATTACGAAACCGTTTTTAACCTTACGTCTCCTGGTATGTCGTTCTTAAGCCTGGCTACCAGTTCTCTGCGTGCAACGCCTTCTACCTGATCGTAGTGTGCTGCGTGAAGAGGTGTATAACGTCGTTGTATATTGTACCTCTTCGCAGAATTAAATACTTTATGACATACAAGACACCCTCAATGAATAGAAAGGTATCCTCCAATAGAGGTACAGGGCTCCCGCGGCTAGTCATAGCTGTCATTGAACACGGATTTTTGCGTCATTTGCGGCTGTATGCGGCCAGGGGGCAGTGAGTTCGCTTTCCCCCTCCACGCGGGCTCCGACCTGCCGCAGTGAGCGTTCCGGAGCGCTCCGGCTCCCTGGAGCTCGGTTGGAACAGCCTGCTCTTGACAGTGTGCATCTCAGAATATTAAATTCCCTAACGATTTCCGAAATGAAATGTCCCATGGGTCTAACTCCAATTACCATTCCAAGTTCAGTGACCGTTAATTCACGATGTGCGTCCATAATCACATACGAAACGATTCCACATGAATCACCTGAGCGAAAATGACATCTCCACCAATTCACCGCCCTTTTATACTTTATACAAACATTACTGCCGCCATTTTTATATGTGCATATCGCTATCACACGACATTTGTCACCTCAGTGTGTAGTTTTAAGACGGGTAGGAAGTCAAACTGGCCGACTTGGAGCAGGAGAGGCATCACAGGAGATTTTAATTTCCAGTGTCGATACTTTTACAAATAAATTCATCAAACTTTGTCAGCATCACCAGGAAGGATTCAGGATTCACAGCAATTGCAGTGGAAGTTCGAAAACATAGCAAAATAATTATTTTTTTACGTTCGAAATTTAATCATTCTTTTCACTTACTAATGGCTGCATTTGTTGCTATACGTACACTTTTCTTCATAAGTTAGAGAGATTCTTCGATGAATTTTTCACAGCATGCATACCATACACACAGATCTATGAAACTCTAGAATTTATTTAATTTATGGAAAACCGAATGAACTGTTGTATTTTAAACTTCATGTTTAGAAAAACCACATATTTTATAGTTAATTACCTCAATTTTTACCACAGTTTTTAATAGATTTGGGAAATTCTAGAGTTTCATTCACCATTAAGTATGATTTGTAGGTTGTGCAAAATTCATCGAATACTCTCTCTTACTTATGAAGAAAAGTGTACCTACAGCAACAAATGCTGCCATTAGTAAGTGAAAAAAATGAATAAATTTCAAATGTAAATAAAAATTTTTTCGTATATTTTCGAACTTCCACTGCTAAGAGTGTGAATTCTGAATCCTTCGTGGCCATGCTGATAAAATTTTATGAATTTATTTGTAAAAGTATAGACAATGGAAATTAAAATGTTCAGTGGTGCCACTCCTGCTCCAAGTCGGCGCGTTTGACGTCCTACCCCCCTTAATACAAGGTAAGTTATGACTGTATTTAAATTAGAAATGCTTGGGAACAGTGTGAGGGCGAAGGGGACAGGGGCTCCACTGCGCCTTTCCAAGGCAGTAAAGGGGCGCCGAGTTAAAAACAGTCGCGGCTCGACAGACATGCGAACAGGGTGAGCGCCGTGGTCACCTGTGTGGGCGGCGAGTCCGGGCGGTACCAGACGGTGGTGTAGGCGGCGGGCGAGGGCTCGGGCGTGGGCTGGTCGACGATGTAGCAGGTGGTGGCGCCGGGCGCAGGCAGCGGCGGCAGCGAGCGCGACAGCTCCAGCAGGTCGTGCGCCGCCGCCGTCTCCTCGGCGCTGCGCATCCGGAAGATGGGGATCCCCCCATCGTGCGTCAGCACCTCCTGGTGGCGGAGCGGCGGCCCGGACTCGCAGCCGCCCGCGTTCTCCTCGGGGCTGCCCGGCATGAACTCGTGCAGGTAGCCTGCGCAAACCGCACACGGCCATTAGTAAACGCTACTGTCCTGCAAGCGTCCGCTTACCTTACAAGAGAACCAAAATGTCGACATTAGTCATTTGAAATGTTAAAATTATTAAAGTATTTCATGATATTATATTTTCAGTAATACTAACCATTTCTAAGAGATAATTTTCATTTTCCAATTACGACATTTGAAGAAATAAAATTAGCAGTGATGAAAGTGCAAGACGCCACTGGACCGCGGCTAATTATAAGCAGTGCGTCTCTGATTCAAACTTGATCAACTCTTTTGACGTGTAAGTTGCTCACTCCCTCACCCTGACTCAGGTTTGAAGGGAAACACCGTGCACCATGGAAACAATTTTGAAATAAACAGTCCTAACAAATGAGTCGAGATTGTGATCAATGCGGAAATCAGTGGTAATAAAGGGGATTATAGGATTAATCTGCCTACTGAATTTAAAGACAGATTTGTTTTGACCGTAATTTATTGTTATAAAAATTCAACAAAAAGAAAATGGTACAGCATCTTCCCCAATACGATAGAGATAAAAGAAAATTGGAACACAAAATCCTTTCAACAAATTCAAATAAGTACAACAGCTGAAGGTCAAAATCTGCAGGTAGGATAGAGAAAAGGGATCTGCTAATTAATCCTCGATCCAACGACATAAATCTAATATGCGATTCTGCATTGGACATCAAAACTGCATACACCTGCCTTGGGACAATGGAAATCACTTGCAGAAACTCAGACTGCCTGAATCATGTGTGAGCTACCGAACACACAGAGTTAAAAAATGTGTGTGAAATATTACGGGACTTAGCTGCTAAGGTCATCAGTCCGTAAGCTTACACGCTACTTAACCTAAATTATCCTAAGGACAAACACACACACCCATGCTCAATGGAGGACTCGAACATCCGCCGAGACCAGCCGCACAGTCCGTGACTGCAGCGCCCGAGACCGCTCGGCTAATCCCGCGCGGCAACACACAGAGTAATTTCAAAACAACGTCCCGTAAATTTTAAAAAGAAACCCGCCTACAACCTTCACGCCACTCTCATTGCCATTCGTCTTGGCAGCGTTATCTTACCACATTTATTTGTCACTAGAAAGTGGACAGCGTTAACCGACCGGTGAGCAAATGCCACAGCCGAAATCTCTAAAGCAAAGACCGCCTACCAGATCTCTTAACCGCGGGCACTCAAGTCGAAATCTAAATTTCTGAAGTCGAAATCAATGTCTCCCACGCCGAATCCGAAACCTATCTTTCTCCAAAACCACTCACCTCGGAGTTCCTCATAGAGAAGTCTCCAAAATCACTTGTCTCTCAATCATATGTTTGTATTTTGTACTTCCAGTGGGATACCACGTAACAGAACTTGTCGTGTCTCCTCCGAAAAGTTTATGTCACTACTAGCCAATCTCTTACTTTTTCAAGTTAATCAAAGTTCCAACAATTCGGTGGAAAATCCCCGCTGTCGAGAAAGGTACAGCCTAGTCCAGTGTGAGCAAAATCTGTGTCTGCTTTTCCTGGAAAATGGCGCCCAATCTCCCACCGTGTCTATTTTCTTTAAGCGCCATCCAGTCGCCATGTGTAGCGCTCTATTCTTCAGTAATTATACCAACAAACTCCGGGGCCCAACGACAGAAAGTCGCGCGCTGGATTTTTCCGAAGCGTATCCAACGTTCCACAAGTTCTGCACTCACACAGACCCGGCGAGAAGTTACCTACCATTGCAACCGCACTCTACTCTTCTACAACCAGCGTCCGGTTTGCGGGCAGCAAGCACCGTGGAAGGCAATTTTGGTTGGATGGGACACTGCGTAAAGAAACACAAAGGTCTCACCCAGCTCCAGCTACTCTACGTTGCTATAGGCTGTTTTGTGCAGCCCGTTCCCCAGCTAGTCTCCAGTTTCTCCGGGAAAGCCACCCTACTACTTAGAGACAACAGACCTACAGGATTGGGCTCTCCAGGCGGCAGGAAAACAGCCTGACAGCCAAGTATTTGGCGACCCTAAGATAAACAAGTGTGCATGTGTCGCTAAACAATCTTTTTAAGACAAAGGGCTCGTCTATATGACTAGTCACCATGATTTCTCTTTAAGTAATGTTAAGTTTGTCTGAGAGAGGGCGCTGTGTATATATTGCATTGTCTCAACACATGTAAGCATTAAGTTAACAATGAGAGACAGATAATTCCTTAAATCATTACCAGCCAAGGGCGAGGACAAATCTTGAACTGCAGTGTTACAAATCTTCTGGCTCGTTTATCTTGTGAACAGTGAGTAAATGATGTGTACATATTATTACGTTATGATGAGTGAAGAAAGATCTGCCAAAGGTGTGGTGAACCTAGTTTGTTTGTGAAAAGTGACTGATAAAATCCCTCAATGCCTGAGACATCACTTCTTTATTTAGTTACTGATTTGTGTAACCTAATCAGATTAGGGTGTTCAGATCCTCTCTTACTTGTGACTAGGAACTATACACATCAAAAACTGTTTCAAAACTTTCTCATTTCCTGTGCCTCCTTGTGACAAAATTATGAGTATCCGCAAAATTATAGTAAGGACAGATAAAACTGCTAACACAATAATAATAGTAATAAACAGTAACACCAACTTACATGAAGAATAGCAGTAATACTGATCACTTTTATCACTTTCAAGCCGTAATTAAATCATCGCAGACAGAGGAGATTATGTCAGAGGAAAACATTCGGATATCACTGATAGTCGCTGTTAAGAAAGAGAAAGCAGACTGTCTCAGGAGAGCACTCTAGACTCTGTGACAACGGGCAGGGTGGAGAGGGTAGTGACTAGAGCGAATTGAAATAAAGAGTTCTTTTGATAGGAAATGGACCGTTAAGTGTCCTTTTATGTTGTAATGGCCTGTAATTTGTCGGAGATTCTGAGGAAGATAGTTCTACGATCACATTGTCGATACGAAAAATTATTTTGAGGAAATGATTGTGTTGTTAGCTGATAGTGAGAGCATTTCGTTTTTCTGCTATGCAGTTCGTGTTGAAAATAAATGACTTCTACAAATTATCCGATTAACGGAAAGGAACTTGCCCGCTCCGCAGCCCGCATATCTTAAAGCAAATCGATGAAAAAACCTAGATATTCATCTGATTAACAACAAATGGAAAAATCCTTACCTTTTTAAGTAAAATCGGAAGCTGCTGGTTTCAAATTTTTATTAATAATGCTGTCTAGTTGGAAACCTGTTTTTGGAGACTTCGCAGTGTTACCAAGAGACCATACAAGCTGGCCCCTTAGAGAGAGAGTAAGATAATTCGTAACGATCCTCCTTCAACCTAAATCCGAAGGCAGCACAAACAGAGTGGACGGATCTGTCGTTATGGACATGCACGTGTAAACCTTTCAAGCGCAACTGAAGACAAAGTGTAAGAAAGTTAGGACGGATCCTCGGAAACCAAGACGAAGAGCCACTCAGCTCTTGTATTTACCAGCAACTGCGGGGGACATTCTACAAAAACTAATGTAGTAAGTCTATTACAAACTGCAAATGGAACGCTGGTAGCAATCTAACGACACCCTGAGTGCGATCATGAGCGTGTCAGCCATTTACAGTCATTATCTTGCGTTTACTATCGATAGAACACCCAAGTAAAAACGTAAAGTATTTACCATTTCCATTATTTGTTCATTATTACAGTTTCCAGCCATTCAAAAAAACATCGGAAGGAAGGAGAAAATTGTTGAACAGCTCCTGCAAAACCGATTGTAAAAGATGAACTGCCTTATTACCGTGGCCTGTATTATTAATTTTTACTTGTTGATCATATCTGAATGAAACACAATTTTCGTGCCATAAATGTTTCGCCTTTATTCTCTGCAAGGCATCTTCCGTGTCCTGGAATATGTACATATTTTTAGTACTTATTTTACATTTTGGAACAATGTATATATAGGTTATAAGCAGTTCTGGTGGTTGTTGTAGTTAGGCGGTCGACAAATAAAAATTAACAATCTACCGTAATATTTCACGCAGCTGAGGAAGACAGGATCACAAAAGTTGAAGATGATCTGTCTTCTTCATCTGTCTGAACGAACTGCCTTATTTTCCAAAATTGATCACCATACCTAAGCTTTAATGGGTAAATGAATGCCCAAATTCATCTCACTTTTAAATGCACCTGCTCATGAAATCTTTCAGCTGTACGTATTAACAGCACAAGTGATTGGTAAAACTGTATCGACAGTCCTAATGTAATGAACGCGCATCTAAATCTTCCTCGCAGATCTGTATAAGGGGTTGCCAGAAATAGCCTGAGGAGCTTGTAATCATATTGACAGGCAGGTTGTGATGAGAAATAATTGTTAAGGAAAAAATTCGGTATGTTCCACCATTTACGAATAAATTAGCACTAAAGTTAGTCAATCAGCGCGTTGCAATTTCAAGCATCCCACCAGAGACAGTGTCACCAAAAGTTCTCTTCGTTTGGTTTTCTAAAACAGAACAGGAGAACGATACAAAAACTAACATGGGGCTGTAGAAACCGAGCCAAAGGCTGCGCAGTTCCGTGTGATATCATCTACGCTATGAGAACAACTGATTGACACTAATTGTATATGGCTGAACCGCTTGGATTTACACGTAAAATGTCCTCAGTTGCTAATTTCAATTACCATTTACTCGGAAACGGCGCAACGAACCGATTTTTTTCTCATCAGTTACTTCTGAGCACAGCCTACATTGCAACACCCTCACAAGCTTTGCAGAATGTTTCTGACCAATACCTTTGTAAGTGTTCTGAGCCGTCACTAGTGGTAGTGGCTTTGTGTTGTTACAGAGTGGTATTAAATTTTAAGAACTTCCACTGACGACAAATTGTACATGTCCGCTTACTTCACCCATCGTGGAAGTCGTATACCTACTGGATGTATACAAAGCTATGGTTCATTGTGTCACTATATAATAAATATTTAGCAGCAAACTGTGTTCTCCTAAGTTTCCCAGAAGAAATAAATTAGTAAATCAGAACGGAAATCAGGGCAGAAAAATATTGATATTTCTCGCTGCAAGATGCTGTCAGGAATATGAACCTTTAGCTTAACATCCATTAGTTAATATAGTGGACACTGAACCCATGATTGTAACATTCGTGAGAGATCAGTTATTGGCAGACGTCTTGTAAACAAGGTGAACGTGAACTTCTTGTGTTTTACGGTGTGGCGTGTGCTTGCAATTAACGGTAACAGTAACAGGTAGGATCTATACTACGATTTAAGATGGCCATGTTCATACAATGGTGATGACACTGTCCCAAAAGTGCAATTCTTTAAGTTTCTGTTCACTGTATTAAAAGGGCATAAGTTTTATTTTTTTCAAAGACTACATTTGGACTAAGTTCATAAAAAAATCTCCTTCATCGAGTAACATCGAACAGTGTCTACTTTCAATGACAGAAAATTTGTTCAAAAAGTCATACTCGATATGATTAGCGTCATGACAGTCAATATTTGGAGCGCAAAATCCTGGCGTTTCATGGAAGTATAGTGTCTGGACAAGTATTCCATTACAAATAGCACTCTCCTGCCATTCGCGTTCCCGTTTGCGAACAGCGGCCGCAGAACAATGAAGTTTCCTTTTAATACCCACTCCACTGAGAAAGCCTGTCAACAAGCGAGAACTTATCGCACGGAGCGCCCCCTGCACCGGACTCGCTAGCCGCCCGGCCGCCAGCTGGCCGCTTTAGCGAGATCGACAGCTCGGAGTGCACAGTAAATCCGGGTGGAGCGAGGCAGCGCTCCGCCATTTGGTTCGGCTGCCGGCCGTCCTCTGTAGCGGCTCTTAAATCACCGTTTTCACATTTATCTCCCCACCGGAGTGCTAGGCTATAAATCAGCCGGTCCAAACTTCATCTCGGATCTGATTTATAAATTAACTGTGCAGAGCGAAATACATTATCGATACACGAAACGCACCGGTGGCAGGACGTTGTATAGACATGTACCAGCATAAAGTGAAAATCTAAAGCAGATACAGTCGATCCATTGCTATCGATTAAAGTGGCAAAGCCGACTACGGACAATTTGATTCGGTACTCTGCACAACAGTATTAACGCAGTTCCTATTCAATATGGTATGCTTAAGTTGACTCAGTTATTTTATAGTAGTCCGTCCCGGTAGCTGAGTGGTCAGCGCGACAGAATTTCAAGCCAAGGAGCCCGGGTTCAATTCTCGTCTGGGTTGGAGATTTCCTCCGCTTAGGGACCGGGTGTTGTGTTGTCCTAATGATCATCATCTCATCCTCATCGACACGCAAGTCACCGAAGTGGCGTCAACACAAAAGACTCGCACCAAGCGAACGGTCTACCTGACGGGAGGCCCTAGCCACACGACATTTCTTAGTGTCTGTCCTCTTAATTGAATCTGATGACGATATTTTCCAAACGCCTCATTAGAAAGAGTGGTCATAAAAAACCTGTGGTTATTTTACTACAATCACAGCGTGCACAATAGCTATTCCCATAATCCTATCTGGTATTAAAGCAGTTCGCCGCCGTCGAGAACCACTCATTGCCATATTAAGACGGGCTGTTCGTGTTCTCTAGCTTTTGATGCTCGTTGACGACTTTAACTTTCGAATACTTCGCAGTATGCTGCGTCAATTGAAACAGTAAAGTACAAAAATGTCCCAAAACACCTGCGGATCACTTTATATAACACCATGTTTTTCTCCTGACATACACAGAACTGCTATGAAAATGCAGTGAGATGCAAAATACATTAAGAATTTTACAGTATTCACTACCAAGTGGTGAGACGAATAGATATATTGGACACGTTTTTATACCTGCACGCAGCCGAGAGGAACATCAGAGAGATCAGCTCCAGTCTGTTGGCTTTCCGTGGTCAAGTAAACCAGCATGACAGGAAACCATACGTTGGGTGTTAACGTTCAGAAAGCTGCGAGTGAAAATCTGATTTTTCAAACGATCGTATCTCTGGTTCTAATGATTACAGAGGTAACGTGTCTAGTGTTACGGATAGCTCTTATGGGATGGCCATATTGTAGCTGTCTTACAGTACAGGGTCAAAATTGAAACATTAATCACTTCCCACAACCCAGACAAATTAAGCAAATGCGCTGGTACTTTTTCATTAGGTGTGATCTAGAATGGGCTTTAGACGGCTTTTAATAGTACGACATTTCATGAGCGGTTTCTGAGAGACCCACAAGACCCATGATTTTGGGTACCAAAATTACCAGATGTGGAGATGGCAATTCCATAATTTCACTTCGTGACAAATTCTCGAAATGTTCAGGATGTTTTCTTAAGATTCTCTTCTCGAGAAAGAGATCTTTTTCAATACCATTATCCGTTACAGGCCTCCAGACGTTCAAAGTTACAGTACTTATGCACAACATCGAAAAAATACACTATGTGATCAAAAGTATCCGGGCACACCGAAAACACACGGTTTTCCTATTAGGTCTATTGTGCTACCACCTATTGCCAGGCACTCCATATCAGCGAGCACAGTAGTCATTAAACATAGTGAGAGAGCAGAATGGGGCGCTCCGCGGAACTCACGGACTACGAACGTTGTCAGGTGATTGGGTGCGTTTGTGTCTATACGCGAGATTTCCACACTCCTAAACATCCCTATGTCTACTGTTTCCGATGTGATAGTGAAGCGGAAACGTGAAGGAACACGTACAGCACAAAAGCGTACAGGCCGACCTTCTGTTGGTTGACAGAGACCGCCGACAGTTGAAGAGAGTCGTAATGTGTAATAGGCAGACATCTATCCAGACCATCACACAAGAATTCCGAAGTGCATCACGATAAACTGCAAGTACTATGACAGCATTCGGACAGTCCGAGGGCAAACGGCAAAGCCAAACAGTGGGAAAGACCCATATTTCCTCCGCCCAAGGATTCCAGTTCTATTCACGCAAGTTCAGATGAGATCATGATGACTTCTCCTTCGACTGCAGGGGCCCTCTGCTTGTAGAGCTCCTCCAGCGTGAAACCTAATCACTGTGCAGTCCTATGAAGCCACTCTGTGTAAACTGCGACGGGCCATAACGTCAAAATGCCCAGGAATCCTATTGAACGGAATCATTCTGCAGCACGATGACTCACGCTTCCACACTGTCAATCAGACGAAGATTACACTTCAACAGTTTGGGTGGGAAATACTGCCAACATCCTCTGTACAGGGCGGATCTTCCACCGGGTGATTTTTCACATCTTTGGCGACCTGAAGAAAGACATACTTGGACGTCGGACTAGGGAGTACGAAAGTGGATGCGGTTGTGGGTCCGTCATCTCCGACAGCTATCTACGAAGTAGGAAAAGATCGTCTCGTCTCCCAATGGGATAAATGTCTTAACGCGTATGGTGTTTACTTTTGAGTGGAACCATTCCACTGTCGCATTGTGACGAGAGTTCGGTTTTCATTTGATTGCCCCTTGTAACATTTTAGTGATTGTTATGGTAATCACAGCGTCAAGAAACCTCGTCTGCACATTTTGAAGTAACGGAAAAAACTTCTGTATCACATTTTTGCTGCGTTACCAATGAAAAACTTTATTAAGCCTTTTTCCAATCTCTGTTCCTGAGCTTTTTAATTTTAATGTCAGGAAAATTTTTGTGGAACAACTTACGCAAAATAATTGCTGAGCTCTGAAATATTACTCTATCACTGCTTGTATCCAAAGGAAACTTGCACTCTACATCAGGTACTGTGGCAGCTTCAATAATTGTAGGACGCATATTGCAATCAGTCAAGCGTCTATCTGACGGGCATGTCGGCTTTCTGTAGTATGCAATAGGCTTTCAGGGACACAGGAGGATAGCTTGATGATTCATGAAGTATCTTTCACCAGTTTTCGTATGAGAACGATATACTTGCTCCGTTGACACGCGAGAAGTGGACAGAGGCTGAAGGATGACGAAGCGCGGACAGAGAGCGAGACGGCGAGATATCCTCGCACGCGGAGAGACGTGACAGGGCAATCCGCGGGGGTGGCAGCGGCAGCGGCAGCGGGGGCGTGAGGCATGCCTCCCCTGCGGGCCGTAACCTCGCATTAAACTCGCGAGCGCCGCCAACTCGCCCGCATATTTCGGGCGCCCCAAGGCCGCCCTCGCCTCATTCCTCACCCGCGGCGCGTCCGTTCGGAGATGGCGCCATCTCGCATCCCTGTGGTACAAGGAACGCGTGGAGAGAGCGATTCAGCATTTGCCTATCTCCCTCAAGCAGGAGCTTTCCTTTTCCGCTGGTTTCTGGCTACATAGTGCACTTCATACGTTAAATGCCTATTAAGGCCTGAACATTAAATGAGAAATATAGGTGCATTTGAACCCTTAATACCTTCAAAGTTTCTTACTGCAACGGCACTTCATATCAACATTATCGTATTTCGTATCCTTATGTACTGTACTCAGCGACAAAAGCTAGTATTCGACTCATTATTTATTTCGAATTTAAAACCTACATATTGTAAGAAATGTAAGTCTTTGAGAGCTCTGTATGGTCTATTTTCAAATGTAATTTTCTTAGTTACATGGCTATCAATTTTCTTAAGAATCCAAGCTTATGGTGAACGGTAAGTACCGCTTCCTTAAAATATGTAACAAACAGAAAACGCAGAAAGTGAAACGGGAAAAGATCTGTCAGCTGAGTGTTCAAAAATGCAAAGAACAAATATGAAAATAAGTAAGACAAGAGTAGCAATAGCAGAAAATCTTTCGGAAGACAATACTACTTCCATGTGAAGTAAGAAATTTATGTAAGAGAAAACTTCCACGACCGTTATCACTTAGGTAAAGTCATTCAAGTCACGTGATCACATTCTCAATGCGTATAGTTCTCGTAAATTTCGGACACTAATGTCGGGCATTGTGCTCACTGCAGAATGAGAAAAGCGTCACTCCTTACACAATGTGATCAAAAGTACCCGGACGACTCCAACAATATACGTTTCTCATATTACGTGCATTGTGTTTCCACCTACGGCTAGGTACTCCATATCAGCGACCGCAGTAGTCATTAGACATCGTGAGAGAGCAGTATGGGGCACTCCGCAGAACTCACGGACTTCGAACGTGAAGTGGAAACGTGAAGGAATACGTACAGTACAAAAGCGTACAGGCTGACCCTCTGTGGACTGACAGAGACCACCGACAATTGAAGAGGGTCGTAACGTGTAATAGGCAGTCATCTATCCAGACCATCACACAAGAATTCCAAACTCCATCAGGATCCATTGCAAGTACTATGACAGTTAGGCGGGAGGCGAGAAAACTTGGATTTCATGGTCGAGCGGCTGCTCACAAGCCACACATAACACCAGTAAATACCAAACGACTCCTCACTTGGTGTAAGGAGTGTAAATATTGGACGACTGAACGGTTGAGAAACGTTGTGTGGAGTAACGAATCACGGTACACAGTGTGGATATCCGACGGCAGGGTGTGGGTATGGCGAATGCCCCTTGAACGTCATCTGCCAGCGTGTGTAGTGCCAACAGAAAAACTCGGAGGCGATGGTGTTATGGTATGGTCGTGTATTTCGTGGAGGGGACCCCTCCTTGTTTTGTGTGGCACTATCACAGCACAGGCCTACAGTGATGTTTTAAGCACCTTATTGCTTCCCACTGTTGTAGAGCAATTCGGGGATGGCGATTGCATATATCAACACAATCGAGCAGCTGTTCATAATGCACGGCCTGTGGCAGAGTGGTTACACGAAATAACATTTCTGTAATGGACTGGCCTGCACAGAGTCCTGACCTGAATACTATAGAACACATTTGGGATGTTCTGGAAGGCCGATTTTCGTGCCAGTCTTCATCTACCGACATCGATACCACTCCTCACTGCAACACTCCGTGAAGAATGGGCTGCCACTCCCCAAGAAACCTTCCAGCACCTTACTGAACGTATACCTGCGAGAATGGAAGCTGTCATCAAGGCTAAGGGTGGGCCAATACCATATTAAGTTACAGTGTTACTGATGGAGCGCGCCACGAACTAAGTCATTTTCAGGCAGGTGCCCGGATACTTTTGGTCACGTAGTATGTGCACTGGGCCCAGGAAATGACCTGGGGGGGGGGGCGTCTCTGCAGACATCATGAGACTCTGGCATAAAATGGGGGTGATACGCGATTACAAGAACTCAGCAAGAGAGTTCTCACAGCCTCTGTCATCTCAATTCTCCAACTTCATACCTACTACACGTGGTGCCCCTGTTAAGCCGAGCAACTCAGCGGAAGGTTGGGTAACCAACCCCAGCGGGAAACTGAGTCGGTGAGCAGATAGGAGTTGGAGGACAGTGGAAGGCAACGGGAAACCACCGCTGAACTATCCCAAGAAAATCCCATGGCTTCGCTCAGCTCAAAATGTTCCGGAGTTTCAAGTTCCCCGATCGGATTTCCGGGGCGAACCAGGTTGACAGGAGCTTCACGAAGAGTAAGATGGTGCAAAGAGAAGCACTGCATAGGAACATGGAATGTTAGATCCATTTATCAAGGAAAACTAGACATAGTGAAAAGAGAAATGGAGAAAATTAACATCGACATATTGGGAATAAGTGATATGAGGTGGACTGGCATGGGAGAATTTGCTTCGGATGGCCATATGGTGTATTATTCTGGGCACGATAACAACAGAAGTAATGGAGTAGCCTTCATAGTTAGTGATAACGTGAGAAAAGCTGTAATGGGATGCAAATATAAAAATGATAGAATGAAGTCCATCAGACTTCAAGGTCAGCCCCTCAACATCACAGTAATTCAAGTTTATGCACCAACAACCGATGCTGAAAAGGAAATTATTGACCAGTTCTATGGAGATTTACAAGAATTACTACTGTCAACACCAAAAAAAGATATAGTCTTCATAGTTGGAGATTGGAATGCAAAAGTGGGAAATCAAGCTGTAGAAGGTTATAACAGGGAAATATGGTCTTGGTACAACAAATGAAGCTGGACAGAGACTCCTAGAATTCTGCCAAGAAAATTCATTGATAATTACTAATACACTGTTTCAACTACCAAAACGACGCCTATATACCTGGACTTCGCCAGATGGCCAACACCGGAACCAAATTGATGACATACTTTGTAATCAGAGGTGGAAGAGCGCGGTTCAGTCAGCTACAACAAGACCTGGGGCTGACTGCGGATCAGATCATGAGCTCCTGCTTGCAAAATTTCGGCTGAAACTTCAGAATGTAGCAAAAAGTATCCCAACTTGCAGATATGACCTTCACTCTATACCCTCCGACTACGCAGTAGAGGTACAAAACAGATTTAATGTATTACAGCTGGAGAACAAAAGCTCGCAAGAGATGTGGACAGAAGTAGCTAATACTGTCAAGGAGGCCGCAGAGAAACACATTCCCAAGAAAAGGAACAGTAAGAAGGCTAGATGGCTATCAGTTGAGGCACTGCAAGTTGCAGAAGAACGAAGGAAAGCAAAAATCAAGGGAGATAGATCAGCTATGTATGTATTAAATAAAGATTTTCAGAAATTAGCTAGAAGAGATAAAAATATACTCTTTAATGAACAGTGCAAGGAAGTTGAAGATAGTAACGGAATGGGGAGGACAAGAGATCTTTATAAGAAAATTAGAGAAATTAAAGGAAAATTACAGGCAAAAATTGGAATGATAAAAGGTAGAAATGGGAAAGATCTGAGTGAAGCAGAGGATGTTAAGGAAAGATGGGCAGAGTATGTAGAAGACCTATACAAGAAAGAACTGCATAATGACAGGGCTCCTACTGTTGATGTTAATGTTAATTTAGAACTAGAGCCAGATATTTTAGAGAGCGAAATCCAGTGGGCCCTTGAAAATATGGCTGATAACACAACTAGTGGACATGATGAAATGTCAGCAGAATTGTTTTAAGTCACTGGAAAGGATGCAGTGAAAGTGCTGCACTTGTGGGGCGGGGGGCTAAATTCATCGAACTGATATTCAACACACATTAATTTAGTATTACTCCTGGCATGCTAGAAATGTTTTAGGTTATTTGCTTGATTTTTAAAGTATTGCGCAACATTTATGACGTCAGAGCTAGTTGCAGCGGACTGGCTGGCACACAATGGAAAAACTGATGTGAATTTACTATGGCGTGAGTAGGCTGCTTCCCTACACACTCAATATGTCAAAAAATATGGATCACGCAGCAGTGGCCAGAAGACTGGAAAAGATCAGTATTCATCCCCATTCCAAAGAAGAGAAGTTCTAAAGAATGCTCAGATTACCGAACAATCGCACTTATTTCACATGCTAGCAAAGCTATGTTGAAAATATTACAAAATAGACTTCGCCAATATCTAGCTCGAGAGCTACCAGAAGAACAAGCTGGATTTAGGAAAGGAAGAGGAACTAGAGATCAAATTGATAACATTCGGTGGATTATGGAAAAAGCGAGAGAATTCCAGAAAGATGTGTACCTCTGCTTTATTGACTACGCCAAAGCCTTTGACTGCGTCGATCACAACAAATTATGGAACGTACTGAAAAACACGGGTGTACCAGATCACCTCATTCATCTGATACGGAGTTTATACCTTGACCAAGAAGCCATGGTGAGAACTATGTATGGAACAACGAAATGGATAAAGATTCAGAAAGGGGTCCGGCAAGGCTGCATACTATCACCGTACTTATTCAATCTGTATGCAGAACATGTTATGAGGAATGCGAGGCTAGATGAAGGAGAAACAGGAATTAAAATAGCTGGAATAAATGTAAACAACCTCAGGTACGCGGATGATACGATCCTGTTGGCAGAAAGTGAAGAAGAATTGAGAACACTCTTACTGAAGGTGAAAGACGAAAGTGAAAAGGCCGGTCTTATGCTGAATGTGAAGAAAACGAAAATTATGGCAACTACACCTACCAATTCGTGGGATATAGCAGGAGAAACCATGGAGGTAGTGACCACATTCAGTTATCTCGGTTCCCAGATCTCTGCTGATGGCAACTGCAGCCATGAAATCCGGAGACGCCTGTTGCTCGGTAGACAGGCGATGTCAAACCTTGACAAGGTTATAAGGTCCAGAGATATAACACTAGCAACAAAGATCCGTATTGTGAGGGCTATGGTCTTTCCAGTTGTGATGTATAGATGTGAGACCTGGACCATCAGAAAGGCTGAACGGCGAAGAATTGACTCCTTCGAATTGTGGTGTTGGAGGAAACTTCTGAGAGTTCCATGGACTGCAAAGAGAACCAACAGATGAATATTGGAGCAAATAAAACCAGATTTCTCCCCGGTATCTCTAGTATTTGGAAATTGATTACTGTATATGAGGTAACAACATAACTTATTGAATTGTTGAAGCTTCATTGCAGACAGTAAGTATTATTGTGCTCACAGATCTGCTAGTGCAGCGAAACCCACAGCGCATTAGCTTTCCAGACGAGAAAGTTAGCCTGACCGGGATAGAAACCACGCAGTGGATTAACGACCGTGGGTTCGTACACTGACCAGCCTCACTTTGGTTTTTAGGCAGTTTCCCACTCTCCTTTGGACGAATTTCGTCTCAGAAAATACGATATGCAGGCAGTTTACGTACGATATCCGATAGAATATAGTCTACAAAATCCAAAGACAGGTAGCCCACTCGGATTTCCTGTCTTAGGTTATTTTGACTACTGTGATATTAAGAAGGACATTCGATCACAAACTTGAAATAACAGAACAAAATCATCCCATTAAAAAAAAAAAAGTTAACCCGGTAACAAAGGCGAAGGAATAGAAAGAAATGCTGTTATTGTGATCACAGCTCCGTCATTTTACACTATAGGACCCGGACACTTCTTTCTCTCACTGAAGACTAAGACATACTCTTCACGAATGAGTTGTAACGTTGAAAGAAAATCATCAACAAACTTCGGAATTCGGTACATTTATAACTCAAATTTCTAACTTACATTATTCATTATGCAGAGGACACTTTATCAGAGATGCTTCAAAACGTGTAACATGGATGAAACCAATCTTTGGATCTGGTTCCCATTGGAGAATAAACTGTAAATTATTGTTTCACCAAGTTAATGATTTACATGGGCAGAAGCTAGATGTTTGTCGTTTTTACACAACATCATCAAAGAGTTCAGAATGTACTACGTATGTAAGTAATACTGTGCATGGTAGCGAGAAGGAGGAGAGAGGAGATTATAATATAAAAACATCTAGTCGAGTGACCATATTGTGAGCAGTTTTTGTTAACTGCAAATGCAATATTAATTATTACCCAGTGAATTTAAGTCTTCACAAGACTCCGCAGCCGAGGTCGCTAACGCACGCCTGTGCGTAAGTGGCTCGGGTGCAGCATTAGGCGGGGAAGAGGAGGAGAAGTGGTGGTGTAAGGTTTCCGATCACTGGTCTTGGCGCCAATGTCACTGTATAAGTACCAAACCCATCCACAGTGTCTCCTGAAGCGAGAGCATGTGACACTGTTGATGATGGTCTGTCCGTCGCTTGGGGGGCGTTAAGCTCGCCGGCCCCTTTGGTGCTACGCGAGAGGAACTGGCTATGTGCCAGCACCGGGTTCCACTCTCTCCCTTCCTTTCATCCGTAACGACACAAGTCCAACGTTACACTGTACAAGCAATCCTTACATTCATCCACACAATACAGGTAAACAACTGACACTTCATAACACATCGGAAGAAGGTGACGGTAAATCACCTCCACCAGGATCTGGTCATGAGCGATGGTGCAGGATTCCTGCAATTCCTCCTCCCATCCACTCGCTCCATCACCCCTCCTCGGGCCAGTACGTTATGTGTGGTTTATCCATGGAAGAGTCACGTACTGATCAAAACTGAGGATTAAGGGGATCATACAATTGGGCGTTTTGCCATGAAACTGACTTCCGAAGGAATGTCGGCCGTACAGAAGCAATACAAAAGCCGCTCGAAATGAATTTGGCTGGGTAATAAACGCCAACTCAAGTCTCGCTTTATCTTTTTCGGTCTGTCCGCCCCCGGTAGGTGAGTAGTCAGCGCGACAGCGGGTTCGATTCCCAGCTGGGTCGGAGATTTTCTCCGCTCAGGGACTGGGTGTTGTGTTGTCCTAATCATCATCATTTCATCCCCACCGCCGCACAAGTCGCCGAAGTGGCGTCAAATCGAAAGACTTGCACCAGGCAAACGGTCTACCCGTCGGGAGGCCCTAGTCACACGAAATTTTTTATTTTTTCGGTTTTATTCTCTTCCCGTTCTTTTCAGCTTTATACTCACCCCCACCTCCAACCTTTCTCGGTCTCTCATTCTCTCTCCAGTTTCTGGATTTTTGTGTTCTCAGAGAAGGACATATCAACGAATTATAACTAAAACTATTCTGAGTAAAATCAGTAACTTCGTCAAGGACCGTGTTTACAGAAAGCTTACGCAAAACTAAGTATTCGTCCCTTCCGAGTCACATTTGTATCCAGTTGCAGAAGCCAAGAGTAATGTAGCGGGAAAATGATTTACTGTTTGTTTGCATGTCGCCGTAGCCAAAGCTATCCAGATTCTGGACAAAAATCGCCTTTTATGAAATACGGCCAAGCCCGGAGTTGACCTGCTTTCGGCCGTACGTCCGGGAGGCAAGGCCGCTGAAGTCCGCGTCCACGTGCCCGGCTCGTGCGCTGTGCTGCGCAGCGCGTCGCGGCGTTTCCTCAGATCGTTCATGAGAGTAAAATATTTTTGGTAACGGGGCGGCAGGGAGGCGTGCTCGCAGGAATTATTCAGGAGGCCCGGCCCGGCCTGGTCGGGCGGCGGCGGCAGTCGTCGCTGCCGGGATTTATGGCCGGCGCTCGGGGCCAGATTCATCTCGCGCTGTGCCGTGCCGCGCTGCTCGCTGCCAACGCGGGCGGCCCTTCCGCTGTCGCGCCGTTCCACTCGCCTCCATGCGTGCATTTTTTTCCCTTCTTCCTCTCTCCTTCCTTCTTGTTTAGCTCTCAGATTTAGTGCTTCTCCTTGCACGATCCCAGAGATTGCCGGCACTAAATGCCGCAGTGTCTCCTGCTGCCTCCTGCGAGGCTACAGTGAGCTGGGCCAAACCAAGGAGAAAAAGAAAAAGGAAGACGCATCAGTCCGCTGCTTTTAGGGCGTCGTGCCTTATCTACAGGCAATTGCGCTACCTCCTGCTCACTGAGCAAAGAACATGGAAATACTCTGTTATAGAGCGTAGTATTTATTTCAGGATCGCAATTAAAACTAAAATGTGGGAACAAACATTTGTAACGTCTTCGTTCACTTATCTTGTAAAGGATATCATACTACAGCGTTGATAATGGTCAGGATTAGAGAGGTGAAGAAATTTCTATATATATACTAAGATGGTATCTGTTCTTTCGGACATATTCTTCTTCTGTGCGAATGCACAAACAGTGCCCGAACTCTTCCGGGAATCGGCAATGCGCCGCGAGTAATGAGTATAATGGGCGGGGGCACTACGAATGTAGTGCGGGACAATACGTTGAGAGTGTGGGTGTCGCGAGAGGCGTGCCAGAGATAAATCCCTGCAGTCGCGCTGACCTCTGTGTCGTCGGTGGCTCAGATGGATAGAGCGTCTGCCATGTAAGCAGAAGATCCCGGGTTCGAGTCCCGATCGGGGCACAAATTTTCATCTGTCGCCGTTGACGTATGTCAACGCCTGTAAGCAGCTAAGGGTGTTCATTTCATTATAATTTAAGAAATTTGTATTAAATGCATCTGTGTTACATACGAATGTCAGTGTTGCACATCGTTATTAACACTTATAGCACTCTCTGCCTCTGGTGTTCTTGCGCTAGATGGCATATTACAAGAGATTCCGTGATGATGTTAGAAACTTTCAAGAATAACAGAGAAGTGTAAATGTATTAATTTTAGGTAAGGATCCCTGGTACTCAAACGACCGATTCGAATCTGATAAGAGAAAATAGATCTGATACCTCTGGCAGTGGTATACATCCATCATTATTGTTCTTGCTAAGATTTTAAGGTCGCCAATCTAGATGAGCACTTTGAGAAGAGAGTCATGCAAACAGTGACAAATATCAGTAAAGAAGTCAACAGTCACGTCAGGAAAGACTGTGATTACAATGATAATATTGCTTTGTAATTTGGCTACATTGTAATACAAAAATATCTGATGCAGTGGGCACTTTGTGAACAGTTTTTGTAAATCGGTAATCTAACATTAAATTTTCCCACTGACGAGGCGAACACGGCAAGTGCAATTTCTGTTCTACAGCTCCTTTCAGCTACAGGAGAAAAAGAAGGGGACTGCGATCTTTCCTAGAGTTTCTCAGACATTTTCTGTAACATTCTGACTGGGAAACTGTTATGGCTATAACATTTAGCGCACTGTTGCTGCAAAGGATGTCAGTGTCCTATATGGCCTCAGTGAGGTCAACAACGCCGTCTTGCAGGATGAAACAAACACCTACTGAAGGCACAAAATGAAGTACCTATGGATCAAGAGCTATAGACCCTTGCAATCAGAATTAAATGTTCCTGGAAGTCCTCGTGTCGAAGTACGAATATTTAGTTGATATTTAATTTGTTTCTGCTGCACAAAACGAATAACTAACCAGTGTTTGGGGGCCAGTCAGTATGGCGATGGGCAAATTCTGAAGTAACGAAAACCAGCTTCGTACACAGCACCTTTTGCCACGTGGACCTGACTATTATTGAGTCCGCTTTAACTCTAATTCCTCAAGCTTGCATGTTACTCCTATCACACGTGTGTGCTACTGAACGTACCAAGCTGCCAACTTGCATCGGACAACTCCTGAGATACATGTAGTTTGACCTCTTATGGATCTTCCTCGGGGCTCAGAAATGCTCTTGGTTGTTTGCAACTTCCACAACGCAGGTAGCCGAACATCTCAACGAAGCGCTCCACCATGCACGGATCCTTGGTGGGTGGACTGCGCAAGATCTCTCTCTCTTTCGTCCAAAGTAGATTTGACTGAAACTATTTACGTTTTTGATTATATCATACCGGCCGGAGTGACCGAGCGGTTCTAGGCGCTTCAGTCTGGAACCGCGCGACCGCTACGGTCGCAGGTTCGTATCGTACCTCGGGCATGGATGTGTGTGATGCCTTTAGGTTAGCTAGGTTTAAGTAGATCTAAGTTTTAGGGGACTGATGACCTCAGCAGTTAAGTCCCAGAGTGCTCAGAGCAATTTGAACCATTTGATTATATCATTTTCCATATTTCTCAGCCAATATGTGGAGTTTCAAGTGGCATGAAAAATAAGTCTCGAAAATGGCGAGAAATACCAGAAAATTAAAAGGTGTCCTTAACTCAGACCTCTTGCCTGAGGACCAGTCCACGTCGATGCACTTTCTGACTGACTGGTTGCAGTGAATTCCAGACAGGTAAACTCGCCGGTTTTCATGCTGACCACATCTGCTGACAGCAAAAAATCCGATACGTTTCGTGAGTTCACGTGCAGAATCGGCAAACCATAAGAAGTTGTTTAAGGCAAGACTAAGAAATTAAAAACAGAAAAATTGGCTTTGTCAACACAGGCGGAAACGACTGGAGGTAACAACATACCCTCCATTAACACGCCACTGTAGCTGTAGTCTGCTTACTAATGTGCATACTTGCATCGTGTAAAAACATGACTCTGCGAATATAGCTAGCCAGTTGCTAACCCGGGTTGTACATAAGTAGCATGACACATACAAACGGCTCCCAAGACGAGGAACAAATCCGAAGAGGTACATAGGGAGCTGAAGAAGCGAATTCCGCCCACCTACTCCCAGTACATAGGCTGCCGAGGGGTGTGGGGCAGTGATGGGGGAACAAACCGCGTTTACGTCACGCAGTGATAGATCGAGCCCCACGGGAAAGACAGGTCGCTGCGCGTACGTAACAGCAACTGCCACTGCAGGTCTTACGGCTAACTGCAGCCATCTCTGGAGGGGTGCGAGTAACTATTTCTGACGAACAAATTTGTTTGGGCGTGCATCATCCACAGCAAGCACAGAAATCCATACATATACACACTCTTTCTCTCTCTCGTACACACACACACACACACACACACACACACATATACACACACACAGAGGGGTACAGAGAGAGAGAGAGAGAGAGAGAGAGAGAGAGAGAGAGAGAGAGAGAGAACAGACTCGAAAATACGTTATTTTTGGGCAGGTAGCTCGTTAGGTTGGATACATGTACGTAAAGAAAAGAGACAAGAAGAGACATAAAGTGAAGACACAGCAGTTGCGACTTTAAATCAAAATTTTCAGCAACATGTCTACAACTAGTGACAAAAGACTAATAGTGCTCCACGGCAATTAGAGCAAAGAATGTGAAAATTGTGAAGAAGAAATTTCGTACCATGAAATCGTGCTAATGTTTCACAAGTAAAGTATAGTGAGGAAACGCAGAACCAAAAACGCGAATAACTGTAAGTAATCACTTATTTACGGAAATAAACAAGACGTGAACTGATTTATAATTTACAAATATCGCATAACAAAACTATATAATCCTACATGCATATGAAGATGTCTTAAAGTAAAAGGCGAAAAGCGTCTGGATTTTATTGACAGAACGAATACTTCCGATGAGTTTTATAGGTATCAACTGCTCTCGATAGCACACGACAAAGTTAACCCCTTTAGTGCGTACTTTTTCATTGACATACTGATATCCTGTGGGTCCTGCACGCAGTTGAGCGTTCGCGAACTATAGCGGACAAGGTGACTAGTGTCACGTCGCAACACGCACTCACTTGTCAATTTCTGCTCCGCATTGACAATGTCATCTATAGGCCATTGTACCAGCCGTCAACTGCAAAGAGTTGCTCTTGTACGAAAGAAAAGAGTGAGACACGTGCTTAAAAAAAGTTTACAGGATTCGTGAGATCGAAACTGTTAATTTCGTTTTTAACCAATGATGCTTGGTGCTACAATTCGAAATTAAAAATAGACAGTAGTAAAACTCAACTTGTGGCAATGATCGCTGTTGTCGTTCGTAGTTTACTCGTTCAGTGAATGACAGGATTTTTTTTTTTTTTTTTTTTTTTTTTTTTTGTAAACGAAAGCCGCGCGATATAACACTGGGACACTAGCCTATACAACCGCATATGCGGTTCAAAAAAGGCTCCTTCTAAGGGAAACAGAAGTATGCCTACTGTCAATAGCGCCCATTTTACACAAACACAATCAAAATTATCACTTTAAAGTAATTTAGACATAGTAAAAGAATAACTCAAAACACTCTCGAATTGAAGAAATAGAATTGAAATTTACCTCTTTTGCCGGGTGTTTCTGGTGCGCCGGAGGTTAGAGCCCTTCCTCGGGTATGAGTGTGTTTGTTGATCATAGCATAAGTTAGTTTAAGTTAGTTTAAGTAGTGTGGAAGTCTAGGGACCGACGACCTAAGCGGTTTGGTCCCTTAGGAATTCACATACATTTGAACATTAGTTTCTAGTGATTTCCCACCATTGTCTTTGCAAAAGTTGTAAGTTCTTCTCACAGAGCTGAAGCTTGCTATGGTGTACGTCACTGTTCATCCCATCGACTGAAGGAGAGTGTGGAGTAACACTCTATTTTTGCTCCCCTTATCGCAACATAGAGCGACATTACAATATTCATGATTTTCTTGCTCTACTCCTTAAAGGACTTCCACCAACCATACTCCGAGGAGTGGAAAGTGTATCTGGCCAGAAACCGCTTCGTCACTCATCAAAAAGATTTATTAATGTGCGCCACAACACAACACGGCACAACAATCATTTCAGAATGGTTACATACGCAGGTTCTGTATTAGATCACTGAAGTTTGCAGGGGCCAGAAACAAGGCATGAGACACTAGATGTTGCCGAATTGCAGTTTATACGAGGTTTTCCTAAGGCGATGTATTGGGCACCGACGTGATCCAATTCATATTGTATTAAGCATCATATATGCAAGATGTGTGTCCTAAGAGTCGTCAGGCGCGTTTTCTCTGGTGTGTCAATTTAGTTTTTGTATTGTGTAGCTCGAGTCAGTCCAAAGAAATACTGTTCATCACGTTCTTCACGCGATGGCCAGTGTCGAGGGAAACCGTTCGTTTGTTTATGTTATTAACAAAACAATTTTTACAGTGGAATTCTACCGAGCATTTCATAGAACGTCCACAGATTAGTCTAGTGCAATATTTATTTTATCGACATATATTAACAGAAACAGTAAAACTCGAAGAATAACTAGTAGTCCAATAATGACAGCACTATCCCCCGCCCCCGATCCCCCCTTCTCCCTTCCCCCTCCCCCCTTCCCCCCCCCCCCCCCTCCCTGGGATGAGTGCTACCTCCAACCCCGCGGCGCTACTGAGTAGCTGCTGGACTGCTGTTTGTTATTCTTGTTTTATTGTCTGTGTTAATTCATGTCTATAAAACGAATATCGGACTGGACTAATCTGTGGCACGTTCTGTCGAATAGGCACGTAAAATTCAGATTTAAAAATAAATAATGGGAAGTAATCCGATATTCTGAGCTGACACTTGGCGTCGCATGAAATATATGACAAGTGTTAACTGTATGGAGTGACTCCAGCTACGCAATACAAAAACAAAATAGAAAATACCTTCCGAAACAGGCATGTAGTTGACTATACACGCTTCAACACCTGACCTGCAGCTCGTGCTACATGTCTTGGGATTTACTAACCAACCTAAAACCTACCATTTGTAATGGCTAATTATTAGTATGGAAATGACGTAAATACCGATGTACGCCTTCCTTAGCCATATATGTAAAGGGTGATTCCGCTGTCCCGACAAATGGGTTTTATACAAATCACAATGCATTCAAATACAACGTGCAAGATTTTCATTTTCACTTGATCTCTACTCGCAATCTATTCCCTCCAGATTAAATGAACATGATCTAATGTAGTGAAATTTTTTAGTGGGATACGTTTTCGCTAGAGGCAGTAGTTGCATAAAACCCATCGCAGGGGCAAATGAATCACTCTACATGTATATAATAGTCATCTGTGGGACGTTAGAAGTGGGAGTGGAGGCAAGTTATATTTGTGGGAGGGTAGAAAACCGATCCCTGAGATATGAAACAAAGACACACGCCTGTGCCCCACTAGGCACTAAGCAGCCTTAACTAGCATAATATTGCACACAGTTACTGCTTCTCGTCCTCAGGCATATCATTCACTCATCTCTGTTGCATGCTGAAGTGTTCAAGCAGCTCTCCACGTCTCTGGCAACTGACAGAATTTTCCAACAGATGGTGGTCTTCCAGACTGCTGCCTTGCATTTTGAATTACCCAAACTACACTTTCTGCAGGCATGAAATTTTTAAAGTAGGCCCCATTTGTGACGTTTGAGGAGAGATGAACCACCAAATTACTTTTCTCTGAGATCATGCTACAGACCAATTTTGCCTATGTCCTGACAAAGACCACAGTCGTCCATACGGCAAAACCAACAATGCAAATACTTCTGTGCATAGCATCATACTATTTTGTAGAAAAATACTATAAATCTATCATATATCTAAAGTAGTGATGACAATGAAGCAGAGCGATTGGAGAAATATAGTGCTGCATGTGGTCAATTTCTTTCTCTGAAGTATTTTACTGTGTTGCGGAAATTCTGTATTACATTCTGGAGTTGCCAGTATATCAGAATAATAATTTATATAATTCACAGAATGTGCATTTGATCACCTGCTCGTATTGCTCAGCAAGCAGTCAGCCAGATCAAATGCCCTTGGCGGATTAGTGAGCATTGGTATGATACCACGGCCAGCCTGAGTGTGGGTTTTAGGCGATTTTCCACTTCATTTAGGAAAATGCCGAGCTGGTCCGACAATTTCCGCCTCTACGTAGTACGTCATACAAACAGTTAATGTACGGTAACATACAGAACGAAGCTGGCAACATTCCAAAAGATGTCGCGCACGACTTCCCTTCCTTAGGTTGACTGATACTGTGACGCCAGGAGGGGTATCCTGATACCCAAAGTTAAAACAAGAAACAAAAAATTAAAGCAGCTGTCTCCTTACAAGGGGATAAACGCCAGGAAAGTGTGAGAGCAACATGAGCATTTAAAAGCATTCTGCAATCTCTTTTCTTCTTTTTTAAGCTACTTCACAACTTTTGAACATCAGAACGTTCGCCAGGATTTCTTAATGACTGTTATCTAACGAATGAAAATAAAATGACGGCAATGAAAGTACGCGAAAGGCAAAGTATTTCGTTGTACGTCCATAGTAGATGTGCAGGCCTTTGTCAAATATATATAAAATTAGTATCAACATGTCCTTCCCATCTTGTTTATTTTAAGACATGAATGCAGATTTTATCACGAATTCTTAAGAAGTACATAAAACAAACGACTTACTGTAAAATCGGCGCTTTTGTCAAGTTCAATCGAATTTCAGATCAAACTTATTTAGATCTAGCATCGTTTGGTGCTGTTATTCTGAGTGTGTTTTCTTAAGAGAGTCAGATCTATATTAGATCTGTACAACGAGGACTGCGTACCATTCAAAGCATGCACAACTTGCTTGCCCGATACGCGTTTCACGACAGCGACTTCAGTAACCTGGTTCAAATCCGAGTAACTGTGTTTGCCTCCGAGTCCCGAAACGAAGTTCTCTCAGGACGACCGCATGCCTCTCTGTATTACTGGCCGCTATTCTTTCCTCGCCGGCGTTGCTCTTTTATCTCTTGCAATGTAAGACCCCCAACACAGTGAGAACAAAAGCGAGATGCAAAAACGAGGAGTAAGCGAGCGGCTAGACTCGTGGGTAGTGCGCGACGGAGGAGTGGGCGTGTGCGGGACGAAACCGGAGGTGGAGCGTAGTCGCCTGCGAAGGCCGATGCCGGCGCGAGATAAGACTCAAAGTGGGGGCCGGGGCCTCGTCAGCTGCGAAAGGACGAACAGAGAAATGTGGCAATGCCGGCGAGGAAAACCACACCGCGCCCGGCGCGGCCCCTATTCCTTAAACGGCGCCTCGCCACCTAAAGAACAGCGTAGGTGCCGCTGACGCTAACGCTTCCTTCCACTGCAGCGCAGCAGGCGGCGAGGGCAGAGGCGGATGTCACCATCAGCACAGCTCGCTGTTCGTCGGTCACCGAAAAGAGTGAGACGAATAAAAAAAAGTAAAGAAGAATATAGTCTCGAAAGAGGTACGACTGCAGAGAGAAAGGAAGAACAAGACACTGGTACAGGACACAGGGAGAAAGAAAGCTAGGACAATAAGAAGTAAGGGACATTAAACGAGTGACTTAGAGCAGAGATCGGTCTTGCGAGGGATCTTCTAAGATCCGGGGCAGAGGGCACTACAATATTACCACGTCACTGGAGTATATCATCTGACCGATTAGGTCAAAGTTCACGTTTCAGATCCAGTTCGCAACGTGATTCAATGCTAAGGACCTATAACGTGGAGGGTAATTGCAAGAAAAACGTGCAATAATATATCTTATTCTATAACCTATTATGCATCGAATTCTGCGTGTGGTACAAGTGACATGAAATGGAATTCTCAAAGGCGCACTTATTATAATACTAGTATGTAGATCTTGTGTCCGCCCAAGATACGCGAGACTTCGTAGATTTTCGGCTTTTGAATTGAGTATTAATCTTCTAAACAACTTTCTTTATTTTATTTTCGGCTCACTGATTTCGTTTCTTTCCATTTCTGCTATGGCTGCTCTGACTCAAGCCGATTTGAACAAGATAACTTTTACTTTTCTAATCTGTTCTATTCGGGAAAGACTTTAACACAACATTGGTCTTCGCTTTGCCTTCGCCTTTAATATTTTTGCGCAGTATAGAACAAATTTACGTTATATTTTCATTTTTACAACCTTTCTTGATTGTGTCGTGATCATTAGGTCATTATTTTTTGTTTATAACTCTTCTAAGGATCACTTCTAATCTGTATGTAGGTAATATTGAAGCTCCCCCATTTACGTAGAACGGTTTACCATTATAGGAGATTACCTTTTATTCTCACATTGTTGTCGATAATTTTATTAGTACGTATGTTCCTACAATTTTATTGATACTTAAACTCAAGGCAGATCTTTCTAATTCGGTTTGTGATGCGCTACCACCAACATATTTAAAAATTACTATCATTATAAACCTTTTTATATATTACTTATTTTTATAAACCAAAAGGCATCGGAATGTGTGAAAATGCTTATCACTGACATAGTTCACTTCCTTCTATAGCACTTAATGAATCCTCATATTCCTTTTACTAACAGTGTATTCAGTGTCAGTATTTTTGTGAATACAGTATTTTTGTGAATACATTACACTGACGTCGTCAACACTACTTTCAACGATAATGCTAGTCCTGCAAATCCTTAGGCCAATGTCAGAACTGCCACTTCAGTAAAAAATTAAATATAGATATACCTTAACGATATAAGTTCGCTTGTTAAACTGATATTGTCAAAAGGATGGCCCCATGTGTAATTTTAAATCTTTGTGAGGATATCACTTCGATGTATTTATAGCCTCTGGAAATTTAATGGCGAAGTTTTGTGTTCCACTTCCGTACTGCTTTTTAAATCAAGCAAGGTGTCATACTTAAGGGTAGTGTGTTTTAATACTATCCTAAACACCCCGACTTTGATTTTTCGAGATTACTCTAATTCATTTTAGCCAATTGCTGCAACATAACATCACATAATCAGTAAAATCACGTCCTTTTCCGACCGCTGGGGTAGTGAATCCTCTGAAATGATTTTATTGTCTATGGAACTTCGTTGTCACTATCACGAAAATGACATACGAGAAACGTGCTATATTAATACTTTGATGGGAATCACTACTGAAGAACTTAAACACTTGGTAAACATCACAGAGAAGTTGACATAACAAGAAGTCTATAATCAGGAGATGAGGACTATAAACCGCCGATTCCGATGTAAGGTTACCACCAAGTGGGGCCTAGATGTTACCAGCTACGAATTTCTCTCTCCAAATATGATAAATTACAAAATTCAGTGAGACGTTAACTTGGAGATTTCCTAGAAACCGTAAAGGCTGTGATTCAAAACGTTTGACATGCATTATTTCAAAAGAATACTGATAATTGAGTGGATCGGTAATATAATTAATGAAAATTTTCTTCATAGAATTGGTGACGAAAGAAAACTGTGGGAAACATTATCTAGTAGAACGGATATGATGACAGAACGTATTACTTCATCTGGGAATAACTGCCATAGGAATGGATGGAGCTGCAGAGACCAAAAGTATGAACAACAAGTGAATGAGGACAGTGGGCGATACGGTACCGTTCCGGATCTCTGGATGCAGAGGAGAACGGCTGAATATCGACACGCAGCCAAGAGCTTCGCGAAACGGAAAAAAGGAACAATGTGAAACACGCTGGATACAGCGAACAATTGTGTGACACGCAACAAGTAGCTACGCCAATTGCACGCATCCATATTCGGTAAAATTGACTAAGCGGTATCGTGTACGACCGTGTGGCGTGCTGAAGAGGTGTAAATGGCAGAGTAATTATTAATAGGTAGGTCGGCAGAGAAGTGGCACACTAGTCGGAAATAGTTTGCACCATGAGGCATTGCCATTCGCGCACGCAGTGACGCTGGCGTGAACAGGAGTAGCGCAGGAAGTCTTTAAACGATTCGAATGCAATGAAATCTACGGTTTCTTTTATACGTCTCGTGAATTTTGATTCGGTAAACGTAATTTATCATATATATCACGAGAAGGCGGGGCTTTTACTTTATTTTTGCTTTATTTTTGCTTTCTTGGTGGCAATGCTGTCTTTTTTAAACTATTAAGACAACCTGTTTACATATAATCTCAAATTTTGCTTTCAGGTAATTTTATTGAGTACGGCTTTCGTACACTAGATTCCTTGCCAAAGAAAGACATTAACATTAATTACATCGTATTTTTGCTGTTTATTAAGTTGAAGTCACTGTAAATATTCATCAAATGAATAAACGCATTGCGAAATTCGCCAACAAACACTGCTGATTATAAAATAGTGATAATAAGTATTGATTTACGGTCTGTGAATTCAATTCACGGCAGGTGATCAGAATTAGTTCTCAGCGAAATATATTATATGCTTGCTGGAGTAACTATCGTCATAACTACCTCCAAAAATTAGATGAAACCGGCAGTTACATTTAACCCCAAACATAACAGTAACTTTAAAGACGTACGAGAAGCTTAAAACAATAAGAAATTCGGCAAAATTAATTGGATAATAATCTAATACTAAGGACCGAAAGGATTTTATGCACATAACGCTAAACGTGTACTCGAAAGACCAAATTTCAAATCCTCATCCAAAGAAGGTTTTCGGTGACTCTCATAAGTCAGATCAAGCGAAAGGAAATAGAATTCTATAAACACGTTTACAACCGACTTCCTTGTCGATATCTACTAACTGCACTTTCAATGAGACGTTACTGCCTGGATTTTCTTGCTTTCGGTAGTCAAGAAACAAATACTACTCCTAGTGCAACGAAAGATGTAGACTTCGAATCAATAACGACAGCTTAGATGTGCCAGAAATAGAAGACTTTATGTGATGCACTTCACAACGTTGTAAAATCTTTGTTACCAAAAATGAGCAATAATAACAAGAGCGTATACAAAAGATTCAACACTGTCTGCAAGTGTGAATATTCAACTCTGTCGCTATTAACAAAAAACAAAGAGATTGAAAAAGTTTTGTGCTGGTGTAAACTGGCGCCAGCACATCATGCAGCATAGAGGTTCCGAGAGTATCGACAGAGCCTAAAGACGAGACTTGCTGGAAACACGCCGCCAACGCCCTCTCAGCCGCCTGTATTTAAGATAGCTGCAGGGACCGGAGGGCCAGTTATCTAGCAGTTTAGCTAGTTAATTCGATCCTTTTACACCAGTTAGTTCGAGTCTGTACGCCGTGGAGTTCCATCGTGTCACCGAGATGGATCCTCAGACTTAGCATCTAGCACAGAGAGAGGCAGTACATAGCGACTTTAGAGTAAACATAGAGCCGCTTCAGCAGCACTGAGACCAGAAGAGAGATTGTAACATAGCACATGGAAATTTAAGTAGCTCTTTTTTTGTGAATAAATAACCCATTTATTAACTGCATGCAGTTTGTGTTATAGAATGAGGATTCCGGACACCAGCCAACATCCTCTCCTTGATTCCCATGGTATAGCTCTACAGAGACAACGAGACGTCGTAGAAGCGGCTAAAGAGAATACAACAGATCTATAGGGAAATCGGTGATAAGTATATGTATCTAGGTGGTAATTGTTTTATGCCTATAAAGAAACATGTAACAAATATCATAACAGCCTCACAGTGATGACTTTTGGCATAAATATGAATCACATCTATGTTAACGAGGACTTACGACATATCAACGTAAGAAAGACAACTTTTTACTGCTTAAAACACATGTATTATTGTTTTATTAGTAATTTAGTTACGTCCGGCGTGAAGTTTGTTCACAATTAAGCTTCATCCTCGGAAAAATATAATTTCTCCCAAGTTACATTAATTGCTGATCACCAAATGTATCTTAATTTATGTATGATTTTGACTGAGGCCTGCCGTTGCGCTAGTCGATGCCAAATGTCGGTCGAATGTCCTGAGCGTACATCAGTACGACACGTATCGAAATTCGTCAAATTGTGCCTTACATTCGAGTGACGAATATTGTCACGAGTAATAGCAACAAAAATAAATTACCATAGTTTAACGGCACCGCTGACATAGACATAGATTTATGCCATTATTGTTCAGAATGGGAGCAACAGTTGACCTTCACAACACGAAAGTGAAAGGTTTCGTTCTTAGCTATTATTGCTCAGGGGCTGGAGTGGGGCCATTGAGAGGAGTTCTCTGTTAGCTGCACTACTCAGGAATTCTGCTACGTGCACTTTTCCCCGCATAACATTTGATGTTTTCCTACCTAACAACGGGTCTAGACGGAAAAAAGTTTCGTCAAGTGAAGAGGTTGTCAGTGCTGTAAAGAAGCAACACACAGACGCTAGCACAAAAAGGAAGCAGATTTAATTGCAACAGTGTAAATAATTGGGACTCGATGCACGAAGACGGAATGCTTCCATGATGAATTTGCAAAATTTCAGGGATGATGTAGGAGGGTAAACGTATCAGTGTGACGTAAGGGACCCAGGTCCGGAAATGACCCATTCGAAAATCATAAACGAAAACCCTTCTGTTCAAAATGTTCAATGGGACTTAACTGCTAAGCTTGCACACTACTTAACCTAAATTATGCTAAGGACAAACACACACACCCATGCCCGAGGGAGGACTCGAACCTCCGCCGGGACCAGCCGCACAGTCCATGAATGCAGCGCCTTAGACCGCTCGGCTAATATGGGCACTATTATGCATACCTTAATAGCTGTGAGCAATTGTTCAGTAGAAGAAATGTGTTTCACAGTATTGAAGGAAAGCATGTGCTCATAGCTGTTAAAGTATGCATTATGGAGCCCGTATTTTTTGATGCCTTTTTTCTTGTTTTGGTCTATACTACCTGCTCCAAAAATATGGAAACCAAAGAGATTGCAGTAGAAGCGATTTTTGTCAGAGTATCGAAGATAACACGTACTCGTAGATTTTAGGCTATGCATTTTAGAGCCAATGTTTACTAGAGAGTTTTTTCTTGTTTTAGCCGATAGTACTACCTCTGAAAGTTACCTTCTCTGCAATCTTTGTGACTACAGTACATGTATTTCACTGTCAGAGGCCACAGAATAATTTTCGCTTATAACTTTCGACTCGGTAGTTTTCGCACCATGGTCCCTTCCTCACATTCATACACTGACTTCTCCATCACCACGAAAGTTTTTAACATCTTCACGGAATCAGCTCGTATATTGAACTCTAAGAGGTTGTCACTGACAAATACATTTTTATATACGTAGTTTCTGTTCGGCCAGATTCCATTCACTAGTGTAAACATGGCGTGAAATTCTCGACCCTCGTTTGGTCGCTCTCACGTCGATCGTACAATTCGCCTGAGTCAAGAGCTAACCTTAGTCTGCTCACGTCCGCCCCGCTGTGACAGATTTATTCCCGGTGACGCGGACCTCGATCGCCTCGTTAATTCGGCCGCCCTGGCCGGCAGAAGGGCGAAGTTCTCCACGCTCGGAGGAGTACTGAGCGTGCCTGGCGCGACCCACACCCAGCAGAGGCGAGCCGAATGCTACCGGCGCTGTCGGGCGCTACAATTACGGGAGAGGGCGGCGCGCGATTCCCAATTAAACTGCTGCCAAGTCGACGGCGGAAGAGCGCCGTGCGGGCCTATAATCGATTTCCGATGTAATCAGCGTGCACTACTTTGTTTCGCTTTTATTAGGCCGGCCCGAGCGGGCAGGCCACGCCCTGTCTGCGCCTGACTGACTGCCGGCAGCCCGTCTCCAGACACGCCTGCTCATGTTGTGGCGTTGCCGTACCGAGGACGGACTGCCAGCAGTGGATTCAGCACAATGACAATCACACGTGATCTAGCTCAATCGATATTGGCTACGCTTAAGCGAAATTATCTGTGAAGTTCTTCAAGTACAAGTCGTGACAGTGGTAGTGTTTGTAACAGATCATGTTATCATGTTACGTATCCTCCCAAGAACGTCAAGTTCTGTGACGAGCGCGTGGTCGGTCGCAGAAGGCCGGGAACAAAGACTGAGTAGAGAAGTAATTAATGAATATGAAATCAGATTATAATTTCGGACCAAACCACTGCTACATTCATAATTTGTTTGTATCAACGTTAAATAACAATTCAACCGAGAATTAAAGTTTCAAAATAATTACTGAATGGAAAGAGGTCTTATGATAATGTTCCTGACTCACAGGTGATCTGAAATCTGTCAACAGATATCGGCTGTATCATTCGGAGAGGAATTAATAATTTGTTCAATATGGCGCTGTTAAAATACAAGTTTAGATAGAGCGTCTTCTTCCAACGTTACAGGCGCAAAATGGACGCGGTCAGTAGTATGCCCCATCAGGAGCCGGTGGGCTGCTTGACTACCCAGTAAGTTGACGCTAGGACTACCTTTTTCACCGGTAGGAACACTGGTGTGGCGTGCCGGCCTGCTAACAGAAGCCCTGACCGCTGCCGCTGCGGAACATTCTGGAACGGCTTCTTGGAAGGACCACCAGCTACCGTCTCGCGTGCAACCGCGTCATGCTTATAGGCAGGCTTCACCATGCTGATATAAAGTTTAACGATTCGGTACTTCAGGCACAAGCTAGTGTAGGTGCTCGAACTCCATCGCCGTTTCCGTCGTTTGGCGATAGTGAGTAGTTCGCGATTCTACCGAAAAACTCTGCCCTCGATAAGGTTCACCGAAGCCGCCCACTCCTCTTTTGTTGCCGAACCCTAGTTGTCATGGTTTAGTACTCTCTCTTCGAACTGTTTTCAGGTTAAACTTGCGTAATAATAGGTCAATGCTCTTTCTATACGTAGTTCTGGGATTGTTTTTTGTGTTAGTAAAGGCTGCCCTCAGTTAAGAGTACGTTGCTCTATACTAATTTCAGGATAAATGACCTTGTTTTCAAACTCCTAAATCTTTTATTTATCAGTGTTGTGATTGCTACCACTTTTTCTCAGGATCGATTCAAATTAGTGGCTTCTACAAGTAGGGCCGTAGTCCATGCCTTCGCATGGCCTGATACTAGGGAGAATATTAATATAAGATCACGACCGCGTATCTATATTTATTTCGCCCGCTAAAGGGGGCAATCTCTTGCATCAGGCCGCTCATGAGACAAGAACTGTGAGAGTCGGTTTAAGTTTGTTAGTGCACGATGCGACATAATTCTTTCGCCCTTGCTTTCATTCAACCGTGTACGTGGAAACGCTCATGGTCTCTGCCACTAACGATCTAGTAATGATATGTCCCTTTTTTCCACACATACAGGACAACAAATTTGTCACCCCGAGAAGATACGGCGCTACTTCCGTGTGACACCGACTCCAGTCTTCATAATGGCATTAATTCAGCGAGGAAGAGATCACAAGTTTCGTCAGCTGTGTCATATCAGCGACGAGATCCTGTACAACTACCTTACTGCTGAGATATCGGTTGTTAGGTTTCAACTAGCGTTCCAAATAATCCCAGACATTTTCTGTGCCATTAAAATTAGGTGATTTATCGAGCCACTCGAGCTGTGACGGGATAACTGGGTATTTGTAAAATGAGGAACGTAAGCGCGCAGCCATGTGAAGATGGCTAATGCCATCTTGGAAGACGGGAGTTTTGACAACGAACTCATCACGAAGGTGTAAAAGAAAGGGCAACACCTGGTCACCCAGAACTTTGAATAAACATTTTGTTCCATACTTAAGCTGATCTGAATGAGTAGACGGACCTCACGGTATGAAAAGCGCACCCCTCCTCCAAAATATCGCAGAATAATCTCCAGCAGAGCTACATCCTCTACGTACCGCGGGTTATTCCTCTGATTGGGTTATCTGTCCATTCGATGCCTGGAATCGTCTGAACAGAGACAATATCCGTGACTTGTCAAACCAGACTACACGCTTCCAGACAGCTATTTTCTCTGTTATTTGGGCCATCGAAAACGTGCAGCAAAGGCATTTTTCGAAGGGTCAGAATCAAATGGTTAATTTTTCATTGCTTGGATTTCCCTTCGCAATGTTAGTTGACATGGCCCGCAGCAATTCCTGTGGAGTCTGAAACCGATACTAATTTTTATAACCACTGTTCTTACGCTGCTTTACATGGCTCGAAGTGAGACAGTATTCCGTGGCTACTAGTTGGAGAATCCACACTGATACAGCAGCAAGTCAGTCAACTATATTCATGATGTCGTTATGGGCGGGGCCAAAAATGATCGCTCTCTTGTCACGGCTCTATGCCATCCATCATAATGCGCAGATTCCTCACCAACCGACTGCCACATACACACCACTTCGCT
Organism: Schistocerca piceifrons; assembly: GCF_021461385.2. Classification (NCBI taxonomy): domain Eukaryota; kingdom Metazoa; phylum Arthropoda; class Insecta; order Orthoptera; family Acrididae; genus Schistocerca; species Schistocerca piceifrons. Next base: position 304,167,406 of record NC_060138.1, read on the forward strand.
GACATTACTTCGGTGAGAGGTCGATGTAGGGTAACATGACGGCCTAGTTCCCGTTCTACGAGATCTGCATCCCTCCAAAGCGACCAGTACTCTTTTAAGAGTTTGGTTAATAGTTTGTCCGACTAGCTTATTTCCGTGCTTCTGTCTAGAAGAGTGGGATGAATCAAGTAAAGTCTCGATTCTCACGACGGCTAGAAAGAAAGTAGTCGCAGGTCGTTAACAGAATGAGACTGTCGTATGATTATTATCCCTACGTTTATGACTTTCATTCGGGCATAAAACTGTAGTTCAAAAATCAGAATTATCGAAAGATTAAAACTGGAAAGCTTAGGAAATAGTGTCGTCAGAAGAAAATAATTTAACACTTCCGATTAATTAATGTTTGGTTCATTGAAGTCGCCATCGTTGTAGCAAAATGTCCTGATACACAAAATTTCGTTTCTTTTCACAGTTCTGGACGCATCTATGTTTTCTTGCTAAATACGCCGTTAATGTCTACTCGTATAATACGTCTACTTACACATTTACTGAAATATTTCATGTCATATCTGAAGTCTATAGAAGAAGTGACTAACTTCATGTTTTGAAGAAAGAAGAGGGCAATGGACATAAACACAGGCTTGAGAATTATTCGCGATTGATATAGACCACGAACTGGAAAAAAGAAAATCAGAGGTGTTAAAACATGAAAAGGAATCTACTTTCAAGAAATCCAAAATTAATAATGAATGCAATAAACACCATACCTATCGAAGAAAATATATTTAATATTAAATAGTGCTAACGTAGAAGTGATGTAAAATCATTGAAATATGAAATGTGGCTAGTTAAATGGCCAAAGTGTAAGATATATAACAATAGAGGAAATTAAACACGTTTTCTGGCTAGGGTATTAAATAAAGTCAGAAGCAAAGTGGTGTATGTCAAGAAGAATTTCTTCAACGAATTATTTTTACTCATATTAACTACTTAAGTGGAAGTAAACTTTCTGAAACTTTACTCCTGGAGAAAGACATTCAAGGCGCTTATTCCTGATTTGCGATATCGACCAAAAATATTATCTTTGTCTACTGCAGATGATAGTTGAAGAAAGCACTTCAAAACTTAATTCTAAGAACTCATTCTACGAAGGATCTACGTGAGGGGCGACGAGAGGATGAGGAGGGGGCGAGAGAAGGGTAGGAGGATTACTTCTCGTTAATAATACTCAAACCGTACTTCGTTTAGTGAACAGGTTTTGAATTATGGAAGACAAATGTTTTATTCAATTTAAAAATGAGACATACTGATGGGTGACAAATTCTGCGCAAATATTACGGATTATGTGAACTCAGTGACCTATTATCTTTCCAATTCCGTTATCATATGTCCAGTTTCTTCATAAAGTGTATTGTATTTATTCTCGGAAACAGTTAATTTTCTTTATACAAGGCAGTTCACATTTGTATTTTATTCTTGTAATCTGTCTAACGAATCATTATTTAGCAATAATTTGTATGACTCCTTGACAAGCCAACAAGATAACTGTTGAAATGAGAGAAACTAGCAACAAATGCACATGACGTCTTAGAAACTTAAAGAAAAATAGAGCTGAGGTCTGTATCATAAAAGAGAGAATGTAAAGAAAAACAGGAGGATTTGAAGTTTTGTGATTAATAATGTAATTTTCTAGGTAGTTCGAGAATTTTCCATTATTCTGTTCCCCGTTTCAGCATTATACCGAACATCTAAATGCAATTTCCTCTTCTGCAGTTTGCGGTAGCATAATACGATAAAGGTTCCTGCTCGTTTCCTTACTCTTAACGTGGATGTGGCCGTAAAAGTAGGAGCGAGCTGTACTGTCAAAGTTAGCTCGGTAATGCGCCAGAGGGTAGGCCGGCCCGGAAGCCATTTCGGCTGGCGGCCTACGCACAAACTCGGAAGCGCCATCGAGGAGAGCAGTGCGCATAAGCTACCTCCTCTTCCACTTGGCTCTTATACGCAGCCAGAACCGCTCCCCACAACGGGAGGCGCTGTATGAAATTCGTCAGAAGCTGGCGAACAATACATCAACAATTGTCGTACCTCCTTTGAGACATACACCATCAGATTGTCATTTTCTCGCCTATTAGTCTCGTTTGCTGTCTCCAAGCTCTGTGTAAATATGACAGATGTTTTGAATTAGAGGAGTTTAAAATAATGACGGGAAAATAACAGGGATAATTTTAATGTTAGACCCTTTGTTGTTCATAATGGATTTTGGTAAGTCCGAAGGATCATCCAGTCGATGGCGAGGTCATTAGATAAGGACCAAAGATTCGGATTGTGGAGCATTGGGGCGAAAACTGCCGTATTCGTTTTCAAAAGGACCATCCCGACATTTTCCGCAGCCGATTTATAGAAACCGTGAAATAACCTTTATCTTGATAGTTAGAAGGGATACGAGAGTGTGTGTGTGTGTGGCGGGGGGGGGGGGGGGGGGGGGGTTTGGACAGTAGACTTACCGAAGTAGAACCCAGTGTCTCAACCATTGTCCCGCCTCGCTCAGTATAAACATAAAGACGATGCTAAAAGTGTCATCCCCGAATTATAAAGACATTAACGTTTCTGAAGGTATACAATGAAAAACGCGACGTTACATATTGTGTATTTTCAGCACTATCATGTCATCGGCAAGCATATTGAACGAAGCAGTTTAATAATATGGCGAAACTTGCAGCACAGTGATTGAATCAAGAGAACTGGTTGAAATTCAGCCCGCTTACTAGTTCTCATGGGAAATACTGAAGGGTGAAACACTATTACGTATGCAAATCAATGAATATTTCCCTTAAGTAGTGTGTGACTGTAAGGATTTGTGCTGCTTTCCTTCCACCTTAATGTAAAGTCAGACTACGATCTGATGTAGATATTTTAATACATAGCTGCGGTGGGTTTTAGATGCGTGTGCCTGCAGCATGAAATCTCTGATAATTTCATTTAGTTCTTAGAAGAATATATCAAGCAAATATTTCATTAGTCACAACCGCGTTCGGCACATTGCGTCTGAGTGAAAAACGTACAAAAGATTATGAACTGTAAGTGAGAACTTCTGTTATATTTAATGATATATGCCCTTCATAGTTCTGAAGTTATGGATTGTTTACCGTAACTAATGAAGACAAGAAAGGAAAGAAGCATCAAGTTTACACCCTGCTGTGGAAGAAGTCGCACAAAAGGCAGTAGAAATAACGATTGCACAAGAATGCGGCGAAAAATATGCCGCGGATCTTTTTTAAGGAAATACTTCCGAATTCCCTCGATATTGTTTAAGTAAATAACAGCAAAACTGCATCGTGTTGGTCGGAGGTCTCAAATTCGAACAAGACAGTTCATCTCGGAGCACAGGTAACAACTAAGTCTTAACTACCAGTAAAAACCCTTGTGTTATTCAGATTAGAGGTGGAAATGTGCCGGTAACTTTTAGGGACTTGTAAAACGTCTTTAGGTACTGGGCTCTGTTAAGATGATGGAACAAACTGAAACATCTTTCAAATTATATTTTTGAATTTAATGTTACATTATTCTGAAGTCCGTGCTACGAAGATGGTCTGTCCGATCGATAAATAAAGAGCAACTTCATAAAACGGTTTTCATCCTTTCACCTCACTTGCATAAGTGATCTGAGTTATGCTACTGCGACGAAATATCGGAACTGCAGTACCATCACACAAATCAGCAACACCGTGAATAGAATGTAGTTCAATTACTACAATGAAACTTTTGTTAAATTGCAATTGCCTATTCAATGCGAAGCAGTGTCAAATTTAGTTTCAAAAATACTGAAACCTCCAGGTTTACATAAATACTAAATTTTATGCAATTTCTCGCAGACAAACTCTGCAGTTTCTAATGGTATGCTGGAGGAAGGTAACGGGCGCTTTATTGTCCCTTCTTTTGCCACACTTTCATTCTTACAGGGTTCATATGATTGATTAAAGCCACTTGACTCACGCGCTTTCCAATTTACTTGTTTTAGCAGAAAACTCATGAAGTTTTTTGCACCGATTTCCACTTTTTTGCAACAGACTACGGCGATTAGCGGTGACTTTAATGAACGTTGAGTCTGCTAATAACTTACCTGAATTTCATTCGCACCAGTCACTCACAAAAGTGTTCCCACATTCCATAACAGAGTGTTTGAAAGATGCTGATGGTATCAAGTACATTCGACATGGTATACATAGTTTGACTACAGGTTGGCTCTGTGAGGGGAAGCCAAAATGTCGACAGAATGAGACTGAAGGAACGAAAGCGCTTGTTTTCAATGTACTCCACACAAGCTAACAAATCGATCAAGTACAGACTGAATATTCCACAGCTGAGCAACTGGAAGATTTTTACGGAAATGACGAAAGCAGAAACTGCTACACGTTTGATGTCTGAGAATCAAGAGAATCGGTTTTGGGAGAAACTTGAGTGAAGTTCTTCCGTAACTTTTTTTTTTGTAAATTATACAGTGACAGATAACATTCAGCGATTCTGGATTAGAGGTCAACAACTCCCAAGCAACGCGTGTGACACACAGCAACAGTTAAAATATTCTTCCCACTCACAGTTCAAAGTTTATGGCGCTTTTTTGTTAATCGATGATGCATTTACCTTAAATTTGTAACAAGACATGTACTAAAATTACCTAAGTGCACAAATAGAAAACGATGGTATGTATATTGTCTTAAAACAGTCTGTGATGAGCAATGTAGTAACATTATCTAGTGCCCGCCCGGTTGGCCGTGCGGTCTAACGCACTGCTTTCCGGACGGGAAGGAACGCCAGTCCCCAGCACGAATCCACCCGGCGGATTTGTGTCGAGGTCCGGTGAACCGGCCAGTCTGTAGATGGTTTTTAGGCGGTTTTCAATCTTCCTCGGCGAATGCGGTCTGGTTCCCCTTATTCCGCCTCAGCTACACTATGTCGGCGATTGCTGCGCAAACAAGTTCTCCACGTACGCGTACACCACCATTACTCTACCTCGCAAACATAGGGGTTACACTCGTCTGGTGTGAGACGTTCCCTGGGGGGTCCACCTGGGGCCGAACCGCACAATAACCCTGGGTTCGGTGTGGGGTGGCGGAGGGGTGAAGTGGACTGCGGTAGTCGTCGTGGGGTTGTGGACCACTGCAGCTGCGGCGGGGACGGAGCCTCTCCGTCGTTTCTAGGTTCCCGGTTGATATAACATAACACATAACATAAAATTATAAAAGGCCGCAAATAGAAAACGATGATACGTATATCGTATAACAACAGCAATGTGGTGTACGATGTTAGTGAATTCTTTAACACAGCACTGGAAAACGACGGGTTGATTACAGCGTGGACAGTGATCAGATATTTTTCACATGTGTTTTACGTTCATCCACCCGAAACACAAGTTCTTGTTTCGTTTCTCTGCTTCTGTGAGTTTATATGAAATAGTTAGTTTTTGTCAGCATTACTAACTAACGTTCGAGAACTAGGAGCTTACATCATCAATACCATTGAATAAACCACCACTGAAATCCTAGGTCGAGTGTGCTACCATCTTGATTATAGAGTCTATACCTACAGAACCACTGTGCGGAAAACTCCTAAAGAATCCGTAGTATAAACATTACTTACTTTTCCGAATGAGCTCATAGCTCCAGAAAATGACAGAAACTGATCTGCTGTACATCAATCAAACTGCTTCAATTATTAATAATGATTCCGGGTACGGGGTGACATCTAGATGAGCCGGCCGGTGTGGTCAATCGGTTCTAGGCGCTTAAGTCTGGAACCGCGCAACCGCTACGGTCGCAGGTTCGAATCCTGCCTCAGGCATGGATGTGTGTGATATCCTTGGGTTAGTTAGGTTTAAGTAGTTCTAAGTTCTAGGGGACTGATGACCTCAGATGTTAAGTCCCATAGTGCTCAGAGCCATTTGAACCATTTTGACTGTTAGATGTGTACCGAAAATCAAACTATGTGTAGATAGTGGTGGAAGGAATCTAAAAGTAATGTACTAGTTTTGTCGGAAATCAATATTTACAAATATCAATTCAGAAACGACAATCGGAAGCACAGAAAAGAAAAAGGATCACGTTATACAGATTTCACGGAGAGTAAACGGAATATGTTCTCTGCACGAAATGTTTTAGTAGTGAACCAAGCGAAAAAAGTATTGGTTAAAAACAGTCTTGGTTGCAATTTTAGTTTATTTTATTTTTCAACAACGCGATTCGCCTTATTTAGGCAACTTCAGGTTATCTTAATTTGGTATTTCTTGGAAGAATCTAAATAAGGCGAAACGCGTCGTTGAAAAATAAAAAACTAAAATTGCAACCAAGACTGTTTAAAACCAATACTGTTAAGCACTAGTTTGCTGTATGCCACATATGGATTGGAAGAATTTCAAGTGAAAAAAGTTCGTAAGTTAAGAAATACCATCCTTACTCCGGACTTCACCAGCAGGGGTATCTGGCGACAGTCGTCGAGTGAACTTGGTATATTTTTCCCCTGTTGTACCTAACGCATATTGTCAACACATACCAGTAAATGTCTGTCTTAACTGCTTGTTCCGATGTCCGTGCACGGCTGCTACTTCCGCCCACACAAATTGCCGAAGGTATTACCTATATGTAAGCCGCTTTGGCCTTAATCACTGACTACACCACTATCAGCAGTTCATATGGAACTTCCTGGCAGATTAAACTGTGTGCCGGACTGAGCCTCGAACTCTGGACCTTTGCCTTTCGCGGGCAACTGCGCTAACCGAGCTACCCAAGCACGACTCACGCCCCGTCCTCACAGCTTTACTTCTGCAGAGTGAAAATCTCATTCTGGAGTTCATATGGAGTTAACGAAACGAAAAAAGATTTGCTCTCTGCTTTCTTCATTCTCTCATACACTACGGATGCATCTGATGGCGTTTTCGGCACCGCCTACGATAGCATACGGTGGCCTCTTTCATGTTTCGCCGTACTGTCGCTTATGGAAGCACTAATTTGATCGCCCGTCAGAGCGGTGTGTGGAAGGGATACAGCAGCAGCGCCCTGCCCCGCTCGCACCTGCCCGCCGCCTCCGCCGCCGCAGTCTCCCGCCTCTGACGCAATAAAACGCCAGACGCGCCCCGCCTCTCGCCCCCCGCCCGCCGTGCCGTGACTGACGCCGGGTCAATCAGACGAGCGCTGCCAGTTCACGGCGCTTCCATTTCCGGTTCGTTTAGCTGCTTCCACCCCCGCACCTTGGGCCCTCCCTGCGGATTTTGCGCGTGTGCTCGCCGCCCGGCGCGCTGCCATCGAAACAAACTGGTAGCAGCTCCGTATCAGCACCGCCGAATTGCCTCGCCAGTCGACGGCACGAGGGTGGAGTAGCGAAGGGCTGCTTTCGGGGTCCCAGTCGAGCGGGTAATTTCTCTTTAACGGCATTTGCGCCCTGCACGAAACAGCGCTATTTCCTCCTTGAGCAACAACTGTGTCCTTAAGTTCGTTGTTGTGGCTCTTTGTTCTGACGAGCTACAATATTTAGTTTCATCGGTATACGAGCACACTCGGTTTCTTGTCGTCTCGCTGTCCAAAAGAGGTATATACAGCATATTCCCTTTATAGGTAAGTTTCATATACACTTCGGACTAGGTGACCAGCAAATGACAATACCCATCACCCCCCCCCCCCCCCTCAGATTTAATGATAAGATATCCCAGCAGTCCATCAAAAACTGAATACAGATCAAGCTTGACAACAACTGTGAATAAAGTAGCAAAATAGAAACAGCGAATGATCCAAGCTCGGTATGTGCACAATCAAGCGAATCTGAAGAGCAACGGCGTTGCGGTTATGTGCTCACGTTCTTGAACTACTACCAACGGAGAGATCCGCAGGCGAATCTCCCTTGTAACCCAATTATTTTTCACAAAATTATGTCAGTGTCACTGTCGTGGTGAATCATCCGTATGCAACAGCGAGGTGTGACAAAGGATCCTCCACACATAGGTGCCTCCTATTTGTGACTCTTTCATACCTTTTTGGAAGCTTTGATTCTTCAATTCCTTTGTTATAATTTAGCTCACATCCTTTTATTTGTTGTTTTCATTTCTGTGAGAGATCTGTACGGCATCTCGTCTGCTCTCACTGTTCATGAAATTTATTTGCGACGATAGTATATTCTTACCACATGACTCATATTCTATAGCCAATGTACAGTATGATAACTGTCAAGACTACAGAAAGAGAAGAGAGACGTCAGTGAGTGGACGGACAGTTCATGAATTTGAGAAAAAAAAGTCTTAATGGGACACGAAAGAGATTTCAACACGGATCTCCCGCTTTGCAGTCCAATACCGTGACCACATAACGACGACAGCGTAATTCTTATAATTCGCACGACTTTGCTTCTTTTTTCACATTTCAGTACACCTTCTTCCTGTTTTCGTGCATTATCAGTTTTTGACGGGCTATTTCACCACTAAATCTAAGGGGGTTGCGATGGGCAGTTTCGCTTGTAAGAATCATTGCCAGGAGAAAGTGTATGGATGGTACAATACAAATACTATGATGTTCTTGCTGTGACAGAAAAGAAGAGCACATTTTGAAGTTTTTCATGCGAAACTCTTCAAACATTTTCCCCACTTTCCAGTCCTATACACCTAAGGGTAAAACCTATATAACTCCTTTGGTCCATGCTCTGGCCAGTGCCCAAAGCTGTCATGTTGTACATCATTCACTGTTACCCGGTCTGCTGTTTCGCTCTTTTTCTAGATCAGTCGTCAGTCCTACTGTGATCTGGCATGCTTCCTCTTCCCAGAAAATATCAGTCCATTTGCGATGTCCCAGGTAAGAATTCGCCAACACCTCTGCATAATAACTTACTTTCAAGATTTTCTGTTACTGTTGATAAGCAGTTTTCCTTCCACAAGGAAAAACGGCATCAAAAAAATGGAAACAAACTGCTCTTCCACTATATTTCCTAAAGATGCACTCTACTCAAAAACTTTACACCAGAGGCAACAGAATATCTCAGGATCACACAGTTTAAGCAGCGCTTGCAAGCAACACTGTCCTTCCATGTATGAAATTGGAAATGAGTAGCAGAAAAGTGTGGAATTTTGACGTTACTTGAGAACAACGTTTCCCAAGTTGAAACGATAACATAAACTTTCCTCTGGGATAGAAAGATGCCAGATTGATTCTCAGGAATTATAATCCTAGCACGTTTGAGGTCCTTACGCGATCACCGTTCCACAAATTCTTCGTCATTCTGGGACACCCACTCAGGTGGGTTAATAGAAGCAATAGAAGGAAAAACGTCCACGATTCCAGTGAAAACGTCAAGGAAATAGCCAGATAACTGGAGCAGGCACAGTATAAGAGAATTATGCGCAACTCAGACAGCCTAACTCAACCACAAAATTCCGAGACCCCACGTTCAGAAGTGAGTCGCAAAACATATGCTTGCTGCTCTTTACATGTCGTATAATGACCAGGCGGTAAAATTAGAAAAATTGTGTCCACATCAACAATAATTTTTCCTATGTCTCACCCACGAGCAAATGGGGGTGGGGATGCCACTGGTACACTATGTACACTCGCCATACACCGCACGCTGGCGTGCGCAGTACAAATGTAGAATATAACGGAGAAATTGAGATCTTATTTGCTGAAACTATATTCGATATCGCTGTAAAACAGAAGTACATTTAACATTAATAATTTCGCGATCATCCGTGATGGACATCGTGCTGCTGTCCTACCGCGGTGTCATCCTATCGCTACACCATCATAAATAGGAGCCACAACGTTGTAACACTATGCTTGACAGCATCTTGGAATTCAATATTGTAGCGAAATGTCAAGGATTCGACACGTTCCCGGTAGGTTCCCAGAGATACTTCGCAACAGATATCTACGAAAGAGTTCGCCTGTGAATTACGGTCGGTTATCTCTGAGCGCGCAGCTCGTGCTCCAGAGCGTCCCGAGATGCTTTCACCGATTCGAATCTGGCAATGACATGGTCGTCCGGTAAGACATCAAGCTTGGAAGCACGCAAGTGGTCAACTGCTGTCGGGGTGCTTTCAGATAGTAACACACATATTGTACATAGATGAACTTCCCCTATAGCATAACAGTGTCCCCGCCGACCTATGTCCATGGCGCATTGTAAGTTTCGAGTACCGTTCGCCTGGATGATGACGTGTCCAGCCACGACCATCACCCTGGTGTAATAAGAAATGCGGTCCATCCAAGCAGGAGACACGTTTTCATTGCTCCACGGTTAAATCTCGATTATTTCGATTATTTCCTGCCCACTGAGAAACATTATTGACGATGTTGTTGGGTCAAAACGAGAACACTTAGAGGTCGCCTTCCACGGTCCATGCTCACCAGTGTGCTCGGAAAAACTTGCGCCTGCACCAGCATTTAGCTTGTCATCTACTCGTCGTTTCGCCGTTTTTTAACCACTTTCCACGCATGCTTACGAAGGGAGCACAAAAAGAGCCGACCACCTGTTTGGCGGCGAGGAACGCAGCGGGCACACGCCCTTCAGGACCCCCAAATGGGTGTGACTGTGTCAGCGCTAGCGACGAAGGCGTCCAGTTCAGCAGCGAGATGTTTGATTGTGATGGGTCGATCACCTCGAAAGAGAGTATAAGAACGTTCCAACACTACAGGTGGCAAAGCTATATCCAGCCGGCCGGCATGCGGGAAATCGGACGGGTTTGCGCGACATTGTTGCGATGATGAGAGACACTTCGGCCAACGACTCACCGTGCTTTTGTTCTCTGCCAGGTCACCGTAGACATTCTGCAAGCGCTTATGAATATCTGCGATGCTCTGGTTCTCCGCCGAAAGAAATGCAGTGACAGTTCTCTGCTTGGAACGCACCTCCGTTACAGACGCCATTTTGAAATCTCAATACAGTCCCGCCACCTATCGGAACTTCACGAAACTTTACGGGCTCAAGCGGGAATATTCCACGATAACCCCCAATAAATTCTACATTTTTAAGGCAAAATTGCGCTACTTATTTAACGCCACGTACCCCATCACGTGTCCGCAGCGTCATCGGGCGGCATTCATTGTCGCGTGGCGTAGTGGTAATGTGTCGGATCATCTGGTTACTTATTCTGGTCGGTGGGCGTGCTTAACACACGTTTGTCCCAGCCTTTAATGTCAGCTGTCCGAAATCGAAGCATCTGCTAGTTGTTCAAGAAGCATATTAATTGACCCCAATTTACCTAATGAGTCACGTATAGACCTTCTGCAAGGATAAGGTTAGGAACAGAACTAGAGTCCTGGAATACAACTACAGAAACCTCAACATTTACTACAGTACTTTTATAGTAGCCAATGTGAATGGAGCTACGTCTGTGATTGAAACTTTTCAGCACAGCCAACGTACATATCCATTCTCGTAAATATAGCGCGATGGCGTGGATATGACACTTGCTTGTTGGAAGTACGGCTCTGGCATTCATGCAGACTCTTTATGGATACCACGAAGAACTCAAATAAAAGTGGTCGAGAGAGGAGTTCAACTCTGCTCTTACGAACGAATAATCATCGTCTTAAAACAGAGAACTACGTTGAGGTGTCAAAGGTCATGGGATAGCGATATCCACACATACAGATAGCGGTAGTATCGCGCACACAATGTTTAAAAGGGCACTGGATTAGTGGAGCTGTCATCTGTATTCAGCTGGTTCATGTGAAAATCTTCCGTAGCGATTATGGCCACACGAAAGGTATTAACAGACTTCGAATGCGGCAGGGTAACTGGACCTGCAGACATTCCATTTCGGTAATCGTTAGGAAAGTCAGTAATCCAAGGTCCACAGTGTCAAGAGTGTCCCGAGAATACCAAATTTCAAGCATAACCTCTCGCCACGGACTACGCAATTACCGAAAGCCTTCACTTAACGTGCGAGAGTAGCGGCGTTTGCATAGAGTTGTCAGTGCTAACAGACAAGCAAACTGCGTGAAATAACCGTAGAAATCAATTTCATACGTACGACGAACATATTCATTGGACAGCACGGTGAAATTTGGCGTTAACTGGCTATGGCAGTAGACGATCGACGCGAGTGCCTTTGCTAATTGCACGTCACCTGTAGCTCCCCTCCTGGGGTTCCGGTCATATCGGTTGGACTCTAGGCGAATGGAAAATCGTAACCTTATCGGATGAGTCCCTATTTCAGTTGGTAAGAGTTGATGGTAGGGTGGGAGCGTAGAGCGGAGTCCACGGAGTCAGGCACCCAAGTTGTCAACAAGGCACTGTGCAAACTTGTGGTGGCTCTATATTGCTATGGGCTGTGTTTACATGGAACTCATCATTGACTGGAAATTGGTGTGTTCGGCTACTTGGACAGCATTTGCAGCCATTCATGGACTTCATGTTTCCAAACAACAATGAAATTGTTATGGACGACAATGTGCCATATCACTGGGCCGTAATTGTTCTCGATTTGTTTGAAGAACATTGTGGACAGCTAGAGCCAATGATTTGGCCTCACAGGTCGCCCCATATGAATCCCATCGAACATTTAAGAGGCAGAATTCAGAGGTCAGTGCGTGCACAAAAACCCTCACCGCCAACTTTCCCGCGATTACGGACAGCTATAGAGGCAGCATGGCTCAGTGGTTCTCCAGCGACTTGCTAAGTGCATACCACGGTATTTAGTGCCTATTACGAGCAAAAGGAGGTCCGATACGCTATTAGGAGGTATCCCACGACTTTTCTCATCTCAGTGCACGGCGTTTCCTGAAATCGTGGGACGTGTAAAAGTTACACGCCCGAGAAAGGTAGTTGCGCTAGAGAGGTCTTCCAGGCAAGAAAACTCTAATACGAACTGACACTGTTTTGATAAGTATGAAAGTTAGTTATTGGTGCTGAAAATTTTACCTTCATTAGAAATTAGCAGCTTTATGTGGGCAGAGATAGCGGGAATATTCTGAAGTATTTCATCCTTCGTAAGTGGTAAACGTTGTGGCCGTAATAAACGTTTATTTAACGACGTCCACTATTTATTTGAGAAGTTCACAGTAATTATCCATTAGGTGATACATCACTAAATTTGTCGAGTAGAATATGTCCGTAATATCAGTCACCGTTCTGAAGGGGGTTTCATATATGAAGACGAAAAGCTATGTTCACTAGAAGTTGTTTAGGGACAAGTAATATGAATGTGTAATGTATTTACACGTACCTTAAGTGGGGCTAAAAGGCGGCATTCAGTGCGACCACCATTTGCTTAAGAGCCTTATCTGTGAACTTGTCCAACAAGTGGGAACCTCGCAACTGGCGTTCGTAAACAGCGACCGCTATTAGTAGCCGCAAACTTCCGAGCTATGAACGTAGAGTGCAATCACAACATAAGTTCCTAATATGAGACGCAGATACTGAGGAAAACATGTAAACGTTCCCAACGCTGACCGATGGAAGGGTATTGAAATTCTATGCGGCTAGCTGCGAATGACGTTTTATGGATACTTATTGAATGTGCAACGGTAGATGGAAGAACAGAGTGCGTAACAAGAGATCCAGAGATGTGAAACATATTGAGTGAATGTTTTACTATATTACTGAATACTATCGTTGTCAGTCTTGCAGAATCTACCAATTCTTCTGACTTGCCATTCTTTTTAATGGCAGTTACCTTCGTTTTTCGCAAAATTAATCTGGCACAGAAGATGGCGGTTTTGTGCATCTTAAAAAGAAATAACTAGCTATTATCCATACATATCATAAATTAAAGTCCCTCACCGCGCGTTTTTCTGTCTTTATCAGAAAGCTAAATTTAGGAACTACTATAGGGATTTTGATACGTTTTTCACCAACTGATACTGAGTCAGGCGTAAGGTTTGTGTACATAGTTTACCACCGTTACTACATGCAACACGTCTTGTGGTATATGAAGCCGCGGCAATAAAACCCCCTTATCGTCACTTCACCGCAATCTGTGACTTCTCCCGTAGACAAATTTCTTAGTTGCTATTAATATCTAGGCGTCACCCTCTGCAGCATTCATTTTAGAGTACTTTAATCTCTTCAGTTTTCTTCATCGATGTGTCTGTAGAAATGTTACCAAGCATAAAAGTGTAATTTACAACTAATGATAATTCGGATATCGGAAAGTCGCTGTTCCGACGGGTGTGGATTCCTCATACTCTGCACCTCATTCCCTTATGTTTGAAAAGTTTTTTATAACACATAAACGCATATGAAGCGTACCACCTGATCTAGATAGCGGTTGCTTTTTAGGCATTCGATGTCTAATACGTAGTGCAGTATACGACTGGCCTCTTCTCGTTGAGAAGGATAAGTCTGTAACAAACGTCGCTAGAGACACAGCAGTACTACAATAAAAAAAAATAACACTGAATTTATTGAAAGAATAAATCTGCCACTCCCCTGTTGTAATCTTAGCAACAGATAATACTCGCGCGGCAACGATAAACTAATTCCATCCACTGATGCTACTGTGCTATCTTGATCAACACAAAATCGCCTTCCTACATCATATAAACTCTGAATACAGCAGAATTATACTCCACTTTCGAAGTTCATGTGCTGTAACGTGCTTTAAAATGGCTTGGTTCAAATGGCTCTGAGCACTATGGGACTTAACATCTGTGGTCATCAGTCCCCTAGAACTTAGAACTACTTAAACCTAACTAAGGACATCAAACACATCCAAGCCCGAGGCAGGATTCGAACCTGCGACGTAGCATGTTTTAAAAAAAGTACCAATAACATGTATATGAACATATATGCTAATGAAGATTCTCTCAGAGCGTCACTTCGACAAAACCTTGCTGCGTCAACTCGCAGAGTGTCTTCGTCCGCGAAGTTTCGGAACTCATCTTCTGCAGAAGATGGTAGGGTAGAACACGCCTACTGCGCGGCTGGTCCCGGCGGAGGTTCGAGTCTTCCCTCGGGCATGGGTGTGTGTGTTTGTCCTTAGGATAATATAGGTTAAGTAGTGTGTAAGCTTAGGGACTGGTGACTTTAGCAGTTAATTCCCATAAGATTTCACACATATTTGAACACTTTTTTTGAGAAAACGCCTTCTGAAACGTCACGGACAAGCTGTGGGTCGACGCAGCAGGAAACGCGCCAAGATTTAGTTTAATCAGGATGTATTTAGAATGTAACCAATTAAGAGGCTCTCACTTGCCACTTTTACACGTATTATATCGAAAGTGGTATTATTTGAAGTAACCATTCGATGCGCTTTCTTGGCTTTCCTGTAACTTTCGGTTTACTACCGCACTGTTCATGGGAGATGTCTCAACACGTTCGCGACTGGAGAGAAAAGTCCTTGATAGCCAACGAAAAGACGAACAGTCTCCGCAGAAAAATGTACGTTGTGATTCAGGGAATTGTGATAAGGCTATTCGCGTTCATACACTTATCTTAGTGTTTAAGTTCAAAGTTCAACGACTACCTATTCTAAAACTACCTCTTAAAGCAGCGGAATGCCAAACTGGATAAACGACACATGAAAATCTAGTTACCGGGAATCAGTAAAATTAAACAAATTCACAGCAGTAACAATGCGTAATGAAATGCAGTGGCCGACAAATAGCAGATAAAGCGAGAAGCACGTTCGATTCACTGAGTACTTAGGAGCAATGTTTGATGTACGAAAGAGATTGCTTTTAAGAAACTAGTAAATGGTGAAACCTGTGTTTGGATGCTTTGGCAACCATCCAGGTGGCAAACGTCTGACAAAAGTACGGTTCTTAATTTTCCTCTAAATTTCGCTTACACGACAAAGCACAAAACTCTACAGACTCTGAGTGCAACTAAATTCTTATCGATTACAATTACAAATAACTTAAATCGGAGCCATCACATGGATAACGATGTGGGAAAACCTAATCAAAGACTGCATCTTATGGGCAGAACATTTAGAGGATGCAATAGGATATGAGTGCTGATTTGCCCCGCGAACTGTTCGAGAGCGGAACGGTAAAGAAATAGCCTGAAGGGGGTTATTTTGTAAGGTACATATCCTTTGATGTGGGGCGATCGATATGGCTGAATATGAACACACTTCATAAGGTGCGATCTTAGTACAGACACTGTTATTGTTCCAAGATGACCGGTGACCTTTATGCTTTGACTTCATGTAGCATGCCAAGTTCCGCAAGATTAGATGATGGCAGTATAGGACTGTTGCAACCGGCCATCTTGGATTAATAAAAGCGTCTACAATGTGATCGTAGCGTACGAAGTGTGTTAATATTGAAAGTAGCTTGATGAATCCTCTGCCAGGCACTTGGGAATTGTAGAGTAGTGATCTAGATGTAGACGTAAGAAACAGATGGCGTAATTAAGGGTGGCCAGACATTGTATGTTGCACCTCGCCTGCCCACCGCTTCACTCTATCTTTTTCATACTTAGTATACCGAATTCTATGGATAAAACAATCACAATCATACTGTTACAATTTCATATTAATAACTTCGATACTTTCGGATATATGCATTTTTATCTAAAACACACAATAACCGTGCTGTCATTGTGTAACTGAGTTGGAGACTGATGAATTCATCTATAGTATCAGTTGGAACTTCAACCAAGAGGATAGGTTCATATAACCTAATTTTCTGTAACTTTTTAATTTTAATTACCACCGATTTCTGACTTCATTAGAAGTACTTTGGAAAATTAGTATTTCATTGTGTTTTGGTTGTGTGTTTTGGGAGACAGAGTGAATGGAGGCTATGCATACAGTGAGAATGCGACATTTTGTTAAAACTATGTAAATGTATGCGTGAGAAAGTTGTGCAATAGGGGAAATTGTGACTTATGTCCGAGTTAGCTTGATTTTGTAAAAGGCGTCCAGAATGGTAAGTTCAGTATCAAATTTATTAGTAATTTATTCTGTGGAAAAGAATCGTATTTTGTTTTCATTAAATTTTATTTGCTTACGGAATTACGAGATTTCTAGTCTAAATTACTTGTAGTAATCTGATTGGCTTACGTTAGAAATAGCTCAAGCACGCAAGTGCTCGAGATGATTCGATTGGCAGCTTAACATACCAGTCGATTGGAGTTCAACATCTCCCGAGCGTTTGAATGGGGCTTTGTGCTTCAGATTTGTGAGTTGATAGAGTCGCTCGGGATCCGTCTTCTGGTAAACACCTATGTTGAATCGCGCTGATCAAATTTGTACCCAAATGAAGAAATTCGAGAATTTGTTCGGTTCTCGTGTTGCTGACGAATGGCGGCTACATTGTTGAGTATTCTGTGAAATTTTGAGCTTTGTGAGTGGTTTATTCGCGTGTGAACATATCATGCCGTACATAACCTCCGCGTGGCGTGTTTTGTACAGACTACGAGACATTACGGCGAACTCTTCTTTACAAGAAGCCTACTGAAGGACCGAATGTGTTAACTCGCAAGTACTCGTGGGTCAGTGGCAGTTTATTACGGTTAAAATGTGTGGTCGAACTAAACATCTTCTGGCTGCTCTCGGGTGTGAACTTGTAACAGAGACAGTGAATAACATTGTATAATTGATGACGGGATATTAAATACAGATTTGATAGGCATTTTCCGTGTTTTAAATACAATGAACCAGCTTAACGGAAATTTTAGACAATCTTTCGAACTAGTCGTGTAAGAACCGCGAACGCTCGACAGTTTAACTTTCAGCTAATGCCCTTGGACTGGAGTTACGTAGCCTTTGTGTGGTAGGTATTCAGTTGAATTTTCATCAACGCTGCTTTTGTTGGCTAAACCAATACCTACTATGGCAGAGTAAGGGGGAAGACAGCCTGAAACCTATCCAGGTAGGTGGACTGATTGTTTAAGGAATAGTGAGAGACGAAGCTGCCCTGCCGCAAGGAGGCATGGTCTTATTGATTTTAATTTACAGCTTAATTTCACGTACGAGGGGGTTTCAATAAGTAATGCAACACGTTTGTTTTGAACATTCATTCATTCATTCATTCAGGATTCCAGTACATCGTATTATTCCTCAGTCCTCTGGCTACAAAAGACTATTTTTCAACATTGTTCCAGTTCAGTGCGACCGCCTTATGTCATGTAAATGGGAGGGTCTGTATGCCCGCACGGTACTGGTCGACGTCGGAATCAAATATTGCTGCATCAATAACCTCCCCATCATCTATGTAATGCTCCCCGCGGAGTGCATCCTTCATTGGGCCAAACAGATGGAAGACGGAGGGTGCGACATTCGAGCTGGATGGTGAATGAGGAAAAAGAGACCAATGAAGTATCGTGAACTCCTATCGGGTGCACAGACGCACATGAAGCCTCGTGTTGCCGTGGAGAAGGAAAAGTTCTTTTGCATTGCATTTTTGTGGCGACGAACACGCTGAAATCGTTTTAACGTTGCAGTGGTCACATGTGTGTGCGGCCGGCAGGCACGCCGGAGATCGCACAGGCTTGCACGGCCTCGCCCAACGGCTCACCGTGCTTTTGTTCACTGCACTTTCATCCACCCCAGCTGCTTTATTGCACTGCAATCTATTGACCATTTTCTCCACTTCCTCAAACGTGATCCTATTTCCATCATCATTCCTATCCCATTCTACCTCGAAATCTGAAACATTACTGATCGTATTTTCACCTACATTGAGCAACTCTTCAAAATATTCCTTCCATCTGCCCAAGGCATCCACAGGATTCACCAGCAGTTTTCCTGACCTGTCCAAAATACTTGTCATTTCCTTGTTACCTCCCTTTTGAAGACTGCTAATTACACTCCAGAATGGTTTTCCAGCAGCTTGACCCAATGTGTCCAACCTGTTTCCAAAGTCTTCCCAAGATTTCTTCTTGGATGCTGCAATTATCTGTTTGGCTTTGTTTCTTTCTTCAACATAACTTTCTCTGTCTACCTGAGTTCTAGTATGTAGCCATTTTTTATACGCCTTCTTTTTCCTTTTACAGGCTGCCTTGACTGTGTCATTCCACCAAGCTGTTTGCTTCCTCCTACTTTTACACACTACTGTTCCAAGACATTCTTTAGCCACTTCTAGTACTGTGTCCCTGTACCTTGTCCATTCCTTTTCCAATGACTGTAATTGACTACATTCAACTAACTGGTACCTTTCTGAGATCGCTGTTATGTACTTGTGCCTGATTTCCTTATCCTGAAGTTTCTCCACTCTTATCCTCCTACATACGGACCTGACCTCCTGCACTTTCGGCCTCGCAATCCCAATTTCACTGCAGATTAAATAATGATCAGTGTCATCAAAGAATCCCCTGAATACACGTGTGTCCCTCACAGCCTTCCTGAATTCCTGATCTGTTATTATATAGTCAATGACAGATCTGGTTCCCCTGCTTTCCCAAGTATACCGGTGAATGTTCTTATGTTTAAAAAAGGAGTTTGTGATTACTAAGCCCATACTGGCACAGAAATCCAAGAGTTGCTGCCCGTTCCTGTTGGCCTCCATATCCTCTCCAAATTTACCCATAACCTTTTCATACCCTTCTGTTCGATTTCCAATCCTGGCGTTAAAATCACCCATGAGCAGAACACTGTCCTTGTCCTTTACTCTAACAACTACATCACTGAGTGCCTCATAAAAACTATCCATCTTATCTTGATCAGTCCCTTCACAATGCGAATATACTGACACAATCCTAATTTTCTTGCTAGACACTGTCAAATCTATCCACATCAGTCGTTCGTTTACATACCTTATTGCAACTACGCTGGGTTCCATTTCTTTCCTGATGTAAAGCCCTACACCCCATTGTGCTATTCCTGCTTTGACTCCTGACAAGTAGACCTTGTATTCTCCCACTTCTTCTTCTTTCTCACCCCTTACCCGAATGTCACTAACAGCTAAAACGTCCAGCCCCATCTTACTTGCAGCCTCTGCCAGCTCTACCTTCTTCCAAGAGTAGCCCCCATTGATATTAATAGCTCCCCATCTCATTACCATTTGTTTGCCAAGTCGTATCTTAGGAGTCCCTGGTTTGTCAGTTAGAGGTGGGACTCCATCACCTCCAAAGGTCCGAGGCATTTTGCTCTGATTGTTGCCAGCATCATATTTAAAGTACCAGGGAAGCAGGTTGCTAGCCTTACTTGCCCCGAGTCCCATTGGGTTTTACCCCTAACGGCTGAGGGACTAACCGGTGGATTTGGTAGTCTTTGCAGTATGAGTACAAAGGTGACCACGACTCAGAATATGTCCGAGATGCCCAGCCTTAATCCAAAGTAACTGGTATCCCGACTGTCGGGACCACTTACTTGGCCACTCATACGTTGCCCGTGGTTCATGAACTAGGACGTGACTACAGGAACCCACACCATGAACCACAAACTGCAGCCAAAGAAAAAAGTAACGAGGAAAAGACAATGTCCTGTTGAATGACAGGCGATTAAAATCAAATAAAATATCTCTTGCCAAGAATTATCGTAGCGGAGTGTATTTATACAAAGGATATTGTGTACGCTAATTAATGACCGTCAACAGGTATGAAAACAAAAATCTGAATGTGTTTGAAAGTACGGAAGCCTCTTTCTGCGACAATTTATTATTGCTGGTAAAACATGCACTCATCAATTTTCGCCAGAAATGACGTAACAATCAAAGAAATGGATGAAAGCTGCTAGAGGTGTTCCAAAGAGGCGAAGTAAATGTAAAGAAATGAAAAAGATTATGGCCAATATTTTGTGAAGAACAAAAGGAATTATCCTTACTGATTACCGTATAAAAGGTAAAACAAATAATGGGTATTAGTCTTACGAGACAAATGGACAGAGAAAAAATGTATAAGATGATTGGCCATGAAAGTCAACATAATGTGTGGCAACAAATGTATTCTGGGTACCGATAAACTGAAGCACTTACGGTACGTGGTGTTGAAACATCCTCCCTGTTCGCCAGGTTTGGTATCCTATAGCTATCCCACATTCCCATACTGAAAAACGTCTGTGGCGGGGGAATGCTGTGAATCCAGTAGTAACATAATTTCAGCCGTAAATGGGCGTCTTTCAGACCTCCCTGAGTCAGAGTAATCAGTGAGAAAGCCCTGTATAATTAATAATGACCGATAAGTTGTCTACGTCGATAAATAAATGCTTCAACTACGTTAATTTGCCTAAATTAGGTCTATCGATTTGCCGTTGGGGGTCTGAAAAATCGTTTCAGTGAGCAGCGGCAGCACTTTGACGACTACGTAGCCGTATCTCGAGAGATCACTCACTGGATTCGAAAGGTGGCACAAGAATATTATGCTGTAGGCTTTCTTGTCAATCTATAGGATAAGCATTTATCGAAGAAAACACTTAAATAGCCATATGTTTTCAGAAGTTATTTTATTTAGAAAATTAGTCTCGGTATCTCATTAATGCCTTCTTCAGGACCCTATGCACTGCATGTACAAACAGTCAGATATATCGGTACTTGCATAACTGGGAATCCAATTAAAACTAATTTTGATGTTGTTGTTGTTGTTGTGGTGCTCTTCAGTCCAAAGACTGGTTTGATACAGCTCTCCATGCTACTCTATCTTCTGCTGGCCTCTTAATCTCCGAATAACTGCTGCACCCTACATGCTTATTGTATTCAACTCTTGGTCTCCCTCTACGATTTTACCCCCCCCCCCCCCCCCCCACGCTTCCCTCCAGTACTAAATTGGTGATCTCGTGATGCCTCAGAATGTGTCCTACCAACCTACCCTTTCTTTTAGTTAGGTTGTACCACAAATTTCTCTTCTCCCCAATTTTACTCAGCACCTTCTCATTAGTTACGTGAGCTACCCATCTTATCTTCGGCGTTCTTCCGTAGCACCACATTTCAAAACCTTCTATTCTCTTCTTGTCTATACTGTTTGTCGTCCATATTTCACTTCCATATGGTTACACTCCAACAAATTTGTCTTACTCAGAAACGATTTTCTTGCCGTTGCCAGTATACCTTTTATGTCCTCCCTACTTCGACCATCATCAGTTATTTTGTTTCCCAAATAGCAAAACTCATTTACTACTTTAAGTGTCTCATTTCCTAGTGTAATTGTATCAGCATCATCTGGTTCAATTCGACATTGGTTTTGTTGATGTTCATTTTATATTCTTCTTACAAGACACTGTCGATTCCGTGTAGCTGTTCTTCCAAGTCCTTTGTTGTCTCTGACAGAACGACAGCGTCATCGGCAAACCTCGAAGTTTTTATTTCTTCTCCCTGGACTTTAATACCCACTCCAAATCTTTCTTTTGTTTCCTAAATTGCTTGCTCAATATATAGATTGGATGGCATCGGAAATAGGCTACAAGCGCTGTCTCACTCCTTTCTCAATCATTGCTTCCCTTTCTTGCCCCTCGACTCTTACAACTGCCATCTGGTGTTTATAAAAATTGTAAATAGTTCTTCGCTCCATGTCTTTTACCCCCACCACCTTTAGAATTTGAAAGAGAGTATTCCAGTCAACATTGTCAAAAGTTTTCTCTAAGCCCACATATGATATAAATGGAGGTTTGCCTTAACTTAACCTATCATAAGTCGGCCGTCCGGAGTGGCCGTGCGGTTCTAGGCGCTACAGTCTGAAACCGAGCGACCGCTACGGTCGCAGGTTCGAATCCTGCCTTCGGCATGGATGTGTGTGATGTCCTTAGGTTAGTTAGGTTTAATTAGTTCTAAGTTCTAGGCGACTGATGACCTCAGAAGTTAAGTCGCATAGTGCTCAGAGCCATTTGAACCATTTATTTGTGAGAAGTCGAAGGGTCAGTAGTGCATTCCCTGGAATACAAACTGATCATCCCCAAGGTCGACTTTTACCAGTTTTTCCATTCTTCTGTGAGGAATTTATGTTAGTATTTTGGAGCCGTGATTTATCAGACTTATAGTTAGGTAATTTTCACACCTTTCAGCACCTGATTTCTTTGTAAATGGGATTACTATATTCTTATTGAAGTCTGAAGATATTTCGCGTGTCCCACACATCTTGCTTACCAGATGGAAGAGTTTTGTCATGACTGGTTACCCCAAGGCTATCAGTAGCTCTAATGAAATATTGTCTATTCCCGGGGCCCTGTTTGGACTTAGGTCTTTCAGTGCATTGTCAAATTTTTCGCCAAGTATCGTATCTCCGGTCTCAGCTTACTCAATTCCTGCTTTCCCTTCTTTGCTTAGGACTGGTTTCCCATCTGAGTTCCTCATATTCGTAGATGTGGTTCTCTTTTCCCCAAATGTCTCTTTAATTTTGATGTAGTTAATATCTATTTTACCCCTAGTGATATATATATTAGCCCTAATGATATATGCTTCTACATCCTCACCATTGCCTTCTAGCCATTCCTGCTTAGCTTTTAGGTCTTCCTGTCGATCTCATTTTTTATGCGTTTGTATACTCTTTCACCTGTTTAATTTACTGCAATTTTATATTTTCTTCTTTCATCGATTAAATTCAATGTCTCTAGTATTATCCAAGGATTTCTACTAGCCCTCGTCTTTCCACCAACTTGATCCTCTGCTGCGTTAACTATTTCATCACATCAAGCTACCCATCCTTGTACTGCTGTAGTTATTTCACCAGATCCTGTCAATCGGTCCCTAATATCTTTCAATTTACCCAGATCACACATCATTAAATTACTGCCTTATTTCAGTCTCTGCAGTCTTAATCTGCAGTTCATAACCAATAATTGTGGCCAGAGTCCACTTCTGCCCCTGGAAATGTCTTAAAATTTTAAATCTGGTTCCTAAATCTCTGTCTTACCATTATATAATCTATCTGAAACCTTCCGGTGCCTCAGATCTCTTATACGTATACAACCTTCTCTCATGATTCTAAACTAAGTGATAGCTACTATTAAGTTATGCTCTGTGCAAATTTCTGCCAGGCATCTTCATCTTTCATTCCTTTCCGCCAGTCCGTATTCACCTACTGCTTTTCCTACTTGCCCTTTTCCTGCTAATGAATTGTAGTACCCCACGACTATTACATTTTTGGCTCCTTTAACTATCTCAATAATTTCTTTTATATCATCATACATTTCCTCAATCTCCTCCTCATCTACTGAGCTAGTTGGCATATAAACTTGTACTACTGAGGTGGGCGGGGGCTTCGTGTCTATCTTGGCTACAATAATGCATTCACTATACCGATCGTAGTAGCTTAGCGGCGTTCGTATTTTTTTACTCGTTATCACACCTACTACTGGCTCTGAGCACTATGGGACTTAACATCTATGGTCATCAGTCCCCTAGAACTTAGAAGTACTTAAACCTAACTAACCTAAGGGCATCACACCTACTACTGCGTTACCCCTTTCTCATTTTGTATTTATAGCTCTGTATTCACCTGACCAGAATTACTGAATAACTTTAACCTATCCATTTCCCTTTTTAAATTTTCTAAACTAGCTTCCCGATTACGGAATCTGAGATTCCACGCTCCGATTTGTAGGACCAGTTTTGTTTCCCTTATAACGACTTCCTACTGAGCATTCCCCGCCCGGACTTCCGAATGTGGGACTATTTTACTTCCGGAATAGTTTGTCCAGGAGGATACCATCATCATTTAACCACACAGTAAAGCTGCATGCCCTCGGGAAAAATTACGGCTGTAGTTTACTCTTGTTCTCGCAGCCGCAGTACCAGCACAGGAAGGCCGTTATGGTTAATGTTACAAGGCCAGATTAGTCAATCATCCAAACCGTTGCCCCTACGACTACTGAAAAGGCTGCCGCCCCTCTTCAGGAACCACACGTTTGTCTGGCCTCAGAACAGATACCTCTGCGTTGTGGTTGCACGTACAGTACGGCTATCTGTATCGCTGAGGCACGTAAGCCTCCCCACCAACGGCAAGGGGGGTGGGGTAAGCAATTAAAAATAATATTTATATTTGTATTTGTATTTAAAAAATAATAAAATAACTTCTGAAAACATACAGCCGCTTGGCGATTTTCTTTGGTATATATTTGACCATCCACCGTCCCGTATCAACGACGGATCAACAGAGATATGGGATAAGTGTTTCAATTTACAGTGAAACGATGCAGAGAAGTATCATCAATTTGTGGCAGGCTCAGTGTTGCTATTCTCGTTCCTCCTTATCACGACTTATTTACTGAGTCACCATCGCAAATGTATTTGTGACCTGCAAATCGTCAGTACTACACTGTCATGCATAGCCATATTCTCGTTTCGCTCGTATAGATGTACACTACTGGACATTAAAATTGCTACACCACGAAGATGACGTGCTACATACGCGAAATTTAGCCGACAGGAAGAAGATGCTGTGATATACAAATGATTAGCTTTTCAAATCATTCACACAAGACTGGCGCCGGTGGCGACACCTACAACGTACTGACATGAGGAAAGTTTCCAACCGATTTCTCATACAGAAACAGCAGTTGGCCGGCGTTGCCTAGTGAAACGTTGTTGTGATGACTCGTGTAAGGAGGAGAAATGCGTACCATGACGTTTCCGACTTTGATAAAGGTCGGATTGTAGCCTATCGCGATGGCGGTTTATCACATCGCGACATTGCTGCTCGCGTTGGTCGAGATCCGATGACTGTTGGCAGAGTATGGAATCGGTGGGTTCAGGAGGGTAATACGGAACGCCATGCTGGATCCCAACGGTCTCGTATCACTAGCAGTCGAGATGACAGGCATCTTATCCGCATGGCTGTAACGGATCGTGCAGCCACGTCTCGAACCCTGAGTCAACAGATGGGGACGTTTGCAAGACAACAACCATCTGCACGATCAGTTCGACGACGTTTGCAGCAGCATGTACTATCAGTTCGGGGACCATGGCTGCGGTTACCCTGACGCTGCATCACAGACAGGAGGGCCTGCGATGGTGTGCTCAACGACGAACCTGGGTACACGAATGGCAAATAGTCGCTTTTTTTTTTTCGGATGAATCCAGGTTCTGTTTACAGCATCATGATGATCGCATGCGTGTTTGGCGACATCGCGGTGAACGTACATTGGAAGCGTGTATTCGTCATCGCCATACTGGCGTATCACCCGGCGTGTTGGTATGGGGTGCCATTGATTACACGTCTCGGTCACCTCTCGTTTGCATTGACGGCACTTTGAACAGTGGACGATACATTTCAGATGTGTTATGACCTGTGGCTCTACCCTTCATTCGATCCATGCGAAACACAACATTTCATCAGGATAATGCATGACCGCATGTTGCAGGTCCTGTACGGGCCTATCTGGATACAGAAAATGTTCGACTGCTGCCCTGGGCAACACATTCTCCAGATCTCTCACCAACTGAAAACGTCTGGTCAATGGTGGCCAAGCAACTGGCTCGTAACAATACGCCACTCACTACTCTTGATGAACTGTGGTCTGGTGTTGAAGCCGTCCAAGCTCTGTTTGACTCAATGCCCAGGCGTATCAAGGCCGTTATTACGGCCAGAGGTGGTAGTTCTGGGCACTGATTTCTCAGGATCTATTCACCCAAATATCGTGAAAATGTAATTACACGTCAGTTCTAGTATATTTGTCCAATGGATACCCGTTTATCATCTGCATTTATTCTTGATGTAGCAATTTTATTGACCGGTAGTGTAGGTGTGTGAGGAGAGAGACGCCACTTTTCTGTCCTGAGTCAGGGTTACAGGACAGAAACTGGGGAACTCTCTATCCCGACCACGTCGCGTCAGCAATTTAGACATAACCGGGGGCGCGGGTACGGCTGAACGTGAATTCAATTCCGGCCTGCAGGAGCAGGTGGCGGTCGCCGCGGCACCAGTGGCAGGTCGGCGCAGCAACAAGTTCCGGCCGCATTCCCGGCGGCCAGCGACAGCCGATAAAGCGGCCGCCGCCCTTTGCTGAGGTGAGCTGCGCCGAGCCGAGGTCCGACCCGCTGCGTGGGCGGCGCATGCCGGACCGCCCCTAGCCTGCGGCCAGGCACGCCCGGCACCCAGCTGGGGACGTGGAAAACCGCTTGGCTAACCATTCTCTGCGCTCGCCGACGCGTACTCCAAAATTTCCCGATAAACTCAAAAGCGTGACACGAGTGATACAAAGGGCAGAGAAAACGTCACTCCAAACTTGCCGACGTAGAAAATACATAATGTTGCGGTTTTCATCTGTTAACGTCCAGAGCAGTTACCTGTGGTGTGCGTACTGTAAGACCTTCAGTACACACACCATCAGATTATTTGGCTTCAAGCTCCAACGAAGTAGGCGAGTGTCAGCAATATGTCTCGTGGTCTTATCGTGGCGTGTTTATCTCCTGCCGTTATGTCAGAAGATAGAAATGCCACTTGCACGCTAAGAGTAGCAGTTTGACGGTGACCAACTTTAAACAGAACTTGGTTAATTTTCAAACACATTTATTAAAATAATAACAAGCATAAAAATTACTTAACTTGCTTCTGGATGCTATTTACAGTTGACAATCTGAAGTTCCTTTGGTATTGCTACGTTAATCTTATTCTCACACATATCTCTGATACTTGACAAAAGAGTCTATACATTTATCTTCATGGCTATGAACAGGAATATGGTAATCTTATTTGGCGCAGACTGAAACTTGACTGTAGACTGGTACAGGCAAATGCAGACTGGTACAGAGTGGTGCAGAGAAATGCAGACTGACTAATCGGAGGTCTTACACTCGTTATAATACCTCGCGCGTTCATGTATCACTGAGCGAATGTGATCCGCGACGAGAAAAGGTTCTACGTTAGCAGCAATCTCACTGGCTGCGTTACATATTAATACGCGGATCGGCGGTAGCAGAATTTGGTCCGTCTCTATGGCAGTGCCATCTCGTAGTGCGGAGACGCACGAGCGCTGCGCCTGCGCTGTTGTGCTTAGCGGGGCGCGCTCTAGTGGGAAAGTTGTGTACGCGCTGACTACGCGGAACTATGTACACAACATTACCTTCCACATTAAGGGGGTAGGACGTCAAACTGGCCGACATGGAGCAGGAGAGGCACCACAGGACATTTTAATTTCCACTGTCTATACTTTTACAAATAAACTCATAAAACTTTGTCAGGATGACCAGGAAGGGTTCAGGATTCACGCTCATAGCAGTGGAAGTTCAAGAATATAACAATATATATTTTTTTTTAACATTTGAAATTTTATCATTTTTTCACTTACTATTAGCTGCATTCGTTGCTATTGGTACACTTTTCTTCATAAGTAAGGGAGATTCTTCGATGAATTTTGCACAGCATACAAACCATACTTACAGGTGTATGAAACTCTAGAATTTCCCAAATCTATTAAAAACTGTGCTAAAAATTGAGATAATTAACCATAAAATTTGAGTTTTTTCTAAACATGAAGTTTAAAATGTAACAGCTCATTCATTTTTTTCGTTAATTAAATAAATTCGAGAGTTTCATACACCTGTAAGTATGGTTTGTATGCTGTGCAAAATTTATCGAACAATCTCTCTTATTTGTGAAGAAAAGTGTACCTATAGCAACAAATGCAGTCAACAGTAAATGAAAAAATGAGAATTTTCACACGTAATAAAAATTTATTTTGTTTTACTTTTGAACTTATATTGCTATGACTTCGAATCCTGAATCCTTCCTGGTCGTGTTGACAAGGTTTTATGAATTTATTTGTAAAAGCAGAGGCAGTGGAAATTAAAATGTCGTGTGGTGCCTCTCCTGCTCCAAGTCGGCCCGTTTGACGTCCTACCCCCCTTAAAATACACCACCGCTTCCTGTCCAGACCAATCATAGAAGCGAAGATCGATAGAGGTCATGAAATAACTGTTTTGTAAAGGTACTTAAGAATAAGTTCGTTAGCTGAGTTTTCGATTTAGTAACCCTGCATTCCAGTTCATTTTGTCCACCTGCCCACCACATGTAGTATATGGTAGTATGACTGCCAACCAGCACGTCATTGCAGCGCGCACCATTAACAGTTCATCCCTTCTCTTGAAAATCGTTATTTTAAGACACCCGGATCATGTAAGATTATCAGCAACAATTTCCTATTAGATGCCAATGTCTTATTCACAGTCAGAGCACGATCGAGACGTTTTATATAGAGCTAATTTATGATTTTGTACCGCCATCTTATTACTTACATGTCTCACATATTCCTGCAGAAATTATAAGAATACGAGGTGTCTCGTCATTCGAACATGTCCGAAAGGATAGATACTTCGCGTACATCGACCTGATTCGTCTCGATGGGCAATGAATCCAAACCTTCAGTGCTGACGCACTTTTACGTTCGACAACCAGTGGGCATTGAATTACCGAGCATGTAGGACATGGACGGGGACACAGGATACGTGGCACTAGGTGGGTATGAGAGTTGGCCGGGTAGCTTGCCAGAAAGTTCGCCCGTTGGCGATAAACAAAAAATGGTTCAAATGGCTCTGAGCAGTATGGGACTTAACATATGCGGTCATCAGACCCCTAGAACTTAGAACTACTTAAACCTAACTAACCTAAGGACACCACACACATCCATGCCCGAGGCAGGATTCGAACCTGCGACCGTAGCGGTTGCGCGGTTCCAGACTGAAGCGCCTAGAGGCGATAAACACCGTGACAGTGTGTCCAGGTGCCGCAGTGGTTAACGCTACTGCCTAGTAAGTAGGAGATCCTGTGTTCGAGTCCCGGTCCGGCACACATTGTTACTTGTCGCCGCTGATGCCGTATAAAGTCCCGGTACAACTGAAATTGTTAGTTCTTTCCCTCTCCTTTCCTACCTGCCCACTCCACCTTCATTTTGCATCCTGTAGACAAGTACATCATGGACAATATTATATGCAAATCCTTGTCACAAGATTTATTCCTCTTCACTCAGTAAGTAACGTCATTGAATCGCTAACATGTTTGCTGTTTCACTGTCTAAGTTCGCACTTCACTGCTCACCTCTGACACCAAGTCTTCAGTATTATTTCAGAATCTTCCAGAGTTCTATTTTCAACTGAAAATATTATCATTGTGTATGTTTCTTAACATTTCACACACACTGCGAGCTACAAGAAGGTAACATCTTATTCTTCTAAACCGTACATTAACTTTGCCAAAGTCATGCCGGGCAGTATTTCCTACTGTGAATGTGCAAGCTATTCAATCATCACGCAACCATTTTGGTCTGTTATTGGGTAAACTTAGGCGGGCTTGTAACACATTATTAAGTTGCGCATACTTTCCCATACAGTTATAAAGAAAAGTTTCTGTAATAAGTACGTGGAAGTTGTACGGTAAGTGAGCTGCTCCTTCACATAATTTTCATTTTTTGCGTATTCAACCACGATAAGTCGCTTTCGTAGGTGAGATAAGTATTTTAGTCAAGTCCCGTTAGCTAAGTTTCAAAATGGAAATGGTTTAAAAAATAAAATAAACTCCAAATCCACATGACAGAAATGAAGTCAGAAAAATCACAAACACACGGGGTTTTGAGGAAGAAGAGAGAAAACTAACGGACATACGTGGTCTGCGCAACGAAATCTAGCCTATTCGTTGCGTATGAAGGAATACTGGGGGAAAAGGAAGGCAAACAAATGTTGATTACGCGTGGTCCTAAATTATCCATCTGCGAAGAAGAAGAAGAAAATAAACTCACATCTTCCAGCTTCAGAATACCATATACTCCTGTTAATTTAGTGTTGTAGCAAGAAATAACGAAGATTATGGAAAGTTCTTCGTTGTTCTTAGTGATGAAAACTAAATGTGGAAAAACGATATAATACACTTCCATGAGGCCGTTTGTTGAACAACAATAAAAATACAGTGAGTACTACGTGAGAGGTTCACGTACACATGTCTTGTAGAGAACTATTTACAAACATCTAACTGTTTAGCAGATATTCCCACTCTATGTACACACTGTTGAAATTTATACGAACGATCCATGTCTTCATTTCCTTGCCATTATTCACTTGCACTAATCTCTGTCCAGTCAAACTTGGCCCACAATGCAGTGAAGGTGTGAAATATGGATTAGTAGAATTCTTTTAGAACCTACCCGCGATAGTAAGGGAGCATAAGAGTCTTGCAAGCAGATTAAATCTGTCCATCGTTGACAGTTTCCCCCAACTTCCGATTGACTTCTTGAACAGACATTCAACAGACAATTAGAAACATGTAAACGTGTAGTTTGAAGTTATGTCAACATATTTATTCATCAGGAATGAGTAAATTTTACGTCCTTGACGCTTTCAGCATCATGGCGTTTATGATATATATAATCTATGAGACATGGATCAATCTATATTACACTAGACCACGATTTTTTCTTAATTTTGTAAATGAGATGTTTCCCTCACCCTGTATATGAGCATTCCTTCAATTGCGTCACAGCAAATACGTAGTAGGATATAAGATTTTCCTACTGTTAAAATCCAGTTTATCCAGTTCGGGCCGGCCGCTGTGACCGATAGGTTCTAGGCGCTTCAGTCCGGAACCGTGCGACCGCTACAGTCGCAGGTTCGAATCCTGCATGGATGTGTGTGATGTCCTTAGGTTACTTAGGTTTAAGTAGTTCTTGAAAGTGAGAACAAGAAATATTAATAGCTGAAGAAGTATTTCCAATTTTGACAGAAAGGCAGTTGTTTTAGAAATCGAATAAAATCGTTAGTAGGATATTTACAATTTCTGTCTATAGGTACCACCGGTAAGAAGAGTTAAAGATGCCAATCGCCTCTTAGAGATCCGTTAAAGACCCGAGGCTCGTTTGTTCCCCAGCGGAGGGGTATCTGCACGTCGCTCGCTATAACACATGAAAAATAACATTGCTCATTGAATAACGTAATTATTCCAGTTACAACAGTTTCATCAATAAAGTAAATTTCATGTTGTAATGTACATTTCAGTGAATCTCACTTAAAAAGTGGCATTAATTTCATATCATGAGTTTTTCACTTTCTCCACTAGCTTTTCATCGCTTGGTAAAAGTATAATCAGATATGATATCAGAAATATGTTCGTACGATAATCGTCAATTTTTTAAATGTTTCATGTTACATCGCAGTTATCATGTTAAGTAATTTTAAAGGCTCGTTGACTATATTTCAGACTTTGTGTACATAAACGTTCACAAATCATGCCTGTTTGAAGTTGATCTTCATGAAGATTTGTGTCCTGTGATTCGCATAGATCGAGATGATTTCAGCAATGTCATTAGCAAATGAAGATATAGAGAATAATTTTTACATTTGAGAACAACCGTTTAAAAGTACGAGCAGCCTTGGCGGTGAAAGTACGCAGTTATTACAGACGAATGGAAGTTAAATAAAATGTCTGCAATACGGGTAGCGATGCGACTGTTTGTAACTACTCAGCTAGGAAATTTTTCTGTCCCAGTTCGTAAATTATTGTCATGTACTGGATTGAAATTCAACAGATACGAGAGAACAACGAATAGAATTAGAGATCCTGTTTTTTTTTTCCTTTTGTCCAACAAATACCACACCAATCGAATTTCAAAATTTCAATACGAGAAGAGTATCCAAAATTTCTCATCCCCTGAGCAGGCTGCGTTATGTGTATATGAATAATGGAGCATTCACGCACACATTTATGTAAAACTGTAAATAAAATATTGTAGCTGATATCCTTTAACAGCTCCATTTGAATTGTGCATCACGAAAATGTTTTACCACATGGAGGTGTATGCTATATTTTGTAGCTGTTTTAAAGCTGCTTTTAAGGTACCTACAGTTGAGTTCGGAAATTAAGCATATTCATTTCACTGTACACATCTTAGTTGGCACAAAATTGGTGGTATTATTTCCGAAAGTAAATATTGTGCACTCATTACATCATATAGAGTTTTAGAAATTAGGGAATGTCCCCCGTATTTATTAAAATTCAGGAAATAAAAACATTCTCAATATCCTCATTGGAATATAAAACACGCCAAGCAGCCTGATACATTGTGTGAGATTATGTGGACAGAGACTGGACAAAAAACTAGTAAAAGTTTTCTATAGCTGACTCTGATTGTACTGTCCTATTGCATTTTCCAACTACGTTCCGTGTTATTGAAATAATCTCTCTGAAGAAAACAGTTCGTCATTTGTTAAGTTCCGTAACTCGCAAATACAGTAAGACATCGACATCTGGCATGCTCGGGAAACAACGAATGCTGGATTCCCAAATATACTGTATTGTTAAGGTCATGATGAAAAAGCTGGTTTAAAAATGGGATATAAGCAAAACTTACAGTTTTAACATACAGAACATGTAATTGTCATTTATTAAAAACTATAGTGTAGATTAAAGTATAAGAAAATTCAAAATATGTACAAATTTTCCGTAAAAACAAAACTGAATTAAAGACCGAATATTGTACTGCTTTATTAAATCAGATTAAGCCTCGGAACTTTACTACAGTTCAGTATAAGTAAATAATTATTTGTACACCAGTTGCGAAATAAAATAAACTACTGATTTGGAAACATCAAGATCAAGCTAATTAACCAAATTTGTTATTAAGAATTTAATGCAGCTTAATTAGAATCGCTGTCTTTAGAAACAGCAAAGACATCTTATGTTGTCAAGGGTATGGAATACGTCGGACCGTGGTCTACCATTGACGATTTAGGTAAAATTTTAATCTAAGCCATCTAGAACATTATAAAAACGCTAAATTGTTTCTTGGAATGAGCTCTTTCTGATGAATACTATTTTGTAGTAGGTGTTCCCCATGGCTGCTTTTACATATCAGTAATACTATTAGGATGAGTGATGGTGAGCAAGTGAGCTGTTGCACGTGCATTAATAACATCTGCCCTCTCGTGTCTGCCTGTATGGATAAGCATAGTTCGTGACGTGCACCCCGCTTTCCGCCTACCCT
Organism: Schistocerca piceifrons; assembly: GCF_021461385.2. Lineage (NCBI taxonomy): Eukaryota > Metazoa > Arthropoda > Insecta > Orthoptera > Acrididae > Schistocerca > Schistocerca piceifrons. Next base: position 304,201,139 of record NC_060138.1, read on the forward strand.
AGCTGCCCCACCGCACGACACGTCGGAATGCGCACCGTTGCTGCCGAGCAATGCATATCGTGCTATTGAATTAGCTACACTTTATGCAACGTATACACTACGCCAAAAATAGTGTGGAGATATGCATTAAGCTCACTGAAAATTATATGAGCATTGTATTCTTTAATTTGAATCATATCACCTAGCATGTATCAACCAATAATAGCACATTCACAGATACGACAAAGATAAAAAATTACAGCTTAAATAACTTTTTAAAAGATCAAATGTTTTTCCCTATTTCGCGTAATATGCTTGAAATCAATAAGTATCTTTCACTACACACTTTCTAAAGCAGGCTTCGGGTTCGAGCTGTCTCTATACAAAATTTCATCGAAATCATTTCAGCGGGCTAGTCACGAAAACATAACAGACAGAGTTACTTTCGCATTTATAATTTTACTCTGGATAATACTTCCAACTGCGGTTCTTTTCCGGAAGCCCCATTTTTATAAAATAAAGCCCATACGATGACGGAACCTATGCTCAAGTCATCTGTGTAAACCCCGTGAAAGAGATTAGCGTCTTCAGGGAGTCTGACTGATATGACGGTTTTTGATAAGATTTTAAATCATGGTATTTTTTTTCGTTATTCTATTTTGGTGAAATGAAGCGTATAACGTACCCCAAGCGATGCCCAAGTTATCTGTGAAACCATATGAAAATTCGTCGAGCAGTTTTGGAGTAGCTTGTTCAAAAAGACAATCACAACCGTTTTATATATTTATTACTAATACAGAAGAAAATGATGTACAGATTCTTAACTTCAGAAGCATTATATTGTTGGCTACTCTCTGATAATTTCACAAAGGTGTTTAAGGCTGCTGAGGCCTCAGTCCAAGAGACGTGAATTGTAAGCGTTCCTTCTTCGTCACTCTAAGTTTCTGGTGCTACATGTGGGATGAAAACAATACGTAATATTACATGGTCAGTCGGCTCTTCGGCAGGTAAATTTCTGTCAATCTCTTCCCATACTTAAAATACTTCTGCTGAAAATCCACTCAGTTTATCAGTGGATGCACAGTTTATAACTTGTACAAATTCAGAGCGTTTGGTTGTCGATTCATCATCATTTACATGGCTTCCTATCACGGCTTCTTCTATGAGTTTAGGGCAAGGTTGCGTTTTGTCGTTTTAGGCGCAGTTTTGCTCTGATTGGAAAACACGGTCTCTGTACTTGCAAAATTTTTACTGCGCTTTAGTCTATTTGACAGTCCTCCGAGTAGCTGAATACTGATACAGTAAAATGACTTTACTAAATAACTAATAAATAAAAATTTTCCAGGCGCGAGTAGGACACGAGCCCTGATGACTCCGTACAAACTTAATTATCTGTACAGACACTTCATTCATTCCCGGAATCTAGAATCTCGACGACTTTTGCCTGCTATCGACATTCATATCGGAAATATAATAATCGTAGTGAGTCCAAGATTTTCAAGAAAACTTTAATTTTAATAATATAAATTGTGATATAACGTCAAAAAGGAGGCAGGTGACCGTTACTGTAATAATCACTATTGGTCTATTCAGTCTGACTGCGTCACTGTGGTAGAAGTCAAACATCGCGCAAGGAATAACTCTATTGCTCATTCCGCGTGCTTCAGAATTTATCCATCATATGGTACCCAAGCGTGATTACTGCACGTGGATATTGTTTTTTATGTTGCATGTAAAACAAACCTGTGCTGACTCGTCTGCAAATGTTCGTTTCACATACAACTTGAATCGATATATCTGCGTGCATTATGCGAAACAAGCATGTTAACAAATAAGTAATTTGCGGATTTTTTCTTTTACTTGCACTGTAAAAGCTATCTTTTTCCAAATTTCATTATTCCAGGCCAATGGTAAATAACCTGTAGTTATAGATGAGGCAGTTTGCGTGTATTGAGATACGTAACATAAATGGCCAATTCTTTTGACTTCATTAACATATATGTTACAATTTTCTTCACCGCCGAGGAATCATAGTAAATGACAAACAGTTGTTAACAGCCACACAACAAAGCTATCCTATAAGAGTTATGTTTTTACCGACTGAAGCACACTACCCTGAAAACCACAGAGGACTGATGCAAATGTAAGTACTGTAAACATAGATCTAGTGAGCGAAGACTGTTTGTACCAGCACAAACTTAACAATGCAACTAATACATCTTCGCAGGAATATAATCGTTCAGCGTGGCAGACAATAATTTTACTGCCGAGATGCCCAACGGTTCCACTGTTACTTAAGGGCGTCCGACCGTACTGCCAACCGCACCGAGCTGAAAGTACTGATAAACATCTAATGGGTGCTTGACAATCGAGTCTGCCAGATTGTCGGGTGTTGGATTATCGCAGTCGTGCTGTATGTTCTCCTAGATTTCCTTTCGTTGGCATGTCATAGTTCCACTAGCAAGGAGGTCTGTAGCATCCAAGTTTCTGACAATAATAGTATACTGTACAATGGATAAGAAAATTTAGGACCTGTTAGCTGATGAGCTGTTTGGCTTCGGCAAGGTAAAGGACCAGAGACACAATTCTGACATAGCGCTTGAGAGTGAAAGTTAGACTTAAGAAAATTCAAAACATGTTCGTAAGATTTATTGGTCTATAAAAAGCGTTCGACAATTCAAAATTATACAAGATGTTCAAAATTCTGAGGGAAACTACCGTAAACTACAGGGAAAGACGAGTAACATACATGATTAATAGGAACCAAGAGATAACAATAATAATGGAAGACCAAGAATGGAATGCCCAGATTAGAAAGGATGTAAGACAGGGACAAAGTTTTTATCCCAAACTGTTCAATCTTTACATCAAACAAACAATAGCGGGAATGAAAGAAACGGTCAAGAGTAGGATTAAAATTCAGGGTGAAAGAATATCAGTGATAAGATTCGCTGAGAATACTGCTACCACTAGTAAATGTGAAGTAAGCTTACATGGTCTTTGGAATGGAATGAGTTGCCTAATAAGTACATAACACTGACTTAGAGTAAACGGAAGAAAGACGAAAGTACTAGGGAGTAGAAGATGAAATTACTGATAAACTTACCATCAATACGCTGACCACAAATTAGGTAACTGAAAGAATTCCGCTTCCTTGGAAGCAAAATAACGTGTGACGCACGAAGCAAAGACATAAAGAAGAGACTAGTACAGCGAAAGAGGGTGTTTTGGGCAAAAGAAGTCTGCTAGTGTCAAACATAGACCTTAATTTGATGAGGTTTCTTGGAAATATGCTTGGGGCATAGTATTAGAAGGCAGTGAATCATGAACTGTGGATAAGGGAACGTAAGCAATTGAGATGTAGTGCTACAGAAGGATGCAGATAGCTAACTGGACTGATACGATAAGGAATGAGGGCTTTCTCCGGAGAGTTCTTGAAGAATGAAATATATCAAAACACGGATAAGAATAAGGGATAGGATAGTAGGACACATGTCAAAATATCATGAAATAACCTCTATGATACTAGAGGGGCGGTAGAGGACAGAAACTGTAGAGGAAGACAGAGATTGGAATACATCCAACGAATAATTGTACATGTAGAGTGTAGATACTATCCTGAGATGAAGAGGTTGGCACAAGAGAACATTTCCAGACGGGCTGCTTCAACTCAGTCAGAATTATTACATATACAGTGTGAGTGAGGTGGCACCATCGTTGTCGTTTGACGCAACCTATAACGTTAAACGTGGCCTTCACGAATCACACGCGAAATAATCAGGAACTTCTAGTAGAAACTTTAATGCAGTCGAATTTTTTAATTCCACACGTTTTCGCTGGAGGCCACGGTTTTCGAATTATTCAAGAAAAACGAACAAAGGTGACCTTCAAACGCACCGCTCATACCTCACCAGTCACGATGTCTATTACGTTGTTAGTAGCACTCCCCCATACCACTGCACGAAAATTCCCTGAGAACACGAATTATTCCTGATTTTCAACTTAATGTAGTCTCTATTGATTGGGCTATTATGCCACCAACAGTCGGCTCACAGTTGGCTATTTTATCAATATTATTGATCTATATGGTCCCAGAGGGCAATGAAACAAAAAACGACTTTTGTAAAAGTTACGCTGAAACTGATTACCTTGACTGTTGAATCAAAACTTAACTCTTATAAGCACAGAAGATTTGTAATCAGAAGACCCGACGAATACATCAATGTAACTGTTAATTTTATGCAGTTCAAATTCACAAAACTGTAAGGTAAAATTTATACAAACGCCAGTTTAAAAATTTGTAAGTGCTATACTGAGCCGATGGCGTAATAAGGCCAGTCAATGAAGACCAAAAAAGGTCTAATGTGGGAAATAATTCGTGCAATCGCAAATTTTTGTACTTCTAACAACGTAGTAGAAATACTGAGCGGTGGAGGCTGAGCGTGGGGGCGAGCGAGAAACTACGAAAATGTGGCTCGCGCATTTTGAAGGCCAGATATAATTTGGTGGGTTGCGTAAAGCGACATCGGTAGAGACAGCTGAATCACCCTGCCTATTTGTCGTCTCTGAGGCCTCGAAGATATGGAATGTTCTAAATATTCAGTTAAATTTATCTAATCGCTAAAAACCACCGCTGCTGAGCATACTAATGCTCAACATTGTAAATACAGTGTTTACCATTTTGCTACAATAACTGTTCGATTAGTACCCGTCTAAGACACATAGAAGTGACTCAGTACTCAGATCTCAGTAATTCACATCCACGTAAATGTTGCTCAGAAAATATTAGTACATTACACGGATAAATTAATTGTTTAAAAAACATTTAACGTGGTTTTACCTCCAGGTATATTTTAAACTAGATGATAACAGGTGGCGATCACACAATGAAGTGCACAAATCATGTTTTAACTGTTCTTACGGACTTAATAAGACATAAATAATCAACAAAACTAAAACATCAAATTGAAGGGGACGTAGGCAACAAGTACAGTAATCGACAAAAGTTACTCATTTTTACTCGTCAGCACATTAGTATGGCCAGTCTTGCATGCTGAATATCGTTACGAACCATTGCTGCTTATTACCATACGATACAACAAGTGATAAACCTTAGAATTCGCTCTTAGTTGGATATGGCGCGACATTGAGAATGACAGAAAACCACGCTATCAAGGAAGAGCTACCATTACCGACGAGCCTGCAAAATATCTTCGTTTGAGGTCTCTCTGCGGGGAAGAATCCTTCTTTCCGGAATCCTCATTTCAGATTCAGACATGTGATCATTGGCGGCACCGTTTCCTGAATCTCTCTCTCTCTCTCTCTCTCTCTCTCTCTCTCTCTCTGTGTGTGCGTGTGTGTGTGTGTCGTGCGCTCCTCAGACATTGGGAGAGAGAGAGAGAGAGAGAGAGAGAGAGAGAGAGAGACTGCCTGCAATCGAAATTCTCTCCGTTTTCCACTTCTACAGTGACGTAGCAAATGAGATCAGGGAGAACACCTGAAAGGAAGATTGCAGAGTCCTATACCCGGATATCTGGGAAATCAACTGTCTCTCCCTTTTGTATTTTACATTGTGAATCCAAATGAAAGCTGTGTGAAAATATCTTTGTGGAAAATGACTATGTATTTTACCGAAATTGCAAAACATTTTTGTGTGTTAATCGAACGTAAATATTAAATTTATCTGCCTAAACTAAAACCTTCAGTAAACTAATATTGTTCTGAACCCTGAGCTGTGAAAATTATTACACGCTTTCCACATTAAAATTTCTTATTTAATCCTGTTAAAATAATCTAGCTGTACAATACTGCAGATGAGCCACACACACTGCTTTTCTTTTACTTTCAACCTTCACAAGTGATCAGAGAAGAATCAGAAAACTTTTGTACAGTGGTTTCCATATTCTTCGTGCTGGAGTTAGTAGTAACTCTTGTGATAATTTACAAACCATTATTACGTTTAACTGTAGCTAATTGTTCATCTATGTTCGGAACTTATGGATACAGAATAGTTTATTTAGAACTAAAGACGGAACCTGTGAGATAAAGAATGGAAACATTATCTCTCTTGGAAATACAACATTTGTCGGCCTCTTGTCGATGGAACAAAACGTAAAAAAGGGGGGAGCTGAAGAAATGACAGCACAAATGCCTAGGCATTCTATAAATAGCTTACGCAAATACGCCAAAACGAGAAAATAATTTAAAATACGTTTTCAGTAATGTGTCCTTAACTACCAAAAACATGTTGTTTGTGATTTGTAGAACGCAATACCTCTGCCAGAGTAACGATTTCAAATTTACCATCACATGCAGTTTAGTGCTGAGCGATTTGAATTTATGATACTAAATACTAGAGTTCCGCAATAATTTGTTTTGCATGATAAAAGACGGAAATGGTGATCCTAAATTTCCTTCACGGTTGATAATCATTATTCTAGTCTAATAAACACTAGCGAACTATGTCATGGTGGAGATAATTGGACGCAGTCTGAGCCTGTACGAGGTTAATATATATAGGTTTAATAGGCCTGTGGGTTATCACGAACATTACCTAATTACAAACTGCCGAAATCCCAGAAACCTTCAACAATTAGCCTCAAATACATCTCTCCCACTAAAAGTATCTCGCGTCTGTAATGGGTTCACACAGTTGTGTTGACAAACACATTCACGCTCCCTCCGACCGTCTCCTTCAAGTTAGTACAGTTTTTTAAATCTCACTGGAACTGATACTTCCCGTGATGGCCCCCATTTTACGCTGCCTGAAAAAAATTGAAGCATCCAGAAGACGTGGTCGGATGTCAGTGCAATTTTTTACACGCACGCAATATCGGCGGTTATGTAAATTATTTGAGGTTGCTGAGTGACAGACAGAACGACCACCAGAGTCACCAGGTGGCGTTGGCTAAGTAATGCACGTGAACAGCGTCAGATGTTGGGTGATGTGTGAAAGAGACGGAGATGCCATGAGAGAAAGCGTTATCAGCGCTTGACAGAGTTTGAAAGGGGTCTGATAGTGTTGTCTCCATTTGACTGCCTAGACGAATCGTGCAGTATCTAAATTTTTGTTGCATTCAGGTTTAACAGTATCCCAATGTTGGACTGCATGGGAACGTATGGTCAGTTATATTCGTCGCCAAGGTTTCAGTCAACCACGTCCGAGCACCATAAGGGAGGACCGCTGTACTGTGCACACTGGAACTCTTCCACATCTGCTAGCGTTCGAGAATAACTAATGGACTCATTTAACATTTGTCATTCATTGCCAGTCATCCCGCACCCATTGCGTCGGACACTAGTAGCTTATGCAAAAGGGATTTAACGTTCCATGTGTATGCTGCCGATAACACCACAACACAAACGGATGTTGGAAATGGCGTCGTGACCAGAAAGCACGGCCTGCATCGCATTGTGCTCGGCGATGAATCACGGTTCTTCATTAACTCGGACCACCATCGTCAGCAAATAATGTGGCAGCCTGGGGAGAGGTCTCGTCGTTCCAAAGTTTTGTAGGGGCACATCAGTGTCACTCCAGGAGTCATTGTGTGGGAGCCACTGAGTATGACTTCAGGCCACGGCTGACAACGGAAGGGAGAACTCTGACTGCACAATGGTATGTCAAGGACATTCTGCTCCTTCACGTATTACCCCTCACGCTAGAGTACCGGGAGCCATTTTTCAACAGAACAATGCCCGTCACACGTCACCTGACTTTATGAACTGTCTGCATGCTGTTGGGATACTCCCATGGCTAGCAAGATCTCCAGTTCTGTCCCTCGTAGAGTGTGTGTAGGACCATCTCGGACGTAATCTCCGTCCCAGCGCACTATACAGGACATCAAGGACCAATTACAACCCTTGTGGGCCAGCACGCCTTGGGAGACGATACGATGGCTGTATGTCACCCATCTCAACCGAATCAGAGCACGCATTCAGGCTCATAAAAAGGCTCATACTCCCAAGTTCTTTTTAAATTAATTTCGATTATGCAATCACTGAAATAATGTGACATACCATCTGTTCCCCTGGAGTTACATTTCGTTCCTCCCTCCCCTTGTAGATACTCCTCTTTTTTTTCTCAGGCACTATATATGCTACAGAGTATCAACAATGCCTGTACAAGACAGAATCGCTGCTGCTCCTTAACGCTAAGTGAAGCTGCATCGTGCCAGTGGCGAAAGATGGCAGAAGCTATGAGTCGTTAAGGAATATGTGGCTCTGCCGGCCGAGCCAAAGAGCTGTTTGTAGTAAAGATAACACATAATTCCAGATTTTACATTATGAGTAGCCATTGTCTCTGTTGATAATATTTTTTGCCAGTCTAATTTCAATCGATTACTTCAAGAGACGTCCCAGCTGTGAGATGCAGGAGAAAATTTCTGAATCTCGTCACGCAATATTCTGTGTCCCTAAACTAGACAGTGACCCGCCTTGGAATTGTTTTCAGGTTGTAGCAGTAGTGTGTGGGGATAGCGCGTAAAATATCTGTCATTAACAGTGCGAATCGTATGGTCAGTATGGGTTTTCCCACAGTGACAATGGATTCTGCAAACAGCAGATTTGCCGCGCGAGATTAGCCGAGCGGTCTAGGGCGCTGCAGTCATGGCCTGTACGGCTGGTCCCGGCGGAGGTTCGAGTCCTCCCTCGGGCATGGATGTGTGTGTTTGTCCTAAGGATAATTTAGACTAAGTAGTGTGTAAGCTTAGGGACTGATGACCTTAGCAGTCAAGTCCCATAAGATTAAAAATAAATAAATAAAAAACAGCAGATTTCGTCAGTCCTGCATCACCTTTGCGCGAACCAAGGAGTGTTCTAACCTTGGTTGATGGATAAAACTCATTTCTAATAGTATCATATCTTTTTAAAATCATGCCTATCTTTGAAGATGAGTTTCCAGCATATTGTAGGAAAACGACTGATCTACACTCCTGGAAATTAAAATAAGAACACCGTGAATTCATTGTCCCAGGAAGGGGAAACTTTATTGAAACATTCCTGGGGTCAGATACATCACATGATCACACTGACAGAACCACAGGCACATAGACACAGGCAACAGAGCATGCACAATGTCGGCACTAGTACAGTGTATATCCACCTTTCGCAGCAATGCAGGCTGCTATTCTCCCATGGAGACGATCGTAGAGATGCTGGATGTAGTCCTGTGGAACGGCTTGCCATGCCATTTCCACCTGGCGCCTCAGTTGGACCAGCGTTCGTGCTGGACGTGCAGACCGCGTGAGACGACGCTTCAACCAGTCCCAAACATGCTCAATGGGGGACAGATCCGGAGATCTTGCTGGCCAGGGTAGTTGACTTACACCTTCTAGAGCACGTTGGGTGGCACGGGATACATGCGGACGTGCATTGTCCTGTTGGAACAGCAAGTTTCCTTGCCGGTCTAGGAATGGTAGAACGATGGGTTCGATGACGGTTTGGATGTACCGTGCACTATTCAGTGTCCCCTCGACGATCACCAGTGGTGTACGGCCAGTGTAGGAGATCGCTCCCCACACCATGATGCCGGGTGTTGGCCCTGTGTGCCTCGGTCGTATGCAGTCCTGATTGTGGCGTTCACCTGCACGGCGCCAAACACGCATACGACCATCATTGGTACCAAGGCAGAAGCGACTCTCATCGCTGAAGACGACACGTCTCCATTCGTCCCTCCATTCACGCCTGTCGCGACACCACTGGAGGCGGGCTGCACGATGTTGGGGCGTGAGCGGAAGACGGCCTAACGGTGTGCGGGACCGTAGCCCAGTTTCATGGAGACGGTTGCGAATGGTCCTCGCCGATACCCCAGGAGCAACAGTGTCCCAAATTTGCTGGGAAGTGGCGGTGCGGTCCCCTACGGCACTGCGTAGGATCCTACGGTCTTGGCGTGCATCTGTGCGTCGCTGCGGTCCGGTCCCAGGTCGACGGGCACGTGCACCTTCCGCCGACCACTGGCGACAACATCGATGTACTGTGGAGACCTCACGCCCCACGTGTTGAGCAATTCGGCGGTATGTCCACCCGGCCTCCCGCATGCCCACTATACGCCCTCGCTCAAAGTCCGTCAACTGCACATACGGTTCACGTCCACGCTGTCGCGGCATGCTACCAGTGTTGAAGACTGCGATGGAGCCACGGCAAACTGGCTGACACTGACGGCGGCGGTGCACAAATGCTGCGCAGCTAGCGCCATTCGACGGCCAACACCGCGGTTCCTGGTGTGTCCGCTGTGCCGTGCATGTGATCATTGCTTGTACAGCCCTCTCGCAGTGTCCGGAGCAAGTATGGTGGGTCTGACACACCGGTGTCAATGTGTTCTTTTTTCCATTTCCACGAGTGTATATACTTCCTTTACCGATTCTGTAAAATTTCGAACCCTACAGCACGACGGATCTATTTGTCAGTGCAGCCATTCTGCTCGATCACAAGCTTAGGGAATCCTAGATCTTATGCAACTTTGACAACGTCCTCAGAACCCCTTGTGTGTTCGTTCAGTGGATAACTACTTATCGCTTATAGATGCCGGTCCTTACACGTTGGTTTCATATAAACACTACGTCCTAGAGCACCATCATCCTTCTTGTAGACCTATCTATCCAATAATGGAAGCTTTCCATCCCATTCTAATCTCTTTTGTCAACTTGAAGTTGTGAGGAAGGCAGAGTGTAACATAAAACAGTTGAAAGGATGTAGACCATGTGGCCACACAATGAATGTATCGTCAGCGTACCTAAAACAACAGATAAATATTTTAAAAAGTTTCCTCATCCCTACCTTTTCTAAGTCTTCTACAAATAAATTGTCGACAGTGGGGGATAGCGGTCTCCCCATAACAACACTGTTAGTCTATTCACAATATATGTCAGTGAATAAAAATAAATAATGACCTCATAGTTTCACCACTGCGGTATCCAGTTTTAACTAATTAATATGCTCAATAATGATCATGTCTGCGGAGTTTGGTGGCCAGCGGAAATGTCCAGACTCGGAGGAGTGTTCCTGGAGCCACTCTGTGGCAATTCTAGACTTGTTGGTTGTCAAACTGTCCTGTTGGAACAGCCCAAACCCGTCGGAATACGCATTGGACATGGTTCAAATGGCTCTGAGCACAATGGGACTCAACCTCTGAGGTCATCAGTCCCCTAGAACTTAGAACTACTTAAACCTAACTAACCTAAGGACATCACACACATCCATGCCCGAGGCAGGATTCGAACCTGCGACCGTAGCGGTCGCGCGAATCCTGGTTGTAGCGCCTAGAACCGCTCGGCCACTCCGGCTTGCCATTGGACATGAATGGATGCAGGTGATGAGAGAGGACGCTTACGTACGTGTCACTTGTCAGATTCATATCTAGACGCTTCAGGGGTCCCATATCGTTTCAACTGCACACGCCCCACACCGTTACAGAGCTTCCACCAGCTTGAACAGTCCCCTGCTGACATGCAGGGTCCATGGATTCATGATGTTGCCTCCATTCCCGCACACTTCCACCCGCTCGATACAATTTGAAACACGACTCGTCCGACCAGGCAACATGTTTCCAGTCGTCAACGGTCCAATGCCGGTAATGACGGGCCCAGGCAAGGCGGAGAGCTTCGTGGTGTGCAGTCATCAAGGGTGCACGAGTGGGCCTTCGATTCCGATAGCACATATCGATGATGTTTCGTTGAATGATTCCCACAATGACACTTGTCGGTGGCCTAGCACTGAAATCTGCAGCAATCTGCGGAAAGGTTGCACTTCTGACACGTCGAACGATTCTCTTTCCCTTCAGTTGTTGTTGGTCCCGTTCTTGCTGGATCTTTTTCCGGCCGTGATTTCATGTACAGAGATTCAGTATTTTAACGGATTTCTGATATTCACGCTACACTCGTGAAATTGTCGTACTGGAAATTTCCCACTTCATCGCTAACACGGGGGTGCTGTGTCCCACCGCTCGTGCGACGACTATAACACCATGTCCAAATACTCTTAAATCTTGATAACCTGCCTTGTAGCAGCAGTAGCCCATCTAACAACTGTGCCAAACTGTTGTTGACTTATATAGGCGTTGCGGATCGCAGCGTCGTATTCTGCTATTTTACATACTTCTGTATTTGAATACGTATGTTTATACCAGTTTCTTTGGCGGTTCAGTGTATCTTGTTTTCCATTGTCCTACACTTTTTCAAATAGCTTTACTTTCACAATTTTCGGTCGTGCATTCAGTTAGTAGTTATTCACTTAGAAATGTTATATTACTTATTATGCTTCTTGTATTTGTTTAATACTATTACTAATATCTTACAACAGTAGAGGATAGTAGGCTACAGAGACGGCAAAGCTGTATAAACAAGCACCTACATACTTGTACAGCTGACCTTGAACTCTAAAGTAATCATATTCTTCCCAGGAATTGTTACATACACATTCCGAAATGTAATCAAAGATAGTTGATGCCATTATTCGTAAACAAAGTATTCCAGTTTCTTGGTGGTACTGATGACTCTCTAAGAGGTTCTAAAAGCTGCTAAGATACTGACTACAATTTTTCCTTAATAATGTGATTCAGATATAGTGAAGGGCAAGCGCATTATGTTGTAACATGTTGTTGCTCATGAAATAAACCTTGGACTTTTCCATAAGCATGAATAGGGACGTGGCCATATTTAAAGATGTAACGACAATGGGAAAAATTTCCTTAGTAATTGAATGTCCTAAACTAAAATGGTACTATATTTATAACACACTACCTGATCTTTTTTTGAGTATGACTGGCCACTAAATTATGAAATCTTAACTTGCTCAGTATTTCGACTGTATGTATTATCTGTTATTTTCTACTGGTAAATAGGCTCTGCTGCAACAGTGGCTGTAAAAGTATACTCGGATCATATTACATATTTCATTAGCCTATAGTTGACATCTGCGTTTCTTGATCACTGAATATTCTCCTCAGCATTTCCAACACGTTTTAAATAACAATCGTTCATTAGTAACTTCTTTATGCAGTTTTCGTCTCCATTTTCCACTGACAATGTAAATAAGTCTATTTCAAAGTCAGTTGCCACTTCTGTGGCAGTACTGCTCTTCTTAGACCAGGAATCAATTTTATAAGGGGCAGTGAAATAGAAATGAGACATGTGGAAAAAAAAGTAAGAAAATTATTCGTTATTTTAAACGTAATAGCCATGACTATTAATACACTACTGGCCATTAAAGTTGCTACACCACGAAGATGACGTGCTACAGACGCGACATTTAACCGTCAGGAAGAAGATGCTGTGATATGCAAATGATTAGATTTTCAGAACATTCACACAAGGTTGGCACCGGTGGCGACACCTACAACGTCCTGACATGAGGAAAGTTTCCAGCCGATTTCTCACACACAAACAGCAGTTGACCGGCGTTGCCTGGTGAAACGTTGTTGTGATGCCTCGTGTAAGAAGAAATGCGTACCATCACGTCTCAGTCTTTGATAAAGGTCGGTTTGTAGCCTATTGCGATTGCTGTTTATCGTATCGCGACATTGCTGCTCGCGTTGGTCGAGATCCAACGACTGTTAGCAGAGTATGGAATCGGTGGGTTCAGAAGGGTAATACGGAACGCCATGCTGGATCCCAACGGTCTCGTATCACTAGCAGTCGAGATGACAGGCATCTTATCCGCATGTCTGTAACGGATCGTGCAGCCACGTCGCGATCCATGTGTCAACAGATGGGGACGTTTGCAAGACAACAACCATCTGCACGAACAGTTCGACGACGTTTGCAGCAGCATGGACTATCAGCTCGGAGACCATAGCTGCGGTTACCATTGACGCTGGATCACAGACAGGGGCGACTGCGATGGTGGACTCAACGACGAACATGGGTGAACGAATGGCAAAACGTCATTTTTTCGGATGAATCGAGGTTCTGTTTACAGCATCATGATGGTCGCATCCGTGTTTGGCGACATCGCAGTGAACGCTCATTGGAAGCGAGTATTCGTCATCGCCATACTGGCGTATGACCCGTCTTGATGGTATGGGGTGCCATTGGTTACACGTCTCGGTCACCTCTTGTTCGCATTGACGGCACTTTCAACAGTGGACGTTACATTTCAGATGTGTTACGACCCGTGGCTCTACCCTTCATTCGATCCCTGCCAAACACTACATTTCAGCAGGATAATGCACGACGGCATGTTGCAGGTCCTGTACTGGCCTTTCTGGATACAGAATATGTTCGACTGCTGGCCTGGCCAGCACAAACTCCAGATCTCTCACCAATTGAAAACGTCTGGTCAATGGTGGCCGAGCAACTAGCTCGTCACAATACGCCAGTCCCTACTCTTGATGAACTTTGATATCGTGTTGAAGCTGCATGGGCATCTGTACCTCTACGCGCCATCCAAGCTCTGTTTGACTCAATGCCCAGGCGTATCAAGGCCGTTATTACGGCCAGAGGTGGGTGTACTGGGTACTGATTTCTCAGGATTGCGTGAAAATGTAATCACATGTCAATTCTAGTATAATATATTTGTCCAATGAATACCCGTTTATCATTTCTTCTTGGTGTAGCAATCTTAATGGGCAGTAGCGTACATTTACTCCTCTGCGAGAGAAGACGGTCATTGCCCTCACGGGAAAATGCGTTTGCCTACGGGAAGTCGACTGTACCTGGGCCTACACCGCTTTATCCAGTGCAAATCGACGGCCAGGAATGTCTTTCTTCAGGGTACCAAAAGTATAGGAAGTGCAAGGGGAGAGATCAGGGCTGTATGGGGGACAGTAAGGGCTTCCCAGCTTCTTCCTGAAGCGTCGTCGAGAGAATCTTAGCAACATGTGGCCGAATCCAGCGTTACGTGAACATTTTGCATAATTTGAAGTGCAACATCAATTTCACACGTTTACGAATGTTGACGGACAGCGTCATTCTGCTGCACGATATTGTCCCATGCCAAGGTTGTTTCACTGGGAAGCCCTTAAAAATCCTCCAAATATTCCAGATCTGTATCCCTTGCGGTTTCTGTATGTTTGGAGCCCTGGAGAGACATTCTTTGCCGATTTGCTTATGGAGAAGAGGTGCACACCTGGGTACTATCACGGTTCGGAACGCAACCACAAACATTTTTCCATGAAGGCATTGACCACCTTGTCTCAGAGTGGGGTAAATGTATTAATAATTACGGCGGTTACTTTTGAGATAATAAGCAGTTTTTGCTTACGTATCGTTTTCATTTGAGTGCCCCTTATATAAGTAATATCTTCCCTTACAAATCAGTAAGTTTATTTTCACCCACACTACAGAAATTAATAAGACCTACCTTTTTTTCGTAGACTGTTAAATTCCCTTTATAAATTTGCAAGTTTCGATAAGACGAAAGATTAACACAGAATTACAATTATCACAGAATTGCCGGAGGTCCCTTATACTTCCAGAGATGTTACTAAAGAAGCAAAAAAAAAAATATATATCCATAACGTGTGGGACAGGTAACACTCTGTGTAAATGAATTACATATTGCGAGTTATCTACTTTACTTTTTAAGACATTAGACATTGCTTTACATGCTGTCAGTAATACAAATAAAACATTTCCAAAGAATGTACACTGTAATAGATGGAAGCAGCTGTTGTATAAGTCTCTCATAGCTGCTTTGTGGGAAGGGAAAGGAGAGTTAAAGGAAACAAGATGCTCACTCGGCTGGTGGCTGAAGAGCGGCGGACTACCGTCGCTGCTACCCTTATATCCGTAGGTACGAGCGAGGGAAGCAACTTGGTGTTCTCTAACAAGCATTACGACTTCTTACCTGCAATGAGGCACTTTGGAGGGCGCTTGAATTTGCATAATAATAAAACACGAGCTGCCGCAATAAAGCCCGCGGCAGTACGTGCTCACTGCAGAGAGCCTGCAAACAGCGCGGGCTGCGACGCGGGCGCACCGAACTCTCAGGGGCTTACAAGTCACTGGATTCCAGCAGACTACGGCACTGCGTCACACGCTGTATGCATTCTGCAGTGTGCGTACCGTCAATTATGAGCGGCCCAAGTTACCACCCTCCGTAGACTGGTCTGAAAACGCCTACCGTGTTTACGGTTGTGAGGTACTTAACGATTATCAAAACATCCTCAGAGCGACTGGATCTAATTTTATCAATTAATCATTCACTGTCAGAGCCATCGCAGTATGGTGGTACATGACAGTATCTTTATCGATAGAAATCGAATGACGACAGTCCGCATTTATAGATTTCTGCGAGCAGTAGACACGATGAATCTTATGTAGCAGTTGACACTGTGTTCGTATATACTGAAAAAAAACATTAGATACAGATACTCCAAAGTGGATTTCCCCCTGTGTGTTGTAGTTGCGATGTCTTGTCCAAAAACAGGCTCGACATAATTCTGCAAGGCAGTCTATTCTGTGCAAGCCTCTTCATCTCTACATAACTACTCAACCACCATCTGAATCTGCTTACTGTAGGTAAGTCTTTTTATCTCCCTCATCAATTTTTAGCCCTTGCAGTTCGTTCCATTCATAAATTAACGATTTCTTGACGCATCATGATGCAGCCGGGCAACCAACCCCTTGTTTCAGTCAGGCTGTAGCACACATTTACGTTCTCCCCAAGTCATTTCAATACCTCCATATCAGTTATTTGATCTACCCATCCAGTCCTCTGAATTCTTTTATAGCAACACATTTCATAAGTCTCTCTGAACCGTTTCATCATCAAAATTCTACGTTAGTATAAGGCTACGCTGCAGAGAAATATCTACAGAAAAGACCTTGTAACACTTCATCAGAATCGACAGAAAACCCAAACCGTCAACAGTAGTTCAGGTATACACGCCGACGTCTCAAGGAAAAGACGAAGAGATAGAGAAAGTATATGATGATTTTGAAGCCGTAGTTCAGTACGTAAAGGGAGAAGAAAATGGGGTCTGGAATGCGTTTGTAGGGGAAGGAGTAGAAGAAAGGATTACGAGGGAATAATGGCTTCGCAACAGAAATGACACAGGAGAAAGACTAACTGTGCTGCAATAAATTTCAGCTAGGAACAGTGAATATTCTGTTCAAAAACCACGAGTGGAGGATGCATACTTAGAAAAAGCGGGCGATACAGAAGTATTTCAGTTACCTTACATCGTGGTCAGGCAGAGATTCCGAAATCGGATAATGGATTCTAAGGCGTATCACTGAGTAGATACAGACTCAGATCACAATTTAGTAATAATGAACAGTAGGTTGAAGCTTAGGAGAATTGAACGGAAGAATAACTGAGGAAGAATAAGTGAGAAGGACAATAGGATACCGAAGTACTGGGAAATGAAGAGCCTGAAGTTTCTCGAGGAAGTGGATACTGCGATAAGGAAATTAGAGAAGGCAGTTCTGTTAAAGAGAAATTAATATTTCTTACAAGAACAATCACAATAACTGGAAAGCAGAATAGGTTCAAGGAAGATAGCTGTAAAGTTACCATGGATAACAGAAATATACGTCAGTTGACCGACAAGAGAAGAAGCATAGGAATGTTCAGGGAAATTCAGGAATACAAGAAGCAAGCGACTTAAAAATGAAATAAAAAACAATTGCAGGGAAGCTAAGACGAAATGGCTTTTTAAAAATGTGAATGTATCGAAATAAAAAGTAATTGTCGGAAGGAATGGTTCAGCATATACAGAAGTCGAAGAAACCTTCGATGACATTAAGAGAACAATAGGAATTGAACTTTTAATGCAGGGAGAGGGTGAATAGGTTGGAAAGGGTAGGCTGAGAGCCTCTATGAGGAAGAGGAATTGTCTAATGAAGTCACAGAAGACGAAAAAGAACTCCATAAGGGAAAGATAATGCATCCAGAATTATAATCAAGATTTAGAAGAACTTTGGACGACTTAAGATCCAACACGGTAGAAGCGATAATTAATGAGGTCGACTGTTCACACTTGCGTCCAGCCATCCAGATTTATGTTTTCCGTGATTTTCTTAAATCGCTTAGGGCAAATAATTTCCTTTGAAAGGGCACAGCCGATTTCCTTCTTCATCCTTCACTACTCTAAGCTTCGGGCCCGCCTATGATGACAACGTTGTCGACGGAACGTTAGACATCAATCTCCTCCTCCTCCGTAGGAATTTCTAAAATAATTGGGGGGAAGTGGAAGCGAAAGGACTATTTACTTTGGTGTGTAGAACGTATGATACTGGCGATATACCATTAGAATTTCGGAAAAATGTCATCCACTCACTTTCTGAGATAGCAACTGCCGACAAATACGAGAATCATTGCGCAGTCAGCTTAACAGCTCATGCATCCAAATTTGAGGATCTGTTAGATGACGATCAATTAGGCTTGAGGAAAGGTAAAGTCACCAGAGAGACAGTCTTGGGGTTGCGGTTAATAATGGAAAGAAGACTGCAGAAAATCAAAGCACGTCCACAGAATTTGTCGACGTGAAAAAACGAGTTTGACAATGTCAAATGCTCCAAGATATTCTAAATTCTGAGAAAAATAGAGGTAACCTGTAGGGGAGCACATGTAAGATACAATGTATATAAGAACCAAGACGGAACAAGAAGCCTGGAGGGGCAAGAACGAGGTGCTCAGATTAAAAAAGCATTAAGACAGAGATGTAATATTTCTCTCCTACTGTTCAGTCTATACATCTATACACAGAAGAAACATGACAGAAATAAAAGAAAGTTTCAAGTTTGGGATTAAAATTCAAGGTGAAACGGTGCAAAGATAAGATTCGCTGATGACATCGCTATCCTCAGTGAATGTGAAGAACAAATACAGGACATGCTGAATGGAATGAACAGTCTAATGAGTATACAATAAATGGTTCAAATGGCTCTTCAGCAATTCAGGATTTTCCAGGTCTCTGTAAATAGGTTTTATGATGCTCCATTAAATTTCGGGAATGCAGCCGCATAAATTCTGCAGAATTTATGCGGCTGCATTCCCGAAATTTAATGGAGCAGTCTTTGCGCCGCGAAAACCTGAAGATTCACAGGTTTTATGATATCCATGACCGCTGTTGGGATGGAATGTTTATTGCTGTATGAACTAAAAAAATGGCTCTGAGCACTATGGGACTTAACTTCCAAGGTCATCAGTGCCCTAGAAATTAGAACTACTTAAACCTAAATAACCTAAGGACATCAAAAACACCCATGCCCGAGGCAGGATTCGAACCTGCGACCGCAGCGGTCACGCGGTTCCAGACTGGAGCGCCTAGAGCCGCTCGGCCACTCCGGCCGGCTGAGTATACAATATGGATCGTGAATAAACCAAGGAGAGAAACAGTATTGAGGAATATCAGGAATGAGAAGAGCGTGAAACTTAACACCAAAATTGATGGTCACTAAGTAGATATGTACAGTATTTAATAATCACTTTCTGAATATAGCAGGTGAACTACATAGAAACCTAGTCCCAACAGGTCATCATATAGCGCTCTTAGAAAAAAGTGTTCTGAGGCTGTTACCTGAAATGTTCCTCCATGATACTGACAAGAGGGAGAGTGACTTAATAATTAAATCACTAAAGACCAAGAACTATCATGGATATGATACTGAAGTATTGTTCAGTGTATGTTAGCTCAGTACTTACCCATATGTGTAACATTTCTTTTAGGAGTGGTCGGTTTCCTGACCGATTAAAGTACTCGGTAGTGAAGCCACTTTATAAAAATGGAGACAGGGATAATGTTGACAACTTTAGACCTATTTCCATGCCATCGGTGTTCGCTAAAGGTATCGAGAATGTTGTATATACAATGTTACTGGAGCATTTAAATTCACATAATTTGCTGTCAAATGTACAGTTTGGTTTTAGAAATGGTTTAACAACTGAAAATGCTATATTCTCTTTTCTCTGTGAGTTTTTGGACGGATTAAATAAAAGGTTGCGAACACGAGGTGTTTTCTTTGATTTAACGAAGGCTTTTGACTGTGTTGACCACAAAATATTACTGCAGAAGTTGGACCATTATGGAGTAAGAGGAGTAGCTTACAATTTGTTCACCTCTTACTTTAAGAACAGAAGGTAATTCTCTGAGATATTGAGAGTGGTAGTGATGTTCAGTCCCAATGAGGCACTGTTAAGTGGGGTGTTCCCCAAGGGTCGGTGCTGGGGCCACTGCTGTTTCTTATTTATATAAATGATATGCCTTCTAGTATTACAGGTGATTCAAAAATATTTCTGTTTGCTGGTGACACCAGCTTGGTAGTGAAGGTTCTTGTGTGTAATAATGAAACAGTATCAAATAATTTAGTTCATGAAATAAGATTGTGGCTTGTGGAAAACAATTTGATGCTAAATCACAGTAAGACTCAGTTTTTACAGTTTCTAACTCACAATTCAACAAGAACCGATATTTTGATCAGACAGAATGGGTATATAATAAGCGAGAAGGAACAGTTCAAGTTCCTAGGCGTTCGGACAGATAGTAAGCTGTTGTGGAAAGTGCATGTCCAGGATCTTGTTCAGAAACTAAATGCTGCTTCATTTACCGTTAGAACAGTATCTGAAATAAGTGACAGTTCAACATGAAAAGTACTCTACCTCGCATATTTTCATACGCTTATGTCGTATGGTGTTATTTTTTGGGGTAATTCGTCTGATTCAGAAAGGGTATTTTTGGCTCAAAAACGGGCTGTTCGAGTTATATGTGGTGTAAGTTCGAGAACCTCTTGTCGACCCCTGTTCAGTAGTCTGGGAATCCTGACATTGCCCTCACAGTATATATTTTCTTTAATGTCGTTTGTTGGTAGCAATATTAGCCTATTCCTAAGAGTTAGCAGCTTTCACTCAGTTAATACTAGGCAGAAATCAAATCTGTATGTGGAATGCACTTCCTTGACTCTTGTGCAGATAGGAGTGCAGTATTCTGCTGGATCCATTTTCAATAAGCTACCACAAGAACGGAAAAATCTTAGCAGTAGCCCAAAGTTTTTTATGTCTAAACTTAAGAGTTTCCTCATGGCTCACTCCTATTCTGTCGAGGAGCTCCTGGAAGAGCTAAAAAATTAAGCAAATTCCAGTGTTACATTGTTTATTTTCTTTATTTAAACTTACGACTTGTCTCCTGAATATGTTTTTTATATTTCAATTTATCTGTTTCTACTATCGTGTTATAATTTCATGTATTGACTCGTTCCATGACCATGGAGATTTCTCCTTAATTTGGTCCCACGGAACTATAAATTAATAAATAAATAGTAATAAATAAATAGATGAAGTTAAGCAATTCTCCTGCCTTGGGAGCATGGTAGAGACTGACAGATGAAGCAAGGAGGACAAAGAAGCAGACTAACATATGGCGAGGGTACAATCCTGGGCAAGAGAGGTCTGTTAATATCGCCTTAATTTGCAAAGAAATTTCTGAGAAAGTAAACTTCGAGCACAGCATTGTATGGTAGTGAAACATGCACTGTGGGAAAACCAGAACAGAAAAGAACTGAAAAATTTGAGATGTGGTGCTACAGAAGAGCGCCAAAAATTAAGTGGACTGATGAGATAAGGAATGAGGAGTTTCCCGCAGAATCGGCGAGGAAAACATTGAGAAGAGGAAGGGACAGGATGACAGGACGTCTGTTCAAACATCAGAGAATAACTTCCGTAATATTAGAGGGAGTTGCAGAAGGAAAAACTGTAGAGGAAGACAGAGACTGGAATACATCCTGTAAATAATTGAGGAGGTAATTTATAAGTACTTCTCTGAGATGAAAGGATTCACACAGAAGAGGAATTTGGCGGACCGGATCAAACTAGTCAGAAGTGACGATTGTAAGAAATGTCTCGTTTCGAGACACTTCTTTCAACTGATTTTTCAAGTCCTTTGTCATCTGTGTTCTAATTACAGTTTCATCGGCAAAGCAGAGAGGTTTTACTCCTTCATCCTGAACTACAATACCCTTCCCAAATTTATTGTGGCTTACTATAAAGAATGCTTCTCAATCAATGCTTTCCTTACATGTCGTTGGCCTCTTATAATTGACACCTGATTTCTGTACTAGTAGTAGGCAACCCTTTACTTCCTGTACCTTATTTCTGACACATTTGGAATTCCAGAAAGTTTATTCCATTCAACAGTGTCAAAATCTATTTCGGAATCTAAAAATATTACAGACAGAGCATTATTTAACCAATCTTCTAAGATGAGTGTCATTATTAAATGTTCTAAGATATGTGTTGAATCCTATCTGTTACTCGCGTCCACAATGTACTCGAAGCTGTGTGTCCTCCCTGGGTGGTTCTAAACGAGTAACAGTACTCGTACCAGACAACCCCAGCAATCTCCTGACGTACATCACATCGCCACACACCAATCAGATATGACAAAGTAGAGAAAGGTCCTTTTAAGATCGTCTGTATAGAAAATTTGATTCCAGAGTTAAAATATGCCAAATGAACACTGGAGACATTAGTAGAGCCAAATGACAAATTCTTCACAAGATACTAGATGAGAACGAAATTGATTTGGTACGCACCAGGAAAATCAAGTAGAAACTGAAGAGCAACTTGCTTTTAAAGGTAAATTACCTGGATTTGATTTACGTGTGCTACAGGTGACAATCTTTATAGTGTAACAAAGTACATTTGCAAATACATGGAAAAGCCCCACACTGCCACTATCAGCGCCACGAATAGTATCCCCAAAGTCACTCTTAGTATTCATGGAATAACTGTCGTGAACATCTATAAACCACAAGGAACCAAGTGGACAGGATATATACCAAACACTCATGATCACACTACAGTGTACTTGGGAGACTTCACCAGCCATCACGGAGTATGGAAACACAAACATAACTATGTAAATGGGAACATGCTGGTTGACTGGTCTGAAGAACACAACTGCCACTTTGGTTTTGACGCTAAAGGTTGATGGGAACTGGAGGACAGGTCACAACACCGATGTATGTTCTGTGTTCTCTGAGAACAATGGCCCGCTGTCACCAGTATCAAGGAAAGTCCAGGACGACTTAATGCTCAGCAAATATGGTCCAGTGTTTCTCGAGTTAGCTACAAGCATACTTGTCATAAAATCATTTATCAGACCTAGATGGGACTTTCAAAGAGTTGACTAGTGTGAATTTTCTGAAAATGTTGAAAAATGTGTGGGATGGATCCCACCGGTAAGCAGAAACAATAAGGGGTTTGCTGGAGCTATACAGTCCAAGGGGATTTTGAGTGGAATATATACCTGGATCGATAGAACAGTGCGAAATCCTGTACAAACAGTTTTGCTAAAACAATGACTGTAAAATAGCTGACGAGCATCTGCACGGCGTCGACGCAGCTCGTCGTATGAAGTGGGCTCCAGCACCTGAGGCCTTAAGACTTCCACACGACAACCAGAAATGCTTGGTCCCTGCTGAGAAAATTTGGAGGCATCAACCCACCAGACCGCACAAGGGAGGCTGTTACTCCCAAGCAAGCAGCAAATAATATTATGACCACCTGTAGAACTCATAAGACTACATCACATAGAATTGAGGTCAAAAAGAAATTAGAGGCTCTCAGACTAGCTTGTAGACCTGATCAGACAACTCCAGACCATTTGCCAGCTCAAAGAAATGAAAGCGGGGAAGGCATCTTGTTTTGACGCTATCCATTTAGAAATCCTAATTCTAAGTGGGAAGCATGTAAAGAAATTGGATAGCAGTGTTCTTTATTGATATGCTCCAAACTGGTAACGTACCCTACAATTTGAAAAGAGCAGAAATCGTAGCCATCTTGAAACCAAGTAAACCGAATGACAAACCGTAAAGCTACCGACCCATTGCTTACTTAGCACAGTACACAATGTTTTGGAAAGATTACTGTATAAGAGAATCAGCCACAATATTTTCCAAAACCTGCCTGCTGAACAGGAAGGATTTCATCCAAACTGTAGTTGCACCAACCAGATTCTCTCACTAACAACTTTTGTTGAAGGAGGAGTCCGAAATAAACAAAAGACTTGAACTGTGTTTATAGATCTAACAGCAGCCTGTGAGGAGGCAAGGGGCTACATTCCAACTCTTAGGAATCATATCATACGATAGAACTGGAAACCTCATCAGTGCTATGTAAGCAACAGAAGCTTCCAAATTGTTATGGGTGATAAGATGACCCCATTATTGAAGCTTAATTATTACCTTCTAGAAAGATAAGAGCAAACTCTTCTGTTTTCCCTGCATACAGCAGACATTCCAAAGACAACACCAAGGAAATTTACATGCGCCTACGATTGGGCTCTAGCTGTGACCCACAAAGACCTGAGCGTTACCCAGTCTGTCTTGAGTAAAGATCTACAAATTACTGGCAAACACTTCCGTATATGGAGGATACATCCAAATCCAGCCAAAACACAAGTCACCAGCTTCCACCTTAATAACAAGCTCGCAAACAAAAATGTAGTGGTATATTTTGAAGGGAAACATATGCGCCGTTACAAAAGCAGTCGCCGACGGCGGTGGTTTGAGATCGGTGGAATGCACGCTACAGTGTCTCTGGCTCGGAGTTGTCCTTGAAGTAACCGACTTATAACAGTTCGTTGTGTCACATTCGTGCCAACTGCTGCTCATATTGCTGATTCTGATGAACTACGATATGCCAGTGCAATAAGCCGAACACGATGGTCGTCCCCGTCGGTAGAGCCAAGTGACCTTCCGGAGCCCGGTCTTTTTGTGCGTGTACATTCTCGTGGGCATCACTGCCCATGTACGGTGGCTACATTCCTGCCAAGTGTTCCTGCAATATCGCAGAAATAACATACGCTTCTCGTAGCCCATTATACGACTTCATTCAAACTCAGTAGTATGTTCATAATGGCGTCTTTGACGCTTAGAGATATTCTTGACTGACGTAACTCACCACGTTGAATCTCAGAGGTAATTAACGCTCACGACCGTTACAGCGCGCATCTTCATAGAGGCTCTACTAGCGCCGCTCTTATACGGCTGGTACGAAATTTAAACGGACATCGTCTATCAGAAGTAAAAACACGCGTACAAACTTTCCTTTACGCCGCACAACTCATTCATGGTGTTGCTTTTTTTTTCCTTCAATGTATATTGGTGAACAGTTATTTCTAAGAAATATATACATACTTTTAGAGGCCTGAAGATAATTGATATTGCTCAAATGTTTCGAAACAAATTTATTTCAATTAGTTGGTTCTTCACTTGCGGTAGGTACGTTTCTAAAAGTTTAGCATTTCTATTAAGTACGAACGGAAGGTCGTACTCTTCAAAGTAGGTACTTCAGTAAACCGTTTTTATGTTCAGTATCATTTTCAGGTTGTAAACAGTATGGGCACTGTTCAGCTTTCTTCAGACTTTTCAAGACATTGCCCTTTAGAACTATATCTTAGTTGATTTTAACCAACTCACAAACGATGTAATCGCTTGTTTTAATTTAAAGAGATCTAAGCATGGTCTTAAATAATGTATATTTCATCATCAGAATTATTCGGAAATTTGTTGAAGTGATGCCTTCTACGTCATTACACGCGGATACTGAGCTCCTGTGTCTGCCTGTGTTGCGAGCTGAAATAGCCTTCAAAGATATTGGCTACGGTTCGCATGCTAACAATTCTTTCTCTGGTGCAGTTTTATTTATCATTACAGTTGGTGCCTGATATCGAAAATTTAAGTTAAAGAATCAAAGGAGTCTAATCATCGACTGAAATGTGTGTGCCTGCAATCGATTACGTAGTATACATGTATTGATTTTAGCACATTTAATATGACAGATGTTTACTCGGTTACTGCAAGTTGTAGATTTACAAATAATACTCATATTATTATACGACATGTATGTGACTTTTCTCGGCAAAACTAAGGCAGAGAAATGAACGCAAAGTTAGCGGTAAAATCCGTCTTCTGACCTTACAATAACTTATGTTGATAGTTATCATACATCTCGACGCACATTGTCGAAACCCATTTGATAATCGAATGATATTTTCAATAATTTCTTTACGATATAAACATTTATTTGAGAATGTTGTGGCTTGTTGCAGATGACCTCGTGATGAAGTTTCATCCTCACGTAATTTACTATGCTGACGTACTCATTCGTTTGAACTCGATAGTTGGAAACATATTGCCGTTGATATTCTGTAGACCTATTAATGTACAAAAACTTAGACGTGAACTATGTCTGAGGGTAATAGAAAATAACTAAATTCAAAATTACTTATGTCGTGACACGGTTATTACATTGCTATTAATTTCTATAACATAATTTTACATAAAATCACGTAAATCGGCTGTGAATGTTGGACCTGTATGTTTCATGTTACTATCTTTGTAATTAATAAGTGTATCTATCCACGATTAAATATCTCTGTATGACACTGCTTGCACTACTTCTCTTTGAAAATGTTTTCCTTTGTTTCCCGGAGCTAGAAGTCAGATTCAATCTAAATATTCTGATTAATTTGAACTACACGCATACTATATGTCTAGAGTTGTTTCACTATAATCAGATTTCCAGTGCATACATCAGTGTCAGTAGGAGCGTTTACAATTTTGAAATTTGACCCTTATCAGCGTACAAGAGTGGCATTGAAATTTTGCTAAGATTTGATAATGAATGTATGCAATCAACTTCATTAAAGACAGCTCGGACATAATAGTATTACAGCCAGGGTTTTGAGCTGGTGTTCTTAGCCTTTTTTACCTTTTCTTCTTCTCTTATGGTTCTGACGTTGTTATAAGGGTTCTGGCAATGTTGGTGGTAGCAGGTGGTCGGATGCCCCTCCTAGCGCTACTTGTTTTGTACTGGTAGAGGTATTGGTTAGCATTGCTTTTTATGTTACACGTCACGGGAAAAACTGTTTAAGACCTACCGGTGTTCGACCTTGTAAGTGTTACGCTGTTGTTCGATTCCATTATCATAAATTCAGGCTCTATAAATCGACAAGCTCCTTTACAGACTTCGGAAAACTCCAACCAAATGCGTCAGAACTTCATGCAAGGAATTTTAACCTTCGCCTGAGATGTGGTGGAAGAAATAAGGCTAACAAAGGTTTTCTTTCCTATTTCTTTCGTCAGTCTTGTAGAAAATTAGGCTGACTAGATTCGTATTCAGTTCCCTCCCTCTCTCTGACGCGGAGCGTCTAATTTGCATCAGGAATTAATTCAGGTGTCAAGTCGAGTGAATTATTTTATAATAGCCTGCGCGGGCTTCTTGTCCCAGCCGGCGCCTCGCGCGCAGATGAAGAAGCCGTGCGCACCAGATAGGCGGCGCGGCGCGTTCTGACGCGGGATCCACCGGCAGGGATATTAAAGAAAAAGAAGGCTCGCTCGGGAGGCCACGCCAGTTGGCGAGCGCCGCCATCAAATTTCCATCTCTGGCTGCGCGCGCGCAATGTTTTAGGAATCAGCCGGCAGGCGGCAGCAGCTGGCGCTACGACGGCGCGTTGTCGCCAAACTTAGACGTCTCCAGGCGGCCAATGCTCGGCGCACCATCAAATGTTTGTTAGTGTCGCGCCACGTGTTTGCAGTATAGTCTGGTGCAATTAGCATTGCTGCACTGGGCTTAAACATTTTCTAGGCGTATGCAGCGATCAAATAACTTGCTGAAATTCCTCCGAATAAATTTGCTAAGACGTCGATATTCCGACAGGGAACCTCATCTTACATTCAAGGCATAAACTGCAGACTGATCCACTGTTATTTCTTATTATTCTTTCACTTCCTCACAAGTCAGCACGAGGATGAGGTGACTGCATACACTGCCTCCCTTCGAAGTAGATCATTTTATAAAATATGGAAGCATAGTCTTCTGCAAAAAAGAGTTGATAAAAATAAAATACGCACAAGTGCTTGTACACTACTGATTTTACGCAAACTATTGTAGTCATACAGTACATGATAATCTTCATAAAAATGGAGATTTTTCACTTTATTGTATAGAGTCACAGGTAGTGAAAATTGGTAAGGAGGGTTGTTGGAAGGAGAGTGTTATGGGAATGATTTGGGAGAAACAAAAAAAAAACCTGTTAGAAAACGAGAGAGGAAGGGAAATTTAAGAAGATGACTGACGCGGACAGAAAGAGGAATATTCTGTTAAATCGTGAGAGATCTGCATTTTTCGTGGTCCGGTTGTCATAGTGTGTAACTGCAGGGTTGGATAGATGTGTTGGTTAAAGTGTGGCAGAAGGTCGGTAATCAGGGTTAATACGATAGCGTGTTTGGTGTTAAGATTCCTGGAAATGTAGGAAATGCGTAAATGTCCAGTGTGAAACAGGAGAAGGGAATTGAAGGGAAAGGTAAACTTTGTAACCTAGTGGTGTTCCAGTGAGCTTGATCGTGCAGGTGCAGACCGCGTAAGATGTCATGCAGGAAGATAGACTACCGGTAAGATGTGCCGATAGTAAATTCGTGCTGCGCAGCAAAGACGACGGAAAGGTTTACTAGTGAGGATTCGAGAGAGTACGTTCCTAGAAGAGCAACGTATTACTCCTTCTGACATACGCCTCGCGAAATGTCTCCAACGAGAAAATTCGAGAAATTGGAGGTAATTCAAAGGCTTACCTACAGTCATTCTTTCTTCGCGTTTGCGAAACGAACAGGGTAGTTAGTAGTACCATAACTAGCCTCCATCACACAACGTCAGATGTGGACGTAAATGAAGCTCCCTTTGTTCTCATGTTGTTTCACCAAAGAAAATAACGTCTAGTCTATCCTGCTGCATACAGTGATTATATTTTGGGTAGTGCCAGAAGCTTATCTGCTGCTCGAAGCTAGGAAAATGCCACGGGAGGGAAGTTACCCGTAGAAATATCGGCAGGGTACGAAGAGTATATACTACCGCATTCCTATAAAATAATAAAACGTTTTCACTTCTGTGCTAATTTGGCACTGTGACTTCGTGTACGGCAGTCTTACAGCATAACTAGCAGTTAATGGTCGACGGGGGAGAAAGGAAGGAAAAGGTAAGGAATTAATTATATCAGCTGCATCGGGTCTTTATGCGGAATCAGCAGTGACGAGTGATAATGGGTTCCGGACAGGAACTCAAAACTGGTATCTCCTGCTTACTAGCCAGCTGCGTTAACCACTAGGCCACCCGGACACAGTGTTTACCACAAATGCGGAGTCAGAGGGATAGTGTGCGAGATAATCCGCGCAGTTGCGATAAACACTGTCTCTCGGTGGAGCAGTGCTTAACGCAACTCCCAGTAAACAGGAGATCCTCTGTTAGAGTCCTGGTTCGGCACGTATTTTCACTCGTCGCCGCTGATTCTGCATAAAGTTCCGATGCAGCTGATATCATTAGTTCCTTCCCTTTCCCTTCCTTTCTCCCCCTCCACGATCAATTTACATAATTTGTCCGAAAGAAAAGACATCATGCACTCACACAATATTTGGCAGTATCTCAGCACTGTGGCCAAAAACTACAGTTAACTCATGCGTCAACTTGAGTCACAAGCTGTTCACAAATAGCTACATCCCGTCAGTAATATACCGTTCAATTTTCGCTCTAGTTCCCACCCAAAAATATTATGTATAAATGTCCTTGCACATAGCTGAGAGCTTATTTTAATAGACTAGGCTCCAAAAATCAAATGTTAACAGTAAACTCGTACATATTTTTTATAAGAATAAACGGCAATGTGAAGACTTGTATGAAAACTTTGACAAAAGTCTATTTCATCTTCCCTCCTTCCAGGAGGCACAAATTCAACCTCGAAAATTCTCTCTCTCTCTCTTAGCTTGTGACTAGTAGCTCATTGGCGCCCCGGTGCAATTAATTCCTTAATGTTGGGAAGTGAGATATTGTCGTTGCGTCACTCCATTCCAGTCTTTTCTAAGTATGGAAAGTTGATTAATTTTACCCGTTTTGTAGATCTCAGTTGGTCATCTGAAAACATAAATTTTTAGGAGACATTTCATAAAAGGCATTGCGTTCATCTGGGGAATTACCGCAGTACCGATGGAGGAAGTAGTATGATTTGCCATTCCCTGGGATATTTCGTCAATCTGGAAGCCACAATGGATCAACACACTTATTTACACCACCGCAGTTTACGTGTGTAGTTCTAGGAGCACCACTATGAGTTTACCGTATTCTCCTGGCAACCAAAATCCCCGGATTTAAACCCAATCGATAATCAGTAGGGCTCCTCGATTAGGCTGTTTGCACCAAGAGTCCTGAATCGAGAAATGCATGGCTTCACAACCCTGTCGAAACCTTCCACAACCTCAATGACTCTCTTCCTTCACCTCTTGCAGTGGTCCATACTGCAAAAGGTGTTTATTCAGTCTTTTGACAGGTGGCCACATTAATGTGAGTGGAAAGTGTGTGAGTTCCTCAAGCCAACAGAGTAAATGGGAGGTCTCCATGTTCCTAGTCAGTGCTTAAATCAACTTCTGTTTGAAAATATTTATTTTTCGTACTGAAGCCTTTTCACTACTCCGAATGCAGGTTCATCGACTGAGTTCTTATTTCGTATTTAATTTGGATGTAGTACAATAAATGTAACAGACAATTTAGCAGTCTGATTCTCAATCTTCCAGACATGCATTGTCCATGTGTTTTTTATCCTCATCCTTCTTTCCATCTTGTGCACGCGTGTTAAGACTAGGACGACGCATACAAATGTAGTCCAAGACACTGAAGTCCACGAGCTTGTAACAGCACCGCATGATGTACATTAAATAACTACAAGCATAGGCGACACCTTTAACTTAACATGCTGTCATACCACGCCATGATTCTTCCCCCACAACATCCCTTTTCAAGACGGTTTCATTGCAGGTGGTGCCACTTTCCCTCCAAACGAACCATTTGTTCACTGTCCAGCCTCTATGCTGATGTTTCAACAGTAAACTGCACTTGCTTAGCAGAGCACACACTAGTGGACATCTGTAGTCTCAGTGTTCTGATCCTCGATTTCTCAACTTATCAGGAAATTTCTACTCTTGCCCGGCCGGTGTGGCCGTGCGGTTCTAAACGCGTCAGTTTGGAACCGCGTGACCGCTACGGTCGCAGGTTCGAATCCTGCCTCGGGCATGGATGTGTGTGATGTCCTTAGGTTAGTTAGGTTTAAGTAGTTCTAAGTTCTAGGGGACTGATGACCTCAGTAGTTAAGTCCCATAGTGCTCAGAGCCATTTGAACCATTTGAGCCATTCTACTCTTGAGATAGTTCTACATTTAGTAAGTATTTGCCTTACAGACATCCTTCGATTTCGTCATATAGCACAAACTGTCATGTCTCTTGTGGGTTTGTTAAGATTGGTCTATCTATCACAGGCCAACGATGAATATTTTTGGTGACTCGGAACGGTCGTCAGAGCATTTAAATGACACTTTGTCACATATCCATTGCTCCTGAGGTAGTGGTCTGCATCTGAGCTTCGTCGAGATGTTAAAGCATCTGTCACGAATGGACATACAATGAAGATTTAATGTCAAGGACATTTGCATTAGACGTTCCTAAATTTTTGTCTAGCACTATTCAATGGTGTTTTAATGATTTTCATTGTTTTTGTATGTAGTTTTGTACATTCACGTTAATTTATTTATTGATTTCTAGTTCCTTTGGATTTCTTTTTGCATAAATTATCTTGAGAAAACTCTGACAAGAGTAAATAAATTCATAATACTTGTATTGGAGGGAGAGAGAGAAAAAGAGAAAGGAATATAGCTCATTTTAGATGTAGACAGCCACTGCCTTTCCTAAAGTACTTCTCTAAAATATATGTGAAAATACAGACGAACTCTAAGCTGCTGTATGTATTTGGGATGAATTAAACCAGCGTTTTCCACATACGTAGTACAGTCTTTAAGCTCTGAGACTGCATAGTGGCGATGTAGCGCTTACGAGCTCGTTTGGGGTGCCGTGGTATAGCTACTTCGCAGGTAGCCTCTCGTCCCACCAGCGGATGAGAGCTGTGTGTATACACCGTAAGCATAACTATGGTGGTCGTTGCGACGGTGATCTGAAGGCGCTCGTAGCATTTCTAGTATATCGTAGTTATGACAACGGACAAACACCAAAACCTGTCAGGAATTATGCGAAACTTCTAGCGACACATTTCAAACGATTCAGCAAGTTTAAGGTGACGATGCATTGAGTCGCTGTGTTGTGTTTAGGTTGCACCGAAGTTTTTCGCAATGGAGAGATACTTTTCAGGATAATGTGCGTCTTAATCGGCCACAAACAGTTCGAACTAAACGAGACTGAAGATGTTGCAATGTTGGTAAACGGTAAACGATCTCGCCAGTGCGCGCTATTAAATGCTGACTGATGACTTGGTACGTCGCGTGGTGCTCAGCACGGTGTGCTAAGCATCCTGGCTCAAGACCACCATGATGACCACACGATGACGCGTGGGGACTAGTAGTGCTGACGATGGTCCGATGTTTCTAAGACGGATCATATCCGATACGCAACTGAGACGACAATTCTCCATCTGTAAAACGCCGGAATCGCCCCTACAGAAAAAGCACGACAAGGTCAAGTAATCAAAACGTGCTGTATGGAAACCTTTCTCCGTTTACGTGATTTATTTAATGTTAACGGTCCTGAGCTTTGGCGTGGGAAAAACTGGCCGTTGCTATACTACTGTGGCCATGCATTTCGTTGTGTCCACGTCGAAGAGAAAGTTGCAAGGCAGCGGGCCACCGATTAGGTGCACTCCGTGTACGGATCTGATGTCGCACTTTGGAATTTTTACACAAAAACAATCCCATGTCGGCGTAAACTTGATTGAGTTGGAGAAGTCACTATTGCCACATCAGAAGCCTTACGGGAAACAACTGTACACCGTTTTAGGCGGCATCTTGTGAGACATCCTGGTTCTTGAGTGTGCCTATACTCCACCCGTCAGTCTCAAAACTTAATGACGGTAAAGTACTCTATACGTGCATTATGTACACGGCACTTGAAAATATAAGGCTATTGCGTAACTTAGTGAGGCTCCTGTACAATAAACGACCGCTTGAGCAACCCACACTCCAGCCCAGTCTCATGTACTACGTGGTGGCCAGCTCTCACTTGTGGGAATACCTCACTGAATATTCACGCTGCCAAAATGTGAATTACGTAACAAATGAACACGACATATATACCATTTGGCAAAAAGGATATCAGCCCAAATAGTGGGTAACGCCCAAATAGTGGGTAATGCATGACATCATCCAATAGTATCAATCTTATTACTATTTGCCGTCATTTTCCCCAGCTCATATTTCATTGTCGTTTATCGCAAACTAATACAATTACTCGTCCTTTGCTACTGGATATTACTTCGGACCTTCAGGCACCATAGCGTAAATAGTTTAGGCGTGTTGAGTAAACTACAACGGAGATGACTGCAATATTTATTGCGATAATACAGTTCATGTAATTTGATGTATCTTTCAGGAATTCGGTATTTCTTCGCAGAATTTTAGGTCAATCCTTAAACTAAATTAATTATAAACAATACATACAAATGACAAAATTGGTTTTATATGTTATTAGGTAAATATGTCTATTGGGTGATCAAGCTGTCTTGTCTGTACCCAAAACCATTTAGCGTTCTCGTATATCGCAAATAATATTCTCTCTCTCTCTCTCTTTCTCTGCTTCTCTCGTTGTGTGTGTGTGTGCGCGCGCGTTTGTGTGTGTGTATGTGTGTGTGTGTGTGTGTGTGTGTGTGTGTGTGCAGCGGTAGTAGTAAGTTCAATATTGGTGTACTCTGTAAGCCGTCTGTTTGTCACTGAGCGTGTTTCTGTTTTCTTCTTTGTTGCTCCCTGTATGATATAGTCTTCCTGAAAAATGACCAAAGCTTTTTATTTCTTCCAAGGACTATCATGTCCGTTTTGATCAAGCGTTACGGTTTCTCTACAGTCAGAGTTCTTCATACGTAGGAAGTGTACTTTAATTTTTCAGTGTTTCAGTACTATTTACATCTTAGGTAACATTTTTTGGGAGTTATTCCAATTTATTCAAAGTTGAAGATGGCATATCAAACCATATTTTCCTAAACTGTTGTAGTAATACATTCACTTGTTTGTTGTATATTTATTTATTTATTGTGAGTCAACAGTCTTCTGAAACAACCTACATCCTCAATTGTTCAAACGTACACTCTCAGAAATTTATGGTTCAGATGGTTCAAATGGCTCTGAGCACTTTGGAATTTCATATGTGAGGTCATAAGGCCCCTAGAGCTAAGAACTACTTAAACGTAACTAACGTAAGGACATCACACACATCCATGCCAGAGGCAGGATTCGAACCTGCGACCGTAGCGGTCGCTCAGAAATTTATCTCTCAAATTTTGGCATATGCCTTATACCCGTAGACTTCTCTTGACCAGGAGTGCCGTTTTTGCCAGTGCTTTTTACGTCCTTCTTGCTCCGTCCATCATGCCTATATAGCACAATTCCTCGACTTTTTCTACTTCATGATTCCTATTCTGACATTAGGTTTATTTTTGTTCTCGTTTCTGCTACTTCTCATTACTTTCGTTTTTCTTAGGTTTACTCTCAGATGCATATTCTGTACCCATTAGGCCGCTCATTCCATTTAACATGCCGGATAATTCAGTAAATTATCTTCAATTCGGTTACTTTTTTTCTTGGCAGTGAGACAGACTATGCATCTGAACATGTTGTGTTTTGTTCGTGGGCTCTGTTGCCCCTGTCTCTATGTGTGTAAGTTGTTCTCTTCAAGCTGTACGTTTATTTTAATTTTTCTATGCTTCTTAAGCACTGTCTTGCAAATATATCCATTGTTTGTACCATAGCAAAACAATTCAGGAACTCTTTATAATCATGTCTGTTTCAAGATATTTTGTGTGTTTGTGCCATAAGCATCATTGAAGGCAGTTGTTCAGAACTAACTGTACTGATCTGTCTGTATTATCATGTTATCATCTTGCCAGATGTATCTTTTCTGGGGATGTAAAAACTCTAAACGTTGAAAAATTTAGTGGTTTTGATTTCACGGTAGTGTATCGTTCATCGTGCTTGAATTTACGTCGCAAGCAATAAGTCGCAGTATTTGTCAGGTTGTGAAAATTGTTTATTTGTCTCATGTTTCGTGTACAAATAGTATGATTATCAGAAATTTCTGCGTGTTGCACGAGTGTTGCATGGGTGTAGACGAAACGATTAGCAAGCAGAGAAAACAGCTTGTAACTTTACACTTCGAATCAGCGTGTCGGACAACGTTTGAATACATTCGAAACATTCAGCTCGTCTGTGACAGACATGCCAGTCTGTTCGGCCGTGTACGGTTATGCTGTGATTGATGCAACCTAAAGAGGGCTGGAGAACCGAGAGTTGTTTGTAGAGCAGTTAGTCTAAAGCCAGGTCTGTTTACAAGTACTACAACGAATATGGCCGGCGCTCCTACACGGATGCCAGCTGCTTTAACTGCAGCCGGTGGACGAGCTATTGTCTGGGGACGGAGCACGGACAACAGCGATCCGTTCCCTAAATGTCCGCCGCTGCAACTGCGCGTCCGCGATGCACGCGCCGAATCGAGCCGGCCACTAATGCGCTGTTCAAACAGCGGCCGAGCCGGCTGCCCGGCGCCTGAAAATACCGTCGCCGTTGTTGCAAATTGCGCCGCTTGTTCCGGGGCAAACAGGGCGCGCGCGTCCTCGCTGAAAGCGGCCGCTGTTGGCGGAGCTGTTGGCGCTCGAGGACCGACACGACAGCACGCGGCCCCCC
The DNA here is from genome assembly GCF_021461385.2 of Schistocerca piceifrons. Classification (NCBI taxonomy): domain Eukaryota; kingdom Metazoa; phylum Arthropoda; class Insecta; order Orthoptera; family Acrididae; genus Schistocerca; species Schistocerca piceifrons. Next base: position 304,236,765 of record NC_060138.1, read on the forward strand.
TGCCGTTATCTGCGTACCGGCATACAAGCACACACGCTCTTCGCGGAACACCAACACTCCATCGTCCAGCCCTACTCGCGCGAACTGCACTGCTAGTGCCGGATATGCGGACACTGTACATAGTCTAGCTTCGCAGTCATTCGCTCTACTGCGACTTGTACTAGGTGCTGCAATGAGAGAGTGTAAATGACATTCGCTCCTATCGGACGAAGCTGGCTTCATATAAAAGAAATAGCTTTTATTTATTTTTATTTTTGTTTGGAGACTACGAAGCAGACGAAGTAATCTTATTAAATGTTGATAATTCTTATGGGTTATATGGCCGTGGTCCATGGAATTCTTCTATTCCTAACGTTTCGTCCAATACTACGTTGGACATCCTCAGATGTATGGCTGGTCCTGCTGAGTCCTGCCGACTGACGAGTCGGGCGTCGGGGAGCGGCCTAAATACCGAGGAAAGTGGGCGTGGTCTAGCTTGCACATAGTAGCAGAGAGAAAACTAGTCAAAGATAAAATGTAACTATCGATAATAGTCCGTCATAGATAAAAATCACTTATCGATTCTGTAACGCCACTGTCCATATCTCGCTTAATTTCAACGCCTCTTCTTTTCTATTAAAATTATCTTCATGTTTTTAAATTTCAATAGCCTCCCTATACAGTCGTGGATAATAGTTCGTGGTAGAACTTAAAACTGTAGTTTCAGAAAACGTAACTACATGGTCACCTGACTGAAGTGCATGTTACGCAACGGCCGATTTATCTATTTTTCCCAGTCGGTAAAGACTTTTATCCTCCTTTACCCTCGTATTCACACTTCTTTTCGTAGTACCAAAGCCTTCATTTTATGATAATCTTATTAAAATAACGCTTGACAGACGAAACGGACACAGAAGACTTGCAAAGATAAAAAAGGGTGTTTCTCATTCAGAGAAAAGGGCTAGTACCAAACACAGGGCCGGCCGCTGTGGCCTAGCGGTTCTAGGCGCTTCAGTCCGGAACCGCGCGACTGCTGCGATCTCAGGTTCGAATCCTGCCTCGGGCATGGATGAGTGTGATGTCCTTAGGTTAGTTAACTTTAAGTAGTTCTAAGTTCTAGGGGACTGTTGACCCCAGATGTTACGTCCCATAGTGCTCAGAGCCATTTGAACAAACACAGGCCTTCATCTGAAGAACAAATTTCTGAGAAAGAACATTTTGAGGACATCATTGTGCGTAAGTGAGGCACGCACTACGGGAAAAGCGGAACATCAAGCCGTTTCAGATGTGGTGCTATAAAAACTATATAAAAAACGTAGGCGCACCAATAAAAAGAAATGATAGGTATCGCTGAGGAATGAAACATCAGAAACATACCGACAAGAAGAAGGGACCCAATGACAAGATATGTGATAAGACAGGATGAAATAACTTTCATGAAACAAAAGACTACCATACAGAGCAAAGCATATATGAGAAGGCAGGCATTGCAATATATACGAGCAGCGTTCGAGAAGCAATGCAACGCATTTCGTCGGGAAAGTTCGGTTGAAAAGAAAGGTAGAATTTGTTGTGAAACATTGTGAAATATTTCTGCTTCAGCCCTTATACAGGGTGTTACAAAAAGGTACGGCCAAACTTTCAGGAAACATTCCTCACACACAAATAAAGAAAAGATGTTATGTGGACATGTGTCCGGAAACGCTTAATTTCCATGTTAGAGCTCATTTTAGTTTCGTCAGTATGTACTGTACGTCCTCGATTCACCGCCAGTTGGCCCAATTGAAGGAAGGTAATGTTGACTTCGGTGCTTGTGTTGACATGCGACAGATTTTCTGTGAACGTTTGGGCAGGCATTGTTGGTGATGTCTTGATTGGGCCCCATGTTCTTCCGCCTACGCTCAATGGAGCACATTATCATGATTTCATACGGGATACTCTACCTGTGCTGCTAGAACATGTGCCTTTACAAGTACGACACAACATGTCGTTCATGCACGATGGAGCTCCTGCACATTTCAGTCGAAGTGTTTGTACGTTTCTCAACAACAGATTCGGTGACCGATGGATTGGTAGATGCGGACCAATTCCATGGCCTCCACGCTCACCTGACATCAACCCTCTTGACTTTCATTTATGCTGGCATTTGAAAGCTCTTGTCTACGCTACGCAACCCCGGTACCAAAAGTAGAAACTCTTCGTGCTCGTATTGTGGACGGCTGTGATACAATACGCCTTTCTCCAGGGCTGCATCAGCGCATCAGGGACTCCATGCGACGGAGGGTGGATGCATGTATCCTCGCTAACGGAGGACATTTTGAACATTTCCTTAGCGCCCGAAAACCCCAAACCTCAAACCACGCACCTTGAACATTTCCTGTAACAAAGTGTTTGAAGTCACGCTGGTACGTTCTTTTGCTGTGTGTTTCCAGTCCATGATTAATGTGATTTGAAGAGAAGTAATAAAATGAGCTCTAACATGGAAAGTAAGCGTTTCCGGACACATGTCCACATAATATATTTTCTTCCTTTGTGTGTGAGGAATGTTTCCTGAAAGTTTGGCCGTACGTTTTTGTAACACCCTGCAGATTCATGAAGTTCCGATAAGTGGCTGCGCTATACGTAGCTCTCAAATGGCATCTGTAGGGGAGGTGCGTTCCAAGCAGAGACCTGTCATTGAGTATATTTTGGTGGAAAACCAGAGCATCACAGGTATTCATAGGCATTTGCAGAATGTCTACGGAGACCTGGAAGTCAACAAAAGCACAGTGAGTCGTTGGAAGAGGCGTCTGTCATTATCGCAACAAGGTCGCACAAACCCGTCCGATCTCCCACGTGTCGGCCTGCCGCACACAACTATAACCCTGCAATAATGGAACGTGCGGACACTCTCATTCGAGATGATCGACGGATCACAGTCGGACCCCTCTCTGCACAATCCTGTAAGGTGGCGTAAGGCTGTTGCACTGAACACAGATTATGCTGAAAAACAGAGTTTTGTATCTAAAAGTATATGGAATATTATGTTGTATTGGAATCCTGAATAAAACAAACTTGTTTTCAGAAAAAAATGCGTTCTATTACTTGTTGAGCGCCCCTCGTACCTAAAATAATTCAAAATGGTGGGTTAAGTACTCCCCTGAAGTGAAGAAACTAGCAATGGTAAATGGAGAATGTAGCATCTACATAAGACATTCGGAACGCTGGTATTCCGAAAACAGTTGTGTCCTGGTTAACCATAAAGAGCTTAGAGATTGTGAAGTGTACAAGAAGAGTGACAAAATTGAAATGAGTTTCTGGACGACATTAGAAGACTCCAAATTACTGAAGAGGGTATCTGGACGGGAAAATTGTAGGTTAACAGAAATCACACCCATCAAAACAGCAGAAAATTTAAAATACGGGAAGTGACGTCTACTGGTTGGTATCCTATACTGACTGAACTGGCTTTCTCATGAAACCTCAGTGGATGATTTATTTGGCTTGGTACATACAGCGTGACATGACAATGACTTTGCTTATCTCTCCTGATGTGTGTGTGTGTGTGTGTGTGTGTGTGTGTGTGTGTGTGTGTGTGTGTGTGTGTGTGTCAGTGAATGATCCGTAGGTTTTCGATCTCCAACAATTACAATATTGGTAAGAAAAGGACAAGTGGCTGTAGCTAAAACTGTTGTCTCAGTCGGTGCGAAAAATTCTCGAAACATATCAAGGAAGCAGCAATCCCAAACACTAAAAACGAAATTCACATAGTTTTGTTTTTTAATTTATTCATGACTGGACATCACTCATGGTCCATAGTCGGACTCAGAATATCTTTTCAACATTTAAATGAACAACAACCTGAAAATTTAAAAAGCCAACACTTATTCATTAAATTAATTTACCCTAAAATTAAGTCAATGAGCTAAGATAATATATTCATTTCAAAGGAAGGATGATAAGATAATTCATGCTTATTCATTTACTCTATTAGAAAGGAACAAAAAATTTAAAAAATAATTGCGTTTTCTATAGTCTTATTTGTCCTTATTTTATAAAATCGTCAAGTTACAAATACTGTAAAACCACTTAATACTGAAGATGTGCGTGTGCCTGTGTGTTTTGTTTTTTTGTCTCTAGTTCTACTTTTATTTTTCCTTTGTTATGTCTTGTGCAAAGTCTTGCAGTAGTTTCCGTTTTTCTGTAAGTCATTTTTTTGTTTTTTCTTTTATTAGCTACATTCACTTAAAATTCTTTATTACTAATTAGTTTCTATATTGGCTTATTGTGAAGTTAGACTGTATAGCTCATACTTTCAGTAGAACATTATTAGAGCTTAGAATTGAAATATCATTACATAGTGATTTCAATTTATCGAAAGTTTTGCACGAATTACATAATAATGCAAAGAGGGCTGGTTTTCAGAAAGTAATTAATAAATATTGTCAAAAGATAGTCTACAATTCTGTACCCAGAAACATTAAACTCTTTGTGAAATTCTGTTTATTTCATTTCAGTATTAGTATTTTCTTTCACAATAAAATGAAGCTTGTTAAATCTTTAAACTTGTAAATTTATGTTTAATTTCATTACAGGTTTGTTATTTTTCCTTCTTTCACAACAAAGTGAAGCTCGATAAATCTTTAAACTTGTAAATTTATGTTTCATTTCATTACATGTTCCTTATTTTTCTTCCTTTCACAATAAAATGAAACTTGTTAGATCTTAGAACTTGTAATGATAATTGCACAGTTCTGATGGCTGTAAAGTCCCCTGTCGAAAGTGTATGACATGCACTGCACAGATGGAAGTATGATAGGCGCTCTAGCGTTGGTATAAGACGTCTCCTGACATTTTTTCCTACTCCCACTTTATCCCTCTAGACAGACCCTATAGAGTGTGGACGTTCCTTCGTCTCTGACAGACCATTTATTTACCAGCTATTCATTACAGATATAGCTACTATATCATTCCACCTATGATTTTGTGTTGTAATGGTGCGCTGATAGTAATAACTCAGTCTACTTTCTCACCCACGTGTTAGTCGACAATGGAAGTAAATCTCTCTACCATCATGGATCTTAAAAACCACTGTCATCACATTAATATTATGTGAGCGAGAAAAAAATGACCGTCAAAAATCTAACATACTTTTATTTGTACAATTTGGTAATTCTTAACAGAGGCAGATACCTAGAAACAGCTACAATGGAAGAGTTAACTCTTGTATTATAGAGCTGCACCCATGTATCTATTATCTATATGAAAATAGATCAAAAGCAGAGACTTCAGACACACACGCAGGGGCCAATTTCTTCAAATATGACCATATATAGGCCTACTCTTTTTTCGACAGAGTTGTAGAAGAGAGTTTTCTCTTAAAAATACTTTCTTATGCGCGAAGTTCGTCACACAAAGTATTCTTCACCTCACATTACCTGCGGGAAGGCTACACTCATAATCAACTGAATTGGAGTTAGCTGCTTTGTTGTAAAGAGATCACATACAGGTACACGAAAGGGGACCAATATTTATAGTTACTTTTCAAGCATATATTGTATCATATGGTATCAAACGATCATTTTTATTCAAATGTGTAACACATTCCGCTTTGTTAGATTGCTTTTTAATCTTATATTCACTGGTAGATGACGTCAGATGGTTGTTCCCAATTTTTGGTGGTCCTTATGGTAATCTCTCCATTTACCAGTGTCCTTTCATGTGCTCGCTGCAGCGTGCATAGATGATAAATGTGTGTATCTTTCGTCATTCAAGTTATGATCGATTACTGGAATGTATTTGACACTGCAGAACCATTTTCGCTGGACTCCTTGTGTAGAACGACATAGGCAGAGCCATCCCTTAGTTTCGTTGCGACTCTGGGCAATGACAATAAAGATTTGACAGGTATGTTAGTGTGATGTCGACATTTGTAAGTGGCGGCGCTGCAAATACACGTGTAACAAAACAAACATTGCAAGTTATTTACAATTATTGTCTCTAGTTAACCATCCTCTTAGTTTTTGCTGTATCGATGACATCCGTGATTATTTTTGTCATCTAAAGCTTATCTGTATAGTCCATCAGAATTTTTTCTGCTTCTCTTCAGCCCAGAGCATGGTTAATAATGCAGTGGCATCTCAGATGCTTCCTCTACAATGCTGGATCCTAGCTTTTCTGGTTCTTGCGTCACTGATGCAAGGCATGCGTAAATTGATCCCGATATATTCCTGTTGCTTCTTCGGTTCCGCAATTCTTTTCTACAAATATCTTATTTCCTTTACTTGAGTGAAATGCGCAAAGGATGGCTTACGCTGTACAACACCACATGATTTCTGTTACAGATCCGTTGATTTTCATATTACAAGTGACTGTTCAATGATCTTTTACTCATTAGTCAACGTCATCTGCTCAATTTACTATTTCTTTTATTACATAAGTGTATCTGTCTAAGCATTCCTTAATTTTTTCCTCGGTGTAGATACATAACAACAGCAGCGACAGCAAAATCTTTGCTTCAATCCATTTATTATTTTTGTATTTATTTCGTACGAGTCTACAATTGCTGTTTGGTTTCCTTACAAACGGTGAATTAGATTTCGATACAGGACCATTTTTTAGAGCCAGAAAGAGAAGGTGCCAGTTTAGTTATCAAACGCTTTCTCGATTTCGATGAAAACGATGAGTTGTTATCTGTTCACACTTGGGATTTTCTCAGTGATTATCCTCAGACTTAGAACCGACTGTCGTATTCCTCTATTGTTTTCTTTCAAGACATATGGCGTTAAAATTTTGGGTAAGTGTAATACTACTCTGAAAACTGGTAGTCTTCACATTCTTTTCTCGATTATTATTTTGAAGATGGTTGTGAGGACAATTTTCCTGACGTCTCTTAGTAGTTGTACTGTTCTGTATATACAGGACGTTTCTATTACGGGCCTTCGGAGTTAATAGAGGGGACCTGATAAAACTTTGATAGGGAACCCCTTTCTGGAGATGTACAGTCCGGATGTAAAATATGAAGACCGGACTACTTTCAAATCTCCTGGTTCACGTTACGCAGACGGAGGAGAAAATGAACTCCTGTGTGTTCTACTGCGCTCTACTCCAGCCAATGGCGTAATCAGTGTTTCGCGTACTCGTCGTCGGGTTCTCTTCTACGTGTCGAAGGACGTCTTCTTCAAAGTCGCGAGAGCGGAGCGACCATGAAGCACCAAATTCAAACTTGCTAGTCCAGCTTCTCGCAGTCGTCATTGTAGTGAGAATAAAATGGCGTGTGATGTAATTCAAAGACTGATATCATTTTAATACTATTCTCATGTTAAAATCGTTATTTCGCAGACAACTATGTCACGAAGAAGGTACCGTTTGTGTCAAACCATGGTCTGATGTAAGACGAAGGCCCTAATCCGATCAGATTAAATAAATAAATAAAATAAATAATCACAACTGGGGCTGGCAAAGGGCCCTCTTTTCAGTCATTTTGTGTACCGTGAAACCGGAGATCTAAAAGTGATTCAGTCTTTAAACTCCTTACGTATCTTCATCAAAACTTCGTCTACTAAGTTCCTTCAGTAGTCCCTATAAACCTATAATAGGCATTGAGAAACGCCCTGTATAATTCAATAGTGAGAACAAGGAGAGTTTTTCCTTAACCACTGATGCCTGGACTCTGGTACAACCCTGAAGGTTTCTGAGACATAATCTCCCAAAGAGCCTTGTTCAATTGTTCTCAAATCATTTTAACTTATGGAGGGAACCCGTGGTCATCAGCGGTTAGTTACAGACTAGTAATATTATTCTGTTCTTTTTTCGGTTCGTTACCCCATTTCCATTCGTTTTTGAGAAAATCTTCACCACTCTTAAAAGGATTTTAATATGCATGCACGAGAACATGTAACACAAGACAGAGTAGTGTAACAACTCTCAGACAGATATTAAAATACTGTGATGTGATTGACGTCGCTGAGGAGAAGCCAGTTATAGTGTCGTTGAGTCTATCTCTCATTTCATATAGTGAATCCATAAACGTCGTGCATACTGACAACTCATTATCAGTAAACCTTTCAAGCACTTATGTATCACTGTTAACGCTAAATTACCAATGCAGGACAAAAGAAAGTCGAGACAGGACAGAGTAGTACTCAATGCATATTTGAAGAGGAGGAGTACAGTGGCATTATTGAAGTAAACGTCAAGTACCGCCACTGAAACGTCCGCAGCTCGTGGTCTAGTGACTAGCGTTGCTGCCTCTGGATCGTGGGGTCCCGGGTTTGAGTGCAGGCCGGATTGGGGAATTTCTCTGTCAGGAGACTGGGTATTTGTGTTGCCCTCATCATTTAAAAATTGCTCTGAGCACTATGGGACATAACTTCTGAGGTCATCAGTCCCCTAGAACTTAAAATTACTTAAACCTAACTAACCTAAGGACATCACACACACCCATGCCCGAGACAGGATTCGAACCTGCGACCGTAGCGGTCGCGTGGTTCCAGACTGTAGCGCCTAGAACCGCTCGGCCACTCCGGCCGGCCCTCATCATTTCATCATCATCATTAGTGAGAGTGGCTAGATCGGATTGTGAAAACATTGGAGCGTATGAGAATTGGGACATTGTAAGGGTGCTGATGACCGCGCAGTTGAGCACCCCACAAACCAAACATCATCATCATCACCGCCACTGAATAGAGTGAGTCTGATTGCAAACAAGACACACAACTGCACTGCTGTTCAGATATTCTTAGCGCTATACATGTAGAACAAGAGATGGCACAAGAAATCAAACACAGTGACCGAGCCACGGGAAACCATTGGTTCCTTGTATCAGAAAATGTTTTTGAAGCTTCTCCAAAATTTTGTAGGTGGAGTTGCGGGTCACCCTCTATTACTGTATAACTATATTGCCACTGAAGATGATCTCTTGATTGTGACTAGGCTTGAGAGTAAACACTACATGCTCGAAGCAAATTTTTGATGGCGATCTTAAAATTTTACATTGCTATAGAACACCAAATGCAAAAAAAAAATTGTACAAATCATTTATTTCAGTTATTCGTAAGGTATCGTGTGCTACGGTTTCCGAGTTTCACCTTCCGTCCGCCTCAAGGTTAATACACGGGGTACGAGTTGTGGGTATTCCAATATAGAGTACGCAGCAGTACCAGCACGCTCCAGCGCGCGCGCTTGCGTGTGTGTGTGTCTGTGTATGTGTGTGTGTATATATGTGCGTAGGAATCTTGAAACCGCATGGAGGCGGCGGGAAGCCGCAAATAAGGGCTGGTCCTCGCTCGCTCGCTTTCCTTTCTGGTACCAGCAGCAGCAGCAGGCAGCAGCTGACATGAGGGTTTGTTAGTTCCGCTGGGTGCTGCCGCCAGAGTCGGCTAATTCGCTGTGATGTCGGGCCCCCTGCGCCCTGCGCCGTGTGCCGTGCAACTCTCTCCAACTTTGCACTTACAAGGCTGCCGCCCGCGATCGCTCTCTCGGCAAGGGGATAAAGGCAGGGAGGAAGGGGGGGGGGGAGCCAACGGAAACGGGGGAGGGGTCGGATCGGTTGCTTTCCCTTCACCCCCAACTTTCTGGGGATTCTTTCCAACTACAAACTGAGACGCTCGAGTCTAAAGTGATGCAACAGTCTAGTCTATCCCGCACATGTTGCTGTGATATTTACAGAGACAGAACTTTTTAATTGTTTGGTGGGGACGCTAATATCTTGCATAGAGCAACGCTTCATACACACAGGAATTTACGAGATGTATTTCATAACACATGTTATTAAACTTCTTTCGTTCCTCCGTATCTTTACATTCATGACAGGTGTGGCGCTCCTGTTGTACAAATTACATCCATACGTATACTGTACGTAGTCCTTACTAGGAAACACATCTCTTCTACTGAACATGTGCTCTAGCTCTTACGGTATTCATTTTAGATCCCATGTTTACTAGACAGTTTCTTCTTGTTTTGGCCCGTGCTACCTCCTCTGATAACGGGCAAAGTAAAGAGCTTACAGTAGAAGAGGTCCACTGTCAGAGGTTTCGCTCATGACTTATAACTTGGTCGTCTTCGAACTAGGGTCCCTTATGACAAATTAATATATTTACTCTTCTCCGTCATCTCTGAAAGTTCGTAGTATCATTATGGTGTCATCATGTATAGAATACAGAAGCAATAGTGTGGAGATTTATTTGAATTATAGTGTATTACGATTTAATGAATATTTAAAGTACCTGATCTCATGTGAAATTCTGTAAGTGGGACTACGCGGGGCCTATCGCTGCACGAAAATGCTGTAATTTCATCAAATTCATGTCTTTCGAAAGACGAATAAGTAAGTAATAATTAATGGAAACCCTCAGCTGCCGACAGGTGTTGTGGATTTACCTCAATGAGGACAGCTGAAAATGTGTGCCCCGACCGGGACTCGAACCCGGCATCTCCTGCTTACATGGCAGATGCTCCATCCATCTGAGCCATCGAGGACACAAATCAATAGCGCGATCGCAGGGACTTATCCCTTGCACGCTTCCCGTGAGTCCCACATTCCCAACTGTCCACAGTCTACATATCTATTAAGAACATTAGGAATGAAGATTGTGGATAGTAGGGAATGTGGGTCTCACGGGAAGCGTGCAAGGGACAAGTCCCTGCAGTCGCGCTATTCATCTGTGTCCTCAGTGCCTCAGATCGATCGAGCGTCTGCCATGTAACCAGGAGATCCCGGGATCGAGTACCGGTCGGAGCACACATTTTCAGCTGTCCTCATTGAGGTAAATCAAGAACACCTGTCGGCAGCTGAGGGTTTCGATTAATTGTCATCTATTCTAGACAAGCTGCACGGTCATCAATGGTATCTGTTCTATCGGAAACAGTTACTATCTTCATATATAGAATAAGTAAGTATCTGTTCAACGCAACGTCATGAGACAGAAATGTTTAGAAACAGCGGTCGGATATTCAACAAAGTTTCTCTTTGTTGTCTTTTCTTGGTGACATGCACCAGTCTTCTGAGACAAACCAATATGTTTTATCAAAAAGAATAACAAGAAAATAAGTTTCTACAATATATCAGGCACCAGTGTTTCCCATCTAAGTAATTAATATGGTTCAATGCACGTTTTACGAAATTAATTTAGTGATTAAGACATCTTCTTTGTATAAATCACATGCCAGCGTTCGACAATCGGTTTCAGCATTAGGAGAGGGAAAATTATAAACAAGTTTCTGTGGCACGAGCATACTACGGTATATTGGCAAATACCTACCTAATTATAACCCATATGCCAAAGCGCTTTGTCCGCAGCTCGTGGTCTCGCGGTCGCGTTCTCGCTTCCCGACCACGGGGCCCTGGGTTCGATTCCCGGCGGGGCCAGGGATTATCACCTGTCTCGAGATGACTGGGTGTTTGTGTTGTGTACATCATTTCATCATCATTTATGCAAGTGGCAAGATTGGACTGAGAAAAATTGTTGGGAACTTGTAGGGGCGCTGATAACCGCGCAGTAGAGCGCCCCACAATCCAAACATCATCGTCATCAAAGCGCTTGGCTCTCACAGTTTTTAACTTTAAGCTGGACTGCGATTCGTGTTTTTACGCATCCTTTTATATAACACTGACAAGGCCTGAGTGTGAGTTATTACGTGTGCAATCGGGATACGCCATTTTATCGGACACGTTCCTAGCAAAATGGAGAATTCACTATACATTCAGCTACAACTACGATCTAGATCACGTAATTAGCAGTGATTTTATACGTGCGACGTATTTAAGAACATAGCACTGATGCGAACGGTCTCACAAGATTGTTCAAATGGCTCTGAGCACTATGGGACTTAACTTCTGAGGTCATCAGTCCCCTAGAACTTAGAACTACTTAAACCTAACTAACCTAAGGACATCACACACATCCATGCCCGAGGCAGCGGTCGGGCGGTTCCAGACTGTAGAGCCTAGAACCGGTCGGCCACTACGGCCGGCTACAAGATTGTTAACTCTAGGCTGTTAAATATCTGAAGGAAGTATGTTTCACTGACAAAAGACACACGTTCAAATTGACCAGTTTTAGTTAGTGGTCGACGGAGAGAAAACTGTAAGATGAGCTGTGTGATTCGTTAACAGTTTGTTTCGTGGAACTGAGAAATTCCAAAAAAGACTAATGGCATAGTGGTAAAAGTTATTCCCTATATTCCGAAAGAAGTTAACTTCCGATACGAGTCAAGAACGTACTACATTCTCCATTCTGACGCCTCATGCAGAGATCACAAGCATAACTGTAGAGAAGTCAGTTTGGAAAATTTCTTCCTGTATAGCTCCCGTGAATCGAAAACGGAAAAAAGAGTAGGCGTGTGACGTTTGCAATACACTGTGCGTCTACACAGGACTGTCACTTGGAGACTCCAAGGGAAGATGCATTTGAATCGACAGTCGGTCTTTCTGGATACCACTCTCCTGCCGAACAGTAAGGCTGTGGGAAAAGTATACTGGGATACGAGGAAGGTTCCGCCGTACGCGTCCTGTGTACGTGTGGCGACTCAGTAGTCGAGTCGGATAGTATCGTTTTACGAAACATGATGGAATGTTTCAGCATTTCTCTCGTTGTAATAGATATATTCTTGTAGCATTATAAGAAACAACTCAGCTTCCCTCTGTTTTTATCTCGGGTTCGGTGACAGGCGCATTAAAATTTTACGCGGCCGCGCTGGCCGGCGGAACAGCGGGAGTGGCACTCAACTCGGAGAGACGGACCCGCGCCGCGCCGTTTGGGGGTCCGCCCCGCCGTACATATTTCATATCGCGCGGTCGCAACGGCCGCCATTAAGGACGGCAGGTAGCGGCTCCCAACAATCCCCGTAAAACGCGGCCGCCTGTAGTAAAAGTCTTGCTCGCCAGTACCGGACACGGCCCACCGATTGATTGCCAGGGCCACGCTCACAATTACGAGCCGTAGGACTTCCAGAGTTCACACTCTACCTTTCTCTTTCACAGTACACCTAGCCTCTAAATACGAACAGCTCAATCTCTGACACAATGTCTGCAACCATCACTGCTTCAGGCCGCTAAGTAATAATAATACATTTACTATAAAAACTTTACTGACGCGTTTCGGGCAAGATCGTTTATCAGAATATCACAAATAAGACTTATGCTAAATATCGCCTCAAGTGGTAACCCTGCTGACATCGGCGTTCGTGGAGATACTGTTGACACGATACGTTAGATTCAATTTCTTTCCGATGTTCTGAGCGTACCAATGGCCTTGCCGCAGTGGTAATACCGGTTCCCGCCAGATCACTGACGTTAAGCGCTGATGGGCTGGGCTAGCACTTGGGTGGGTGACCATCCGGTCTGCCGAGCGCTGTTGGCAAGCGGGGTGCACTCAGCCCCTATGATGCAAACTGAGGAGCTACTTGATTGAGAAGTAGCGGCTCCGGTCTCGGAAACTGATATACCGCCAGGAGAACGATGTGTTGACTACATACCCTTCCATATCCGCATCCGGTGACGTCTGTGGTTGAGGATCACACGGCGGCCGGTCGGTACCGTTGGGCCTTCATGGCCTGTTAGGGAGGAGAGTTTTTTTGACCGTGGGTTATACTAGAAATGTGACACTTGTATTTTTGAAAATATGCGTTCTTCTAAATTAGCGACGTAATACAGAGCTAAAGGCGACATGAAATTAATAATTGCGGTCAGTGGCATCTTTCAGCTGATGTACAGTATACTGTATCTAATTCCACTATTGATGATATTGTTGCGCAGAATTGTTCTTTTGGGTTTCGAACGTCACTAGAACAATAGTTGACGTGTAAACTGAAATCTCTACAACTGCCTTTATATTTTCCGTCAGTGTACTTTGAGTGTTGCGTTATTAAAATCCACAGGGTAAAAATAGTAGACAAAGCGTCCGTTAGTGTGGTGAAGAAGTAACATGACAAACACAGAAAGAAAGAAATATCTTGTGAAACAGGACTTCGTGTGAAACCAGGAGACATGAAAGACTATTAGTCAGCTTAAATGAAATATGGAATAGCTCACCAAGGTAGTTTAAGTAATATTATCTGACACTAGCCAAATTTTCTTGGTTTCATATTGGTCGGGATCCAGTTTGTAGATCTGAAATGTGGTATAAGATTCTAGAACGGTAGCGGGTCCTGTTTATCGGAACAAATACGCCAGATGTTGGTTTCATATTTTCCTAAACGTGTAAACTTAATATTAGAGCAGATTCCGTTATTTCTTCTTCAAGTATTATTGAAAGGCCCTTTCGGCTTGTTCTTAAATTATTATAGAAATTTTTTGGATTCAATCCATTTTAAATTTTATAAGTGGCAATAGCCTTTGGGTATATTCAGAAATTGCATGTGTGCACTTTATTCTCTTTTATAATAAAAGTTTTACAAATGGTGAATGATGTTATCCGAATCTCAGGCCAGTCCTTCTACGTAATTTATCCTGAGCTGAGTGCCTGGGTAACATTTGAACTGTGTTATTCACTATTAAGTATTCTTAATTATTACACAAATTTCGGATTGTTGCCTAATTCCGGATAGTTAATATGTCCCTTGCATTATGCTGGAACCTGTAGGTCGCCAGTGATGCTTATTTTGATGCACATCATTCTAATATGCGTACTCGTACCACTGACGTTGTGGATCATCCTCACCTCTGGGCAGGTCTTTTATGGTCCCACTGCGCATCCTTCCCAGTGTGTGAGGGAAAAGACAGTGGGCCATTGATGGGTAGCGCATATAGCAGAGCCGCAACAACTGAAGTGACTGCAAGTGGTTTCAAAAATATGGGTTGCATTGTTATAACACCCAGATTTTTACATCTGTGGATTATCCTCCTCAGCAATCTGCAGCATATGCTGGCAAGGACTCAGAAGCTACAGCAGGACTACTGTCGACTGCTATTAATGGAATGGAAACAGCGCTTTCTGCCTTTGAAAACAGCACGTCTTCTCTGTTTCCACCATCAGTCCCACCACGAAGCAGCAATGCTGACGCCATCTCCTTTTAAAAACGTTGTGGAGCAATCCCTGGATAAGGGGAAAAAGAAAGTAATTACCAAGACTAGAGGAACGACACCATCTTCACTAAAACGCACTGCATGAGTTTCATTTGATGCATCTGATAGACTTTCAATATGTCAGACTACCAAATGGGAGGTGCTGGTAAGAAAGAACAAGAAAACCATGAGAGGGAAAGTTTATGGTGAGGAAATCTCCAATTCAAGCCTTGGTGAAACCATGCTTAAAGACTTATCACACACATGCGAAGAGGACGTAGAGTGCATTTACTGTGACCAACTGTGATCCACTGATACCTCTAAGGCCACCTCGATTACGTAAATCGGACGCCTTTGTTAGTATCATGAGCTTCATGCAGGTATCGATGATGACACTTGAAAAGTTTTTAAGTGTGACTTACGTATCAAAAAGCACAAATACAGAACACTTCTCTAGTGGCGGCTCAAACGTCTGCAGAGTAACCAACACTTATGCAGCACACTGTACTTTTGAAATAAACATTTGGTGCGAATCAACATTATGTTAATAACTCATTAAATTCTATTGTTTACTTCCCACCCGTATTTAGGGATCATGTACTCCAGATGTAAAAATTGCTCGTATTAATTTTTTGTCCTTCTATTACTAAACGACAAAATATTCTGAAGATTTTTTCAGGTAGTATTTAAAATTCCATAGTAATAGTATAGCACATTTTCCATGATTTAAGGATTACTAGTATGCTGTTAATCTTAAATTTAAAAACAGTATCCGGTAATAGGTTACTATCCCCTACTGAGTTTTCTTCTGCACTAAATGCAAAAATTGGCAATGGCCTTGCCGCAGTGGATACTCCGGTTCCTGTGAGATCACCGAGTTTCAGCGTTGCTGGGCGTGACCGGCACTTGGATGGGTGATCTTCCAGCCGCCATGCGCTGTTGCCATTTTTCGGGGTGCACTCAGCCTCGTGATGCCAATTGAGGCGCTACTCGACCGAATAGTAGCGGCTCCGGTCAAGGATACCATCATAACGACCAAGAGAGCGGTGTGCTGGCCCCATGCCCCTCCTATCCGCATCCTCCTCTGAGGATGACACGGCGGTCAGATGGTCCCGGTAGACCACTCGTGGCCTGAAGACGGAGTGCTTTATTAAACGTAAAAGTTAACAACTTATCAAGTAAGGCGAATGCACAGTTGGAAATGTTCATTAAACACTGTAACGAAGCGAATTCATAATAATTTGCTAAGCTACAACGCAACATACTTAAGCCAGTAGTTTGTAAGTTACATGCATTTACATCACATAAAAAATGTAAATAAAATGTAAGGTACGAATGGTTTTCAGCTGAGTATCGTATTATAAGGACATGCTGGGTTATACACTCCGGATGTGCATTCCATTGGCAATATGCATGTAACTTAGGTTACGTTTCGAGAACTTACTTGTATGTGTTGAACAGTATTCTGACGGAGTAGGGCACGCAGGCTGGCCGTAAATATGAGTTTCAGTGGTATCACAAACTAGCTGCAAGCAACGTTTGGATACTATACGGGATATTTAACACAGAGGAGAAAGCGTGTTAGTGGAAAGAACACAATGAAGGCCTCTAGGAGGGCAACGCGCTGACATGATGAAAGAAAAAATGCATGTCTTTTTTTGGAAGAGGCAGAAGCCTCAGTATTAGTGACCGAAATCGACAGAGCTTTGGAAGACTTGCGAAGTAACAAGGCAGAAAGGATCGCTAACATACATTCAGACTTCGTAATGTAATATGAGAAGTGCCACTGCTGAAGTTAGCGTGTAGAACCTATGACACGGGAGATACAACATCAGACATTCGGAAAAATAACATCCGCACAGTCTTTATGATAGCGAGGGCAGACAAATGCGACGACTACCGAAACGTGAGCTTATTATCGCCGGCCGCGGTGGTCTAGCGGTTCTAGGCGCCCAGTCCGGAACCGCGCTACTGCTACGGTCGCAGGTTCGAATCCTGTCTTGGGCATGGATGTGTGTGATGTCCTTAGGTTAGTTCGGTTTAAGTAGTTCTAAGTTCTAGGGGACTGATGAGCACAGCTGTTAAGTTCCATAGTGCTCAGAGCCATTTGAGCTTATTATCTCATGCATCAAAACAGTTTAAAGGATAATTTACATACGAATGCTAAAAAAAATAAAGATCTGTTGAATGACTATCAGTTAGAAAAATAAAGGTACCGGAGAAACAGTTCAGACCTTGCGTTTGTTAACAGAACCAAAACTCAAGGGAAATCAAGACACCTTCGTGTGGCTCGTTTACCTGAATACAGGGAGGTCCATTGATAGTGACCGGGCCAAATATCTCACGAAATAAGCACCAAACGAAAAAACTAGAAGGGATGAAACTCGTCTAGCTTCAAGGGGGAAACCAGATGGTTGGCCCGATAAATGGTGCTGCCATAGGTCAAACGGATATCAACTGCGTTTTTTAAATAGGAATCCCCATTTTTTATTACATATTCGTGTAGTACGTAAAGAAATATGAATGTTTTAGTTGGACCACTGTTTTTGCTTTGTGATAGATGGCGCTGTAAAAGTCTCAAACGTATAAGTACGTGGTATCACGTAACATTCCACCAGTGCGGGCGGTATTTGCTTCGTGATGCATTACACGTGTTAAAATGGACCGTTTACCAATTGCGGAAAAGGTCATATCATGTTGATGTATGGTTATTGTGATCAAAATGACCAACGGGCGTTTGCTATGTATACTGCTAGGTATCCTGGACGACATCATCCAAGTGTCCGAACCGTTCGCCGGATAGTTACGTTATTTAAGGAAAGAGGAAGTTTTCAGCCACATGTGAAACGTCAACCACGACCTGCGACAAATGATGATGCCCAAGTAGTTGTTTTAGCTGCTGTCGCGGCTAATCCGCACATCAGTCGCAGACAAATTGCTCGATAATCGGGAATCCCAAAAACGTCGGTGTTGAGAATGCTACATCAACATCTATTGCACCCGTATCATATTTCTATGCACCAGGAATTTCATGGCGACGACTTTGAACGTCATGTAGAGTTCTGCCACTGGACACTAGAGAAATTACGGGACGATGACAGATTTTGTGCACGCCTTCTATTTAGCGAGAAAGCGTCATTCACCAACAGCGGTAACGTAAAGCGGCACAATATGCACTATTGGGCAACGGAAAATCCACGATGGCTGCGACAAGTGGAACATCAGCGACCTTAGCGGGTTAACGTATGGTGCGGCATTATGGGAGGAAAGATAATTCGCCATCATTTTATCGATGGCAGTCTAAATGGTGCAATATACGCTGATTTTCTACGTAATGTTATACCGATGTTACTACAAGATGTTTCACTGCATGACAGAATGGCGTTGTACTTCCAACGTGATGGATGTCCGGCACATACCTCGCGTGTGGTTTAAGCGGTATCGAATAGCATATTTCATGACCGGTGGATTGGTTGTCGAAGCACGATACCATGGTCCGCACGTTCACCGGATCTGACGTCCCAGGATTTCTTTCCGTGGGGAAAGTTGAAGGATATTTGCTATCGTGATCCACCGACAACGCCTGACAACATGCGTCAGTGAATTGTCAATGCATGTGCGAACATTATGGAAGGCGAACTACTCGCTGTTGAGAGGAATGTCGTTGCACGTATTTCCAAATGCAATGAGGTTGACGGACATCATTTTGAGCATTTATTGCATTAATGTGGTATTTACAGGTAATCACGCTGTAAGAGCATGCGTTCTCAGAAATAAGAAGTTCACAAAGGTACATGTATCACATTGGAAGAACCGAAATAAAATGTTCAAACGTACCTACGTTCTGTATTTTAATTTAAAAAACCTACCTGTTACCAACTGTATGTCTAAAATTGTGAGCCATATGTTTATGACTATTGCAGTGCCATCTATCACAAAGCGAAAAAAGTGGTCCAACTAAAACATTCATATTTCTTTACGTACTACACGAATATCTAATAAAAAATGGGGGTTCCCTTTTTTGAAAAAATGCAGTTGATATCCGTTTGACCTATGGTAGCGCCATCTAGGGGGCCAACCATAGTGTGTGTGGGGGTGGGGGGGGGAGGTTCCACATCTCCCCCTAAACCACTGCACCGATTTCAACCAAACTTAGTACACTTTGTGTATGTTCCACACCTTCCCTTAAACCACTGGATCTATTTTAACAAAACTTGGTACACATATCTCTTACAGTTAAACAACAATCTATGTTGGGGTAAGAACTACCTAATTATTATAGCTCAGAAAATATGAATTGATAAACACTGATATGCATGAAAAACTGCCGCATTTCGCATGAGGTTTAAATTTATTACTCGTACTTCTTTGGTACTAACACTATTCGCAACAAATTTTGCAGACAGCATTCACACGTGGTGCTCAATGTACCTACACATATTAATCATTGCACGGCATATAGCCCAAGAGATATGGCGAGAAAAGCATTGAAATATGCAGTATAGAGAACCGAAGAAGCTGTAATTAGAGATTTGTACATTATTCATAGTTGTTTGTACGACTGTTCCAGAATTTCAAAGGTGTTTTCACGAATGATTTTTTTTCGATATTACCCTATAAACACAGTTATTTTTTCGTTTCCTTCTCTAATAGAAAATTGGCAAAATGAATACCCGGGAATGCCGAGTTTGTCAGCTAGTAAGAATATAAGACCAAGAATGAGGCGCACGGAGTAAAGGTATGCATACACTTCACTACAGTTCATTCTCAACATCTAACCGTGAAAGACAGGAATAAAATAAAATAGAAGAGTGAGATGAAAATTCAGTGTGGAAGGATATCAGTCATAAAATTCGCCGATGACATTGCTATCCTGTGGGAAAGTAACGAAGAATTACAGGACCTGCTGAATGGAATGAACAGTCTAATGCACATAGGAAACACCAAAGAATGGAGAAAATAATTAGGAACAGCAGAATGAAGCATCAAAACTGGACACCACGAAGATGCCGAACTGAAGAAATTCTGTTACCTATGAAGCAGAAATGACACATAACTGAAGAAGTGAGAAGGACATAAAGGACAGACAAGCAGAGGTAAATAATGTATTCCTGCCCCAGAGATGTCTACTGCTATCAAATGTAGACCTTAAACTGAGACGGAAATATTTGGGTATACACGTGGGAGACTCGGGAAGATGAGTGTTGAAGTGTTTGAGAAATGGTTCTCTGTACAAGTATAAAGGAAAATAGGTGCACTGATACGAGAAGAAATGAGGAGGTTCTCCGCGGAATCGGCGAGGAATGGAAAATATGGAACATATTAAAAGAAGATGTAACGGTACTCAGTTCTTGTAGTAATCCATTCTTTCTTGCTCTGTACTCAATGCAGTTCGAAAAATAACAAGCCCTTTACCTTGCGTCTTCATGTGTGACAATCGCCTCAGCGGCCTGGTAAACCTCCTTTCGACACAATGCACCGCGCTGCTACCCGTTTCAGACACTAAAGTCTGTGCCCAGAGCTTTCGTGCACTATTTTCCTTCCAACTATACTCCACCTTCCCTTGACGCTCCACAAACGGTAAACGTCATCTGTTATTTCCTGTACATGACAAGAAAATGTTACTTCGAACTAATTCGGAAGTCTGCACGGCACTCGCTTACGAAAGACTGACAGCCTCAAAAATATTTACTACTCCCAGAAAGCTGAATATAGCGCAGATATTGTGATGGTTCTATTCTGTGCTATATGAGCAGCCACATCGGTTCCTTTAAGGGGATAAGTACACTACATCTACCCGTTGAAGTACTCAGTCCACATATAAAAGCCTCTAATAGGAATACTGCCTACTTTTTCCCAAGGTCCAATCAGTTGAGAAGTGGAAAAGAAGGTGAAAATCCAAAATGTTTTATTTGCAACTTTCAGCTACACCTGCCAGGTATTTCTCTACAAGGTTGCCACTCCTACTTAAGACATTTGTCCTAGCGTGCTACCAACTTTGCAATAAACTGGACTTTCCGCCATTTCTCTACGCTGGACTGAAGCTCGTTATCTGCGCCAAAATCCTGGCGACATAGTCAGCGGCTCATATGAGAAAAGAGATGAAAATCAGAGGGACGCAATTCTGGGATGTATGGTGGGTGATCAAAGGCTTCCCAACGATAACACTGCTGGAGTGTCTATGTTGCAGCTGCATTGTGCGGCCGAGCATCGTCGTGAAGAAGGACAATGCCTGATAACAACTTTAATGTTTGCTTGTTCTGAACTGTCAGTCATAGAAACCTGCCTCGAATCGTATGACCCACTCGCTGAACATGGTCATTGCTTGACTCTCGCTTCCTTGTCTGACCGCCTGCATCTTGAACACTTGTGTGGCCAGTTATGTTATGTCGGCTGAATGAAATCTGAGGGGACCCCCCAGCGTGAAGAATGCGAATTACAGAACACAATTCACACTTGACGAAAGACACTATTGGTCTAGGCATTTTTATGTAACATTGTGCGCTTATAACTGAAAACTGCGACGTGACGCGATCGACTGGCTTACTAGAAAAAAATAGCCCTCGTAATTTACGACTAAAGAAGCGCGAATTATCTGATATTTCCCAATGTGAATTTAGTTTGGTAATCAAATTTGCCTCAGTTAACGGAAGTTCTTTTGTCTTGTCTCTTGGGTGTTTAAATTACTCTATGTACTTCCTTCCGTCACAATTAACACTGAAGTTGAATTAATAATCAAATATCCTTATTTCCTTGTTTCCAACACTTTTTATGAATTTGTCAATGTTTCTACCTCAGACGTAAAATGTATATAGTGATGAATAACTTGAAATGGATGTCACAATGTAAAACTCATAATTGTTTCGTTGATTTCAGTCTGTAATTTGGATTCGAAATCTGCAAGTACAGAGGCAGTCATGGAAACAGGCTGTGCAGTCAAGTCTCTCTCCAATATTGCTATTGTTTCCACAACAATTATTTCGCTTTATTTTGTTAATATCTACAAAGAAATAATTAAAAATTACATGTTTATGTAAATTGAAGAACAATTAGATACTTTCAGAAGTTCCAGCACGATTTCAAAAAATGAATTTGCCTCTTTACTTCAGTTTACTGGAGTGATGATCTTTGAATTGCTCACGGTATTACTTGGACAAGTTTGCATCTGAGAAGTGTATTCAGTATTTCTTATTACTTTCATCAGGAGACGCTTTCCTCACGGTATTACTTGGAGAAGTTTGCATCTGAGAACTGTATTTAGTATTACTTATTATTTTCATCAGGAGACGCTTTCCTGACTAGAGTCAAGAGTAAACATCTCACTACAATCTTACTTATTGTAAAATTAAATTCATTATATTCCAGGAGCACTTCTTAGTTTCCTTTATGAGAGTAGATGTCAAAACAATCATATTCTTACTAATAGTAAATCTCAGCGTATTTCAGACAGTATATGATTGCGTTTTTATGAGTGTGACGAAAAGTAAAGCAATAAGGGCTCTCCAGTTGTTAGTTTGCTTCATTGTTTCAATCCCTACTCGAACCACAGCTACTAAAGCACTAATGTGTAATATTTGATACGGAGACTGCCTTATTACCAGATGTTCGACTGGTACCCTATTGGACATAGAGGCAAACGTTGAAGTGCCTCGAGTGAAAGAGGTTTTACCTCCAAACAACAGAAATTTCTTTATAACTTCCGGAGGTATGTGACCATAGACTTTCAAACAACAGGCGCGGATGTTCACCTTGGTACAGTGTTTCAAAAATGACGAGGTACATAACCATGATTCGTGTCTATGGCGGAGGATGTCCACCATAAATTTCTGTTGTTTAATTTTCATTCTCTAGATAAAGTAGGCTGGTGCAGCAATGAACAAATGTAAGAGTCATGGACTTTTCAGTCAAGTAGTCGGCGAGTGTAGTGGGACGAAATTAAGCGTCACCCATCCACCACTGTCAGCCCAGTTTGCAGGTGACTATAAGTTTAATTTAGTTTTGTTTATGTATTTTTCTTAATATTTGTAATAGCTGTGAATTATCTAAAAGTTTTGTATTTTTTTATGTGTTTCATGTACGGAGAGGGCGGCGAAACGAACGGAGACAGCATTTTCGTTGCCGCGACCAGAGAGGAAATTGCTGGCAGCTATACGTCGACAGCCAAGGAGCAACAGAAGATCCTGGAACCGAGTTGTTGCGTCGTGCTTCTAAAAATTAAAAATGAATTTTTATACTATTTTTGTACAACAATGACGTCATATAGAGCTTAATCTTATTGAAAAGTCAGTCATTGTTTGTCAACGGTCAAGTTCACATCTGTATGTGTAGGAAGCTAATAAAATAGTGTATACTACTAAAGTAAAAACACGTGTTCTGAGGATTTATTTATGAAGAATTATGTGAACGGATTAATAATATATTTGACAAGATTATTGATTCTGACAGCGTTCATCGAAACTTTGAATCTCAAAAGTTTATTTAATGTGTGATTCTGATATCGATTAGATCAAGATAACGTGTGTCAATATAATTTCTGAGGAGAAACAAACGAAATTTAAATCGAAAAAGTTTATGAAAACCAATTGGTCCAAGTGATGTAATTCTTTGCATACGACTCAACTGATGTTTTACAGTTTCGTTCAAGAACCATTCTATGACAATTTAAAAAGAATATAAATCATTTTGAAGTGGGTTGTAACTGACTTAGGTGACGAAGTCTGCACATGGTCATATATCAAACGAAAATCGGTTATAAAAAACTTACGTCGTTACACTACACGAGCTGGTAGTGAGGCCGAAGGGGGTCTCGGATCCCTACTGGACATATTTCAGATTATATTTCCAGTTCTGGCATTTGTGTTACACGTAAGTAAAATCTCTCGAAAGCTTTAATCACAACCGGAGAACTAGGGCTGTCAATACACGAAATCTGCACACCAAGTACAAAAATTTATAAAATCGCTGTGCAAATAAATTAAACGATGACGAACTCGACATGCACACAATGTAAAACTTGTACTACATGCTTCATTTTGAAATTCTGATAGTATAATTCGACTGATAGATATTGCTTCTGGATTCGATATCATCATGAAGAGCACACCACTACTTTTTCATGAGCATACCAGTTCCAACGGCGTATTCGCCTTGGATGCTAAGGAAACTCACACAAGCCCACAAAATAGCTACGATTTGATCGTCTCTTGTGATTTTATGTTCATCTGCACACGAAGGAAAACTTTCCCTCAATTTATAAGTAACATTGTAGCATCATGAGATATCAGTAAAAAAAAAAAAAAAAAAAAAGAAGGAACAGATTTCATACATTTGTTGCATCTAATATAGATTGAAACACAATTCCAACGTTCCTAGACAGAGAAAAGTTAAAATTTTTACGCATGCAGTATGATCACCATGTGTTACACGACAAATATGAAAATGGTGGCCCATTTCCTGCCACACACGAAGGAGCTGGTCTCTCGTCAGCGAATACACAGCTTCATTAGGTGGAGATCTCCCCAACATTGGCCTAACACTCAATTGGGTTTTATACTGACTAACAATACTGACTAACACTGGCAATGGAAGCCGTACCACAGGTCAAGGCCTTGCTTACGTAGCCAACATGACATTCGCCCAAGTGTTCATGAAAATAATGAAAAGTTATTTTGGATCTCGTCTCTCCCATAAACGTGCCGCGCCCTTTCATCTGCCGACAATGGTGACAATGTGATGCCTCGTCATAAGCTTTCGTCTGATTGAGCTCGATGAAATCAACTCAGCGCTGCCGCGAAAGTTAGCAGTCACGTTCCTTTGCTGCATTGTGTGTTGTTCGTGGAAGCAACTAAATTGCCACTTTCCTACACTGTGGCGAACGTTAATCTATTCAAATGTTCGCTCAACTGTGTGTTGCGTAGTGATGTATTAATTATATGTATGAGCTACATAAATGTCTTAACGGTTAATGATTTCATTAGCAACGGTCCACAAATTCCCTCTGACAAGAATAGCGGCATTAACAATGAATCCGATCGAGAAATCTGTGCAGCAGCAAATCTACTGCGGAGTGACGGGGAGGGAGTTTGAACCGCAGTTTTCCATAACCTCATCTTTCATTTTCATTGACATCTTGATATACATGGTGATACCTTAAAGTAAGGGGAATTTTATAATTTAGCGGGCCTTACACATCCGATTTTCAATTGTTTTGTCTTGTTCATACATATGTTCCTGATGTATGTTTGCATTTCCAGTTGTTTTGAATATTTAGTTTATTGTTGACAGTCGAAAAGGTTATCTGTGTTTTCGAATGCTCATCGAATTTTTTCTTTCGAAAAGGATGGATTAAGGAATTTGCATTAAATTTTGCTTGAAAAATGGAAGTAAGAGCAGCGCCCCATTCGAAATGTTGCCTGTGGCTTTTGGTGAATCTCTACGAGCAAGACAAGAGATTACGAGTGATATAAACATTTCAAAGAGAATCAAGAAGGCGTGACGACGACCACCCTGGACACACTACCAAATCGGATGCTGGCGACAATGCGGAAGAAGTAAGGAAGATGGTTCTGGAAAAGCGCCAAATCACCATTAGAGAGTTTGCAGATGATACCGTCATATTCACTGGCTCATACCAAGCAGTTTTTTCGGATGTTTTGTGCATGAAACATGTAGAAGCAAAGTTTTTTCCGAAACTGTTGAATTTCGACAAAAAACGACGTCGTGTAGATATCTCTCAGGGATTGCTGAATGAAGTCAACGACGATCCAGAACATCTAGAAAAGGTTACATCAGGTGACAAAACATGGGTATTTGGGTAAGATGGCGAGACCAAGGCCCAGTCGTCCAAACGAAAACTGACTGAATAGCCATGACAGAAAAAAATTACACAAGTTCGATCACATGAAAAGATTTTTTCACTGTTTTCTTTGGCTACAATGCGAAGTGCATCATCGGTTCATTGCTTATGGTCACACGGTCAATAAAGAATACTACCTGAAAGTTCCGCGCCGTTTGCTTGAAGCAGTCCGAAGAAAAAGACGAGAATTATCACAAAACCACTCTTGGAAATTGCATCCCAATAATGCTGCAGCTCACACCTCATTGCTCGTTCGTGATTTTTTGGCAAAAATAGAAATCCATTATGTTCGCCGGAAATGAACTTCTATGATTCCTCTGTATTTCCGATGCCGAAGAGAACCATCATAAAAGGACATTGTTTTGTCGCCGTTGATGAGATAAAAACAGAATCACTGAAGGACTTGAACACCATTAGAAAAAGTGAGTTACAGAAGTGCTTCCAAGATAAGAAAAACCGCTGGCACAACTGTAATATATCTGAGGGGTGTTACTTTGATGAGAACAAAGTTTATTTGTTCATGAGACCCAGAAAATATTAGATACAGGCTCCGAGGTAGATGCCATTTTCCTTGACTTCCGGAAGGCGTTCGATACAGTTTCGCACTGTCGTCTGACAAACAAAGTAAGAGCCTACGGAATATCAGAGTTTTTAGCAAACATAACACAGCATGTTGTTCTCTATGGAGAGACGTCTACAGACGTTAAAGTAACCTCGGGTGTGCCACAAGGGAGTGTTTTGGGGCCATTGCTTTCGACAATATATATATATAATATATATATATATATGACCTAGTAGATAGTGTCGGAAGTTCCATGCGGCTTTTCGTGGATAATGCTGTGGTACACAGAGAAGTTGCAGCATTAGGAAATTGCTGCGAAATGCAGGAAGATGTGCAGCGGATAGGCACTTGGTGCCGGGAGTGGCAACTGACCCTTAACATAGACAAATGAAATGTATTGCGAATACACAGAAAGAAGGATCCTTTATTGTATGATTATATGATAGCGGAACAAACACTGGTAACAGTTACTTCTGTAAAATATCTGGGAGTATGCGTGCGGAAAGTTTTGAAGTGGAAAGAGCATATAACTTTAATTGTTGGTAAGGGGGGTACGAGGTTGAGATTCATTGGGAGAGTCCTTAGAAAATGTAGTCCATCAACAAAGGAAGTGGCTTACAAAACACTTGTCAGACCTGTACTTGATTATTGTTCATAAGTGTGGGATCCGTAGCAGATCGGGTTGACGGAAGAGATAGAGAAGATCCAAAGAAGAGCGGCGCGTTTCTTCACAGGGTTATTTGGTAAGCGTGATAGCGTTACGGAGATGTTTAGCAAACTCAAGTGGCAGACTCTGCAAGAGAGGCGCTCTGCAGTGCAGCTCACTGTTAAGTGAAGTTTGTCAGTGACGGCTCATGTTTCCTACGTGATTCGATCAGTTCAACATGTGATACCAAAAGCTGATAAATGGCAGAAGTAAATGCTCGTCAATACTTACAAATTTAAGTTTTCTCGGAAAGCGTCATACAGCTGCTGCTAGCAGTTCACATTCAGCTGCTCCAGCAGAAGCGTACCACTTCTAAAACCTCCCACCCACGCTGCGAAATTTTCGCTCACATACGGTCAACAGTTGGAAAGCACGAGAAAGGACGACAGAGTTGGCAGCGGGTGAAACACGTGAAATTTGCAAGAGTAATTGCATCAGGAATTTGCATGTGAGGGGAGCCGCTTCCGGCGAGCAGCTCGTTACCAGACTCAGTTTGTTTTGTACATAATACCGACGACAAATAACGCAATCCACGGGCCGCGAGCCGCCAGCCCGCTTCCCCTGCGTCAACACGGCTGCGCCCCGCGCCGACTTTCACAGCCGAACGGAACCGGCGGCGGCCGAGGCGGGGCGCCCGGACCCCACCCCGGGACGGCTGCCATGGCAACCGGAAGCCACGTGAAGAATGTCTTGATGACGAGCCAGCCGGAACATCCGGGGGAACAAAGAGATGACAAGTCGAGCAAATCTCAAATTGCAAACAGCGCCGGCATCCGGGCGGAGTGTGCCGACAAGAGGCTGGCGCGGGGGAACGTGGCGCTAGTGCGCAGATGAGCTATTTGTCGCACATTGTCTGTATACAAATTGCTTCGTTGCCGGCTCCGCAAGTCTCTCTGGCCGCGGTATCCGCGTCTGAGGCGCACAGGGAGGCGTCAGCAGACGCTGATTTACAGCGATCTAATAGAGTTCTCGTGCTGATGCTATGGCACCTTCGAGAGTATGTGGCAATATTTTACATTGTACGCTTCATCAATCGGCGGTGGTGAGGCTATCAAAAAGTAAAGAGAGGGCAGTCTCACTTGCAGACAGTACGACTACCAGATTTATTTTGCTGCATGTTGCACAATGGCGTCAGTCAAGAGCCAACTTGATTGGCGAAATAGTTGCTTTTATACGATATTTTTATTTTGCTGTGTTGCGTGTGCTTCGTTCAGAGCAATAAATTGGAGTGGTGTATACTCGACGATTCACCTGACTGCAAAGTGTTTTGGTAGCGTCCAGTTAGGTACCTATCATCTTAGTTGCTATGTTTGACACCCTCTGACTTATAGATGCTATCATAACCAAGGGAATTGATGATTACACCATCCTGTAGTTACAATGAAGAAGTTGTGGCAGCCAAAAATAAAAATATCAAGGTCTTTCAAAATTGCACTAAGAAAAGGTAAAGCAGCTGTCACACCGATGGTTCTTTTGAACACAATGGTGCTTTAGTAGACATGGTTCGTCCTCGCCTTTTCTCCCTACTTTGATCTGACTTACCCATCTAATTCTAGCCGGACGTACGGTTTAACGTGAATGGCTAATGGTCAAATGTATCTGAGCACTATGGGGCTTAACGTCTGAGGTCATCAGTCCCCTAGAACTTAGAACTACTGAAACCTAACTAACCTAAGGACATCACACACATCCATGCCCTAGGCAGGATTCGAACCTGCGACCGTAGCGGTCGCGCGGTTCCAGACTGTAGCGTCTAGAACCTCTCGGCCACTCCGGCCGGCGTTTAACGTGAACTCCGAACCACAGTGCAAGACACAATGTACCAACTGGAAGACGTTACTCAAAGTGAACTGAATCATTCAAAGTGAACTGTATCAAAACAGTATTGCATAGTAAAGTACTTGCATTTCTTGTTTAAAAATGGTGCTCTATTACAAGGCGAATAGATACTTACTTTGTCCTTGTACGAATGCTGAAATAATACGAAGACAGTTCGGAAAATTTTTTGATTTCGGTCTTAATAGAGAATGTAACACATGTATCTACGTTCGGGTATTTGTATGTCAAAGCTAAATTTTTAGTCTTGTCTTTAAATCGTCTACTGTATCTTCCTTAACAGCTAGTCTTAGAAGTCTTCCAGCAAAATCAGTAGATAAGATTCCAAACGTACCTTGAATGGTTCAAATGGCTCTAAGCTCTATGGTACTTAACATCTGAGGTCATCAGTCTCCTAGACTTAGAATTACTTAAACCTAACTAATCTAAGGACAGCACACACATCCATGCCCGAGGCAGGATTCGAACCTGCGGCCGTAGCAGCAGCGCGGTTCCGGACGTTATACACGGCACAGATGTTTCTGGCTGCCTCCGCTGCTGTTACCACTCTACTGAATTCAAACAGAAGAATATGTTGGAGATGTTCCGTTTTCTCCACTTGGCACTCCATTTCCTTGTGTCCACAGCTCCACTCATTATTTCCAAATGACGATATCTGAACTCAAGCAGCAAGAGTGAACTACAAATAAAAAAATGAAAATCGATAAATAAGCCTTTAGCATCCGGTATACCAACATGAAAAACAAAACCGCTACGATCTTATGCAGCAACGTAATCCATTATTGCAAGGACGTCAAAACTGAAGCATTAAATAAGAAAATTATAACAAAATCAGAAAATCAATTAAACAATCATAATTATTTAAATACAGCCATATCAGCGCGTGATTTGCTCTCGGTTACATGTTTAAGGGGATTCCGGTTTGATGTTCATCTTCTCAAGGAATCTCAGGTATGTTCTACGGAGCCAAACCCATGACACTACGCTGGGATAAATACTTCTGCAAAAAATTGGTTTACAGGAGCGTCTCAACATTTGGGGGTACTGTCATCCATGAAGAGTGGGTCACGCTCGTTTCACTACTGAAAAGTCGCAAATGTGACTTAAGTTGTGAGTCTGTATTCTGCTATAAAATATAACTCCTGTCTACACTAGAAGAAGCCACCACTAACAAAGCCCGCACTCTTCACTACAGTCGCATGTGTTGACGGTGTAGATGCTATCATTAGAGACGATCGGATCATAACACTGCAGCATGCCGAACATTTAGTATGGCAGTGTGTTCTTCATTATTCACCAGCATCTTGGATATAATAAACCGTGTGCCACATGGGTCCCACGGCTGCTCACCGATGCTCACAAAGTACAATGTTTCCAATCGTCACTGGCATTTTCGGAAGGTATTCTGCAGAGAGCAACAAGCTTCTGCAGCGAGTCGTCATTGTGGACCAAACGTGGGTCCACCACTTCACACCCGAAACAAAGAAAATGTCGATGGAATGGGTGGACACCACGTCACGAAAAAGAAAGGAGGCCAAGGTCCTTCCTTCTTCAGGAAACGTGATGGCGAAAGTGTCCTTTGAGATGGAAGGTGTGTCCACGTATAATTTATGCCGAAAGGTACGACAATCAGCTCTGTTTCGCTTTGTGGAGCGTTGCACCTGTTGCGTAAGGCAATTAAAGGAAAGCGCCGGGGAAGATTGAGTGCCGGTGAGATTTTGTTGCATGGTAGCGCAGCACCGCACTCGGCCCTCCAAACACCAGAGCCGCTGCAGCAATTCAAGTTGGAGGTATGCCAACTTCCTCCATATAGTCCAGACCTAGCACCATGAGACTGTAACCTGTCTGGCAAACTGAAGCAGGACCTCAGTGGTCGACGATTCCGAAACGAAAAGGAGGTGAAAGCACCTGTATCCATGTGGTTACATAGCGCTGGAGGTGATTTCTACGCATCCAGAATCGAAAAGTTGGTTACCCGTTCCGAGAAATGTTTACAGTCTCTTGCGGACTACGTGGAAAAGTGAATTTGCGTTATAAGTTGTCATAGCCGTGGTGCCTATATGTACGTGGTGGCCACAACTTGGAAATGCAACCCAAGTTTTGATTCGCCCTGGTAAAAGTGCATGGGTATATGTATGTATGATCCTCACCTTCTCCTAAACCATTGGACCGATTTCAACGAAGCTTCGTACACATATAGCTTACCGTCAGCCAAGAATCGCTGTGGGGTAAGAACCA
The DNA here is from genome assembly GCF_021461385.2 of Schistocerca piceifrons. NCBI lineage: Eukaryota > Metazoa > Arthropoda > Insecta > Orthoptera > Acrididae > Schistocerca > Schistocerca piceifrons. The sequence goes on from NC_060138.1 coordinate 304,267,924, forward strand.
CCTACATACCATAGCACCGTAGATATCACATCCGAAAAAATGAGAAGCTTGAAAAAAAGCAGCATCATGCATGACTTTAAATTTCACATATGAATGTTCTATGCTACGAAATTTATTCACAATAACTTTCGGAGGTAGTATCCACATATACCAGCAAATGCACCTTCAAAATTATATCGTGGCACCACAAATACATCACGAGGTATGACGTCATAAACACTGATTTGCGTGAAAGACTGATGCATTGTGCATGACTTTTAAATATTTTACTTCTTTTTTACCAACCCAGTCGCAACGTACTTCGCAGACAGTATCCACGTATGCCGCTGAATACACGTGACAAATATATCGTTATATGACACACAGTTCTAGAGATATGACGTCAGAAACACTGAGATGCCTGAAAAATGCCACATCATGAGTGAAGCTTTAAAGTATTTACTCTTGAACACTAAGAAACTTTTACAGTCTAGTCAAATTAAGGAAATTCCTGACAAATAGCGAAGCGCAAACGGCTGCAGGCGAAATCAATAGCCTTATATAGAGCTATGAAGAGGCGTTACCACGGAAACGTTTAGAAAATCGCGTTGCAGACACGCGAAGCAGCTGCGCCCAGCGTACAGAAACTGTCAAGGATCACTTCATACAGAGTCTACCGCAAGAGTACGCTTAAGGTAAGGATAAACAAAAGCAAGTGTTCGTCTTCGTCACAGGCGAAACATGTTTCTCTATTGTACATATGCCCTACTGAAAAGCGATGTGCTAGCATATGAATGTTTAGCTGACCTCTGGTTACTGTAAATATACATTGGTACGTTACACATATTTCTTTGTACGACTGTTTCATAATTTCGAAGGTGCTTTCAAGAATACATGTAAATGAATCTTTTTAGATATTACTCTACAAATGTAGCTCATTTTCTTACTTTAGTTTTTAACAAAAAATTGACAAAATAAATACCCGGCCAATGCCGGGATTGTCGGCTAGTTGTATATATTCACGAAAAGAGGAGAAGATAGTTCGGAGAATACGATGACGGGAAAGTTAATGAAACTCGAGCACATATCGCAGTTCATCTTGACTGTCTTGTCGCACGTAATCCACAAACCAAGACTGCAGGCTCACAAATTTGAGTGTCATAACACGCCGTACAGGTAAGGTTTGAGCGGGGGGTGTTCAGGAATCATCACGAAATTCACCCGGAGGTCTGTAGTATAATATATCTTAAGGGCTATCGGATTTAAAATGATAATAAATAAATAAATAATAGAAGCAAACAGTTCCTTCTGCATCTCTTCATTTGATACAGTGTTTCTGTGGCCGTCATTCCACGCTTGCAACCGAAGGCAAAGTCTGACACCTAGTACTTTTTGTACGACCTACCAAAAAATCTTTAAATCCTGTAGTTCCCAAGTAGATTATGAGGTACAGATAAATTACTTCCTAATCTTATACAAAGTAATAGTGGAGCATCTTTTGAGTAATGAAGGAGTATAAAATGGTTAACAAATGCTGAAGAACCATATCTCTCACAAAGGCTACTGTTGGAGTCTTTCGCTTGTGCAGGCCTTCAATGTTCTGTGGATGCCAACAAAAACAGATACCCACGATCCGAAACTTTAAACGCCGCCCACATGGTCGCGGCTGGGCCATAATCCGTGGGTAGCCATTCACAAATTGGTTTATCGGGTGTCCGCAGTTGTATTGCAGGGTTTCCCCCCGTGCTGCAGACTCAGGGCCATCAGCTGAGCGCCATGCCGGCACGCATACCCAGGGCTTCGGCCTTCTCCGAGCCGTCTCTCTTCATCGCCACGCGCTCTGGATTTTCATGACGCACCGCTACGTTGTTTCTTGCTGACACTTAATGAAAACGGATCATGACAGTCACTGCAATGCTATGAATGTGTACACCTTATTTTCAAGGAATTTCATATAATTAATTATTTTTGCAGACAATTTTTGTTTCATACAGTTTGAATTATTCTAAATATGAAACCCACGATGTTACGAACATCTTTGACGAGTAACTTACTGTGGTATTTACAATGAGATGCAAAACTTGTGAGGAGTAACCACTCTTACACAGCCTCTCGTCATTTTGAAATTGTTATTTACAGCTGGCCGGAGTGGCCGAGCGCCTCTAGGCGCTTCAGTCTGGAACCGCGTGGCCGCTACGGTCGCAGATTCGAATCCTGCCTGGAGCATGGATGTGTGTGATGTCCTTAGGTTAGTTAGGTTTAATTAGTTCTAAGTTCTAGGGGCTGATGACCTCGGATGTTAAGCCCCATAGTGCTCAGAGCCATTTGAACCATTTTTGTTATTCTCAATCAAGTGGCTCCTCAGTTTTCCTCATATGGGCTGAGTGCACCCCGCTTGCCAAAAGCGCTCGGCACACCGGATGGTAACCGTTTAAGTGCTAGCCCAGTCCGTCAGCGTTTAACTTCGGTGATCTGACGGGATCCAGTGTTACCACAGCGGCAAGGCCGTTGGGGCACAGTTTTGAATATACAGATTCGTAAAATTATCAGTCATGGTACAGGTAAACCTCGGAACCTACATGGACGTGTGAAGACAATGAAAACTCAGAAGAAGCTTTAATATGTTTCGAAATCTGTCCAGGCAGCTTTATCTCTTACCATCATATCGCATTATTAGCAATGCAATAGTGTTTATAAGCCCGTAAATCGAAAGGGTAGCCTGTACATAGTGGACACTTGGTGATCATCTGAATGACGTATGATCTTGTGAAACGGTGTTCCAGCAAGGGAGTAGAAGAAAATTGTGCAGACGTATGATCTAAAACCATTCACTTCGAAGATAACACTCTATTGACAATAGTGCTGTAACATGGGTGAAAACTGTCTTAAGAGCAACTGGGGTTCATTTTGAGAGGTGAAAAACTGTCAGGAGTGAAGCACCTTCTGGCGCATTGCCAATGGGAATACAGGCGATTTGGTCTGCTGTAGTCTATTCTCAAGAGTAGCACTATACGCAGACGATAATTTTCAGGATTTAAGAGGAGGAGGAGGAAATTAGTGTTTAACGTCCCGTCGGCAACGAGGTCATTAGAGACGGAGCGCAAGCTCGGGTGAGGGAAGGATGGGGAAGGAAATCGGCCGTGCCCTTTCAAAGGAACCATCCCAGCATTTGCCTGAAGCGATTTAGGGAAATCACGGAAAACCTAAATCAGGATGGCCGGAGACGGGATTGAACCGTCGTCCTCCCGAATGCGAGTCCAGTGTGCTAACCACTGCGCCACCTCGCTCGGTCAGGATTTAAGACAGAGTACAAGTAGATGCCAGTCGCAACCTGCTTCTTGGAATTTTTCAGAAATTTACTGTAGAAAATATGAATATTCGATTTGTATTACGCTCGTAAACTCTGTGAATGATCTTTAATATGGTGTAACCGATGCTTAAAAATAGGTTTCGTGAGTCAGCAGGGATACTTGCAAGAGAATGGCTATCAGTACGGGAGTGGTACTGTTGGACTGCGTTTCAGATGAATACTTTGAAAAAGTAATCACGAAGGAAGTGAGATACGAGCGCGTATTAAAGGACTATCATAAAGGAAGAGAGAGGTCTCAGATGTATTTTCAATATCTCCCTGTCGTCTGCCCTCTGGCGCAGGAACTTCCATCCTAAGCTCGTACAGGTAGCTATCTTACACCTTGTATATTTTCTCCTGTGTTTGAAGAGTTGCTGAGAATCGTAACTACTCTGCCTGACCTTCCTAAAAGAAGAATGCTGAATTATGGCCAAACATAAGAAAAACAGTATTTTTCTTGAGTTAACAGTATTAGTCAACTCTCAACAGAAATGAGTTTCATAATCAACGGCAATTTCCATTACAGTGCATTACACCTCCTCAAATTTATAGTCACTGTATTTAATATACGAACGTTGAGCATCACCTTTTTGTCTCTATATGTCATTGACGTTTGCGCCATTCGACATTCACCTTGCACACATTCTACTTGTTTTCACTCCCGTATTTCTAATATAAAGAAACGAGTTTAAAATTTGCTGGCAAACATTTGGTCATTCATATCTGACCGTAACACACACAATAGCTGTTCTAGCGCATAAACATGCCACTGCGTCTTTGTGCCATCATCAGCGACCTTTATCCTGCTATGTAAAATGGAAGCTTTTGCTAAGTAATAATTATTGTAATAAAATTAGTAGTTAATTGTGCTTTTAATTTATTGTAATTAATAATTATTGCAATATAATTAATAAATTAAAATAAAAGAAATAAATTTTTTCAACTTTATTTCTTTTGTGATTATTACCGTATTTTGCGAACGTAACAGTATAGTTGCAAAATATTTTTGGGCAACAAACATACTTTGTATGGATAGAGAATTGTTAACTCGCCAAGGAAACTTACAGTAACATTATTTCCTTGCTGTTAGTAATCTGTCCGGGACTGTTAAGGAAGTGCTGCATAACTTAATATTCTAGAAAATAAGGTAGTAATTAAAACAGACATAAAATATTTTAGAGGCACTTTCATTTTTATAATTATTATTTGAAACATGTTCGAATTTTATTTTCTTAGCGCTTGTCTCACTTTGTGACTAAGAAAAAGTATAAACGTAAAACCAGTATTAAGTAATCGAAGTACTGTCACCGTCTGAGGGTAGTATGGGACTCCAACTCCCACTGCCACACCTCCGAAGTGTGTTGCAGTGACGCAGTGTCACTGCCCTGTAGATAAATTCACTGCCTCACCACCACAGTTAGACCGCAAAAGACCGGTAATGCTGTATTGTAACATACCACAAAAAAAAGTAATCGATTTCTGTCTGCTGTTTCTTAGACGAAAGGATCAGATGGCCAACTTACGGAACTATTATATTTATGTGTTCTGGCTAACAGGAAAGTTCTAATAAATTATAAATAGATAAGAAAAATATAATTTGATAGTTACAGTGTCGTTGTTCATACACTGTCTGTATCTTCATATTGGAATGTACCACAGATATACGTCCGCGTCTGAAGGAACACAAACTGTTCTATTGGTTTCAGCTGTGGTACGTATTACGAATTTGATTTTCGTGTTGCGAATGTAGATTGACGTGAGCTTCTTGTGACAGTTCTACCAGATATGCATGTCACGGGAAGTTAGACACTGTAATCATTAATGATATATGTATGCCTCGACGACCTAAAATAACTATAAAATATTTGTCTTCTCCCTGTGCGGGAATCACGAAATGGGCGAGCTTAAGGGTTGTGGACTCCGTGACATATGGACGTTTTGAGTGGTCCTGGAGGCGCGCTCGGCTAGCCGAAGTAGTTAAGAGGACCGCTCGCGTTGAGGGGGAAACTCGCGTTCAAGTCCCAGTCTGGCGCAACTTTTCAACTATCAGACAGAGGTGTCAGTCCGGGTTCAAAAAATGAGTATCAATTTAGAAAATATAATTGCTGAAAATGCTGCAATGGGAAATTTTTTTCCTTAGATACTATCCATCGTGCATTATAAATCTAAAATATTATCAAATACCTCCATTCTAAAAGTATTATCGAACACTTCATTTTGTCTGTTTGCAAAATTGACTGCATTACAGCGTCAAAAGCAAACGATGGTAAATACGTTAATTATTCTAGACGAGATTCGCTGGTCCTTACTCTTAGCCAGAATCATAATTGTGTCAGCCACATAGTTGCACGATTCTAAAAAATTGCCCAAGAGCGAATAGGACTCGCGCACTGAGGGTTCAGTACAAACTTACTTACGTATGTGTCTAGTTTACCCTCCTGTGAATCGAGAATCTCAATGATTTCTCCCTCTTATTGGTATTGATACTGGCAAGGTATTGGTTCCATAAATCCCAAGACAGTATCAAAATCTGTACTGTAGTTCCTCAGACCAGCCTAAACGTATGAAAAGAGGCGAGCATGGGACTTCAATTTATATATGTATATAGAGAGAATATTTAATAAAACATTTTTATTTACTTACTGAAATGACTACTAATTATATTTTCTGTTTGCATGCAGTAAAGTTCGTCTATTATGCTCTGCACGGATGTCGAATGCAATGAATGTTCAGAAGGGGAAAGGTATTTTTTCCGTGATTTAGTTAGAAAAGTCTGTCTCGATAGCTGAGTGTTCAGCGCAGCGGTCTGTCACGTCAAGGGGCTTGGGTTCGATTCCCGGATGGATCGGAGATTTTCTCCACTCGGGGACTGGGCGTTGTGTTGTCCTGGGCGTTGTGTTGTCCTCATTATCATTTCATCATCATCAATGAAAAACAACGAGAAACCACCACAGGAATCACTTCCCTAGACGCTCATGCGGTGGACCTCTCTGACGAGGCTTCCCCCGTGATAAGACTTGCCTTAAGGCAGAACGCAAAGTTTTTGATTAGAAAATAATTTTCGGATTTTTCCCTTTATATGTACTGTGAAGTATTACGTCTCGCCAAATTTCATGATGCTAGGTCATTGGGAAGCACCCATAAGGTTCTGATGAGAGAGTTTTCGTGTATTGAAGTACGTGACGGAAGTGGCCGTATATTTCGTTTGCACTGACTTCGAAGCTAAGAAGTTTTACACTATAGACCTTAATATGTTACAGAGAGACGGAAAACAAAACGATTCAATGAGTGTTCTGTTTTTACAGACTGAGAGAGGGAACCCAAAAACCATCCGAAACCACGTTACTCGATTTCTAGTGTACAGGGACTGACAAGGGAGAGGCCACTGTGTAAGTGAGAAATGAAAATCGCAGCATTCGACAGACTCAAAGAGCCATTTGATGTGTTCGACGGCCTCACCTGGAAATTGGAGGATGGGGACCGTAACGCATCCACGACAAGAGAAGCTCTGGTGCAGACGACACGGGAGCTCAACTACCTGGGACGGGTGCCCCACTGGGGTGCGTTACGGTCCCGTGGTCGAATCGAAGCTAATTGCTGTGCAGTGTACTGCGAATCAGTCATCGCTGTCGGTAGCTGCGCGGTACGGGTGAAGCTCATTGTGATCACGGAACACGTCCGCGAGACCCGCAGCCGCGTCCAGCCGATGCAATATTGGCAATATTTGTCCGGCGCCGGCGCCGACGCACGCTTGGCAATTACGAGGCGCGCGCGCGCCGCTTTGTGCGAGAAGCCGTGAGGCCGACCGGGCCGCCGCTGCCAGCTGGAATGGAAATGAGGCCGCCTCTGCCTGTATTTGAACTAATTGACCTCAGCGCGCGACCGTAAAGCTACAAATACGGGGGCGACTGTCATCCGCGAAGCGGCGCTGTTTATGCGGACTAATTGAGCGTTGAGCAAACAGGCGACGCACGCGTGCCGCCTGCCACCCACGCCTCCCGTGTCTGCACCGCTGCCGGCTCGGGACTTCATGGTCGCCGGCAGAGAGTGTACGGAATTTTACTTACGACCTTATATCGCAGATGTGAGGCAATGCTTCATACGGTGGCCAGTGCCGTGGAGTGGCACTGTCGGCAGAACACACAATCGTGATGATGCCAGACTGAATCTTCCGCAGTGCAGTTGAGTGTCTGCACCATCCAGACTTTCTGACAGGTTAAAACCGATTGTCTGACCGGAACAGGAACCCAGAGTCTTCATTTTCACTGGCTATGGTTCAAATGGCTCTGAGCACTATGGGACATCAGTTCCTTAGACGTAGAACTACTTAAACCTAACTAACCTAAGGACATCACACACATCCATGCCCGAGGCAGTAGCACGGTTCCGGACCGAAACGCTTAGAATCGCTCGGCCACAGCGGCCACACTGGCTATGATCCTACCGACTGAGTTACACAGACACGACACACGATTCGCCCTCAAAGCTTTACTTCTGCCGGTTCGTCTCTCCTGCTTTCCAAACTTCGTAGCAGCTGTACTGCATACCTTGATGGACTAACAGTTCTGGAACAAAGTGTATTGCCGAGAAATGGCCAGCCACAGCCTAAGATACCGACTCCAAAATGAATCGTGCAGACAGAAGTGATATGTAACATCTTTCGAGACTGACAGATTAAAACAGTGTGCTGGACCGAGAATCTACGTCGGAATTATGCCTTACGGGTGCAGTGTTCTCACCCACTAGCCTATCGAGGTCCGACTCATGATCTCCCCTCACATTATCAGTTAATCTTCTAGTTCACACACTTCACTGTATATTCTACATACCGATTAACGTAATTTTGCGATCGAAGTTTCAGTGAGTTGACAGTTACAGGATATGCCGCAGCCAATCTTAATCCTATATCGAGCGCCTCTCTAGGTGCATGAACAGCCATGACCCATGGCTCATTTGCTAAGAGCGTTGCCAAAGAAAACCAAGACTCTGGCCTCGAGTCCCGTTATGACAGACAATTTCAATCTGCCATAAGTTCCTGTGGTGTATTAGTATTAAACTGCTCTTGGTTTACGTGAAGATTTTTTTAACGTTGGAATTGATAGATTCCATGGATTCCGTAATAAAGGTATTCATCTGAAAACCAAGTAAGCTCTTATAACGGTTTCGTATATAGTCAGCAACCAAACTTCATCATTTACATCAGACATCTATCAATGTCCATAATATATAGGTATTACTTACAGTTAGCTAACAATGACGTATTATAAGCCTTCTCACATCCTTGCAAGAAGATAAAATTACTGTAGGCCGAATACTATATCTATCGTGAGGAGTATATGGAAACGAAGCTTAGTACAACATTTTATTTATTTAACTTAACCTGTGAGTACGTCTTGCCTTAGTTAATTACAGTTTAAACAGTTAGATGACATTATTTTATCATTTGTCGTAGTACACACTGTGATTCACATTTCAGACAAGCTAAAACTGTGTGGTTCAAATGGCTCTGAGCACTATGGGACTTCTGAGGTCATCAGTCCCCTAGAACTCAGAACTACATAAACGTAACTAACCTAGGGACATCACACACATCCATGCCCGAGGCAGGATTCGAACCTGCGACCGTCGTGGTAGCGCGGTTCCGTACCGTAGCGCATAAAACCGCTCCGCCACCCAGGCCGGCTAAAACTGTGTGTCCGACTGGGACTCCAACACGCTTTCTTGCCTTTGACGAACAGTGCGGTACCTATTACGCATCCAGAAAAGTTAGTCACGCTGAATTACAAATGGCTCTAAGCAGTATTGTACTTAACATCTGAGGTCATCAGTCCCCTAGAACTCAGAACTACTTAAACCTAACTAACCTAAGGACATCGCACGCTGAATTATGGCCTCACTTAGTCACTAGTTTTCAACATACACTATGTGATCAACATGCGTTTGTCATGGTAGGTGCATTGTTCTGCCACCTATTGCTAGGTACTCCATATCAGCGACCCCAGTAGTCATTAGACATAGTGAGAGAGCGGAATGTGTCGCTCCGCAGAGCTCACGGACTTCGAACGCAGTCAGGTGATTGGGTGTCACTTGTGTCATACGTCTGTACAAGAGATTTCCACACTCCTAAACATCCTTACGTCCACTGCTTCCGATGTGATAGTGAAGTGGGAAAGTCAAGGTATACGTACAGCACAAAAGCGTACAGGCCGACCTCGTCTGTTGACTGACACAGACCGCCGACAGTTGGAGAGGGCTGTAATGTGTAATAGGCAGACATCTATCTAGATCATCACTCAGGAATTCCAAACTGCATCAGGATCCACTGCAAGTACTATGACAGTTAGGCGCGAGGTGAGAAAACTTGGATTTCATGGTAGAGCGGCCGCTCATAAGCCACACATCACGACGGTAAATGCCAAACAATGCCTCGCTTGGTGTAAGGAGCGTGAACATTGGACCATTGAAGAGTGGAAAAACGTTGTGTGGAGTGACGAATCACGGTACACAATGGGGCGATCCGATGGCAGGGTGTGGGTATGGCGAATGCCCACTGAACGTCATCTGCCAGCGTGTGTAGTGCCAACAGTAAAATTGGGAGGCGGTGGTATTACGGTGTGGTCGTGTTTTTCATGGAGGGGACTTGGACCCCTTATTGTTTTGCCTGGCACTGTCACTGGACAGGCCAACATTGATGTTTTAAGCACCTCGTTGCTTCCCACTGTTCAAGAGCAATTCGGGAATGGCGATTACCTGTTTCAGCACGATGGAGCATCTGTTCGTAATGCACGGTCTGTGGCAGAATGGTTACACGAGAATAACATCTCTGTAATGGACTTGCCTGCACAGAGTCTTGACCTGAATCCTACAGAACACCTTTGGGATGTTTTGGAACACCTACTCCGTGCCAGGCCTCACCGACCGACATCGATACCTCTCCTGAATGCAGCACTCCGTGGAGAATGGGCTGCTATTCCCCAAGAAACCTTCCAGTACCTGAATGAACGTATGCCTGCGAGAGTGGAAGCTCTCATCAAGGCTAAGGGTGGGCCAACACCATATTGAATTCTAGCATTACCGGTGGAGAGTGCCACGAACTTGTAAGTTATTTTCAGCCAGGTTTCCGGATACTTTTGATCACGTAGTGTGCTTTCCAAAACCAATAAAGGCTTTCCCATAATACTTCGCAACTAACACATCTTTTGAAAACTCTCTAGCCGGCCGAAGTGGCCGTGCGGTTAAAGGCGCTGCAGTCTGGAACCGCAAGACCGCTACGGTCGCAGGTTCGAATCCTGCCTCGGGCATGGATGTTTGTGATGTCCTTAGGTTAGTTAGGTTTAACTAGTTCTAAGTTCTAGGGGACTAATGACCTCAGCAGTTGAGTCCCATAGTGCTCAGAGCCATTTGAACCATTTTTGAAAACTCTCTATTTAACTGTGTCGCACCGTCAGTGAAGTTGAAGTTAATTGAAGTGACATGTTCTGCTCTTTGTTTAACACGCCGTGTTAGAGCACTGCCCTCGAAAGGCGTCTAAACTTTATTAACCTTAAAATTCTATATGCGTGAGTCTGTCGAAATTTAGATTGACGGCAGTTCGTATCGACAAATTTCTTCACATATTTTGCTGATGCTTCTCCCAACACCACGAATGTGTCACAACCAATTTAAAGATGCAGTCAGGCAATACATCACTAAATGAAGCAGTAAACTGTGTCATTTACAGATTTTCTGCCTTATCCTCACTCACTACAGTATTGTTCAAAACTTCACTAAATCGATGCTGCAACATTGTAACTGCGTGTTTGTCAAAAGAAAACTATGATTTCTAGAGATAAACAGTGCAGAGCTTTGGAGAAGACTGTGTCCGCTCTAGGTTATTCTCTTTGCTGTAATGTGTTTTGCCATTAAAAAGTACTGTATAACTTCCTAAGGCTGCAGTTTCATACTGTGCAGTCTGTTCTGTTAATAAGGAGCCTATTTCTCAAGAGGGGTGCTGATCAAATCTGCGCCCGTTCACTCTGATTTAAATCAATTTTTCCGAATTCTGCGTTTGACACCTAAAATAGGCTGAAGTTAAATGAATGAATTTTAAAATTTTGACTCACCGTCACTTCATGGCAGCTGTCTCGAACTTCTACATTGGGATTCGTATTTCGTATGCCATCTAGCAGTAAGCTAAAACGTCATGCACGCGTAATTATTCTAGATATCACGTTGGCATTTGTCTTTCGCTTGTGAGCAACATCTATTAACGTAATAAAATCTAATTTCCATGAACACCTCTAAAAGAAATTCGAATTAAATTTCAGGGAGAATAAATTAAAATTTTGAGATTTTACGATGACATTATAATTTTGTTGGAGACGCCAAAGGACTTGGAAGAGCTATTCAACGGAATGGGTGGCCACTGGAAAGATTATAGGACCAACGTCAACAAAAGTAATACAAGGCTATTCGAAGTAATCGAATTAAATCGGGTGATGTTTGAGATTTGTATGAGGAAATGACAACTAAAAGTAGTAAATGAGTTTTGTTATTTCGGTGGTGAAATTAGTGAATGCTGATTCGAAATAGAGAGCTAAGCATCTCTGAAAAAGAGAAGTTAGTGAACCTCTGACACGAATTTAAATGTTGGAAAGTCACCTGCGAGTGCAGCTATTTGTCTGCACTGTAGCTTGATACGGATAACCAGTACAGACAGAATGAGTATAGCTGCTTTTGAAATGTGATGTCACAGAAGACTGCTGAAGGGAATTCGGGCAGAGAGGATAACAAGCGAAGCGATATTGTATCAGCTCAGGGAGAGGAGAAAATGACCACTCAGCTTCACTGAAAGAAATGTTTACTGATACGTGATATTCTGAAAGATTACGGCATCGTCATTTTGGTCATGGAGAGAAGTGTGGGATGTAAAACTATTAGGTCGAAACAATGCTCGGGTACAGTACGCAGATTCAGCGGGAGTAGATTGCGTTAGTTATAAAGGAAAGAGAAGTGTGTACAGCTGCATTAAACCATTGTAGGGAGTAAACACCGGGATAAGAACAACATCAACGTCATCTGTATGGTACGCAGAGAGCTTCTCAATTTAGTTCGCCCAGCATTTAGCTGACGAACACGCCTGGGAATGTATTATATTTAAGAAAGTGAAATGTCTGTACGATTAACGTGAAAGTAACCATTATTTGTTACACTTCAGTGAAAAGAGTAACTGAACTACAAAGTACTTGCTCTAGAAAACCGATTCTCTTCTGAAGATTGACGATTTTGTTTTTCTTCACGATACTGGAACGAAATTTATTCTATTTGCGTATTAATTTTTTTTCTTCTTTAGTCGTGGTATCACTCCTACGATGAATGGAAGTAGTTATCACCAATGAATCACAAAATATGATAGCATTCAAGTATCGTTAGTCGATGTGTAAAGCAATTACCGTAAGTGTATCACCATAGAAGCTTCGGCGAAGCAGTTGTTTAATGGCAGTAGTAGTGCGCCCTGGGGACAACAGGTGTCTCTGACAACGCCGCGGTTGCGAGTGGCGAAGATGAGTCTGGTGACGGCGGGGTCGCCTGGCCCTGGTCTCAGTCCCTTGCCACCGCTTGCCATTTGCATAACGCGGCTGGCGCTGCTGGAGAACCGCCCTGGACGAATTTAGCTTAACAATGCAATTCACATGTAAATACGCGGCGCGGGGCGCAGAGTCGCGCTGAGAACTTTGCGGCTGGCTAAGAAAATACCGCTGCTACGTTCATTTGGCTGCTAGCTGGTCTGTGGAGCTTCTCACTCCTAGGTAGCTTCTGCTGTCTGCTCGGGATGGTGACGTTGCATGAAGCTCTACTTTTCGTAACACATGACTGTCGGACACGACTCGCGCGGCCAGAGGTTAGTGACCATTCCCAAAGAGCTCTGAACAGAACTTGTCTCAACTGCACCTATACTTTTAACTTTTCCTTCTCTTGAATACCTTTTCAGTTTCGCTCTGGTTTCCTTTCAGTGGTTCATGGCGTCTCGTGCCCTTGTTGAGTTTAAAGACTACAAAAAATCAACATTAACGATTGCTGTGATGTGGAGGCAAGATCAATGAAAGGGTGTTATGGGGTCAGTGCGCAGCAACGTCGATACAGTGGTGGAACATATAACACGAGGAAGCTTTATGGTTTTTGGAACAGAGCTTTCAGACTTTGCAGTGTGAGATCAAATCTGCTCAGTTGTAGTTTAATGTGAAGTGGTATAATAGCTATTCCGTGCCTTGGTAAAATGAAAGCAAAATACTACCATCAACGAATGTTGATTTTTACGGAAGGTACAGGCCAGAATACAGTGTCTGATCGCAAATAAGTAATATGAAAAAACAAGAACGAAATGAAATCGGATGGGGCAGAATAAAAGAACGATAATGGATTAAACAGACTACCTGCCGCAGTTTACACTAATGTGGAATGGAAAACATGTATCAGGCTCCAAACAACGATTGAGGACACTTATCGCAATATTTAACAGTATTAGAATACTGAACCAGTTTCGTTTCTTAGAAGCTGAAGGTAATTCGGTCAGACATTATGATATTGCTTTATTTTAGGTGAGTTGCTACGGGAATGTAGCACGTAACCTACATGTAAAAGGTACATGTTCATGTACATTTAATAGTTAGGGGAATTCGGATGCTTACTTTGGAAAAGTTCGTTAGGTTGAGGCTATTCCACATTGCAGTCCTAAATTAGGTCCTCGTGGAGGTCGTTTAACGTTTCTATTCCTCCACCCATCTAAATTACTCCACGCATCTAAAAGTATCAGATGCGTGCATGTCGTTATTCATGGTGAGTGCACTGTAGTGTTGCATCTGGGTTGTTATGAGTGAAAGTAGCGAGAGGACAGAACTGTAGCCTTCACCTTTCGAAACAGCTCAAATGGGGCAACAAGAGTCCTCATATGACGGTCGCACTATAACAAGAGCACATTTTATCAAATGCTGCACATAAGTTTCTATTTTTAAGCACAGGGCTGTCGCTGCCTCTGTTGATCTGGAATTGCCCGCCACTGCCTCTACTTCTGTTGAGGGGTTAAAATTGAGAATAAAAAATTGACTCTTAGAAAAGTTCCACGGCTTGGATGTAGTTGTCTTACCGTATAAATGGAAACATCTAAGCAGCAGAAACGTAATTCACTCTTCTTTAGAAGTGTTATTTCTAATGGATTTGTTTCTGGCTTGTGATAAATTATTTGAAATACTAACGAAAGTTATTATGCTTTAGATTTCTAAAATATCCTCGCTCCCCTATGATTAATGCTTTTAACACTACACTCAGCTAATTTTGTCACTGCGCAAAATACGAAAGCTCGTAAATCAGAGAGAGCCAGCGAATTATATGTTAGCTATCGCCTGCATTATAATAGGCTTTACGAGGTGAGTGGTGTAAATTTTTCTGCTCGAACTCCACTTTCTATACAGGACGTAGATGCCTCAGTAGATCGAAAGCGCTCAACTCTATACGAACGCCGGCCGAGGTGGCCGAGCGGTTCTAGGCGCTACAGTCTGGAACCGCGCGACCGCTACGGTCGCAGGTTCGAATCCTGCCTCGGGCATGGATGTGTGTGATGTTCTTAGGTTAGTTAGGTTTAAGTAGTTCTAAGTTCTAGGGGACTGATGACTTCAGAAGCGAAGTCCCATAGTGCTCAGAGCCATTTGAACCGTCTATATAAACTTTTCATAGTTCGCAGATTAAAATCCGCTAAGAAGATCTGACTGTGGCTATCCAAAGTCTTATCAACCAAGAAACAAATTACTTCAATTACTAACGAAAAAAATATGTTAAAGTAAATATATCTAAGTTTGAAATAGTCAGAAGTAACTTATTCTAAAATAAAGTGTTTCACCAAGTGTGACGAAAGGAGATTTCGAGAGATATTGCCACGTACATAAATTCCATGGTATCCATTAATGTAAGGAAGTTAATATTTGATTATGCCATTTTCTTTGATTGTAAATATAATCACAAAATTTACGGAAAAGATTCATTAGATATTGAATCTGACTTACAAATTACGTATGGACGTGGTAAAGTGTAAATTAATATCAGGAGATACTGAAATACTCAGTGAGTTGATTCCCTCTAAACTGTTTAATAGCGTAGAACTTGTCATAGACCAGTTTCATTACGTATTGTTTGTTAGTCTACGCAGAGATTGTGCCGGCTTACTTACCGAAAGCTTATGCACTCAAAATTACGACTTTTCAATCTTTTAATTAGGTAGGTTGGTGGTGAAAGGCAGTCTTTCTTTGTCGCTTAGCTGCAGAAATACGAGAAAACGAATGAACGGTGGCCGCATCGAAACAAACAACCCCATGATTGAATAGAAAAGGTTTTTGAGAACCACGGGAAAACTGAAACAAAAAAGCAAGTCCCTGTCTCCACTAATGAAACTGGTAAATGAACGTTTTTAGGCGCAGTTTACTTTAAGCACTAACCATTTCCGCTTCGTTAGACACACGTTAGCCAAAATGTTCTTTTTCACTACTTCCAAACAGTAATGATTGGGAAGAACAAACCTTCCTATTTTATTAACTCTAAAATAAGATGTATGAGGCACTAGAGCCGTTTAATGCACTACCTGCAATTTTTACATATTTTGTGTCAGCTAATTTTGTTTACCTTTTTAATTTTTTATTCGCGTTCTGTTGTGTCAAATTCGTCACCAAACATTTGTTACGTGACTCTCTTTTCTACTGCGCGACAATCAATAGTTTATTAACAGATCTTAAAAGGCCTTGAGCTCTGACATCACTTCACACTTGCTAGTACTATTGTTCAATGCAAGTGAAATGGTCTCATCGTTACTAAGAGTTGTGATATAAAAGTCATGCGTTATTGAAAGAAGCAAGCAACAACAGTTCTCATTCATCTTAGTCGACAAAAGAGTCGTCTGAATTGCAGTGACACACGTATAGCAACAGGTTATTGCTCTTTGGACTTTTTTTTTAATCTGTCACCCGTTTCAAAATAGAAACAGGTGTTAGAGAGGATACCTAATTCTGCTTCTTGTCCTTAGTGAAACTTATGAAGCACACAGGCCGTTTTACTAATATCTGATTATTTACGAAGGCAACGAAATTACAAATATATCAAATTAGATGAATTATAGTTAAATACTTTTAAGACAAGAGTACTCAAAGATAGAGAATACTTTAAAACAAAAGCAATCAGTTATATAAGCCGGAATACACTGAATTCAGATAAACTATTAGGAATTTATTTTGGTTATTTGTTCAAATTACTGACGTCATTGAAATCTCATTATCAAATGATACCTGCACAGCATTTCGTAAACGATCTTGCAGGTGAGTAACGTACATCAGATATCAACTGAACAATATAAAATACATAGCTTAGGAACTCACTTGGATTTTTATGACGAATGACCGAAATTTAGACGTATGGTAAGTTGCAGCTGAAGGTGAAGTTCCTTTTTTTGTGTTTGTTCTGTGTTCCAATCTAAGGACTTGGATTACCATCATGACTCGTATCTTCCATAGGACTCTGTAGTTTTCGTCGCTGCTTCTGATTTGCCCTTTATTTTCTTGTACCCCTATTTGGAAATCACTCATATGCTCAGAAATTCCTTGTGAAATTTAACAGTTCCAACTAATGTAGCGTAATCGTTACGTTGTTGCCAGCATAAACGAGCGACAGGACTCGACAGCTATTTCTCAATAGTAGAAATAAATAAGATGATGTTTTTATTCAATACATTTGCTTTCGTTGTCTTTTAGCTGCTACACCTTAAAAGAAAATAGACTTTTGTCTATTGCTCTTCATCCATTTGCGGGGTCAGAAGATTAAATACATTATTTGACTTCTTTGTAGGTGATACAAGCATAGCAAAAAAATATGGTACCATTTCCTTCACTGCCTTTTCAACAAATTTCAAATATCAAAAGGCTTTTAAAGACAAATGGTTCAAATGGCTCTGAGCACTATGGGACTTAACATCTGTGGTCATCAGTCCCCTAGAACTTAGAACTACTTAAACCTAACTTACCTAAGGACATCACACACATCCATGCCCGAGGCAGGATTCGAACCTGCGACCCTAGCGGTCACGCGGTTCCAGGCTGACGCGCCTAGAACCGCACGGCCACACCGGCCGGCTTTTAAAGACAAACAGACATACATTATATTTTGGAAAAATGTAGTAGTTACTGTTCAGTTACTCGGGTATAATCCCAAAACACATATCTAACGTTAGACACGGACCGATTCTCGGGAACAGTGAAGTTTAAAATTCTTGTCCACCTCTCTTCCTTAAGATTCCATGGTTTCCCTAAATCACGTTACTTGATAGCGAGGTGATTCCTTCGAAAACCATGACGTATTATCTTCCACACTTTTCTCCTACTCTGATCGCTAACAATCTCCTGTCACAATGACGTCGAACAATAATCTTCCTTTCTCATCGCCACTCTATTTATGATTTATGTGTGTGGGAGAGTTCATTGGAAAATTATTCATAATGCACTACTTTCACTTGCTAAGATTAGCAGCTCGCAGTAAACAACAGAGACGTCAGTGGTTACCTTTAACTATATAAATGGCTGCGCCACTGTACCCTCCTAGGCAGTACACGGATGATCACTGCTTTTTATCGACTGCATGCGATTATTCCACGTACAAGCTTTTTATCGCTGATTATTGTGGCACCTTTCTGTCTAGAATGTTCATGTAACTACCATCTAACATAGCTTATCATGTACGTGGTACTCTCTCTCGTATTTTGTGTTAAAACAAACTGAATTGCTCGTCGTTGCACTGTTTTTGTTGTTCTCCATCAATCCGTTTGTTAAGGATCCAATATCACACAGAAACACCCTAGAAGACGACGGACAATTTACTGTAAGCAGTCTTCCTAGTAGATTTGTTGCATTTTCTTTGTGTTCTACCACGAAAACTTCGTCTTCGATTCGCCTTACCTACAAAATGTTCTATATGATGGGTCCAGCTTAAGCTGCTCGCAGTTGTGATCCTCCGGTATTCAGTTTAATGTGTACTCTGTAAGTTTGTGCGATTTATTGAGAAACTGCAATGTAACGGTATTATTTTTAGACTTTTCTTTTCTTTTTTTTCAGTCACACCGGGGTCCTGTGTGACTAAAAGGAACACCACCCCGGCTCCCGTCCCCACTCACACCGTTGCCCGTGTCCCGCCACGTGGAGGCGGGCTCTATTTGTACATCCATTTGATATCTTTTTTTTGTGCAGCTTTAGAAGAACTTATAACTAATACAAAAAGAAGTGAGATATTAATAAACAAAACGAAATTAAATATTTAGAAAGAATGAAGGAAGAGAATTGAATAGAGAAGAGATAGGTATAATATTGCCCGTCACCCGGTTGTGGGCGGCGGCCCGGTCTTGGAATGACCCTCAAGACGCTGGCCATCGCTCACAATGCCTTTAACACCTACCATCATAAAAACTAACTTAACTAGTACTAAGACTAAGACCTCCATGTCCAGCGTGCTAAACTATTTACGATATACAATAGAGAGGTAACTGATTTTGTGCTTGGCTCAAAGTTGCTAAAGAAAGGGTTCTTGTGGTAATATTAATATAGGTAATGACGCTAACGGTTTGTGTTGAGCCTCCAAGGCTTCTAGTAGATTACATCAGGCACCAGCACCTCCCGGCCCCGCCGACAACACGACCTGAACGGTGGTTTTCCCCGATCTACCATAGCTATCCGTCGGGTTGGGCTCAAAAGAGAGGAACCATAATAAAGATCCTTCCATCCAGGCCGTGCGCCGCCTCTTACTAGGAGGCGTAGGTCCCTTGAAGAGGTGCCTAACTTTAAGCTTCAGATCAGAAGTTATTAGTGTAGTGAAGGTTGAGGTATAGGCTGTGTAGATTGGTTGTACAAACAATTCACGCTGAGCCAATGAGACTTACAATGATACATGGTGTGGCAGTTAGCACCTTCCGGCCCCGCCAGCAACACAGCCTGAACGGTGGTTTTCCCCGATCTACTATAGGTTTCTGTCGGGTTGCGCTCAAAAGAGAGGGACCACAATTAAGATCCTTCCATCAAGACCGTGGACTCTTGTAAAAGACCTCATACTTTTTATTATTCGGTGACAGTTGTCCCTTTACGAGCTATGCGGACCCAACGGTACCGACCGGCCGCCGTGTCATCCTCTTCCCACAGACGTCACCGGATGCTGATATGAAGGGGCATGTGGTTAGCACACCGCTCTCCTGGCCGTGTGTCAGTTTCCGAGACCGGAGCCGCTACTTCTCAATGAAGTAGCTCCTCAGTTTGCCTCACAAGGGCTGAGCGCACCCCGCTTGCCAACAGCTCTCGACAAACCGGTTGGTCAGCCTGCCGGCGCTTAACTACGGTGATCTGACGGGAAGCGGTGTTACCACTGCGGCAAGGCTGGTAGCACTATGTAGATACCACATAGAAATTATTTTGTAATTCATTTTCATGTTTTGATGACTTAAGCAGTCAGTAAACACAGTATTATCTGCTCAAATTGTCCATAGCATAAATCGGTTGTGTACACTACCCACTATCCAGACACCCTTATATACTGCGGAATACGGCACTAGATCTCACTAAATGCCGACCCGCCAATATAAACGGAGGCAGAGAGTATTGTGTTGTCGGTAGAGAAGCAGTAACGCCAGAATGGGGGTGTCAGGGGAGCTCAGTGACTTCGAATGTAGACTAGTCATTGGACATCTCCTGAGTAACAAACCCATCAGGTACATTGCAACAAATCTAAGGCTGCCGAAGTCGACTCTAGGTTACGTGGCTATGAAGAGGAAACGTGAAGAAACAACTACAGCTCAACCAGGGCCGTGCAGACCACTGAGGGACGGGGACCATTGTGCCTTGCGGATTGTAAAAACCCGCACGAAATCACTGGAAGAAATCACTGTGAATTGTAAAGTGCTACCAGCGCTGCAGCTGGTGCAGTGACTGTACGTAGCGATTTAAAAGGAATGGTCGATAAACTCCTCATAAGCGACACATTTCTCTTTTGATGATATGCGACGCTTGAAGTGGTATAAAAAGCGACGAATGGAAGTGAGTGATTTTGAGTGTTGAATGACGCTGTATCCCGTGGAAACTGGATCCGGGTTTGGCGAATGCATGGAGAATCTTACCTGCCGTCATGTGTAGTGCCAACAGTGAAGTGCGGAGTAGGTGGTGATACGTTATGCGGCTGGTTTTTACCCTTAGAGTGTGGTTTCCTTGTAGCGCTTAAGAAGACGCCAAATGTGTAAGGTTATGAACACATTTTACAGCACTGTATCCTGCGTGCAGTAGAGAAACGGTTCGAAGAGTATAGCTGTTGGCCTCTGCGCAATGCAATCAGTCATAAAGTTGCATATGTGGGGTAATAGATTGTATATTCGTTTAACAGTCCTGAAATAGAATGGCCTAAGTAGAGTCAAGATCTGAGCTCTTTTGGGTGAGTTACACCATCCAGATGCGAGCATCCAACATCTTTACCGAGTCTGATGTCGGTTCTTGAGGAAATGGAAATGCCGTGTGGCTAGGGACTCCCGTCGGGTAGACCGTTCGCCTGGTGGAAATCTTTCCAGTTGACGCCAATTCGGCGACTTGCGTGTCGATCGGGATGAAATGATGATGATAAGGTCAACACAACACCCAGTCCCTGAGCGGAGAAAATCTCGGACCCAGCCGGGAATAGAACCCGAGCCATTAGGTATGACATTCCGTCGTGCTGACCACTCAGCTAGCTGGGGCGGACTTCTTGAGGAATGATGAACTCCTTCGTCTGCAGACCGACAGATATCTCTTTGAAAATGTCACCAGCAGAGTTCAATCCGTCATAAAGGCGAAGTATGAACACACCATGTATTAATATCCACTAAGAAATGTCCGAAGACCTTTCATCAGATAGTGTAGGACAATAACAGGAGAGAATCCCTAATACTTCCATAGAGAAGCCAGTATAATTCAGAGAGTTAATTTTTCCAACAGAGGACAAGGTGGTATAGGAACTAGTCACGTGAAGGACGTTCTACGAAGTTTTCGTATAAACTATAATTTTGTTGTCTATGTGATGTTTATCGATTTGCCTAGCTATGCTAAACAGATGACGTATATTCTGGCATATTGGTGTGAAGCACTGTGCAGCGACGCCATCTGAAATCTAACGCTTCCAATCAAGATCTCAAGGCACACCATCTCACTCCTCTGTAACGAGACGGCTTCGATACAACATGCAACAGTAGTCACTCAGAATTGTCATTTGTACGGGCCACTACAGACGCTTTTCTCAGTAGAGGTTTAACCCCATCAAGGTACACCGGGCGACAGGGCAGAGGAGAGTTGGTCGTTGCCACTGTGATCCAGCTGGGTGACTACGGGACAAAACTCGTTACCAGCTGCAGCGCGACCGCGGCCCCGGACAAACAGACGTTCCGGCATACTGATGGCCCCGCCGCTTTAATCTAGAGCCGCACCGCCAGATGGCCGCCCTCTGCTGCCTAATGAAGCTTTAATTCGGCCCGTGGCAGGTCCTCAAGTTTCAGCGTATTGCGTGCGGCCGCTGGACTCAATTAAAACTCGGCCGGCACGAGGCAGGTCGCAGGCGCAGAAGCAGGCCCAGGGCCTGGTCAGCCGCGGCGGATCCCTGTTGTGATTAAAGCGCAGCAATCCGGCCGGCCGCGGATTATGCTGCCGACGGGTCATGCCGAGCAGCACATGGTGCCCCGTCGGCAGAGCGGCTCCTGTCGAGAGATCTGGACGACCGATGCGAGAGTCTCGCTCGGCGTCAGAAGCTGGAGAAAGCAACATCTGCGGACCGTTTCGCAGGAAATATAATCCGGGGAGTAATTCATTAAAGCTACTGTCAGCCACAGTGTCTTATTATGTCGGGAAAATTGGGCTTCAAACCACGAAACATACAGAGGTTCCAAGTTCTTCTCCACTCACTGATCCTTCAATGTGGCACTTTTCTCAACGATGGATGAAATTACGGAGACCGTAGTCGCAGGTATTCGCATTTTGGATTTTCAGGAAACGTTCAACCTCGAAAATCACCTAGTTGTCATTATGGAAATTTCTGGTTCAAATGGCTCTGAGCACTATGCGACTTAGCTTCGCCTAGAACTTAGAACTAATTAAACCTAACTAACCTAAGGACATCACACACAACCATGCCCGAGGCAGGATTCGAAACTGCGACCGTAGCGGTCGCTCGGTTCCAGACTCTAACGCCTAGAACCGCACGGCCACTCCGTCCGGCGGAAATTTCTGCCTCGTAATGGTTTTTCCATCTGAGGAAAGAGAAGGAACTCACTGCATGTCAGAATAATACGAGGACGAAGCTGGATTTGACAGATCAGAGAAGCAGTATGTATGTATGTATGTATGTACGTGTGTGTGTGAGTCTGTGTGTTCAATGCAGAATGAGCTGGGCCGCTGACGTGGGGCTCCTCGGCAAAGTTCGTCTTGGCAGTCTTCAGCTACCACGTCAGGATATTTCGGTAGTATGCTCCTTCTGCAGTATAATCAATTAGTATCATGCAACAGCAGAGCAAAAAAGGCAAACAAAACACTCAGTAGCACCATTCCCGATAATGGTTGGGTCTCCGTACTTTTAGGCTGTGGTGCATCCACATGTTTGTGTTTAGCTCGGGGTCATAGCCATACCCCCTTCACTCGCCCTTGGTGAAGTCATCTGGTGTGGTCTGACAGACATGCAACATTTTCCCTTCTGTTTCGGTTCAGCGCGCTTTGTGAATGAATGTGAGTTGTAACGGAATCCATCGGACAGCGACCTTCTTCATACTCAAAATACCATGTGAAATGATCAGAACTAGTCATTGAGTGATATTAGTCTAGGATTACTAAACCCTCGCATATTTTACGAACGCAGTAGGGTATAAGACAGGACATTTTGTACTTAATTTGGTATGTAACAATGTTGTAGGAAGAGTTATGAACGCCCTAATGTTACAGACGAACAGCACCTGCTACACTATTAGCAATTAAGATTGCAGATTTTATTTGGAAGATAAACCGTTTTAAAATTTTCTGTGCGAAGCTTGTTATTATTGCAAGGAGGATCCTGGACTGAATTACATCTGCTTTCAAAACATACCTTTCCCGCAAAATCGAAATGGGTGTAGTTTCGGAAGATAGTGAGAAATTTAAACAATGTCCCACACCTAGACTATATCTCGGAAACCTTCCGTCTCCTTTTTTTAACAAATGCAAGAATGGCTACTACGTTGCAGGTAGGTGACCAGTTTCTAGTATTTACTCATCTTCATATGGAGATGATGTAATTTCTAACGTACTCAATCAGTCATGAAGTCCTAGGGTTCGTCTGTCAAGTATCTGACATATGAAAATTCTTCAACAAGTGACTATTACCTTCACAATAAGAGCCTCTTGGTTTGATAATGAATGAATACTCGAAAACGATCACCAACATTTAGCGACTGTGATAGAAAATAAAATAAGAAATCGCTTTTCACTCTTCATTTAGTAAAAGTAACCTCTAGGACCCAGCTCGTCTGAACGCCATCTTTGCTCGAATTTGACCATCGCCTACTAGTGTGGAGCTTTTACTATTTCGATGTTCATTTCCATGGAATACAGGTATCGATTACATTTCACCCGCGAAATTATATTGTGATTACAAGTATGAAATGCTATCTACGCATATGTTCACGATTTACTCATACTAGTGTGATGTTTATTCGACCGAGTAAACATTTTTCACAAGTTGAGCCTTTAAACTTTCACCTGTTTCATGAGGTAGCCTGTTATGTGAGGTGATAACAACAAATTTCCGATTTTTTCGGTGATAAGAAGAAGGAAGATCACGATTTAACGCCCTGTCGACCAACGTCAGTGAAGACGAAGCACAAGTTCTGATTACGTAAAGTGAATAGGGAAATCAGCCGTGTCCTTTCAAAGAGACCATACCTGTATTTCTCTTCAGTGGTATAGAGAAACAACTCAAATCCTTAATCCCGTTAGCGGGACGGGTGTTTGAAGCTAAACCTACTAGTTTCAAGCTTCATCTAATTTGTATTCTCTCACACAAAAAATTTGTATGGCAATATCTATTTTTACAGATTTTTACAAAAGAAGCAAGTCTGCGCCTTACTCATATGATTATTTGCTTATGGCAATATCTGTTTTTCTAGAATTTTACAAAAGAGGCAAGTTGGCGTGTTACTCATACGATAGTTTGCATATGGTACAGATTGTGTAAAATAAAGCAAGGGGAGGGACAATAACGATTACAACTGATTGCTGCAGAACGCAAAACGCCGTAAAGCTTACTTTTCAGACTAGACGATGGAATGGTGGCAAGTTAATCGTTAATAAATCCTATTATCTGTATGTTTGGGATCTCGTTAGTCACTTGAGGGACTGACAGCATACGTCTGTTCCATCTTCATTTCATGCATCTTTTTATGGGCTTTACTTTTATTGGGTAGTTTGTGCTCTTTTATTTGTTTCATCAGTTAGCTCTCATTGTTTTAAAAAGTATTATCCTATTCTGCGAAATTTACTGTGGCGACAAATTTAGAAAATACACTTTTAATTCTGTTCTTCCATATCTCTTATTGGCTACAGTCCACATAACAAAACTGTTTGTACGAATAATGGCTAAGTCCACCATCGCACATTCTCATCTTGTACAGCAGCGTCACAAATTTTGGCAACATTCTCGCCCCGTTAATACCCATGTTAGGTTATAGTAGCACATATTATCGTACCAGCGAGACACTAAACAAAACATTAATACCAATAACGATCGTGAAATATGTAGCGAGTTGCCTGGCGGCACTGCATGCGCTCCTAAGAATGTACACACAACAAAAAAAAAGGTTTGCAGCATTCCGGCTCCCAGAACTCCTGAAGACAGACGTTGACTGTGGATATTGTATCACAGACACAGTCCTTTTAACTGATCAGAGATGGCACTAAACCCGCCGAAAGATGCTCTCAGTCTGTAAATGTGGGCCAATCACTCAGGAATTACTTGTTTTCATATCGAAATGGCGGAAAAATGGTTCAAATGGCTCTGAGCACTACGGGACTTAACTTCTGAGGTCATCAGTCACCTAGAACTTAGAACTACTTAAACCTAACTAACCTAAGGACTCTACACACATCCATGCCCGAGGCAGGATTCGAATCTGCGACCGTAGCGGTCGCGCGTTTCCAAATGGTAGCGCGTAGAACCGCTCGGCCACAACGGCCGGCGAAATGGCGGAAACTGGGAGGGTAAAAGGAAAACATATCGGGCGCCACCTGCGTCCTCGTAAACCACCATTCAGTAATTTGCGGGAATTGCTTGACCTGTGCGAAGACCGACTTCTCGAATGCCGTCCAGGACTTGTAGAATCCATGTCATGCAGAATCTCTGTTGTACTGTGTTTGAAAAGAGGAATAATATACTATTAAGCAGGTGGTCATAATGTTTTAGATCGTCGGTGTGTGTGGTGTGTGTGTGTGTGTGTGTGTGTGTGTGTGTGTGTTTCTTTGTGTGTGTGTGTGTGGGGGGGGGGGGGGTGATTGGATGGGTCTATATATATATTTTCACTTTCTCAGACACCATGCGTCACTGCTACCACACACAGTTAAGTTCCATAAAATTCGTGCATCACCCATCAAATACTGGCTCGAAGCAAATGAACAGCAGATAACTACAATAACAAGCTAAAAGAAAGCAAAAACCTTATTTGATGTGATGAAATTAATAAAAATACACGTCATACCGTCAGTTTTGCACATCGTAAATAACGGGAATAAGGGCTAGAAGAATCAAGAATTGTTAAGTAACAAGATAAATAACGCGAGTTTCGATCTGAAATAGAACAGAAACATAAAATAAAAATGGTTTGTGATGTTTTTCAGATGACAAGCTGTCAATCTGCCAACATGAAGGCACCATTCTAACAACATGTAAGGTCTGTGCAGAACTGTGCAAATATTTTCAAAGCAATCTTGTATTCTAGGCCTAATTTTAGCCACTACAAAACATGCAATAATTTGTATGCCAGTTAGATGCACGTGCAATTAAACACCTACTTAAAGCAATACAAAATTGATGCCTAGTTATCACTTCTTCATGTTATGTAAATAGCTTTAGATATAAATTCGAATGTGACTGTATTAGAACCATTTTTCACAATCGCTAAGAGAAATATCGCTCTGATGACAGCACAATAAGCACTGAACACGTGTGGGATAAGTAAAACAAAGAAACAGTGTCTTGCATAAGGCAGAATATCTCATCAATTATCTTAGCAAGTACGGAAAAACAAAAGAGCATATGCATCCAAAAGATAATGGAAAAACTTCTTCAACTTGCTACCACAGTCGCTGGATTCAGACTCA
This sequence comes from Schistocerca piceifrons, assembly GCF_021461385.2. Taxonomy (NCBI): domain Eukaryota; kingdom Metazoa; phylum Arthropoda; class Insecta; order Orthoptera; family Acrididae; genus Schistocerca; species Schistocerca piceifrons. The sequence continues at coordinate 304,294,648 of NC_060138.1, forward strand.
TATTTTTTGTAATTGGATTTCCAACGTTGTGATTTTTTGAAGCCGTATCGTGATTATAATTTTGTGCCAATAATTGATAGGAATCATATTTATTTTGCAATAGAGAAATCTTGTGTCGAATTCGTGGGGCCAACTTTGATTTCATATAACCATGTGTCAGACATAGAAACTAAATAATGTTATTTACAGAGCTTGAATTGATATGAGGTTCCTTGAAGTAAGTGCAGGTACATGTTCTTTATTCTCCAGAAACAACAAGGGAACGAAAAATTTTCTCAGTTTCTCAGCGCATTTCTAAAATGAAGCATTGCTAGAGTTATATTGACTACCCCCCTAAATATTTTGTATGTGTTTTACTGCGCTATTTCTTAGACTGTGACACAGTGCTTTTATTCGTACATGACTTGCAGTATTATCTCATATGCATGTTAAGGCCCCGTTTACGTGATGTGGATAACATTGCGTGATCACTATTCGATTAAAGTACGCTTTCCGGAGAACGGGTAATCGTTTACTAGTATGAAGGTTGTTCCCTACCTATATTTAGCTCTAATAACAAATTAACAGTTACTGCCTAATAATATTAAGCAAATATGACGTGAAGATCAGAAGTTGTATAATTTATTCGCCAACTACGATAAGTGCCTTCGCCTGCCATATAATGTCCTTCGTGTGCAGAAAACAGAAAACGACGGTAATAAATAACTCAATTTTACACTGTATTCAGTAAAGTCCATACCATAAGTACCCAACGCGAGATATCATTCGCTGATGATTTAGATTCATGACTACTTGTATTCTAGTCGTAACCTAAAATTTCACATTGCCCCAAGGTCATTACACTACCAACAATAAAGTCGATGAAGAATGTAAAGGTGTTGCAGCGGGGAAGAGTAGACTGATGGCCTTATCAGAATGACACTGCAGACAATGGGAACGAACCCAGGGTAAATGTTCTAGAAGCAGAATACATAAGTCTGTCATAGACGTACAGCGCGTGAGTCTCTAATAATTTGAAAAACGTTTTCTGCTGAAAATAGATTTGTACATTGATTCGTAAAATTTTATGACGGAAGTAACTTTCGCACTTTGTGCCTCTGCCAAGTGACAGTTTGGTGAAAGGTTAACTATTCATAGATGTAACTGCTACAGTATAGTTCAGTACAGCACAGAAGGTGAGGGCAAGAAATAAGCAGTGAGACGAACAAAAAAATGGTTCAAATGGCTCTCACCACTATGGGACTTAACTTGAGGTCATCAGTCCCCTATAACTTATGTTTTTATTGTGGTCTTCAGTCCAGAGACTGGCTTGATGCAGCTCTCCATGCTATTCTATCCTTTGCAAGCTGCTTCATCTCCCAGTACGTACTGCAGCCTACATCCTTCTGAATCTGCTTAGTTTATTCATCTCTTGGTCTCCCTCTACGATTTTTACCCTCCACGCTGCCTTCCAATACTAAATTGGTGATCCCTTGATGCCTCAGAATATGTCCTAGCAACCGATCCCTTCTCAGAATATGTCCTAGCAACCGATCCATTCTTCTAGTCAAGTCGTGCCACAAATTTCTCTTCTCCCCAATTCTATTCAATACCTCCTCATCAGGTATGTTCAAATGGCCCTAGAACTTAGAACTACTTAAACCTAACTAACCTAAGGACATCACACACATCTATGCCCCAGGCAGGATTCGAACCTGCGACCGTTGCGGTCGCGCGGTTCCAGACTGAAGCGCCTAGAAACGCTCGGCCACCCCGGCCTGCGAGACGATCAGAAACGACAATTTTATTCAAAGCGAGTAATTACACTGAAGCCATCGCGATTTACGATGTTCCAGATGACGTTATAAAATGTCGGACATGATTTTAAATTCAGTGTCTGATCACGACGAACGGCAATACATGCTCTGCAACGTGTTTCCACGCTGGCCAGAAGGTTGTGAGCCGCACAGGGTAGCCCCGCGGTCTAGGACGCCTTGCAGCGGTTCGCACGGCTATCCTCGTCGGAGGTTCGAGTCCTCCCTCGGGCATGAGCGTGTGTGTGTTGTCCTTAGCGTAAGTTAGTTTAAGCTGGATTAAGCAGCGTGTAAGCTTAGGAACTGATGACCGCAGCAGTTTGGTCCCATGAGACCTTACAACAAGGTTGTAAAGAGTTTCTGTAGTAGGGCGTTCCAGTGTTCCAGCAATTCGGTTGACAACTGCTGGATGGTCATGGTGCATGAGAGCGCGCTGCAATACGTCTCCGCAAGGCACGCCATACGTGCTCCATGGAATTTAAGTCAGGGGACCGGGCAGACGAGTCCATTCATCGAACACCCTGTAGTTCGATGTGGTCGTGTAATATCATCCATGAGAATGGGGCCGAATGCAGCCTTCAAAACATTTACATAGATAACAATACCTGTGACAACAAAGTTGACGGGTGAGTGTACCATGTGCAAGGATTTTGAAGTCACTACGCTCATGCGACACTGTGCGTCCCCACAGTATCGCGGAAGAGTCGTGCAGTATCGCCTAGTTACTGTACCAGTCACTACTGAGGTTTCCTTTTCCGTTTCCAAATGGCAGAAGGGTACAGCAAGCAGAAGCAATCTTGTATATCCATTTCCACTGGAGTCGGATTTCTCCTTCCTCTCAGCAGTATTTCCCTGCTCTAAGTGTTTGATGTTGTTGCCGTAGCTCTTTGCGCACGGAAGACATTTTGAGGCCTGTGATACGCATTTGTAAGGTATGTAATCAATTTTGTTGCTATATATGCCTTATTTATATTATATATGGAATGATATCTAACAATCGTTTCATGATAATTTCTATAAAAGAAGGTACAATATGTTGTATAGTACCAACGACCCTGTTTTCTTTCAGTATCGGTCAGAAGTAATATTAACTTTTAAATTCTTGTATTGTATGGATCTGGGGACCTAGAAACGACTGAGAGGTTGCGTCCCCGCCGTAGCCCGCAGTGGTTCACAACCCCACAACAGGCTACAGCAGTCCACTTACTCCTCTGCTGCCCCACACCGAACCCAGGGTTATTGTGCGGTTCGGCCCCCAGTGGACCTCCCGGGAACGTCTCATTCCAGACAAGTGTAACCCCAATGTTTGCGAGGTAGAGTAGTTTTGGTGTACCCTGTGGGGAAAGTATCTGCACAGCAATCGTCGACTTAGTGTAACTGAGGCCGAATAAGGGGAACCAGCCCGCATTCGCAGATGGAAAACCGCTTTAAAAACCATCCACAGAGTGGTCGGCACACCGGACCTCGGCATTAATCCGCCGGGCGGATTCGTGCCGGGAACCGGCACGCCTCCCCGCTCGGAAAGCAGCGCGTTAGACCGCACGGCTAACCGGATGGGCTAACTTTTAAATTATGTTTTCTTCTACTTACATGTTTTCAGATTGTAAAGGCCCGAAACTGAGAGGATAAAAGTAAAATTGAATGAAGAGTGCATAAAATTGGCAGAAAAGAGCTTTATGTGTTTGGATTCATTTGAATAATAATGAGAGCCTTGTACCAAGGCGCAAGTATAGAGGCTGGGCACAAATTGTATGTGTGGATCAGGAGATTACTTTGTATTTTATAAGAGATCCCTGTAAACCAAGATTTAAAAAAATGGTTCAAATGGCTCTGAGCACTATGGGACATAACATCTGAGGTCTCAGTCCTCTAGAACTTAGAACTTGAACCATTTTGTGGATTGTACATATGAAGCATTCTGAAACTTAGGTCAAACAACAGAAGTATAGAGAATGATACTATGTGTTGATGGGACGTGCTGCTCATGTTTGTAAAGTTGTTATTTTGTCCTTTTTTTTGCTACTTTTTTGAAAATCCGTTAAGGAATGCATCCTTACCTACTTTACCTACCCAAAGCACGTTGTAACCCTCTAGTGTAAGATATAATGAGAAAGAATATTCAGCATTTCACATGAATGGAGCATTTGTGTTAGGTACGGCTAGATAAAACTGTAATTGTAGATAGGTGTAACTCTAGACAGAAGCATAATCGTAATGTTTAGTGTGAAAATTAATGGCTAGTTTTCAAAAGCTTTCAGTCGTGGCAAAGCTTACAGATAGGAACAGAAAATTGTATTGTGCTGATGTCAACTTCTATGAAACAACTTCCTTATTACCACCAGTTTCTATAACTATAACTTCTGTTCAGACAATGCGTCATCACGAACATATTTTACAAAAAAAAAATGGTTCAAATGGCTCTGAGCACTATGGGACTTAACTTCTGTGGTCATCAGTCCCCTAGAACTTAGAACTACTTAAACCTAACTAACCTAAGGACATCACACACATCCATGCCCGAGGCAGGATTCGAACCTGCGACCGTAGCAGTCCCGCGGTTCCGGACTGCGCGCCTAGAACCACTTTTTTTTTAATCTCATTTTGTTCGTTTTTGTTCGTTGCATCTGCTCGGGGCGGACGTCGTAAGACATCCGTTTAAGTTCGTTGTTGATCGATTAGCTCAGTTCTTTTATTACAGAGGGTTGCTAATCCTCTGACCGAACACGCTGAGCTACCGTGCCGGCAAAGAACCACTAGACCACCGCGGCCGGCAATTTACAAATATTGAGAAGTTGGTATGTGTAATGTCTCATGCTCTGACGTTCAGTTTGCGTGTTTGGTACTGGTTCAGTATCAGTAACCAGGTGATACTGGTATAATAAGAGTTTTGAAAAGACCAAATTTCGTTCCAGAGTTCGACCTCATTTGAATTTATCCAGTAAACGAGAAGTACAAGGCGAAATTGAAAACTATAATGTTGGAGAGGAAAATACAAACATTGCTCATAACAGTGTATTTTTCCGTCTTCAGGCTGGTTTTAGATGCCCGTCATGGCGCCTTCTCCCATACCAGCACTTTCATGTCAGAGTAACATTGACACTAAACAGCGTCAACCATTTGTGGTCATACTGGAATCCATTTTACCCTCCGCAGTTGCCTCTAGTACAATGGAAGCTAGATTTTTACGTCTTAATAGACGTCCAATCACCCGGTAATTTCACATTCTCAGTATGTTACTCTCTTTGCTGTTTCTGCAGAGATCCTCATCGTTGCTTATATTTGAATATCCTTTTATAGCACCTGATCTCAAACACATCGATTCTCTTCCTTTTTGGATTTACCACTGTCCATAATGCGCTATCATACAATGGTGTCATCCGAGTGTGCGTTCTCACATAATTCATCCTCAAACTGAGTAACCTAAGGACATGACACAGGTCCATGCCCGAGGCAGGATTCGAACCTGCGAACGTAGCGGTCGCGCGGTTCCAGACCGTAGCGCCTAGAACCGCTCGGGCACTACGGCAAGCCGGGACAGATGAACTCAGATGTCAAGTTCCATAGTCCTTAGAGCCGTTTGAACGATTTGTATCGTTCGCCACGCGTTATTTTGCTTCCAAGGTATGAAAATTCTTTCACTTCGGCTATTTCGTGGTCAAGTGATTCTTATCACTGATATCCCGAAAAGTCGAATTTTAATTCCACTCTTGAATCTGTCTTTTATTTTTGTGATTGCTTCGTTGATGTACGGACTGATCAGTAGGTGAGAGAGAGAGAGAGAGAGAGAGAGAGAGAGAGAGAGCTTCTCTGTCCTACACTGTTCTTAATCTGAGCTCTTCGTTCTTGGTCAACCTTTCTCATTCCTGGATCTTGTGTATACGGTATATTACGTATCATACGATAGTGAAAATGAAGCAGCCGGTTGAGTTTTCCTTTTTTTTGTGAGAACAGGGGATTGCAGGGACGCACAACAACGTAGTCCGTGCCCGCGCGTGGCGGGCCCTGGCGGCGGCGCGGCGCAGCGCCCTGCTTCGGTTGCTCGTCGCCTCGCCGCCGCCGTTGTTGATCTTACAATAACCGGTAATGAAATTAGCCAGCCACGGCTGCACAGCGTCTGCGCGGCTCGTGTCGCCCGCAAACGGAACGCTGCTCGCCTCTCCAGGATAGAGCGGATTAATAATGCAGCCGTGGGTCTCGGATAGCGCCGGGGTCCCCGGATAATTTAATACGGGCCAACCAGCCGGCTGGTGAATTATGCTAATGATGATTTGTGGCCGTGAGGCGGTGGCTTCCTGGCGGCGCGGTGGTGTGGGGGTAGAAGGGATGCGTTCCGTCTCCAGTGTCCGCTGGCTGTTCACTTTCATATGTCGCTGATTTCTCATCTGAGTCTAGCAACCTGGAGAATGATACATAATACGAGGCGTGTTTTTTTAAGTAAGTACCGTTTTGAATTTAAAAAAAAGACGTGCTAAGATATCTCACTAATTTTATTTTTACATGAAAGCCTGTACCTTAATCTACGCACTGATGCCATTACAGTCTGATTCTTCCTTGTTTGCGTTCTGTACCGAGTGTTTAAGATGCCTCCGATAATCGTGTGTCCCGCCGACTTTGAAGTACGGGCTGTTATAAGATTTCTTAGTGCTAAAGGCGTAGAAGCGATCGATATTCATGGTGAGAGCTGTGCAGTTTACGGAGAAAACATTATGAGTGGTGGAATGGTAAGGAAGTGGGTGACAGCATTTAAAGATGACCGCACAAATGTGCATGATGAACAATGGAGTCCGCGTTCTTAAGTCGTTAATGAAAGTTTGGTGCAGAAAGTGGACAATAAGGTGAGAGAAAACAGACGCTTTACGATTTGCTCCTTGCGAGATGACTTTCCTAATGATTCTTGTAGTATGGCATTGTGACCGAGCACTTGAATTACAGAAAATTGTGCGCACGTTGGGTACCGAAAATTTTGACCGATGTGCACAAAACCAAACGTTTAGAGAGAGCATTGACCTTCCTTGAGCGATACCACAAAGACGGTAATGATTTATTAAGCCAAATTGTTACGGGCGATCAAACATGAGTGGCCTGCGCCACACCAGAATCAAAGAAACAGTCATGGAAGTTGAGCAAAGGCATCCTTTTGCTGCAAAACAATGCCCGTCCGCATGAGGCGAATCAGACCAAAGATCTCATCACATCTTCTCGATGGGAAACTCTAGATCATCCTCTGTACAGCCCGATCTTCCGCCCAGGGACTACAATCTTTTCCTGCACTTGAAGAAACACCTGGGCGGTCAGCGTCTCCAAGACGATGACGAAGTCTAAACAGTGGTGATGCAGTGGTTAACAAGTCAGGCGGCAGACTTTTATGAGGAGGGTATTCAAAAACTGGTACCACATTATGACAAGTGCCTCAATATTGACGGAAATTATGTACAAAAGTAGATTAAGGTACAGGGTTTCATGTAAAAGTAAAATTAGCACATCTTTTTTTAAATTTCAAAACGGTACTTAATTAAAAAACACGCCTCGTAGTTTTACAAAAGCAAGCGCAATGCCCCGAAATATCTTTAAAAATTATGCTTTTCCGTGACAAATGTCCCCAAGTCTCCACGTTTCCTTCTACCAGCAACTGAATGTACTAGGAAATGAAACTTCTTGACAGATTAATACTGTGCGTCAAAGCGCAGTTCCAGATTTCACTAGCAATATTCTTACAAGGAACCGCTTGAGCGTGATGTCGCACGAGGAAATGAAACTTCTTGACAGATTAATACTGTGCGTCAAAGCGCAGTTCCAGGTTTCACTAGCAATATTCTTAGAAGGAACCGCTTGAGTGTGATGTCGCAAGTTCTATCTCAAGTAAGGCTCATTTGAAAGACCTGTGCACCAGGAAGGCATCAGAAAATGCGTCTCCTGGAGGTACAGATATCAACATCCTACGGCGAGTATGTATTACATTCCACAAAGTCAACATCGTCGACATTCAAACAATGTTCAAAACTAACCGTTAACTTGCACTATGAATACTGAATGAAAAATGGTGGGTCAAAGTTATCACAAAAGATTGCACCATCAGGATCGAAGCCGAACTTCTTCCGAGTTCAAACGTGCAGGACGTTCAACTAGGTATCCAATCTTAAAGAATACGTATAGAATCATATTGGTGCAACGCGGTGATAAGACATCATGGAATGTGATGGCATGCAACTGAATGCGAAACAGTTCATCGCGGAGCTTATTGTGAAATTGTCTATCCTTTAAGGCGTAGTTGCACAGAGTGTGAAAATATGTTTTACAGGCAAGAAAAGACAAACACCCAGAGGCCGAATTCGTGCGGTGGTTCCAGGTGGTACGTACATCAATGTCACATAATTTTCTGGAGGGGGTGGCTTGCTCTGAAGTAGTATTGTTTTTATACGCACACTAGGAATCAAGAAATTGACGAGCTGTTGGCAAAAGCAGTGCTCATACCATAGCTATAGTTCACTTAGGCCCATTTTCCAATTCTCGCTTGCTGTGAAGTAAACATTCCTTACTGCCCTTGCAAGATCACGCACACGAGAAAGAATCATGTGGGGTAGAGAACCTCCAACTTCTCATTGCACAATAAATAACTTTCCAGACAATTTACCATCCAGATTATCAGTAGGTATAATTGTATACGAATGTGTTAAGGCTTTGATGTTAGCTGATTTGATACAACTCTCTTGGCTCCTCCAATTCCCAGGATTCCTTTCATATGCATTTCCTCTTCAAATCGCGGTTAATCGGAGCTGGAAACAAATTCCTTACTGAATGATGGGATGAGATTGTTTCCCTCATCTACAAATTTTCGGGCCGATTCCGCAGCTTTCTGTGCATCTTCAAGTTGACGCTTTGTCTGAAATTTTGTAGTAGATCACTGTGATGAACATCCTGTAAATTATATCGAGCATCCTTGAAAAACGCAACGTAACAAGTGTGCCTTATCCTCCCTTGAATATCCTAGTTTTTCTTATGCGGACTTATTCTAAACCTATTCATAATTGTTTCTTTTACTGTGCCGTGACTGACCTTCCATGTACATAATCGCGTTTAATATCCGCTCCTTGCACAATGCGTGTCCTTCATTATGTCTCATTGGAGAAGGGATTTGTGGCTCCCTGTCCGACAAGCATGATGAATTACATGGAACGGCACCAATTTCAGCATCTTTTTCACTTGTTAAGCGGGTATCGTCATCATTGTACTTCTTATGTGCACAGTCCGCACCCTCGAGAGTATACGACAGCACTCATTTCATTGACTCCTGTTACAGAAAAACTAATATTTCTTGTGCCACTTCTTTCTGGCTCTGCGAAATTCCTTTCTGAGGAAATATCAAATTCTGCAAGTCTTTTTTTAGACATGATTGAGAGTTTACTTTGTTAACCACTGTCATTGCTCCGCTAGGGTCGCAGGTTCGAATCCTGACTCGGGCATGGATGTGTGTGTTGTCCTTACGTTAGTTGGGTTTAAGAAGTTGTAGGTTCTAGGGGACTCATGACCTCAGAAGTTAAGTCCCATAGTGCTCAGAGCCATTTTGAACCAGTAGCACTGTAGCACGTTACTCGTCGACTTGAGTAGTTCAGCTACACTCCGTAATCTCATACTGTTTCCACCATTGGATGCCTCTAGGCCTGCTCTCTGTTGCCATTGACTCAGAATATTGTGGTTGCATTTTAGAGAATGTGTGAATGCCGTAAACATGATTGACCACTTTGCGACATCATACTCATAGCGTTCTTTGTTAAGGCATTATCTCTTCACATACATGCTCGCACTACGCAGTTGCTTCACAACGTTGCACTCGCTGCAGACTGACAGACTCATTCTGGAAACAAAACTTAGGTGGTGACTAACGTATTTCTTAGTTGCCGAGAGGTTGCATTACAAAACATTAAGTGTAATCCTGTTACGATCGAAAGAATTTCGAAATTACTATTGCGGAGCAATGAAGCACACCGTTAGCATCAGCCCGGTCTGTCGGAACAGCTGTTGCAATCTTATGTCCCTAATGATATGTCATTTGCAATTTGTACACGTTTTCTTAATTCTTAAAACTTTAGCGATATCCCTTCTCTGCCTCACAAACGAGCTTTATGAGGAACATAATGAAAGTCATCTGCACGTGATTAACCGTCAATCACAGTTTTGTCTGTGAGTTTCTCGTACGTGGTCCTCAGATGACTGCATTAGTAAATAATACACCCGTACCATAGCAGCTCTTAAACATTCTGGATTCAGATAGTGTACCATGGCCTAGAAGCAAGATTATGCGGAAAGAAATCATTTGTCCCCTTACACTGTACCCTACGCAGTTTCCTCATGCTGAATACACTGACCGATGATTTAATAATTTTATTTTCCCGGTCCGTCTTATGAACTGTTAACAGTTAAATGGTTCAAATGGTTCTGAGCACTATGGGACTTAACATCTATGGTCATCAGTCCCCTAGAACTTAGAACTACTTAAACCTAACTAACCTAAGGACATCACACAACACCCAGTCATCACGAGGCAGAGAATATCCCTGACCGCCGGGAATCGAACCCGGGAACCCGGGCGTGGGAAGCGAGAACCCTATTGCACGACGACGACCTGCGGACTGTTAACAGTCGTAGGCTGACTAAATAACTAAGGAACAACAACACGTGACTCCTCGTTTCCCATTGCCAATATTCGCGTAGTGCCTTACATTCGTATATCTATATTACATACTCATTTCTACCAACATTTCTGTCACAACTCAAGAAGTAAACTAGAGCCTTCACCTCTGACGATGGCCGCAGCTCGTGGTCGTGCGGTAGCGTTCTCGCTTCCCGCGCCCGGGTTCACGGGTTCGATTCCCGGTGGGGTCAGGGATTTTCTCTGCCTCGTGATGCCTGGGTGTTGTGTGATGTCCTTAGGTTAGTTAGGTTTAAGTAGTTCTAAGTTCTAGGGGACTGATGACCATAGCTGTTAAGTCCCATAGTGCTCAGAGCCATTTGAACCATTCTGCACCTCTGACGATACATTCATTTGTATCTCTTCCAGCTAGCTAAATTCCTGTTTTAGAAACATAAGGCGTTGGAACGCGTGTCTGTTGTTATAAATAATTTCTGCGTGCAACCATGTTTCCATTTCAGCAAACGAAGCTTAATCACGGAATTCCAAAGCGAGAAACAAGAGAGCAGATGTCCCACGGTGGTCTTTCTACCCAGTATAAATTTTATGTGTCGGCCTACAGTAAGAATGAAGACATTGAACACCAAAGCCGATATCCTTTCACTATTGCACTTCAATGCTATTATGAGTACCAGCCTGTCTTGGTCAAAACTTATTTTGAAAAAAAGTGTATTTCACAATTTTCTTAACGCTTGTCGAGAGACGATTCATAACTGACAGAGCAGTGACGTGCAGAATCGAATAAATCTAATAACGGCTACAATATTCTTGCCAAAATTTTAACTGTGACTGTTGCTACGCAAAAAGAAAATTGTTTTACCAAGTGGTTCAATCATTCATACTTCATTCGATTAATGGCGTGGCGCTACTGTCCATTTTCACATGCCATTAAGAGTGTTACAAGTCCGCCATGTCTCTGTTCCAGTCTATACCTCAAATGAAAGCAAATTACTATCATCTGTCCAACTCGAATTTACCCGTTCAATTGCCAGCTACTTCTGGAGTCTTCACTACCATACCAATCACTCTTCCGGCATACCCAATATTAATAGATACCTCAGATATTTTTTATGATCAACCAGTAATATAACAAGAGTTTAAAGTATTGGAAACATATTAGTTTGCTTTAAAAGTTTGTGCACTTCACAAACGCAAGAAAGAAACTTAAAATACAAATGAGTTAAAGAGATCAGCTGCCAGTGGGTACCGATTTACAAGAATGGGGCAAGCTCGAAAATTTGTGCCAGACCTGGAATCGAACCCAGGTCTCCTATTTACTAGGGAGATGCGCTGACCACTACGCAATCGAGACATAGTGGCCACCAGGGACTACTCCACTGCACCTCCAGTCTTAACCAAATTCCCAACTTACCACACAGTACTAATGAGGTGCCTGTGCTCGTTAGTCGCGGTGTTTCATCGATTCCCGCAAGTATTCAGGCTTGGTGTGTATCTGCACACATCACTGTGCGTCATCGCCTTAGTTACACAGGGTGGTCCACTGATCGTGGCCGGGCCAAATATCTCACGAAATAAGCATCAAACGAAAAAACTACAAAGAAAGAAACTAGAAACTCGTCTAGCTTGAAGAGGGAAACAAGATGGCGCTATGGTTGACCCGATAGATAGCGCTGCCATATGTCAAAGGGATATCAACTGCGTTGTCTTAAATAGGTACCCCCATTTTTAATACACATTCGTGTAGTACGTAAAGACATATGAATGTTTTAGTTGGACAACTTTTATCGCTTTGTGATAGATGGCGCTGTAATAGTCACGAACGTATAAGTACATGGTATCACGTAACATTCCGCCAGTGCGGACGGTATTTGCTTCATGATACATTACCCGTGTTAAAATGGACCATTTACCAATTGCGGAAAAGGTCGATATCATGTTGATGCATGGTTGTTGTGATCAAAATGCCCAACGGGCGTGTGCTATGTATGCCGCTCGGTATCCTGAACGACATCATTCAAGTGTCCGGACCGTTCGCCGGATAGTTACGTTACTTAAAGAAAAAAGAAGTGTTCAGCCACATGTGAAACGTCAACCACGACCTGCAACAAATGATGATGCCCAAGTAGGTGTTTAGCTGCTGTCGCGGCTAATCAGCACATCAGTAGCAGACGAACTGCGCGAGAAACGGGAATCTCAAAAACGTCGGTGTTGAGAATGCTACATCAAAATCGACTGCACCCGTACCATATTTCTATGCACCAGGAATTGCATGGCGACGAGTTTGAACGTCGCGTACAGTTCTGCCACTGGGCACAAGAGAAATTACGGGACGATGACAGATTTTTTGCACGCGTTCTATTTAGCGACGAAGCGTCATTCACCAACAGCGGTAACGTAAACAGGAGTAATATGCACTATTGGGCAACGGAAAATCCACAATGGCTGCGACAAGTGGAACATCAGCGACATTGGTGGGCTAATGTATGGTGCGGCATTATGGGAGGAAGGATAATTGGCCGCTATTTTATCGATGGCAATCTAAATGGTGCAATGTATGCTGATTTCCTACGTAATGTTCTACCGATGTTACTACAAGATGTTTCACTGCATGACAGAATGGCGATGTACTTCCAACATGATGGATAACCGGCACATACCTCGTGTGCGTTTGAAGCGGCATTGAATAGCGTATTTCATGACAGGTGGATTGGTCGTCGAAGCACCATACCATGGTCCGCCCGTTCACCGGATCTGACGGCCCCGGATTTCTTTCTGTGGGGAAAGTTGAAGGATATTTGCTATCGTGATCCACCGACAACGCCTGACAACATGCGTCAGCGCATTGTCAATGCATGTGCGAACATTACGGAAGGCGAACTACTCGCTGTTGAGACGAATGTCGTTACATGTATTGCCAGATGCATTGAGGTTGGCGGATATCATTTTGAGCATTCATTGCATTAAGGTGGTATTTACAGGTAATCACGCTGTAACAACATGCATTCTCAGAAATGATATGTTCACGAAGGTACATGTATCACATTGGAACAACCGTAATAAAATGTTCTAACGTACCTACGTTATGTATTTCAATTTAAAAAACCTACCTGTTACCAACTGTTCGTCTAAAATTGTGAGCCAAATGTTTGTGACTATTACAGCGCCATCTGTCACAAAGCGAAAAAAGTGGTCCAACTGAAACATTCATATTTCTTTACGTACTACACAAATATGTAATAAAAATGGGGTTTCCTAGTTTTAAAAAACGCAGTTGATATCCGTTTGACCTATGGCAGCGCCACGTAGCGGGCCAGCCATAGCGCCATCTGGTTTCCCCCTCCAAGCTAGACGAGTTTGTAGTTTTTCCGTTTGACGCTTATTTCGTCAGATATTTGGCCCGGTCACAATCAATGGACTACCCTGTATATCAGACCACGTTGACAATGCGTGGTTCGTGCTGCCTAGGTTGGCGCTATGGCCATATCTGTGTGACGAAGCAGAGCGACTGCTGGAGGCAACTCCCACAGCGCAAAAGCGAGCCGCGTGCATGTCTGTAGTGCGTGTTGCAGGATGGAGCTAAGTCGGCGGCGTGCTACTGCTCTAGCGAATGCACAGCGGCGGCGATTTATGACTGCGTATTAAACACAGTGCCGCAGGACGCACTCGCCGCCAAAAACGCCGATAAATCAGGACGGCTTGCTGCAGCACAGAGCGGCGCGATGCGAGCGCCTCGGATCCGTCGCTACGGCGCGCATCACTGATGCTGCTGCCGCTTCCAGGAAACGAGCGTCTCCCTCCGCAAACTCACTTCCGTCCTACTAGATAACGGCAGTATACCAATCGCACTAATTTATTTTCTGTTTTGCGAAGTTCAAAGTATGCTATTCCCTGAAAAGCAGTCTTTAGCAGACAGTGAAGTGAACCTTGACAGTTGCTACCACACTACGTACTGAACATCCTATTTGTGCTAGTAAACGCCAAGCCGTTTGCTATGGTTAAGAATGACGAGCTTTTATGTCTTAGGCCACAAGACGGTATGTTCGACACGTAACTGCCTTTACGAGGGTCTTTCAATAAGTAATGCAACACCATTTCTTTCTTCCAGTTTCGGTTGATGAAATGCGGAATTTGCTGTGTGACTTTGTGATATATTCCCCCTTTAGCTCCTATAGTTTCATGAAGTTCCGATATCTGGCTATACGTTGCACTCAAAATGGCGTTTGCAGCGAAGGTGCTTTCGAGCAGGGAGCTACCATTGGGTTCCTTTTGGCGGGAAAGCAAAGCATCACAGATTTTCGTCTATGGAGACATGGCAGTGAACAAAACGATGGTGAATCGTTGGGCGAGGCCTCTGTCATCATTGCAACAAGTTCGCGCAAACGTGTCCGATCTCCCGCGTGCTGGGTTGTTACACACAACTGACTCCTATAACGCTGCAACCCGCGGACATCATCATTAGAGTTGGTCGACGGATCAGAATCACACACCTCGTTACTCAGCTGGACACACCAGTCCACCAATTGGGATACTCAAAGATGTGTTCCCGCTGGGTTCCTCACCGCCTAACCGAATACCATAAAGAGCAACGAAGGACCATCTTTGCAATGAAGAATACACTCTGCGGAAAGCAATATGTGAATGATTAGGAAACTATTTCTTCAGCATGACGTTGGCTCTGATGTCGATGAGTAGAGTGGTACTATGCGGCCATACAGGCTCTCCCAGTTAGGTACGTAAGGCCGTCGCATTAGACGGAGATTATGTGAGAAACTAGGGTTTTGTAGCCAAAAGAACGGGAATTGTTGTGGCGTAACCACCCCTAGTAGTGTTATACATAATGTTAAAGCTGCACTGGTTACGTAGCATAGCAAGCAATGATGGCGCGAATGACGATGTTTCTGTGACTTTGTCGAAAGCATGACATGCGGTACTGCATTTTCTATGTTTTACGCCAAAAATCTGTTGTACGCGAAGGGTGTTCAGATCCTTTAAAAACATTATTCCCGTAGCAGAAGATCCTCAATGCATTATTTTGACATCGGGAACCAAAGGTCGACTACGAATGTTCAAGGCCCTACGAGGTCTTCAAAGAGCGATATGTCCTGCGAAATCCGAATCAATACATCCAGGTAAGATTTTCAAGAAAAGCCACACAACAATTTTCGCCCTGGCAAAAAATTTGCAAGAACCTAGTTTGTTCCAGTCGCAGACCTACAGTCAAATTCGAAAACAAACAATTATCCACGTATTAGAACAACTCTGGATAGTGTCCGATCTGTGGAAAAAGATTCATCAATAAACATCCGTCAGCTAGAACGTGAAATTTATACATCGAAAAATATGATTAGCACAGCACTGATTTAGTTGCAACTACTCCCATTCACAAGCCAAGGAAAGGAAGGAGGGTAGGATTTAAGGTCCCAACTATTACGACAGCAATATATGTAGAGGAATAGGTAGGGTTTAATGAGGATGGAGAAGGAAATAGGCCGTCTGGTTTTCACATAACCTATCCCAGCATTTATCTCAAACGGTTTAGAGAAACCATAAATAACCTAAATAAGGAAATAGGCCGTCTGGTTTTCACATAACCTATCCCAGCATTTATCTCAAACGGTTTAGAGAAACCATAAATAACCTAAATATGGAATGACCGCACCCACTTCCTGGCTAAAGTTGGCTATTCTCTGAAGACGGCTGCTGCAACACAGACGAAACGTCGGTTATTTCTCTATTTTAAGTATTCTATAAGATGATGCGACAGTATACCTAGAAGGATTATAATGACAATTTTTACTGGTGGTCGGACTCTGTCACAGAATGCCGAATACACTATTTACGCAAGTTTAATTAGCTTATTGTGTATCATCCCCTGTCAATACCAACATCCCTTTTCTGACTGACTAGTAAATTCCGGATGGCATATCGTCTACAGCAATTTATTTAAGACATCGACATTATGAAACACACAGCTAACTGCCAGAAGCGTATTTGAAACACATTCATTTAGTGTAGTAAAAACAGTTTTATGAATGTTGGCTGTTTTCTCCTTGTGACAACGTCAATCATTTCGCAGCCGCTACAAATTTATTAAGGAAGAAGCCATCTCCCTCTGGAAAGGCCACACTTGCGCCTGGCTATTGTGATTAATAAGCTGCAGTTGCATTTATCTTAGAAGCTGGCAAAGGTCTCGTGGATCTGCATACACCATCGCCCCATATTACATAGCTGGAAACAAGTATCTTCTTCAAGGGAGTAGCATTTCCGATGAACTTCGAAGATTATGTAAGGATGAACGCAGAGCAACTTGTCAGAACCTATACGTCTCCTGTCGGTAAATCATTGATTCTAATGGTGGCCTCTGACAAGTGTACGTAACATGTACATCCTTCGAAACATACTTCATCTGTCAACATCCTAATTTCACTTTTTTTCTTAGGAAGGTGAGTCATGTAACGTTCCCTGGCAGCACACACACTGTTAATAAACTGAAATGACGTTTAATTGTACTATGTACGCCGCTATGAAGCAATTCGTATGCACTGTAATTTTTTAACAAAAAATATTATTTAATTTTGTATAAAGGACGTTGGTTATTATTGTAATATTTTCTGTAATTATATTCTCGATGTATTTATGATTGTAATATTTCTATACTCATAATGTAATTACGAAATATGTTAATATCTGCGATGAAAAAATGTAAAATATATCCACAGAGGAAAATAATGTTGTAAGATTACAAAGAGATATTAATAATCATCAATAGTATAAATAGCACTACATAATGTGCATTCTTTGTCGTCTTCCTCGAGAGCTGAGAGGGAGAGGAACCTGTGACGTAGCATTATATGCATGAGTAGACTTCTTTTGTCTGTATCCGTCTTTAGCCGCCATTAGAGGATAAATTATAAAGGTGTGTAATTTTAATTATTGTTGTGGTCTAAATACATTATAATTTATCAAAATTGTGTATTACTAATGTAAATTAGCTTGCCCATATCATCTATAATATTTCTTTAAAGAATTTTCAGCACTTTTAGCGATTATCGTTGGTGTTGCTGGGCTGTGCCGCGACCGAACGATTTGCAGTGGCGGCACATTTAAAAAAATTGTTCCGCTATAAAATTAACCAAACCCGTAAATCGGGAGCAGGTAAAATTAGCAGTGAATTACGAAATATTTTTCTTTTACAGCAATCCTGAGGCTGACTGAATTATTACTGGTTTTACATTTGTGCATTCATAGGCGGATAATTAACGTTGAAGTTGTTAATCTGTTGGTTCTTTCAATTTCTAAAGCAAATAACTTAAACGTATAGTGAAGTGTGTTTTGTCAATGATAATTAAACGTTCAGGTCGGCTTGGCAATATTTAACCATTTTATGCTAACAGATGGAAAAGTAGTGAACCAGATTGACCATGTCGCCATCCAAAGACGATTTCAAAACAGTATTAAAGACGTTAGAACTTTTAGGGGAGCAGATTGTGAGACAGATCATATGTTAATCATAGCTCAAATGAAAATAAAGCTAAAAAAGAAACAAAGTACAAATAGGGTTGAAATTAAAAGGTACGATGTAGAAAATCTGGCAGAAGAAAAAATAAAAGAAAACTTTAGGAAAGAAATGGAAATTAACCTATCGGAATCTAGACTGACACATAGTGAACAGCAAGACGTGTAAAGTAGATGGAGACACCTCAGAAACAGTATTCAAGATGTAGCTTCCAAAACTATAGGTAAAAGAAAACGAACTAACAAAATCTGGTTTAATATAAAGTGCCAAGAAAGAGTACTGGAGAGACAAAATGCGAGGAAGGCATGGTTACAAGACATGGAAAATATTACACTAAAGGAGAGATACTATAAAATCCGCAAGGAAACACAACGAACTGTAAGACAAGAGAAGAGAAAACACTACAACAACATGGTAAGAGAAGCGGAGGATGATTTCAAGCATCACAGAGCAAAGGCAGATGTACCAGAATATAAAAAAGTCCTTGGGAAAATTCACTAAAAGGGAACAGTTTATAAAGGACCATAATGGGAAAATACTTACAAACAAGAATGACATACAAGAAACATGGAAGACATACTTTACACAGCTGCTCAACTGCAATGATCCACAATATTACTTTACATTTGAAGAACCAGATACAGTTGATATACAAGTCACCACACCATCAGTAAATGAAAAGAGACAAACAATAAAGAAATTAAAGAACAACAAGGCCTGTGGGGAAGACCAGGTATATGCTGAGCTTTTAAATAATGGAGGACCACAATTGGAAATAGAACTACATTCCTTAATTGAAACAATTTGGGAGACAGATAACATACCGGCCGATTGGAAAACTGCAATTATATGCCCCATCTTTAAGAAGAATGATCCCCTTGTCTGTGATAACTACAGAGGAATTGCCCTACTCGATGTCACGTATAAAATTTTGTCGATGTGTATACTACACAGACTGATTCCCATAACCGAAGAACTGATTGGGGACTACCAATGTGGTTTCCGCACTAACAGATCCACTTCGGATCACTTATTCTCATTGAGACAAATAAATGAGAAGGCATGGGAATTTAATGTAGATATCCATATTCTATTTATAGACTTCAAGAAGGCCTATGATAGCATACACCGACAGACACTCTTAAACACCATGAAAGAATTTGAAATACCATTAAAATTAATCAAATTAGTTAAAATGTGTTTGGAAGAAACCATATGCAAAGTTAAGACACCTGCAGGAGAGACTGAAAATTTTAAGGTGTACACTGGACTGAGACAAGGGGATGCCATCTCACCTATTCTATTTAATATTATCTTAGAGAAGATTGATAGAGAATTCACCAAAACTAATCCACAAGGGATCCAGCTGCAGGGACAGAACATTACTAGACTTGCTTATGCAGATTATGTAGCCTTAATAAGCACTTCAAAAGCTTAATTAATCAGGATGATGCAAAATTATTACAAAATAGCTGAGAAAGCTGGACTTCATGTGAATGAAGAAAAGACAGAATATCTAGTCATAAGTAAAAAACTCCAAAAGAATACTCCACTGACCGTAAATGGCCTCACTTTCAAGGCAGTTGACCACTTCAAGTACTTAGGGAGTCTTTTTAGCAGAGACAATAGAGCAGAAATAGAAATAGACGCCCGTCTAGCAGCAGCTAATAGAACTTTTTACAGCTGTATCAAAATTTTAAGGATGAGATCACTTAGTACTGAATTCAAAATCCGTTTTTATCAGTCAACTATTGTACCAGCAGCATTATATGGATGTGAAGCTATTACATTCAGGAAAAAAGATGAAGAAAAACTGTTGATATTTGAAAGAAAAATACTAAGAAAAATATTTGGACCAATCTTCGATGAAAATGTCATGGAGAGGAAGATAAGGAAAAATGAAGAACTACGGGAGCTGTACAAACATAGTACCATTGTGGAAATGTTAAAGAAAAGAAGACTGAACTGGGCTGGTCATGTGGCAAGGATGCCGGAGAACAGACTACCCAAAATAGCATCCACTAAGAAATTAGAAGGAAAGAGAAGAAGAGGAAGACCTCGAATTAGGTGGATGGAGAATATCCGGGAAGATGCAGCTAGGATGGGCATCAACTCTGATTGGACAACAATTTCCCTGGATAGAAATAATTGGAAGAGGCTCGTAGAGCAGGTGTATGGTCGATAAGGCCTTAGCCACGTGTAAAGTAAAGTAATGCTAACAGAGAGAGTCTTGTGTTTCATAGCTAACGCCGGGAAAGAATTCAGTAAATATTTAAAAACCCACTGCATTTAGAAAATGTGTGCCAAGGCCGAAATACGTAAAAAATTTAATTTAAATAATTTTCAAAGTCATAAATGTTATTAATCAGTTAGTTTGAATTTATCAGCATGAGAGGGTTGCTAAAGTTCACGTAATTTTAATGTGCTTAATTCTGTCTAAATGAATTTTTATAACCACCCGCAAAAAAAGGGTTCTACAACAAAGTTCGTACTGAAAGAGTAAATAACAAAAATATTTAAAGCCATTTCTTCCCCATTTTCATCCATTCATTTTACATAATAATTTTTTTTCATTAAAGTCACTATATGAAGGGCTTATTTCAATAGTGGTACAAGTACATTTTTATTCATTCTGAGATACAGAGAACTAAAGTTAAATGAGCGCTGAAAAATCTGCAGTTGAGATAGCAGAAATATTCAAGTATACAGGGTGAGTCACCTAACATTACCGCTGGATATATTTCGTAAACCACATCAAATACTGACGAATCGATTACACAGACCGAACGTGAGGAGAGGGGCTAGTGTAATTGGTTAATACAGGCCATAAAAAATGCACGGAAGTATGTTTTTTAACACAAACCTAGGTTTTTATAAATGGAACCCCGTTAGTTTTTTAGCACATCTGAACATATAAAGAAATACGTAATCAGTGCCGTTTGTTGCATTGTAAAATGTTAATTATATCCGGAGATATTGTAACCTAAAGTTGACGCTTGAGTACCACTCCTCCGCTGTTCGATAGTGTGTATCGGAGAGCACCGAATTACGTAGGGATCCAAAGGGAACGGTGATGGACCTTAGGTACAGAAGAGACTGGAACAGCACATTACGTCCACATGCTAAAACCTTTTTATTGGTCTTTTTCACTGACGCACATGTACATTACCATGAGTGGTGAGGTACACGTACACACGTGGTTTCCGTTTTCAGTTACGGAGTGGAATAGAGTGTGTCCCGACATGTCAGGCCAATAGATGTTCAATGTGGTGGCCATCATTTGCTGCACACAATTGCAATCTCTGGCGTAATGAATGTCGTACACGCCGTAGTACATCTGGTGTAATGTCACCGCAGGCTGCCACAATACGTTGTTTCATATCCTCTGGGGTTGTAGGCACATCACGGTAGACATTCTCCTTTAACGTACCCCTCAAAAAGAAGTCCAGAAGTGTAAGATCAGGAGAACGGGCTGGCCAATTTATGCGTCCTCCACGTCCTGTGAAACGCCCGTCGAACATCCTGTCAAGGGTCAGCCTAGTGTTAATTGCGGAATGTGCAGGTGCACCATCATGCTGATACCACGTACGTCGTAAACACGGTCGTCATCGTAAACATGTCCCTGCAGATGCTGCTCGCCGACCGTGGCCCGTGTTTGTTACAACACGCAACTGAACGTCGGAGGTTTCAAGCGTCAACTTTAGGTTACAATATCTCCGGATGTAATTAACATTTTGCAATGCAACAAACGGCACTGATTACGTATTTCTTTATATGATCAGATGTGCTAACAAAACTAACGTGGTTCCATTTAAAAAAACGTAGGTTTGTGTTAAAAACATACTTCCGTGCATTTTTGTATGGTTTGTATTAAACAATTACACTAGCCCCTCTCCTCACGTTCGGTCTGTGGAATCGGTTCGTCAGTATTTGATGTGGTTTACGAAATATATCCAGCGGTAACGTTAGGTGACTCACCATGTATATACGTGAATATGAATGAACAAAAATGGACTTGTACCACTATTGAAATAAGCCCTTCATATAGTCCTCAATATAAAATACAATAATTAGAGAAAACACACGGGAGCTTTGAAGTAATGACTGTCACGTGAGTTCAAAAGATATACACAAAAATGACACCGTCGTGTACTTTTTTGAAACACCCCTTGATGGTAGTGGCCAGGAGTAATAACTTCTTGAGTTTCACCTTCGTTTATCGTGGGAAAACTAATCGTAACATTGCTATTGTCGCAACGCATTGGTGAAGGTGCTTCAGTTTCCAATCCTTCAGGCTCATAGCGTCAACTATTATTTGTGCATCAAGACAGTATTGGGAACTATACTGGAATCATGAGTAGCGAAACGTTACGTTCTGCCTATGGACGAAACGGGAAACTAATGCAGCACTTCCGTTCGACTCCAATGTAGTGCACAGACCTTCATTACTGCAGATATCACTGTTCTGGCAGAAGGAAACAGTATCTAAAATGAAAGAGGCATCATAGGTGAAACTTATATCGCAGTACTGTGCTGGTTAATTTATTTGCAGAACTAAACTGTTGGTTCAAGCTCATGAACTCGTTGCTTATGATCGAGGCAGGCTGTGCAGTGGCAGGACACTGGACTCATATTCGAAAGGACTGTGGACTTAATCCGACCCGCACCTCAGCGAAAAGGATCTATGCTCCAAGTAAGGCCACTGCTAAATAGCTAAAACGTCATTAATTTCTAAATTTTAACTATTTTATGAGGTGCCGCAGCGCTACAGCCAGACAGATTTTAATAAGATTAACTCCCGCCGCGGAAGCTATGCACCCGGAAGAAGTACGGCAGACTCGCAGCGCTTGTTAGCTGTGCAAGCGGAAACTAAAACGTCTTCGTGTCATAAAGTTATTAAGTTGAATCTGCAACTTTATACTTATAGAATTTATGTTTCACAACAACCTAAATGTTTTGAGTTCTCTAGGACATTTCTGGTGGCGGTTTCTGAATGATGCGGTAGAGGGTTACGTGGCACCTTTGTTTATAATTTCTTTAGGGGGAGCCTGACTCACTGTATGTAGTGAAGTGAACACATGTAATGTCAGCGTTTTGCATCATAAAATCCTCATTAGAACGTTAGTGGTTTCTCAACGCTGTGATTGGTATTTGATACTCAGTTTCAGCGTTCTTTTAGAATGGACATTCCGCATTCCATGATTCAGGTGATGGGTGAGAATTATGAGTGTTAGTGCGTGTTGAATTTGCTGGAGGGATTTTGAAGCTTGGAGAAAAGGAAGTGTAGGGTGAAAAAAATGTTCTATGCATTGTGTGGCACATCAGTGGAATAGATGTTTTGCGTGGAGTTATGTTCTGAAGGATCTGTCAGAAAGAGAAGTGTATAGATGTGGTTTAGACATGAATCCTGGATGAACCTTCGGGAGTAGGAACACGGTTCAAGGTCCCTGATGTGGGGAAGAAAAGTAATGCACCATTTATATTTGCTCGTGCTGATACAGGTGAAGACGGACTTCAATGTATGAAGTGGGAACTACTTGATAATGGGTGAGGAGTGGGTGGGGTTTGAAGGATATTTTAGTGCAGAAGCAGCAGAGCATAACAGTATCAGGTTATGGAAGAATTTATGGAATGGTTGGTATTGATTTTCTGTAATACGTTGAGTAGCTGTACACACAACAATACCGATGAGAAAATGCTGAATTTGATTAATCTTACTCCTGGATTAACGAACTTGCTTTCAAGGTAGTTGGAAAAATTGTGAAAAATTATAAAGAATTTAGATTTAAGATGAAGACTGTTGTGACTCACATTCGGCAGTGCAATGAAAACAGCAAATGCTTGGAGCAAATTTGGATGTTTTTCGGTAACTGAAAGCGAAGAAAATGATCTGGTTTCCATTTCACGTCTAATTTAATTATGTATGACGTTTAGTTAACAAAGGATTGGACAAATGACCTTCATCTCCAACAATTTGAACAAATCCGTCGTATTATTAACATAAGTGCCACAGTTCACATTCTTAATATGCACGTTAATTTCGTCTTTTAGGATGCATGTGAAGATGTTGCAGTTCTGGTGTTACCCGTTGAAACACTACAGAACAAAAAAGAAAAACGTGCCCTGCAAGAAGACGCTAAAATTAGTTTATGTTGTTTAAACATATGTAAATTCTAGTGCACACCTTAAGTCCACAGCTGTAATTAATTATTTACTTTTGAGTAAATAATTCATTGGTTAAAAGAACTTATTCGAAGAATGTGTTCATGATGGTTAAGCTTTTGACCAAAATTTATGCAGCGTTGCAGTGCACAGTATTTCATCAAAGAGGGTTGTGAGCCAGACTCCAGTCGAATTCGTTGGTAGCCCAAGCAGCCGGAGTATGGCCCTTGGCGGTTTTCCACGGTCAAAAAATTCTGGTACACGATTCAAAGAGAGATGGCTCATATGAGTTCCGTCCTTTGGTTTATGGTGGCGACAAGAAGGGTATGCAGGCACAATTTTAAGTAGAAAATAAATCTGTCAAACCATAAACACTGTGGACCCCACATAACTGTACACTACTGGCCATTCAAATTGCTTCAACAAGAAGAAATACAGATGACAAACGGGTATTTATTGGACAGATATATGATGGTAGAACTGACGTGATTACATTTTCACGCAATTTGGGTGCATAGAGCCCGAGAAATCATTACCCAGAAGAACCACCTCTGGCCGTAATAACGGCCTTGATACGTCTGAGCATTGACTCAAACTGAGCTTGGATGGCGTGTACAGGTACAGATGCCCATGGAGCTTCAACACCATACCACAGTTCATCAGAGTAGTGACTGGCGTATTGTGACGAGCCAGTTGCTCGGCCACCATTGACCAGACGTTTTCAATTGATGAGAGATATGGAGAATGTGCTGGCCAGGGCAGCAGTCGAACATTTTCTGTATCCAGAAAGGCCCGTACAGGACCTGCAACATGCGGTCGTGCATTATCCTGCTGAAAAGTAGGGTTTCGCAGGGAACGAATGAAGGATAGAGCCCCGGGTCGTAACACATCTGAATCGTAGCGTCCACCGTTCAAAGTGCCGTCAATGCGAACAAGAGGTGACCGAGACGTGTAACCAATGGCACCCCATACCATCACGCCGGGTGATACGCCAGTATGGCGATGACCAATACACGCTTCCAACGAGCGTTCACCGCGATGTTACCAATCACGGATGCGACCATCACGATGTTGTAAACAGACCCTGGATTCATCCGAAAAAATGACGTTTTGCCATTCGTGCACCCAGGTTCGTCGTTGAGTACACCATCTCAGGCACTCCTGTCAGTGATGCAGCGTCAATGGTAACCGCAGCCATGGTCTCCGAACTGATAGACCATGCTGCTGCAAACGTCGTCGAACTGTTCGTGCAGATGGTTGTTGTCTTGTAAACGTCCCAACCTGTTGACTCAGGGATCGAGACGTGGCTGCACGATCTGTTACAGCCATGCGGATAAGATGCCTGCCATCTCGACTGCTAGTGATACGACACCGTTGGGATCCAGTACGGCATTCCGTATTACCTTCCTGAACCCACCGATTCCATATTCTAACAGTTATTGGATCTCGACCAACGCGAGCAGCAACGTCGCGATATGATAAACCGAAATCGCGATGGGCTACAATCCGACCTTTACCAAAGTCGGAAACGTGATGGTACGCATTTCTCCTCCTTACACGAGGCATCACAACAACGTTTCACCAGGCAACGCCGGTCAACTGCTGTTTGTATATGAGAAATCGGTTAGAAACTTTCCTTATGTCAGCACGTTGTAGGTGTCGCCATCGGTGCCAACCTTGTGTGCTCTGAAAAGCTAATCATTTGCATATGACAGCATCTTCTTCTTGTCGGTTAAATTTCGCGTCTGTAGCACGTCATCTTCGTGGTGTAGCAATTTTAATGGCCAGTAGTGTATAAATACAAAGAAAACCTACTGCGAGCAAAAAGGACTTGGTGAAATTATTAATTGTTATGAATATACAAGCCGAGATGACGCTTGTCTAGGTGAGTATAGACTGCATTAGGATGTTACCATTTTTCAGGACGGCAGACGGATTGAACCGTTGTGTTCGGCCAGTTGGTAATTTGAATCTGTCGCGGACGCTCTGGTAGACGTCTAATAGGTGGAGGCGGCTGGTTGGTTTAGAGAGGAGGTCTAGTCCAGGTACCAGCACTCGGGCGGCTGCTGGCTTCCAAATGACGTGTCCAGGCGCGGTGCAGCGTTTCGGGGCTGTCGCTGTTCCTCGCGGCAGAACTCGGCAACGCACACAATGGTCCTCGAGGGCAGGACACCATTAGCGGCCGCTGATTGCCACAATTACGCTAAGAGCGAGCACGTGGTGCCGCCTCTCGCTTCCGATTGCAGACGGCGGCGGCGGCACAAAAGCTCCGCCACTCCGCCGCTACACTGCGCTACACTACACTACTCTGCTCTGCTCCCCGCGTCGCATGCGAAAGGGGGCCCGCGCGCCTGCCGGCAAAACAGTCCCCCGCTCTTCCCGCCGCCGTAATTATCTCCGTATGTGTAATATGCTCTCACACTACCCCATGCGCATGCGTTCCCCGTTCCCGACACTGGTGCCTGTGCGATTCTATCACATGGCAGGCGCCTGACGGCGGTTATTCCTATATTACCACTGTCATGGACTCCATCTTAATTTCCAAATCCACTTTCATATACTACAGTCCACACGAATCTGTTACCAATTCTCTCCTCTGACCTAATGAAAATCTGCGTTATTCGTATTTTATCCACACCTTGATATTATTCTCTACATTGATAATATTCCCTAGGGCACCAGCTTCATGTTCCAATGGTAAAGTATAATCGCCAATACCGATCTGACACATATGAAGGCTAATAATTGATTCTGTATCCGGCGTTGGTCTGCTCCTGTAAATTGAAGGGTTACCCTTTCCGGTTTCAGTAGCGGATGATGCGGTTCTTGATGACTCTCCGTGTGAGCTCGAGTCTCTCTAATTTTAGCTTGATTGTTTATCCTCTAGACATACGTGGGAGGAAGAAGTATATAGGTTGATTATTCCTATTATCGCTCTAAACGTGGACCCAGAGACATACACTAAGGTGACAAGATAGTGTTGGAAGTTCCATGCGGCTTTTCGCGGATGATGCTGTAGTTTACAGAGAAGTTGCAGCATTAGAAAATTGCAGCGAAATGCAGGAAGGTCTGCAGCGTATAGGCACTTGGTGCAGGGAGTGGCAACTGACCCTTAACATAGGCAAATGTAATATTGTGAATACATAGAAAGAAGGATCCTTTATTGTATGATTATATGACAGCGGAACAAACACTGGTAGCAGTTACTTCTGTAAAATATCTGGGAGGATGCGTACGGAACGATTTGAAGAGGAGTAATCATATAAAATTAATTGTTGGTAAGACGGGTGCTAGGTGGAGATTCATTGGGAGAGTCCTTAGAAAATGTAGTCCATCAACAAAGGAGGTGGCTTACAAAACACTCGTTCTACCTATAATCGACTATTGCTCATCAGTGTGAGATCCGTACCAGGTCGGGTTGACAGAGGAGATAGAGAAGATCCAAAGAAGAGCGGTGCGTTTCGTCACAGGGTTATTTGGTAATCGTGATGGCGTCACGGAGATGTTTAGCAAACTCAAGTGGCAGACTCTGCAAGAGAGGCGCTCTGCATCGCGGTGTAGCTTGCTCCCCAGGTTTCGAGGGGGTGCGTTTCTGGATGAGGTATCGAATATATTGCTTCCCTCTACTTATACCTGCCGAGGAGATCACGAATGTAGAATCAGAGAGATTCGAGCGCGCACGGAAGCTTTCCGGCAGTCGTTCTTCCCGCGAACCATACGCGACTGGAACAGGAAGGGGAGGTAATGGCAGTGGCACGTAAAGTGCCCTCCGCCACACACCGTTGGGTGGTTTGTGGAGTATAAATGTAGATTTAGATGTAGATGTAGATGTAGACAAAACGCATGGGATATCTGCCAGTATCGTGTCAGACTTCCTCTTGCCCGGAGTAGTGCCTCAACTCGACGTGACAGAGACTCAACAAGTCGTTGGAAGTCCCCTGCGGAAGTTCTGATCAGTGCTGCCTCTACAGCGGTCCATAATTGCCAAAGTGTTGCCTGTGCAACATATTGTGCACGACCTGACCTATCGGTTACGTCACATAAATATTCGATAGGATTCATGTCAGTCATTTTGGGTTGAGGAGAAAACTCTGGGCGTCATTAGATTAGCCTGTTCCGCAAGCACTGAAGTTCGTGCGCCCAGACATAAGCTGTGAAGTCTAGGATGGCCGTGGCATTTTGAAAGAGGCATTTTGATTGGTTTTCACTGACTGCAACGGTAGTTTGTAATTATCTGTCGAAGTTCGGACAGTTCTGCACATAACGTTGCTTGCTTTGTGTGCATTTGTATGAATGTGTTGTGCAGAGCTAGGTTTTTCATTATGAGGGACTCCAAGGTGGCTTTCGACCAAGCCGATCGATATAGAACGCATTCTCATTCTAAGGCAACTCATCTATAACAGTGGGAATATGATAAAGATATCTACATTCTGCTCGTCGATTTTAAACGTACATACGACAGCAACCACAGGAATAGAAAAACTTTAAACTACCAGGCAGGCTACTGAGAATGTTGCAAACTTGTACGGGTGGGACAAGAGCAGCAGTGCGTTTCCAAGGGGTTACATTAGATACCTTCGAGATTGAGACAGGTCTCAGACAAGGGACTAATCAGTCACATATTCCGTTCAGTATCATATTAGACAAAATAATAAGCTAATGTAGGCAAGAAGAGTGGTTTGAGCACAGATGTAATTTCAATTGTCTCGCATATCCAGATGATATAATATTACTAAGCAAATCGAACCATGCGTTGAGAGGAAGGCTCCGGAAAAAGGACAGCAACACACAGAAGGTTGAGCTAAAGATGAATCAAGAAAAAACAGAATTGATGCAGTGCGGAGGAAGACAAGAGCAGGAAGAATTCTTGAGATAGAAGACACAAAGTTCAAGGGAGTGCACCACTTCAAGTACTTGGGACGTTGATTTATTAGTGATAACAGCGTAAGTATATACATAAAGGAAAGAATAGTAATGGGAATGAAATGCATGTATTCCATCAGTGTGACGCTCGGCTCAAAGTCGATATCAGCGAAAAATAAAATGATAATCTATAACACAGTGATATGCTCAGGAGCTGTGTGCGGTTCAGAAACCTGGAGCGTGACTAAACGAGAAAAAGCAAAAACTGTTAATATTTGAAAGTAGAGTTATGAGGAAGATATGGGGACCAATCTTTGATAAAGGGGAATGGAGAAGGTGGAAAACGAGGAAATGCACCACTTGATGCAACAACCAACAATCCTACAGAAGTATGAAGAGCAAATAATCCAGTAGACCGATCATATGCCACAAGGAAGGCAGGAGAAGAAAGCACTTGATAGGAAACCAAACACATGACGCCCCATAAGGTAACTAGAGGCAGCGCTGGAAAGACGACCAGGCAATGGACCTGGCTGCCCTGCGGGTTGAAGACATCTGGGGGAACCGAGCACAAAACAGAAAGGAATGGAGGCCAGCTGTGGAAGCAGCGCTTGCCTCCTCTCCAGCGCCTGTGATCGCTGGATATGTGATGGACCGCAAGGTATCATTTGACTGTTTTTCTGGTGATAGTGATGTTTTCTAATTTAACTGCAGCATTCTAGGTAAAGAAAGTTGACGTTTTAAGAGTACGCATATAGCTTTCAGTATGGCAATAGTTAATTTTTAGTTGATGCACAATTACTGCTTTCTATGGTGAGCCCCATTCGGCATTTGCTCCAGCTCAGATCTTGGATTCCCCGACACTATAGCCAATACAGTGTTGTCATCTACATGCTCGTTGGGCCAAGAAAAGTTTCAATGTCAAATCCTACAATACTAGACAGCAAATCGAGCCCTGTGGGCACCCTTTAGTAGTTGTCTTTATTGCTTTCTGTGTGTCAGCTGACCATTTCACAACACTACCCCTATACTAGTCGCATGAAGCTGCAGTACAGATACTACGATACCTGTAGCTCACGCATCCGTGTAAACAGCGGAAACCGTAAATTATCAAATGCTCCCGTGACACCAGTTAATGTTGAAATCCATTTGTTTTTGTTACACGAGTCTATTGTTTCGATCGCTTTGTTAAATGTATCTTCCTGAAGCCAAACTGCCACTGATTAAGTCTGTGAAGCTCACTGTGGGAGTGTAGCCTGTCACAGAGGAATCTTTTCTGAACATTTCCAAGTGTCAAAAACCTATAGTTTCAACCTGCCAGGAAGTTTTGTATCAGCGCACACTCCGCTGCAAAGTGAAAATCTCATTCTGCAAACGTCCCCCAGGCTGCGGTTAAGCCATGTCTCCGCAGTGTCCTTTCTTCCGGGAGTGCTAGTTCTGCAAGGTTCGCAGAAGAGCTTCTGTAAAATTCTGAAGGTCGGAGACGAGATACTGACCGAATTGAAGCTGTGAGGACGAGTCGTGAGTCGTGCTTGAGTAGCTCGGTTGGTAATGCACTTGCCCGTGACAGGAAAAAGTTTCGAGTCCGAGTCTCGGCCTGGCACATAGTTTTAACCTGCCACCAACTCCACTGCAGAGTGAAAATCTCATTCTGGGTTTCCAAGAGTGTTAATGAGACAGATTGGTCTGTATTATCCAAATCATTGTCTTTCAACTTTTTTATGACTACAGGTTCTCGTAATGGCCGGGTGGCAGTCACCCTACAGACTTTCAAGAATCGTTTAATCGGCTTGTTAGGAATGGAACAGATCGTACCTTTACTTGTATCAGAGTTTCAGCGCGAATATTATCTTATCCTGCAGCTTTCCGATTTTCCAATTTCGTCATGGCAAGGGCTACTTCTTCTTCAGCAAACGAAGTATTTATCAAAGTATCGGTGTATTCATTGTCTAGCGGATATCTAAGTAGCCCATGGAGTTCGTTATTATTGTGATCATTATTCGAGAGCAGTGTGCCAAGGAGCTGTTCTACTGATTCTCTTCATGCACCCGTCATCGACACATCTCCAGTTTTCATTACGCGTAAAACGAATGAAGTATTGACTAACGTACTGTTTACGGTTCACGCCATACATCGGCCTTTTGGCGTTTTGACTGGTTTGTTATTTAGCTTTCCCACTGCCCATATTTGTGCTTATCAAATTGGCACTTGGGATTTCTATATTGTGCCAGTCGGGCTACTTTTAATGCTGCGTGAAGTCCCTCTGTGAGTCCCTTCTGGCTCACCTTGCACATCGTCTAATGTCAGTCACCTCTGCTGACCACAGTATCTTTAACGGCACATTCAAGTTACACGTTATCTTTATTTTTTGTAATGCCTGAGGTCTCAGGTCGATACTTTCTGATATTATATTGGCATTTGGCACTGCTCTTCAGAATTTTTCCAATTTCATTTCTTATCTCTTTGTACCGTAATTAGGTTTTGATTGCTATTACTTCTATAGTAAACCGTGAATGTAATTATATTGTAACCGCTGCTGCTCAATCCAGAGTGGACTGCTCACTTGGAAATTTTATGCACAATTTTTCTTTATGATAGTGCGATGTCTGTGGTAATAGACACCGGCTCTAACATGTCATGTTCCTGAATTATGTCTAAAACCTTGTAGTCCCGCATCATCTGCATGTCTCGTAAACCAGAGTGAATCAGATTTTATCAATAGGTTTTCCCCTTAACATATTTGTTGCTTCCTAGATACACTACATCTCCATTCCCACTTCAGTCCTTGTTATAAGTTCAACCCTTGCAAGGTTCCTTCACATTGCATTCATTTGTAGCATTTTCAAAGTCATTATGTAATGTGTGTTTTGAAACATCCCCTTAGATAAATTAGTGAATTACTGTGCTGGTAAACCTCTACGTTATTTGATTTTCAACCATCTGAGCAAAACTGAACGTGCTCAGAAATTCACTAAACTGACACACAATATTTTTAGCGCAACGCAATATGACTTTCTATAATCCCTACAAAAGAATGGCCCTGACTGTCAATAACCTATACCTATCATGAATCACTTACCTCACAAAAATCTTTGTTACTCGAACTACTACAATACAGCGAGCGCCAATACTGCCAGCTAAATAAAAGATTCTCACTACTGAAGGCACTAACTACTGATAGGCATACTTAGCAAATGAAAGATTTTGATAGAGGACAAACAATGTATTTACCTTAATAGTGTTCAAAAATCAATATTTATATATCCGTTCATGATATCCAGCCTTACAAATTTACTCTTTCTGATGAACACACGTCCAGATCATCCGCTCTCAAAACTCTTCCATCTCCATCCCCACATCCAACACTGCTGGCGGCTCAGCTCCAACTGCGCAGCGCTACGCGCTGTTCACATCCAACTGCCCAACACTACAATGGTCAATATTCCAACAATGCCAACCAGCCACAAAAATTAAGACTGCACACAGCGCAGTCAGTGATTTTGATACAGAGCGCTGCGTGACGTTACCAACATAAAAACCTAAACAGCCTACTTACAGTTTGAATGTAGCACTGTGGGAATTGGAGTCGAGGCTCGAATTCATTTCGTCCGTGTGATCGTACAAGACACCTACACAGGTTATGTAGATTGAGAGAGACCGATTTTAGAGAGTAGATTGGACGTTGCAAACCATATAAATCTTTAATATCTCTAGGCACGCTATTTGACTTCAGTATTAATCATCAGACTTAACCATTGAATCACGGTACACCACTGTACAGAAAATTATGTAGTTCGCCTTCGTGTAACGTCCTCTTCCGTACGCAGTCAATCTCGATGGTCACATCTGGCACTGCAGCGCTTTTAAACAGAGTACACGTTTGTCTGCGAGCAAATTCTGTACCTCGGAATCACGTCGAAATCCACACGAATACGGCGCGTGCTAGCCTAGATGCGTCCCGAACCAGTTGTCGCCAGAAAATGTGCAATAGCTTTTCTTTAGAGAGGAGAAAGAAAGCGGGGACAGCAGCAAACAAAAAAAGAAAAAGTGGACCAACAGTGCGAATGAGAGCGTCGAAACGTGACGCGACTCGAATCTTCAAACATAAAACAACAACGGAGAAAAGGTCGCCGGAGACAAAAACAAGTAAACACAATAGGGGGAGCCTGCGAGGCACGGCCTCGTGGAAGTAGGCCCACAGCGCCACGAGCTGTTTTGTCGTCTCGCCTGCAGTTGGCCGCTGCGCCCTCCAGATAGACGGGCCGGCCCTGGCGTGTGACGTGCTCGCCGGGTCGCGGGGTAATTGCCTGATTACAGCTCGCGCGCAGGTCGCGTTGCCGGGTTGCGCGCCGCCCTTGTAATCTGGCGGTGGACACTGCGCATTACGCTAATAGCTCTTCCTGAAGGTGCCACCGGGCCGGCCAGGCGCCGGTCGTGCTATCCCCGGCACATGGAGCGCTGTGCATCCACGGGCGTCAGCGCAGGTGTACTAGGGTTACTCAAAAAATAACTTTTCTGGAGGCGGGCATAGCGATTTTTGAGATAAACGGGCATCAGAAAAATACTCCGTCTAGAAACTTACATGCTTTGATTTTCTACTGGGTGGTTATGGAAAACTGACGGTGCTACGAGTGCTGTAGTACGGACTGTATACATCATCATCATCATCATCATCATCATCAGTGTTCTGCCTAAAGGCAGGTTTTCACATGGTAGTTCTCCATGCTGTTCGGTCTTCTGCCATCCTCTTCAGGTCTGCATAATATCCTCTTCCCTTTATGTCGTCTATCACCTTGTATCTCCGTCTTCCTCTCAGTCTTCTCCCACAAACCAATCCTTCCAAAGCATCTACTAGCAAGCACTCCCTTCTCAATGAATGTCCCAACCACTTCTTTTTCCTTTCTCTTACAACCTTCAGCAGACATCTCCTCTCACCAACCCTTTCCAATTCTCTTTCATTACTCACTCTTTCCATCCAGCTTATTCTCTCCATTCTCCTCCACTTCCACATCTCAAATGCTTCTAACCTTTTTTCATCCTCTCGTCTCAGTGTCCATGTTTTTGCCCAATATAGTGCCACACTACAGACAAAACATTTCCCAATCCTTTTCCTTTGTCCTTTATCTAATTTGCCGCATAAGAGACTCCTCTTTCTGTTGAATGCCTCCTTCGCTATGGCAATTCGAGTTTTCACCCCCTGGTGACATCTTAGGTCTTCAGTTATTGTGCTTCCGAGATATTTAAATTCACTTACTTGTCTAATGGTAGATTGCCCTATGTTAATATTGGACAGTCTGCGTCTTGTACTGATGACCATACTCTTTGTTTTTGCTGTGTTTATTTGCATCCCATATTCCACACAAGCTTCATTCAGATCTTTGAGCATGTTATTCACTGTACGCTCACTTTCTGCCACTAATACCATGTCATCAGCAAATCTTATACATTCTATTCTCTTTCCACCAATACATATTCCTCTTTTCCCATTTTCGCAATAATCTCTTCAAGGTATACGTTAAACAACAGTGGGGAAAGGCAACAACCTTGTCTAACACCTCGTCCAATGTTGCTTCCTTCTGACATTTCATTTCCAATCCTTATCCTTACTTTCTGGTGTAAATATAGATTCTGTATCAGTCGTCTCTCTTTCCAATCTACCCCTTTCTATACATCGCAGAAAGCTAAAACGTCGAAGGTATGTTCATTAATCGACGCGCTGGCGAAATATACCGAAAAGAATTATTGTTCCGCTTTCTGCTACCGGGTGAAAATATGACGCTGTAAGCAGACAAACTGGGAAATATTTTCTGTTTTGACATGAGTATACAGTTAGTCGCTTGCCAACTTGTGTTGATTTCTTTCCTGAAGTGACTGTCAGAGTAAACAAAGTGTATGTAGAGAAGAAAGACCGTGCTGGTAAAGTTGTCTTCTCAAAACGGCAGCAATAGCAGTGCTGCATTGCAGGAATACCCCTGACACAACAGCTGCGAAGATAGCCATTATCACTAAATAGGATAGAGAATACGCACAAGAAATCTTAAGAAATAGATGAATTAGGTGCTGCAGCAATGATGGAGGAGGCCCATTCCCATGGCAATTATCGAGCGAGGTGGCGCAGTGGTTAGCACAGTGGACTCGCATTCGGGAGGCCGACGGTTCAATCCCGCGTCCAGCCGTCCTGATTTACTTTTTCCTTGATTTCACTAAATCGCTCCAGGCAAATGCCGGGATGGTTCCTTCGAAAGGGCACGGCCGACTTCCTTCCCCAACTTTCCCTAAACCAATGACACCGATGACCTCGCTGTTTGGTCTCTTTCCCCAAAACAACCCAACCCAACCTATGGCAATTGTTGATGAAGTTACTGTACTTATAGCTGTCCGTGCAGCACATGCCTCATGTTCTGCAGCCAGTGTAACAGGAAATGTGTCCCCCCTGGTCAACAGTTTAAAAGATTTTGCGGTGCATGTGACACTAGTATTCCTAGAAGATTCAGAATGTGCATCAAACGAAGCCTCCAGACTGACTCTCACCTTCGCATATGCGCATGCATGAAAATGGATGACTTGTGGCTGTGGATGGACGAGGCACAATTTACTCCACACGCTGCCACGAATGCACAGCAATGTCGCATATGGGGTTTTACTCCGCCACATATTGTGCAGGAACATCCACTGCACTAAGGCTATGTAAGTGTGCGATGCGGTTTCACAAGATCCTTCATTCTTTGTCCTATTTTCTTCCAGGAGATGACACCTCGCCGACCTGTTACATATACAGTGACATATGCAGCGAAAGTGTTTAAACTCAGAAGAGTGTTCCTGGAGCAGTTCTGGACGTGCGGGGTGTCGCATCGTCCTGCTGAAATTTCCCAAGTCCGTCGGAGGGCACAACGGACATGAATAGATGCATATGATCAGACAGGATGCTTACGTACGTGTCACCTGCCAGAGTCGTATCTAGACTATCAGGGGTCCCATTATAACTCCAACTGCACAAGCTCCACACCATTACAGAGCATCCACCAGCTTTAACAGTCTCATGCTGACATGCAAGTTCCATGGATTCAAGGTGCTGTCTCCATATTGGTACACTTCCATCCACTCGATACAATTTGAAACGAGACTATTCCAACCAGGCAACATGTTACCAGTCATCAACAATCCAATGTCGGTGTTGACGGGCCCAAGCGAGGAGTAACGCAGTCGCAAGGGTGCGCGAGTGAGCCTTTGGCTCTAAAAGCCCATATCGATGATGTTTCTTGGAACGGTTCGCCTGCTGACACTTGTTGATTGCCCAGAATTGAAATCTGCAGCAATCTCCGGAAGAGTTGCACTTCTGTCTCGTTGAACGATTCTCTTCAGTCGCCGTTGGTCCCGTCTTTGCAGGATCTTTTTCCGGTCACAGCGAAATCGGAGATTTGACGTTACCGGATTCCTGATATTCACGATACACTCGTGAAATGGTCGTATGGGAAAATCCCCACTTCATCGCTGGCTCGGAGATGCTGTGTCCCATTGCTCGTGCGCAGACTATAACACCACGTTCAAACTGACTTAAATCTTGATAACTTGTCATTGTAGCAGCAGTAACGGATCTAACAACTGTGCCGACTCTTGTTGTCTTATATAGGCGTGGCCGACCACAGTGCCGTACTCTGCCTGTTTACATATGTCTGTATTTGAATACGCATGCCTATACCAGTTTCTTTGGCGCTTCAGTGTAATTACAGTTCTGGCGGGGGGGGGGGGGGGATGGCGATTAAAATTTCGTTATTGACTGAGTAATTTCAGTACAGAAAACAACCATTCGTACCGATGGGGAATGGCGTGAGTTCTTGACGGATATTGGATATTTCCAACTTAATGTAACTTTTGAAGTGGCGATCGCAATATAGCATCCCCAGGGGAACTAAAACAACAGGATGTGGTGTTGGCTCGAAGGATTACAAGAAGATGGTAGTATCGGTCGGCGAGGGGTTCTGCGACTAAATGGATGACCACAGCTAGGATACGCATGCTGGTTACAGGCTTAGTCTGAGTGTCGCCACGAACCATCGAGAACAGATTACTAGAATACATATTGAGATTGTGAGTTGTGATCCGTCGTTTATCGATAATGGCAGAGACCTGCATGGTGTAGAGAGAGAGTCAGCTAGATCGCTGAGCGAGATTTGGTGCTGTTCAGTGATCCGTCTCGTTTCTCTTTCCGGCAGCCAGATTGACGAAAGCTTATCCGTGGACAACCTGGTGAAAGTTTGCATGACGAAGTGATTCTCGAGACCTATAGTCCTCCAGCTCGATGAGTCATGAGGTGGGGAGTTATTGGATATAACAACAATACGGATTCGGTAATTATTGATAGTATTATTAAAAGTATTTGCAAAATCTTGTTCTGACACTCTTCATGTCTAGGCTGCACATTTCAGCAAGCAAACGCAAGAGCTCACATTGCATTTTACACAAGGAACGCCTCGGGGGACGGATAGGTCCTTACATGGACTGCTCGGTTTCCTAATTTGTCACCTCTGAAGCATATCTAGGATACGTTGTGAAGACATATACGTTCATACCAGATTTCATCTACCAGTCTTCAAGAACTGGCACAGCACGTCTTCAAGCAGATCAAGAGATTCCACAAAATGACATTCGGAGTTTGTTCGCGTCAATGCCACAACGAGCACAATGGTGTATTTATGCATACATGACACTGATGTTGACGACGGAAATCAGTCTCGAATGGAACTACAGTTTATTCGTTTTAAAATTTCCAAAACGTTTTGTAAGTATCGGACTGTTGATTCATGGTGTAGCGTTTTGCATTTCGGTCCACAGAGGAAGAGTGACAAATGTGGAATAAATATTTCGTCCATAGTATCACATTCTGAGTTACTCAAAATTGTTTTGTCATTTTGTATGTCACTAATAGCCAATGTTGCTCAGATCCATAAAATGTACAAGTGTAGAGGAAACTTCAAAATGTTCTTGTTTGCCAGAATTAGCAAGTGCAAAAGAGTGGTGCATGTTGTAATAATCTATGTCGGCCGGCTGGTCACCCTCTATGCATCTCCGATGGTAGCAACACTTTTTCCAAAAAAATGGTTCAAATGGCCCTGAGCAGGCTCTGAGCACTATGGGACTTAACATCTGTGGTCATCAGTCCCCTAGAACTTAGAACTACTTAAACCTAACTAACCTAAGGACATCACACACATCCATGCCCGAGGCAGGATTCGAACCTGCCACCGTAGCGGTCGCACGTTTGCAGACTGTAGCACCTAGAACCGCTCGGCCACCCCGGCAGGGCGTGAGCGTAAGCTACGATTGAGGTTGGACATGGTGAGTTGATGTTAGTGAAGAATGTCTTTAAGGCGGTAGAGACGCCATTATCAACACCTCACTGAGTGTGAACGATATCAAGTAAAATGACTACGAGAAGCTGGGTGTTCCTTTTGTGATACTGCAAAAGACTTAGCAAGGATGTAGCCACTGTACTTGGCTACTGGCAGCGGTAGTCGCGAATGTACGATCGCACGAAGGCCGACCTGCGAACGGTCACGTGACACTACCGCGAAAGAACACCATCGTGTTCGGCGCATGATTGTGGCTCAACGTACTGCATCTACAACAGCAATCTGAGGAGCAGATGGCACCACAGTGACACAATGAACCGTTACAAATTGGTTAGTTCAAGGATAGCTTCGATCCAGACACTCTGTAGCATGCTTTTCACCGACCCCAAACCACAAGCTGGTTCTGTCTCGGTGCCAGTAATGGTCGTGTGTTGGTTACCTGCCTGCGTGCTAGACGCAGTGAACCGGAGCCTGGAATTATCGTCTTGCGTGCGACTTCGTATGACAGCAGAAGCACCCTCGTGGTTTTCCCACGAATCCTCTCTGACAGTTTGTACATTAGTCTGGTGATTCCACCTGTTGTCCTGCCATTCGTGAACGGCATTCTAGGTGGTGTTTTCCAACTATCCAACTAGATAACGGTCACCCACATACCGCTTTTGTAAGTCAACAAGCTCTGCAGAGTGTCGACATGTTGCCTTGACCTGTTCGATCACCAGATCTGTCTCTAATCGAGCACATATGGGATACCATCGGGCTACAAAACTAGCGTCCCTGTATTGTCCGACCTAGTTCAACAGGCATGGGACTCCATCCCACAAACTGACGTGCTACACCTGTATATTACAATGTATTCGCGTTTGCATGCCTGCATTCAGTAGTCTGGCGACTAGGCCGGTTTCAGTGTACCAGCATTATACATTTGCAATGGCTTACCTCGCAGTAGTATTAACCTGTGATCTTGCAATTATAGCACTTAAATGTGTTACCTAGACAGTTTGCACCAGCATATATTTAAAATGATAAGGACTGCCGAGAGCAGCCTCACAAACAAACGTAGAATTACGCCCGATTAGATAAAAGTCTTATCCGATACATCTACCTAATAGCAATATGTGTTGAAGACGTCCCCTGAGTCAGACAGCACGACCTTAAGGGAGACCCTTGGTGCCACTTGGAGCCTGGTGCTGTGTGTTGGCAAACTGCTGAGTAATAGGCCAAGCCGTTCACTTTCGTAATATATCACTAGCCCTATTGGCATCTCTCCATCGTTCAACTTGACATAAATCTTGACAAATGGCTCTAAGTACTATGGGACTTAACATCTGAGGTCATCAGTCCCCTGGACTTAGAACTACTTAAATCTAACTAACCTAACGACATCACACACATCCATGCCCGAGGCAGGATTCGAACCTGCGACCGTAGCAGCAGCACGGTTCCGGACTAAATCTTGACAGAAATGGTACATTCCGCGACCATTGCAGACCATCAGCACGACGTAATTTGTGAGAATATTTCGACACAAGGCTTCTATGCTTTTGGTTTTCGCAGTTTTCCGAAAATCTCCTCAACATCCCAGTCATTATGGACGGGGAAATAGCTGACTTAGCCTATTTATAAAATCATTCATCTCATTTGATTAATGGAGTGGGAGGAAAGCCAATGTTTGGCTGCCCTGATCGAGATCTGAATCCTACGCCAAGAGAATATGGGCTCAGTGTATTAATTACCGCACCACATCGCTCCGTGAAAAACGATATTGTCAAGCACACACTTCTGAACAAGAAACAGCTTTATAACTTCTATGTTCCTCTCATTCAGAAGCACTGACAGTAATGGAAGCAAAAGGATGTTGTCGTCGAAAGTAGGGAGACGATGTAGGAATTTAAGTTTTTGTTAAGGAACGGTGTTAGCAGTTGTACATATACGGAGAATTTCCAACGATCTATGAATCCTATAGTGTGGATCATAAATTAGGTTAGTTTTACACCTAGAATCGCTTAAAAATGATTATTCCCCACATAGGATCTGACAATACATGATCCACTGAGTACCTTCACGACGGGAGGTCTCGAACTGTAAGCCTAAATATTGGTGCACACTCCAGTATCAGGAATGTCCTCGGACACTCTGTCAATACTGCAGATTTTGAAGAAATTCGAATTACGAAACTGCTTACTGCAGTTAGGAATGTCAGAGCCCATCGGTAGACAAGATGTGAAAATGATTTGTTAGTTGTTAATACAGTGATGGGAAAGAAGAGGAAATCACTCTTCATGAGACTTTCTTTAGAGTACATATTAAATGCTACTTTCCCTTCCTCACCGATAATATGGTTCTCGAATCTGAACTACTGAATTAACGAAGTTGCTCTATGTGTAGGGAATTCAGCGTAGCTCTGGGAATTATTTAGCGAACATTACTGTTCGGAATGTATTTCACTGGTAGCTCCTGTAATCAGTTTATAACACAAGCTGACAAGTACGCTTTCTGGAATGGATGAAGAATAGGTACGCCGAAAATACGATTTCGTGCATACAAATGGCACATTATCCAGCTGCAAGACGCAAACTTGCTACGCTGGGATTTATCAGTTTTCCATAACATTAACGAACCATAGGAAAATTTAATTTAAACTCAGATCAAGAATTTCTCATAACATGAACGTCAGTGACAACATTCTCTTTAAATCATTTTAGACAGCATGACCTAATCAACATCGAACTAACGGATCTAATTTAATCCCTTACGAAGAAACAAAATTGTGGCTATTGGATTTTCGATGGAGGAAAAGAAGGAGAAAGATATTCAATAATAAATACATATCAAACAGGAAGCAATACTATTTCCGAGAGCTAGGTTGAATTATCGTAATATGCAACGCTACAAGACATCGGTGAATGGAAGTGTTAAAAGTAGATACGTTACAGTTTACCACTGCTATTATTTGGACAGTACTCTAAAAGCTGTATCAGTTTCTATAGCAAGTCGCGAGAATGTATCTTTCCTCGACACCTTATCAACTACATTCTCCAGCACATATCTAGCATTCTATTTCATTAATTGTGTGTTCACGGTTAGAGTTGAAGGTCAGCGTAGACAGAACTCTTCACTTTTTTGTATTTTTGTTATTCCTAGCGTTAGATCCCCATGGAGCTGCAGCTCTTGCACTGAATTTGGCCATAAATACAAGAATGAAATTCAGCTTCATGAACTATCTTTCTTAGAAAGAGAAACTCCTTCCGCCAACAGTAAGGTCAGGAAGGTTTTAATCTTCACAATATGAAACAAAATATCCAAGAAAGTGCGAAAGAATAATTCACTTTTGCGTACGAATCACAATATTAGTCGACCACGGTATTTCTCAGACAAGAGTTCTGGAATATGAAATAGTTCAGATCAAAATTCAGCAACAGGCTTTATGTTATTCAGCCATAAACGTATGGATCTACTTAAGCTATGCTAATCTACTTGCGAATGTGCTATCATTTTACAAGGTGAATACATTAAAGATCTATCAGAAATTCATAGCATTAACGCTCGATTTGACATTGTAATAATGTCGGAGACGACATATTACCTGGAACAACAGCTGAATGGAATTGACAGTGCATCAAAAAGGTCGTAAAACGAACAGCAACAAACGTAAAACAGGAGTAATGTTGATGAATTAAATCAATCAATGCTGAGGGAAGAAGATTAGTAAATGTGACTCTAAAAGGACTATATGAGATTTCTTAATTGGGCCGAAGGTTAACTAATGTTGACCGTGTTAGAGAGGACGTAAGGCGCAGCTTAGCAATAGCATGCAAAATATTTTTATCAGAGAGAAGTTTGTTAACACGGAATAAAAATTTAAGTGTTTGGGAGACATTTATCTAAGTATTTGGCTGCAGCGTGGCGTTTTATACAGGAGGAACGTAGATGATTAACTCTTCAGAACAGAAAGGAGCAGAATTCTATGAAATGTGGTGCAGAAGAATGTAGACGATCGAATGTGTAGATCGGAGAACTAATGAGAAGATACTGAATCAAAATGGGTAAAAAAGAAATGTATGACACAAGTTGATTAAAAGGAAGGATCGGTTAGTATCAGAAATCTTGAGGCATCGAGGAATCGACAGTCGAGGGGAGGACTGTAGAAAGCTTGACTACAGTAAGCAGGTTGAAATCGATGTAGGGTAAAGTAATAAAGAAAAGACGAAGAGGCTCCTTCAGGATAGAATAGAGTAGAGAGCTGCATCCAGCTGTCTCCGGACTGAACACCACAACAACAATAACAACAACAACACCAACCCTAAGGACTTCCTGTCTGTCAAAGATTAAGCATCGTCTCTTTGCAGCTGGAGAGGCACATGAGAATTATTCCTAGATAATCACCAAGCAAGGTGGTTAGCACAGTGGAGTCGCATTCGAGAGGACTACAGTTCAAACCTGCGTAGGGCAATCCTGATTTATGTTTTCCGTGATTTCCCTAAACCGCTTCAGGCAATTTACGGGATGGTTCCATTGAAAGGGCGCGGCCGACTTCCTTCCCCATCTTTCCTTAATCCGATGGGACCGATGACGTGCTGTTCGGTCCCCTCCCCCAAATCAACCATCACCCAACCAACCTGGATAATCATTGTTGTAGACGGCTGACACGTATTTTTCTGTTATTTTAATTCCAACTGTAAAGCTGTTTTTTTTTTTGAATTAAGAATCAAAATAGTAACAGTCCACTTATTCCTATTTTCTGACAAGTGTCTGCACTGTAGCTATTCCTGGCAGAACGGAGTGAGTGCAGGGGGCTGTCAGTATCTGACGTGCCGCGTGCCCGTGGCAGGGGCGCTGCGTGAGGCGTCGGCTGTGTGGTAATCCCCTTGTGAGGTTGTGGGTGGCCGGCTTCTCGGCGCGAGGCTTCCACCCACGCCGCCGCGCTAGGGCTTCCGCCAGGCAGCGGCAGCGTCAGGTAGCCGAGCACGCAGCAACAAGCGTTCTAGCCAGCGATATCGACTGCCCCGAAATAACCGTCCAGGCCGCCTCACTCACTCGCTCTTTTGTCTCATTCTGACGTCACTCATAGCCCGTGACTTCGATACGACTGAGTGACCGAGTTTGAAGCAGTGCTACTTTACGTAACTATAAATTACTGGATGTAACAATTACCAGTACAGTGTAGTTCATGAACTCGACACGGCATTAAAATGTTTCTACATATAACTCAGGTACCGGGTTGCTTTGATTATAGTACAGTTACTTACGGAGGTC
The DNA here is from genome assembly GCF_021461385.2 of Schistocerca piceifrons. Classification (NCBI taxonomy): domain Eukaryota; kingdom Metazoa; phylum Arthropoda; class Insecta; order Orthoptera; family Acrididae; genus Schistocerca; species Schistocerca piceifrons. The sequence goes on from NC_060138.1 coordinate 304,338,232, forward strand.
CAATGTGGGCTGCAATTATCGTATGTCAGTGAAACTTGGTATATATGCTAATGCGTTAATGCAGAACTGATTAACATTGGAAAAATGGGGGTTGCAAATTTGGTCACCAGGTGCAAATCTGACGTTGTTCAGTATAACAACACCTCCGCTATGGCGTAAGTGGTGATTAATAACAAAATATTCATTACGCCTTTCTCACTTGTTTAACCTTTACTGCCCGCGGCCAGTTCCTAATCCATTACGTATGGAAACATTTCTATGCCTCTTTCTTGCATTCACATCGCCAGATTTGCACCTGGTGGCGAAAACTGGAACTATTTTTTCAGCCTAAATCGGTTCTGTATTAACGCATTAGACAATCTACTGAGTTTCGCTGTCATGCAATAATTATAGGCCACTCTGGAGCTCTGTGAGCTGCAGCACTTTAATTATAAGCACCTAGTATTGTACCTCAGTTATATAACAAATTTCATAAAACACCTAAAATGCACACAGGCCCTTCTACACTGTAATTGTAAGTGTCTTCGGCCCTCCTGTCTTCTCGATGCCTACCAGTTGACATAATAAGAAACAACTGTAATATCATGATTTCCGATTGCTTTCAGTCTATATTACAGACCAAATTTTTTACATAGTACCTTAACAGTGACCACTGACGTATTCTACGAGCCTACAGCGCTACAAACATAACGACAATCCAGCTATCTCCTTCATTATCTGAGATTTCCCTCAGAAACGACACGCTCATTTCCGATCATTTTTATTTTCCACAAAGTCGCTTACAGGATGACCAACCTTGCCAGGGTAGTGGCAGGTAGTACTGGCTAGAGTAGCCAACAGCCAGAGTGGCAATGTATGTCCTGACAAGCTAGTGCTAATCATAACTTACGCAGCAGACATAGCCCCTGAACAGCTAAATATGATCATATTCAATAAAAATCACAATGTGGAAGCCAAAAAATTCAAAAAAAGTGGGCCAGTTATCATAAGAAGACAGAACGTGACATTGAATTTCATGATAAGTATAACTTAGTAATACCAAGTGTGCATAGTATCCTAAAAACGGTCACTTATGAGAGTGTACATAGGGGGACAAAGTTCAGTTCATAGTTACAACGACATGAAGTTTCCTACAGATAGTATACGGTGGCCTTGACAGGTTTCTGACTGGAGGATTCCAGAGGTACAGGACGTAGGATGCAACGTAGTCGAACTGGGGCCTCCGTAAGTAGCAAAAGCGTTAATTGAACTGATAGACATTAGACACTTTACAATATACTATCAATTCCGTGTTTGTTGTGATTGTTCTTCGATGCTGAACTGCCTCCAATATTAGAGACAAAGATACATAAAAGTGCAATACATAAAATCTGCTCTGCACCAAGCACTGTCACGTATTCAGTCAGAGTCATTATGGTGTATAGTTTGAATGTCGGAACTGGTCATGGAACCACGAGACAGACACCGCACGGCCGGTGACATGAAAAAAGTATCGCTGCAGTTTCAGAGGAGAGTGCCGACAGGTACGTCAAATAGTATAGACTGCCTCTATAGGTAGAGAATAAGTAAAGCAGTTTTAAGGAATGATAAAAGCGCCGCCTAATCTTGATTGCACTAGGAACTTCATATATGCCAAGGGGTACTGTGTAATAAACTGACTTACTTGTTTCTAGCGACAGTGTGCCACTCCACCGTTGGGGCCAGCTTACTTTGGCAGTTACATGATGCTACCAGTTTTTACGTTTCATTGCTGCAACTTTTCGTGTATTCTGAGGTGAACGTGTTTCGATTACGTAAAGCACCTCAATAAAAGTAGTAAGGGATACAGCAATGAGGCGCAAATGATGTTTATTACATGTCTAGATTTGGATAACTGTGTGATCATTTTCAGCGCTGTAAATTTTAAGACTAACATGACATGAATAGCTCAGTTGGGATTAAGTGCCTGTATAAGTGTTTTTAGTGTTTTGATTTACATTTACTGCACTGAAGATGGCCACACAGTGGCCGGAATCTAGATGTGCAATAAACATAATTAACGACTAATTGTTGTACCCTTTATTTCTTGAAATGAGTACAATCGCAGGGCACAACTGTTTCCTATGAAATCAAACCTGGCCCGTTCATAAAATCTTTACAATGTGTTCATTTTTCTTACGATTTAAAATGAATGGCCAAATATTACGCGAAGGGTTGTACCATTTGAAGATGAGACGTGTAGGGAGCCAGAATCCTGCACCTAGATGAGGATCGTGGGACAAGCGTAGACACGGAACGCGTGGCCGTGGCAACACTTGGCGACCTTTTACACAGGATGATAATGTATGTAAGACGCCTCTGTCGTTGCATAACGGAGATTACACAACACTTTATGATTGCGAGGTGCTTGGGTGAATGTTCTGCATTACATGGACAACAGTCCCCTAGGCGCAATCCGTCGCACGGGACGGTCACAAAAGTTTGACCAGCGGACGTCATGTCACCTCCGCAGAGTCATACAAGGAAATCGACGGTCTGCTGTGAGCCACATATCTTCAGATTTCGATTAGAACTGTACCGCATTGGATTGAGCAATCGACGAACGACTCCTTTCCCTTGCTGACTCCCCCTCACAGAGAGCCAGTGTCTGGCATGAGCTCGCAAATATCGTCCGTGGACCCTGTAGCGTGATCTGATCAGGCCGGGCCTCAACTGCGAGCAGCTGTTTGAGTTTGTGGCGTACACTCTATGATATTATCGACCATACATGTGAACATAGCTGAGTCGAGGCAGGAAGTGCATCAGTAATTGACTATACAGTACTCATGTGGTCATAAATATGTCCTCTATGCATCTTCAGGGACCAATGACAGGTGCACATTTTGTGGAAATTCTTGCAGATGATCTGCACCCTTTTCTGTCGTATAGAGTAGCGTCATGCATCTTCCGCGTTTCAATTAGACAAGGGGACGTGGTTGCACGCAGGTGGCTCTATGTACACCTTGTCTTCTTGAACAACACCGCCACGCTTCCCCCCAGCCCTCACCCCTCTCTCCTAAACCCCGTCCCTAATTACTCGATCTTAACACAACTGAGCATTTGTGGGATGTCTTTGACATTGCAACCATAACCATTTACTTTCGAACAGTGTCGGCAGTGGGCCAGTAGTTCTCCAGAACTATTACACACCTCCATTTATCGGTGCGTTACTCATATTCTGTGGACTGCTGGAGTAGCTACTAACACCATATTCAGTATCTTTCCTTCATTTCTGCTGTTCCTCGCATTTTTAGTTTGGGGGACACAGAAAACTAGCGATAGCACCATAAATATTGGTTTGAGCGAGGAATTTGTACATAAGTTTTCGAGTCATTTCAGCACTGTGGCTACTGCCACGTCAGCGACATTTCCACAAGGATTAGTGCTGGAAAAAACGGGACCTTAATTTCATCAAGTGTGGTGGCCACACAGAGCAGCAAATAAACTGTCGGGCGTTGGCAGTCTGGTGGCTAGGTACACGCCCCTGAGAAGCAACTTTTCGTGAATAGCAATGGACAATTTTTAGGATGGGAATTCAGTTTTAATACTATGTTTATTAGTCGTGCGTCGTTGTCTGCGCCACATACATGAAGGGAAATGATGAGCCCACTCTACACTAAATGACAAGGCAAAGTTTGACTTCCTACATTACAAATTGTAGGAATAACGCGATATAGTTTTTGATTACTTTCGAATGTCAGTTATTTCATTCGAAAATCTGTTATATTTAGTTGAAACTGACATCTCTCATCTCTAAAGCAAATACAGCGATTGTTCTTTTGGACTATTCTAGTAGTTATCGAAGAAGGGAATTATTGTTTCATATTCTTGGATACGAAAAGATATGGTCAGAAAAAAGATTTAATGTGTTCACATCAACAGATCCAAAGAAAAAACATTACCTATAGCCACTAAATTTGCCTCAATCGGAACCTCTTGCGAACTGTCGTACCCGAACACGCCTTCCATTTCTATTGGTTACTGATGAGGCATAAGCACTATGTGAAAACCTGTTAAGAAATTTTCAAGAAAAATCTTGAAGACAGTTCCTCAGCTACAGATTATCAAGAGCTCATTTTCTCAAAGTGAAATTTGCATTTTAACAAGTAAATAGCAGATCTCGCACCGATGATAAATGTGGGTGTTGAATTTGCCGACATTACAGCTGCACTATGTTGCATACTTCACAGTCATATTTACATTGTCGACAGCCATAACTAGGTGACACTCTGTCATTTCCGTGACAGGTATATCTGCATGTGAAACGAGAAGTAACACAAGCTGAAAGTTGGTCAGAGACCACTTCGGAGACTATTTATGTTCGAGTCATGGAAGAGTGCCTTGGTAAAACTCCTGTAATGAGTGAGTCTTAAATGGTCGTCCTAACCTGTACATGGCGAAGACCAAACTTCTAAACAGAAATTCTCTCAATACATATGTGGCATACAGCAAACCAGTGCTTAACATTATTGGTTAAAAACAGTCTTGGTTGCAATTTTATTTTTTTATTTTTCAATGACGCTTTTCGCATTGTTTAGGCATCTTCAGGTTATCATTTTAGGTGGACGCGAGTGACGCCAAGATCTGCATAACGCGTTCCCGTTCACAGGAGCGAGTAACAGGTAACCTGAGCCCCCATTTTATTCTGTTACTCGCTCCTGTGAGCTGGAGCGCGTTATGCAGATCTTGGCGTCACTCGCATCCACCTGGAAAGATAACCTGAAGATTCCTAAATAATGCGAAACGCGTCGTTGAAAAATAAAAAACTAAAATTGCAACCAAGACTGTTTTTAACCAAAACTTCTAAATAGATGTCAAGTAAAATGTACAACATTTTTTAATTCATTTTTGCAAATCCATTTTCACTCACGACCCCCACCAAGTACTATGACAACTGTAGGCGACGACAGAGTCTTCCTATTAATGGTTCCATGGTCTCGGGAGGTCGTATCGTAAATACATTGATATTTTTATACCTCCAGAATTAATCGCCCACGTTCCGGTCGGGAGTGCGTGACGGACTGAACACTACGTGAAAAATCTCAGGTAGCTGGAATTCACCGAAGAGCCGAACCTGTGCAGCTGCAGCGTGAATTCCAGCACTGTGTGGCAGCCCTCACTTAAACTCTGCAGTTCCCTTTCTACCACGGTTTTATCCAGCTCGAATCCCGCTGGGTAAATTGCACGAGAGGCCGTAGCTTATCAGGTGGTCGTTTGATTTCCTTCTCACTTCGAACAATTATTCTGTTTTGTTACTTACAGCTTCAACTTTCCACTCATGTCTGTTTCCCATCGGGGTATCCATATCCCTGCGCAGAACAAAACCCGTGTCGCCCACTGGCAGCAACCTGAGGCGTAACCCCTTCCGCGATCGCAGCGCCGTGGCATGACGGCGGCCGACACGGGCGGCGCCGGGTGATGCATATCTGGCCCATGCCGCGCCGCCGCGGAACTAAATGTTTATCAGCTCATTTGCATATCGCAGTCAGCGCGAAATCGAGTGCGCCGGACCGTGAAACGCCGGCGGACACCCACCACCAGCAATTTTTCGGAGCGTGCCGATGAGAGGTATTACCGCGCTCGCTGCTCACTACCAAACCACATGCAATACGGTACTTCCGCTGCTGGCGAATAACAGCAGGGACAACTCACACAGCGTCCAGTCGCTATACGTTGTGTTATAGCATAGTGCTGTCTTAGGACTAGCTGTAACGACAGCTATAATGTTGGAAGGGCAGACGTTGTGTGATGGACACAATTACACCTTGCAAAATGTTACTTGCTTCCAGCGCATTCGTACTCTATTTCGAGAACACCTGTCAATCCTGTGAGAAAACCAGAAAGCAGCAAAATAGTAAGCAATCTGTTTTATGAAATGTTAGCGGTTAACGTCACTAGTCCGCACCTTTATTTATATATTAAGTACATCATGCCCCACAGCTATTACCTACTCGACATAAGTTAATCTTCAACTACCAAGACCTACTGATATAAAATACTTGATTTATCTTCAGATACATTTAACATACCTGCAAATGATCTGAAGCTCCAAAGTGGTGATTTTGCACACACACACACACACACACACACACTTTCTGAGTTCTTATTAATGTTTTTTGCCCACGTCTGAATTTTTATATGGAACTGTAGTGCAATATGCAAAATGTTCTTACTTGAACAAGCTCGTGTATAGAAAAGCAGGATGTTAAGAAGCCCTTACGACGGAATGTAGACAAACTGTCTGCACTGTACGAATATTTGTAATAGGAATACGTACTCTGTTGAACTAAAACATTATGACCACTGTCACTCGCGAGACTGAATGCTGCCTGGTAGCTCTGAGGGCTCGTTACACGGTGAGGAAAGTATACAGGGTGATTTCGTGATGATGTCATAAGCTTCCGGGAATGATGGGGAAGGCTAAACGTATGAATCTGAGGTAAGGGACCCAGCTTCGAAAACGACAGAGTCAAGAGTTATGAGCGAAATTCGTTGTAATACCTCTGACAGTGGAATAAATGTACTGGAATTGTAATTGCTATGATTGTAAGGTAGGCAACTTTCAGAGGTGATGGTAAGGACCAAAACAGGAATATAAGTTCAGTAAATATTGGCTCTAAAATGCAGATCTTAAGAACTATGAGCGCTTGTTTATCTTCTATACCGTCAAATACAGCTCTTTTACTGCAAGTCACTTGGTATCAATATTTTTGGACGATGTAGTTTCAGCCAAAAGAAGAAAAAATTTGCTGTACATATAGGCCTTAAAATGAATAGCGTAAGAATTGTGGGCACCTGTTCAGTAGAAGAGATGTGCTTTACTTTAAGGAAGGTAAACAAACAGTCGTAATATGCCTTTAGAGCCCATGGTTACTGTACATTTTATTCTTGTTTTGGTCTATACAACCGCCTCCCTAAGTTGGCGAGCCTACAGTCTTAGCAACAAGAGTACCGGTACACGTATTCCACTATTAAGGCTATAATATCGAATTTCGCTTATAATTTTCGACTCTGTCATTTCTGAACCAGGGGATTTGCCGCAGATTGATACATTTACTGTTCTCCATCAACCGCCAACGTTTGTAACATTATCACGCAATAGCTCTGCATAATCCGAGCTGAAACGAACGATAAGTGTTGCAAATGAGAAATTCACTGACATAAGCGACTTCAACGAAGGACGGATTGTGATTGCTATGGGCTGGCCTTGCGCCTACCTAGCCAGCAAACTAAACCACATCCAAGTTACGCGGCCAGCACACTTCCTTATGTAAGGTACTCGAAGGTTGGTCGATCATCAGACGGCGACCAAAGCGCCAGAAGTGGTCGCTGACGCCACCAACCTCTTTCTTATGCGAGATTCGTGATAGGAAGCTAGGCCGAATGTATCCTGGCGCCGAGGGCGAATGTGGCCGGCACACTGGCCCTGAGCGCTAAGTTCCCGGCGAGTGGGCTTCGGGGCAAGGCACCGTACGCTTATTTCACTTCCACAATCAGGAACCCACTCAGGCCTTGTCGCCACGATGCTGTCACCACCCAAGCCAGCCTCATCGCTCTGGGTCCTGCAGTGTGGCCTGTCTAAATACTGAGTATTGGATTCGCACTTTTTTTTTATTGTCTTTAGTTCAGCTTCGTGGAAATCAAAAATACTTATTTGGAACTTAGACTCTGACTGTTCCCCAATGCACTTCTGTTTGACGTTGGTGGTGTTTATATCGCACTTTATCCTTATTATAAATGTGTTGTGAACACTGAACAGACTTAGTTATTATAACAAGTGAGGGAAGAACTTTACTGAGACGCGGTTTCGCCTGGAGCGTGTTAAGAACCTATGATCAGAGTTGTTTTGTATCTTTAGTGTTCCAAGGCTTCATACAGTACTTTCTTTTTCTTATTACTAGAAAGCTGCACTGTTTTTGTGTTCTAGTTAATTTTGGAATTTCTTGAACTAAGGTGGCTTAGAATCTTAAGACTTTGTTTTCTCCTTCCAAGGGTTGAAGGACTATTTGGGCTTAACCAAACAAACTTATTTCTGTTCATTAGCCTCAGGATTGGTCTTTAATTAGCTGAATTATGTTTCTCTGTCTTCAAATAATCTTTTATTCGTTTGATACACCTGGCTGTTTATTTGTGGACCACTTGTGGCGGACTTATCAGTTATGGCCCGGCGAGAGGGAACAAGAGCCGGCCGCTATGGCCGACCGGTTCTAGGCGCTTCAGTCCGGAACCGCGGTGCTACTGGGATCGCAGGTTTGAATCCTGCCTCTGGCATGGATGTGTGTGATGTCTGTAGGTTAGTTAGGTTTAAGTAGTTCTAAGTCTATGGGACTGATGAAGGCAGATGTTAAATCCCATAGTGCTTGGAGCCATTTGAACCATGTTTTTGGAACAAGCATTTTCGAAACATTGTTACTGGTCGGCTTTTTCTGTGCTGCTGTCGTTAGCATCTGTGGAAAGTGATTAAGTTCCGTGAAACCGGGAGTTGTCGACGAGGTGTCGGACGCACACGTCTCATCAAAGAACGTGCTGAGTGCTCAACGTGACGGACTGCCGTCCTAAGGGGCCCGGGTTCGATTCCCGGCTGGGTCGCTCAGGGACTGGGAGTTGTGTTGTCTTCATCCACATTTCATCTCCATCCGGCGCTCAGGTCGCCCAATGTGGCGTCGAATGCAATAAGACCTGCACGGAGGTGGCAGGACCTGCCCCGCAAGGGGCCTCCCGGCTAATGACGCCACACGCTCATTTCCATTTCTATCACAGAACGTGGTGCTCGGAGGATTCCAAGCTGTGTAGAGCACGATAAGCTTCCAGGTTAAGTTATCATCTGAAGCTACGATGTATGACACATCTCCCAGAAGGGTACAATAATGGCGCGGGGAGCAGCGTTTCGTAGCAAGCCGTTCAGAGCACATAGCTCCGCAACAGCCGACCACTACCATTTCTCTCGTTGAACCAAGGAAATTGTAAATTACCATTCACGTGGACACAGGCTTATAGAGACTGGACCGTGTATCAATGGAAACATGTCGGCTGCTAGGATGAATCACGTTTCTTGTTAACCAAGATAATGGTTGTATCCGGATACACCAACATACAAGCGAAAGACTGTGCGATACGTGCACCGCGCTAGGCGCGCAAATATGTGTATGTGTATGCGTGTGTGTGTGTGTGTGTGTGTGTGAGTTGGATTGGGGAGGGGGGGGGGGAGGGGGCGATCAATATTATGCTATGGTAGTAATCGAAGGTACCGTGATAGTGGTGGACTACGTTGTGGATCACCTAGAGCTTTTCATGCCTACTGCCTTCTGCGACGGCATCTTCTAGCAGGCTCACCGTCAACGTTACAAGTCCGGAACCGTGACCTGTGCATAAATATCTGGCACCACATATCTTCGGAAACCTCCCTAGGACTCATCGAATCCGTGTCACACACAAGCACTTGTCTATTGCGTTCCAAATATGGATTAACACGCTGCTCAGCGCATGATCATAATGTTTCGATTTGGCATTGTAATTACAAAGTTAAGCACCCTCTGATGTTCTGATAGCAGGTAATTCTTTATCGTATACTACCTTACATATCTCGTGCAGTATAGTTTGTCTGATTGTGAATGACAAACGTACACACCTGTTATCCGTCCGTTCTTCTGCTTAAGCCCTCATTCGGTGCTTTTGACAGCACTGCTTTCATTCGCAAGTTACTATGTCTCACGGAGTAACTCGGAAGTAATTTTCGACATTATAAAGCAATATCCGTAGAATCCTTCTTGAAACTAAATATGACAATGAAGTTTCGTTCTTAAGCCTTTGCCGGAAGCGAAATCCGATTTAATAAAGTCCTGTTATTAAATAGCTCGTTCCTTTACCACTGTGCTGCGTGGAAAATGAAACACCGGGAATGATAAGAAACGGTCCAGATTAAAAACCTCGTATCAAACAGTGATTCCACGGAACTCGATACTGAGTTCAGAAGGCTATTCCCTACTGAGATACTACCGTCCTTAATGTGATATTCATGTAGTACATGAACTTATTGTGTGCTGTTATCACACAATAAGTTTGATTTCATCAGTTGCATCTATTTTTCCACACGCACGCTACAAACAATTAAGTTCAAATATCTACTGTTATTTACAACGCTATGGTAAATTAACAATGGCAGAAGGTAAACTTTCCTGTACATAAATTTCTAAATCTCTTAAACCATAAAATATGAAGTTACATTTTCTTCTGTATTTCGCAAAGCAATCGTTACAAACCTCTTAGTAAAAAGGTAGCTTAAGGCTTAGCTTTAACAGTTGAAGGTGCGCTACGCAAGATGCCGGAAGTTCTGAAATGCAAACGATAAAGCGCTGTCAACGTCGTTGTGTCACAAACTGTAATGGGACAATGTCTGCAATCAAGCGTTAAAAACTTTCTCCAGAAGAGGAAATAGTGTGCAAAGTTCGTTCTGAACATCTTGACTCATAAACAGAAATAACGAACACCTCTTTTCTGATAAAGTTTAGTATTATCATTATGAACGTCCCAAAAAACGACAATGTGCTGAAACTGGCATAAAGGTCGAAACAGTGGGAAAATAACCGACATTCAAGTCAATGTGATGTGTGACTTCGTCAACATCCCGAAGAAAGTATTTTATGACAGTTTCATTTGGTTCTCTTAACATTTTGTGCACTTTACTCACGCAGGAGTTGACTGTGTAGAAGACCACCATCCTAACGTTTAATTTTTATTAATATTGTCCCGACACTTTCTGGACTCACAGTGTGCATATCTCAAGACTAACAACACAGCGCACAAAAATTGTTGGGCTTTTATTAAAACCGCCCAAAATATTGATGTAAAATAGATTTTCGCACTTGCTATTGGTCAGTAGTCATATAATGTGACACCCATCTTGCAGGCATCGATCAAATACTAATAATCCTTATGTCACCTGTACCGTCACCGTCCATCTGGAACAAGTGTCTCAGACACTTTTAGACGGCGTTCGTTCTCTACAATTTGGTGGCATTTCTCGATGTATCCATATTTAATTTCTGGACTGTGCGGCTGGTCCCGGAGAAAGTTCGAGTCCTCCCTCGGGCGCGGGTGTGTGTGTTTGTCCTTAGGATAATTTAGGTTAAGTAGTGTGTAAGCTTAGGGACTGGTCACCTCAGCAGTTAAGTCCCATAAGATTTCACGCACTTTTGTTTTGTAATTTCTGAGCATCCTACACATAATAATTACACTTAATTTGATCTCAACTGCCTATTCATCAACTTATAAAAATGAAAGAGAGTAGCTACTCCTTATAAACCTCTTTCGTATCTCCATGATTCTCCATTGTCGAAAAAACATCGAAAACGAAGATTTTTACTACATTACATAATTACAGATTACCTATTTGATCAAAATACATACAAACTCGTTACTTTAATAACTGTCTACTTAAAATTGTTCCGCTGATGAAACTGACGTCTGAACATGTGACAATGTGTGACTCTTGAATCTTTGGTGGCTGAACATTATATTTCCGCCGGCCATTCCACAGATTACACGAAACTTGAGAAGTAGCACATAGCATCATCCTATTGAGACTCAGTTGTCAAGGAAGCTGTGGAGATACAACTGACAGAATACAACATCAGCAGAGACAAGTGCTTCCCTTTCGACAGTTTTTTGGAACCTTTTATTGCACGGCTGCACTCCGAAATAAATTTTTTTCTACAGTTTCCTTGCTAACAATTTAAATTAGTAACCACCTATTTAATAAGCACGGTCAGTTACAACTGTTATATGTTTAGACTAGGTGACAGCAGCATATCTATGACGCATAAGTATCATTTTATGGCGCTGCTGTCCTGCCGCTTGTGGTATGTGTGACTCATCCGCATTTCACTCCACACTATAGCTTTGTATTACGTGGTTTTAGCATTTAAGCCTATAAACAGGCACGATTGGACGGCCAAAACAGAGTCATGGATTCGACAGAAGGAAAGATCAGCTAACTAGGCTGCACACCGGGAAAATGAAGTAATATGTGACAAAATATCAAAAACCTTATATCCGCGCCACATCTGTATCATGTCGATATGTTTCCTTCTTACCACTGGACATTCACATAAGCAGGAACACCATCCCCTTTACTCAATTTTCTTACCGTGCCTGTAATTTCTTGCTAAATATCTACACCTGTCAAATTGTTGAGGATTATTAGTGTCCTCAATTCCAAATTTTTACAGTCACCATCGTTTTCTTCCTTTTAGCGACAACGTAAGATAGCGAATGGTGAAATACGAAACAGCCAGCGTATCCAAACAGACACAAATCATGAATGTTAGACGGTAGCTGAAATGGTTTTCTCAAAAATGAGAGAGTTACCATTAGTTACTTTCCACGAAGCGAGCTAACCGTGACCGAGATATGGCCTAGGAGAATGGAGTGGAGGCATTTCCTGTGAGATGCGGCTGACGCAGATAAACTGGGTACATCCGGAAGACGGATTGTCGCGGAGTTGGTCTCATTAATCTGGAGTTGCAGACATGTCATGTTGCCGCCGCCTCCTGGAGAATCTGGTGCGTAGCGTGGAGAGCTGGGGCGGACGACAGTGAAAGAACTCCGAGTCTTTGGCGCCGTTTATTGGTTATTTATGTAGCTGTCACAGAAAGGAGCGCAACGTCGAAGCTGCCGTGATAGTTCGAGGAAGGGATGCCTGAGTGCAGAACTTGCAGGGAAGAGTTTCTGCTGCTGCTGTCGTGATGCATTGAAAGTTATATATCTCAGGACGTTTCCCTAACAAGAATATCTGCTTTAGCTTTCCACATGCAGTAATGCTGAAGCTCAGTTTACGGAGGGAGTTGCTACGAAACAGGGAGCTGCAAGTCAGGTCTCTTGTCTCAGAGCAGGTGGAAACATGTGCTGATGTTGCAAAGGGCTACTTTCGAAGCACTGCCAGAGACATTCTTGCTAATGAACTTTGCGATCAACCACTATGACCACCTTACACCATAATTTGTAATTTAGGAGTTTTCCGTGATGAATATCATACATAAAAATGGTGTATAGCTTAAAAACACTCTCTCAGCACAGAATTTTGTTATTAGTGGACTTTGAATCTTCCGAGCGGTATGGGTCTGGTCCATGAAACTTCTCTTTTCCTGACTTTTCATCCAGAGATGTTTTGGACAGCGTCAGAAGTGCTACTGTTTCCGCTAAAACCTGACGACTGATGAGCTAGACGTCCGAGAACGACATAAATGCTACGAAGAGGCAGAGTGATAGAAGTATAAAAGTAATTGGCGGAGATAATCTTTCAAATAAGAACTTAACCACCGTCCAAATATTACTGTTTCATACCTTCTTCTTTTCTAAAGTGGTTTACGTTTTATCTCATTGGATTGTACAACCAGAGAACTAACCTGGGACCAAGAAGTGCTATACCGAATTCTTAAGACAGCATCGAAAGTATTTATCCATTCATTTAATTTGACATATGTTACAATCTAAAACAATTTAGCTGCTTTAGTACATCCGAGGCTGCAAACAGCAGCAACTGGTAATGAAGTATCTGTTTGTTTCCACTAAAGCTGCAAGGCATTTCAGTGTCTTCATAATACGGGGCACGAAGACAAACTGAACTACGATTTCTTGAGCGTATGCTAAATACTGAAGCTCTTTTCAGCTACTACAAAATAAAATATCTATAAATGTGCATTTCAAATGCAAGTCATGGCTCTCCATTGATAACACATTACATTTCTAGTCGAAGATATTTGTTGTATGATGTTGATAATTATTACTTTAAATATATATATATATATATATATATATATATATATATATATATATATATATATATATATACATATGTGTGTGTGTCTGTTCAAACTATTTTGCTTTACTTTTTACATATTGTATATTGAGGTCACAAATAGTTCTGGCTCTTTCTGGTTATCTATGACGTAGCGTAGTACATATTTCTTCTTAAAAATTTCGTAGCTGCTCGCTCTACAGCTGTTATTCTTCTGCTGTCTGCCGCACGAAATTATGTATTGCCCACTGCAGATGCATTGCAAATAATTATAGGGAAACGCATATGTCAAGGAAGAAATACGATTCTATTCGGTTGAGGTTAGAGAATTCTAAGGTATAGTTGCCAACGTAATACTGCGCGCAACAGTCAAAGGGTATAAGTTCCAGGAAGTATATGTAAGGATCCATAAGAAGGAGTACTACATATGGTATTCCCAAACCCAGGAACCTTAGCCAACTTTTTTATCGCCGTTTAGAAAACCAGATACCTGAAAACATAGCAACTGTTGAAAGGTTTAAATTCATACATTAAACAGATAATTATGTGAAATGGCATTATTTGTCTGTTTGATGGACCAAATAAAAAAATATATGCACTGCACTCAGAAATACATAAAGCACATCAGAACATGAAGCTCATACATGAAAGAGAAAAAGAGAACCAAATACATTTTCTCAGATAAAAATACAAAATAAAAATGGTGGACAGTCTTTTAAAATGTGTCGAAAGCCAACAGTCATCCGTACAATAGTACATTGCACATCCAGTCATAAAGAATCTAGCTGCATTAAGACACATGCTACCTAGAATAAACACGACGCCACCCATTAAGGTAAAATATGAAAAAAATGAGTACAATCGTACAAACAGCTAGGAATAATGTGTATGGTAAACATATAGTACACACGCTCAATAAAAAACTTAAAGCACAAGCATGAAGCAAACACAACACCTGCAACACAAGCAGACTGCATGAAAACATATAAGACCCCAACCCACAAATTCACAAAAGGCACATAGAGGATGACAACATCACAAAGAAGTAAGGCCCATGGTACAGTATTACTTACATACATAAACTGTCACACAGAATAGCAAGCATACTAAGGAAACAGGACCCCTATATAACATACAAAACTGTGAACATTCTAAATTTTACTTAGAACAAGATAAGAAAATGTTTGTGACAAATAACATCAAAAAATACCTTGCACCAATGCAAGAACAACATCCAAAATATAACATCAAGTAAACAAATGTTCATGTTCTAGTGTTGTGAAAATTAAATGTCATTTGCATATATTCCAGACCACTGAAGATGCCTTGCAGATGATAAAGTCGAATCGCGTGTGGCAATAAGAAATTTTTAAATTTAGTTGTTATTAGACGGTTTTATAGTAATAATTATCAACAAAATATTACACGCAACTGAGGACGCAACACAAGAAATAGTTGACAATATTTGCACAAGTAGTATACTTTACTTTTACCTCCTATGTCCAATAGTGCATTGTTAAGCAATAAAATTATTTTTTAGTGGTAGTGCCTAATTTTTAGAGTGTGAAATGAGCGGTGAAACAATTCAAAAGTATCTGTTAATGATATATATCCATCCCTGCCGCCTATATGTGGCTGTGGCCTTTAGTTTGTTGCAAATTTCCGAGGTACTGCATCTCACGCTAGTTTTTTCATCTTTACATAGCCATTCACCCTACATCAACCTTAACTTTCTTAGTGTAGTGAACCCTCGATCGTCCTCCACGTGTTTACCTCAACAATGTCCATCATTACCGACCTAACTGTTCCTTGATACCTCAAATTGTCAACTTGTACAAAATTAATCTATCTCCTTCATTCGACTCAGTGCCATCTCATTAGTTAGCATACCTACCCATCTAATCTTTCGTACTTAGTAAGAAGATATTTAAAATCATTCTGAACTCTGTTTAGGTGATAACGAGCACAGACTACGTTTCACTTCTACATAGGGCAAATAGACCCAGGAAAGTTTATCTAACAGTTCCATGTATACCCTTTTTTTATTTTTAGAGCAGCTTTTTTTGCCGTTCATATCGCATTTTATTTTCTCTGGATCTCTGCAATTGTCAGTTATCTTGCTACCTATATAGCAGAAGTCGTCTACTACTGTTAGTGACTCGTTTCCTTATCTAATTCGGCAGAACTACCTAATTTAAGTAGACTACGTTCTATTACACTTGTTTTGTTGGAGCACGGTACATATTCTGAACAGTCAATTCCATTTAACTGAATTTCTTATTCCTTTGCTGTCTCTGACTGCGTTACATTCTAACTGGCAACCATGAAAGTCTTTATTTTTTCCGATCGAACTTGAAATCTTTTTCTACCATTTCCTTGAATTTCTTGACAGCTTCAATGTACTGATTTAATAAATCGGGGATAGCCTACAAACTCGTCTCACTCTCCTCTCAACTATCGCTTCCGTTTCATCTCCTTCGACTCTTGTGTCCGCTGTCCGATATCTGTGCAAATTGTACATGACTTTCCACTTCGTATATTTTATTCTTGCTATCTTCAGAATTTCAAATACAGCATTCCACTCAACCGTCGGAAAGGTTTACTCTAAATAAACAAATTCACAAAATGTAGCAGTGACTTTTTGGAACTACGTTCTGAAGTAAGTTGTAGGGTCATTTTGCCTCGATTGTTCCTAAATGACTCCTGAACGCAAACTCAACATTACTCTAGGCCGTCTTCTACCAGTATTACGGTGCTTCTGCAAGTAATTAGTACTAATATTTCTCAACGACCGTTAATTAAACAGAAAGTTCGGTAATATTTAGATGTATCAGTATCTGTCTTCCTTGGAATTGGGTTTCCTGCCGTCTGTGAATCATTTGGAAATTTGGTATAAATATCAGAATAACTGTCATTTAGGGAACAATATTAAAGAAAATCTTTGCCTTAAGGAAAATAGTGAAAGAATTCCGCAAAGAAAAAAAAACTATATAAGAATGTCTAAGTAACTGTGAATGTAATTAATTCCGTTTACGATCGCGTTAATCGAAAGTAGAAAGAATGTATACACACAGTCATAATGTAAAAAAAAAAAACAAAATACTCTGGTGTGCATAACGTAAGGATTAAAGTAGTTTTTCCATGTTGAGTCAACGCTAAGTGACAGCGCGATGAAAGTTGGACCATTCATAGAAAGAACTGCTACAGTATAATACAGAACGTAACTGAAAGAAATACGCAGTGAGACGAAGAGAAAAGACATATCCAAAGATAACAATAAACTGAAGTAACCACCATTTATGGTGCTCCGCTGGACATCACGAAAGGTAGAAGAAGATTCTTAATAGTGCGTGCGATCACTGCGAATGTCACGACTTTCAGCAAAGTTCTGGCAGCAAGGTTGATAAGAAATTCTTGTGGTAGGGCGTTCCAGACCTTCACCAGCGCGGTTGACAACTGACGGTGGTTGGTGCATCTCCCCAAAGCATCCCACGCGTCCTCGGTGAGATTAAAATCGGGAAAACGGACAGGTCAGTCCACTCGCAGAATGCCCTCCCATTCCGGGAGCTCCTTCACTCGCACTGTTCGATGCAGTCACATATTCTGTCATCCATAAAAATAAAGTGGGGGCAGAAAGCTCCACTGAAAAGACGCACATGGGGAAAGGGTACCGTCTCATTATAGAGTTGACCGACGAGTATACCGCTTTCAAAGCCTTGGAAGTCAGTACGCACATGCAGCATTTCGCCTCATCATACGACAACACGTGGACTACCAAAACGAATATATTCGACATTGTTCCTGGGTGCATTTCGTATTCCTTCCTGTCACCATCTAAGGTACGTCCAGAATAATTATATTGATTGAATCTGCTCTCATCCGAGAAGAGCACTCAAGCCATTTCCTCGTTGGTCCCGTCCCTACGCTCTTGGTACCCTCGCAAACGATGCCGCGGATGTGCGTGTGTCAATGGAAGACACCGTGCCAGCCGGAGAGCAAAAGGACCACTCACGCACAGCTGCCGTGCTACTGTGAAGTCCTGAACCGTGACATAATATCAATATGGTGGAAATCAATGAAAATGCTGGAGCATGGTATCAGAGGTGTCCTAGTCGTGTACAGTGCCTGTCCTGTTAAATGTGCTTGCAATTGTACCCGCTGTTGCACAGTTGTAGCGATAATCTACTGCTGTTGTAGATCTTGAGCAACAACCTCCTCTCATTCGGGCAGCAGCGGCTGTTGTTCAGAATGCTCCCCACGCACGTGGAACATTGCTGTTAGCAATACCAAACTCTCCTGCCGCATGAAGTCATCTAAATGTTGTCTCTGGACAACACTGTAATGAAGAATGCCACCGCAAAGCACTGCCACTTCAATGCTCCCTGATTGAAACATATTGTTTTTTTTTTCGTTCCTTCTACTACATCATGTTGCGGGTCTGCTGTTCTTGGCGCTATAGCAACGCTGAGCTCACTCAATGTGACGTTAAATATCTGTACACGACCAGGACACGTCTGTACACGACCAGGACACGTCTGGTAACATGCGCCCCCATTTTCAGCCATTTCCATCGAATCGTTATCATACTAGGTGATCAAAAAGTCAAAATAAATTTGAAAACTTAATAGACCACGGAATAATGTAGGTAGAGAAGTAAAAATTGACACACATGCTTGGAATGACATGGGGTTTTATTAGAACCAAAACAAAACACCTCATATTGCTAGACGCGTGAAAGATCTCTTGCGCCCGTCTTTTGGTGATGATCGTGTGCTCAGCCGCCACTTTCGTCATGCTTGGCCTCCCAGGTCCCCAGACCTCAGTCCGTGCGGCTATTGGCTTTGGGCTTACCTGAAGTCGCAAGTGTATCGTGATCGACCGACATCTCTATGGATGCTGAAAGACAACATCTGACGCTAATGCCTCACCATAACTCGGGATATGCTTGACAGTGCTGTTCACAACATTATTTCTCGACTAAAGCTATTGTTGAGAAATGATGGTGGACATATAGAGTATTTCCTGTAAAGAACATCATCTTTGCTTTGTCTTACTTTGTTATGCCAATTATTGCTATTCTGATCAGATGAAGCGCCATCTGTCGGACATTTTTTGAACGTTTGTATTTTTTTGGTTCTAATAAAACCCCATGTCATTCCAAGCACGTGTGTCAATTTGTAGCTTTCTATCTACATTATTCCGTGATTTATTCAGTTTTCAAATTTATAGTGACTTTCTGATCACCCGGTATTATGTTATTTTATCTGTCACGTCCGTAAGTTTTGCAGAGCAGTGTATTTTTTTCAACAGCACCATCTTATTTTTATGTCATGTTTATTTTCTCTAATTTTTTCTCTCGACCGTCATAATGAAACAGTAGTTCTAATCTATCTGTGCTTGTTTCGTAACACGTTGCACACTATCTCGGTCATCTCCCTCCACAATCTGTAACAAACTGCCGTCTATAGGGCCGTTATCGGCGCCTGTTGTGTAGCTTGTATAAGGCGCGATCAAAGACGGCCGATCGGCAGCACAAAGTCAACGGTGCGGTGCGAGGCAGATGTGTGGGTTTGGGATCACGCGAAGCGGTGCTTAGCACGGCGCGTCTATCGCGGCGGCCATCTTGCGGCGTGCCGCGGCGCTGGTAGCGCCGGTTTTGTAGCCTACTTGGCATACGTGTCTTCCTCACTACCTTACGTACTATTTGGAGTGCATTAACACCTAGAACTGTTACCTCCAAGTGATGTGCGGCACATAATGTTCGATGGTTTCGGAATATATTTTGCAGGACATGAAATGTAAATTTGAATGCAATCAATTATAATGCTCGGACTCTGCTACTGGAAAATAACCCAAGGCGGCACGAGGGACACCTATGGCCATCAGTCTCTTATTCACTCCCCAGGACCGAATCAGTTTGGCCGCTCGAGATTAGCCGAGCGGTCTAGGGCGCTGCAGTCATGCATGGACTGTGCGGCTGGTCCCGGTGGAGGTTCGAGTCCTTATGAGAATTTAGGTTAAGTAGTGTGTAAGCTTAGGGACTGATGACCTTAGCAGTTAAGTCCCATAAGATTTCACACACATTTGAACGTTTTTTTTAATCAGTTTGTCTGCGCGCAAGTATGGGGATATTTTCCAAATTTTTGCGTAGCGTGTATCTGTTGTCGGGTGTGGGAATCAGCTCGGGATTCATCTGGTGGGATGTGGAGAGCCAACTAAAAACCGCATCCAGCCTTGCCGGCATATTGGTCCGGCCCACTTCAGGCACTTTGGACTAACCATGAATGCTTCTGTACGTTACATCTACAAAGTCTAAACAATTTACATAGCTACCATACGCATCACAGATCCCTTGTCAATAACATTCGTAAACTCACCCGCCACTGTTGCTGCCTACGTCCGGACCAAGCTACTCTGTACTCTTCGCACACTTAAATACCCTGCTGCATTTAAGAAACAACGGAAACATTATCTGTTGTTAACATCATAGTTTTATCCCAAAATATTAACAGCTTTGGCCATTTAATGCGTTTTATCGAACTTCTCTCGCATCCCTTCTGTCAGCTACATCGCTGCCAGCTTCCTGTTTCTATCCTTTATTCCATAACTGTTTCCAAGTTTTGGGTCAATACTAGATACAAGTCCTCTAGAAAATAGTGTGGGATAATAAACGTAATGTAAAATATGAAGAACATCTATTTAGATTAACAGAATGCCAAGTAAACTTAAACCTGCCATGATACATAAATAAATTAAGGCATAGAATGGGCGAATAATGGATTACATCAAAGGTATATTCCCAAATGATCTCGAACGTACCCTAATTAAACTTGATTACTAATTTGCCTGTCCCAAATCAGAATAACACTTCTGTGATTACAGCAAAGGTCATCGCTACAAACAAGGTGTCGATTGTCTACTTACCGCAGGGTATCTCAATTATCAGTGATTTTAGAAGTGCGGAAGAGTCAATATAAGGCCCAAAGTGGAATAGCTATAACTGTTACATAGTAGACAGAGGAAATGGCAAAACAACTGCTAGCTGCAGAAGCAAATTTTCGACTATTTCGTGGACTTTACGACATTCAAGAACATTGTTTGACAAAGAATATCCAATCCACTAAACACGATTCAGAAATTCGTCGGCATTCCATTGATAGCTGCACAGTCATCTCTCTTATCAAGAGTCGCTCGAAGTAATACCGTCAAAAGACTATTGTAGATAAGTAACAGGAGCGATATTCCTTTAACACTTTCGCTTTCTGAACACTACATGATTAACAGCAATTATGTTCGATCAAGTTAGCTAAGCCGCTTATGCGTTGAGAATAGGAGTTGTAATATTCTTCAATGTGACAGGGGCGCTTAGCGTATCGCAGACACCAACTGAGTATAAATATTTTATACAAACGTCCAGTAGACGACTAACTTGTCATTATGCATCAAATGAACAATTTTTCTGTGATAACAAAATTAAAAACCTGTATGACTGAAGGTCTGTAGCTGGGAAAACACGAAGCCTGAAACAGATTAGCACAGCTTCCTTGAAGTAATTGATAATGATGCCCTTGTTAGAGGTACAGTGAAACGAAATCTTCAATAAGTAACTGCGACAGATTGAGAAAATGAGCGAGGTGGCGCAGTGGTTAGCAAAATGGACTCATATTCCGGAGGGCGATGGTTCAAACCAGAGTCCGCCTATTGTGATTTAGGTTTATCGTGATTCCCCAAAATTCCTCCAGGAAAATCCGGGATGGTTCCTTTGCAAGAACATGGCCGATTTCCTTACCCATCATTCCCTAATCCAATGGGGCCGAGGACCTCGCTGACTGATCCCCGCCTGCCGGAGTGGCCGAGCGGCTCTAGGCGCTACAATCTGGAACCGCGCGACCGCTACGGTCGCAGGTTCGATTCCTGTCTCGGGCATGGATTTGTGTGATGTCCTTAGGTTAGTTAGGCTTAAGTACTTCTAAGTTCTAGGGAACTGATGACCACAGCAGTTAAGTCCCATAGTACTCAGAACCATTTGAACCATTTGACTGATCCCCTCCCACAAACCAACCAGATTGAAAACTTAATTTTAACTAAAACATGTAGTGTATTATTGTATTGCACAAGCACAAAGATGTGGGAACATTGGGTCGTGATAGTTCGGGCACCTTTTACCGTCTTCTGCGTTGTTTCATAAGATATCGTTACATAACAAGGCATACGAAGAACTGGTCAAACCCACACTTGCTTACGACTTACTAGGGCTGGGTAGATGCCACTCGTAGTCGAACGGGCTCGAAGTTTCCCGATACGCCGCAGGTACTGCATCGAACCTGCTCGAACAGTCACGTGACATTCGACCTGTGCGGAACGAATGCAAGTTATATGTGAGAAACTACGAATAAGCTCAGCTTAAAATGTAACAGATTCCTGATTCAATTAATGAAATTACATTCTACCACTGTGTTGACTTCTGTTGTGTTTGAACAAATCTTTAATAAAAGTTTTCAGACAAGATGTATGATTAAATAAATATTTAGCAAGATTTTTAAGCAAAGGTAGTAGTAGAATTTGATATTGCCCATGAAAAATCTAATTTATCTCTAAATGAATTATACTCTATTATTAAGTTATTATAGTCTACATTCATTTCCAAACGCACTGACCAAAGCAAAGAGTCATACAGATCCATCTTCACATATCAGAATAACGTGCTGAAAGGTGCTAGTTTTTAGTTAACTCGAAAACTATATGATACTATTCAGAGGAAATAAGGGAAAAACCAACGAGTAAATAGATATTAAATGTATAACGAAAGATATTAATTACATTTAACAAACTAAACTGCGATGGCGAGAATGAATTACAATGGCTAATGGAGATAATGCCGTAAGATGTCACCAGATCGCTGGGCAAGCAAAAACTCGACAGTAGAACTGAATCGTTAGTAATGATTTTTATTTACTTTTTAGTGTACTTATGACCTGCGTCCCAGAATGTAGTGTCTTCCATGTTTCACAGCTATTTTTATTATTAAACTCTTATTGTTCATTAATACAGCAAAGACACGTCGATGAGATAGTACCAACAGCAAACAGTAGACCGCGTGGAGTCGAAAGCTCTGGTAAATCCCGAAGTAAGACATACAAGACATACGGAAAAGTGACACATGCTACTGCACAGAACATCTCTCCAAGTTTCGATTCCAAATACTTACTGTTTCGTAGCTGCACTAGAAGTCACGCACTTCAGAACATGTATAGGCAAGGCATGACCTAGATCTCTGCACACGTTCAGAGCATCCACATGCATACAGATCTTTCTCGCCTGACTGCAAACTCACCTCACTACCACGCCACGCTGTCTGAACTGAAAGATGACGAAACAACGAACGTGCCGCAGTATATGGCAAAGCAGTTACGCAAAGAACACTGAACGGCTTCCATGCGGCTGAATTTTATATTTTTCCAAAACATAGATCACAAACGAAACATATTTCCAGCTTTATGGAATTACTTTTGGTAGCTGACCACACAATAAAATTTAATTTGGCACAAACTGTCCGCATACGGACAAACACAGCCAATTTCGCAGGTGTTCGTCACTCAGGTCGCACGTAATCGTGAATTACTTACTTTCATAATCGAAAAAAGGCTTTCACATACATAGCGTCAGTAACCTTAGGGAAATGGACGGTGCTTTTAGTCATAAGTTCCCCCTTCCACAAAGCAATTTTCTATTTAAATGCATCAATATTTCCCATCAAATCAGGAATAAGTTGCTTCTTACCTTGCAGCATCTTACAGAGGGCAGATTTTAGTCAAGTGCACTTAAATGCGAGGTCTGCAATACATTCTGGATCCCATACCGAGAGCAAAGTGTAGTCAAGTGCACTTAAAATGAGAGGGCTTCAATCGATTCTCGCTCGTCTAATTTTGGTTCCTGCTTTCCTTTATCCTTCTGAATTTCAACAATCAGATGATCCTAAATCGAATGATCATTCTAGAAATGCCCCTTAGGTTAGGCAACGTGCTTCTCCACAGTCTACGTTCTGTTTCATCCAAAATGGTTAAAACTAACAGTGTAGTAATGCATTGACTTAAGAAAATTTACTATTTGTACCGTCAGTTTCATGTCGTCTCCCATGCCTGAAAATTTAACACAAATGCTTCTTGATGTGTAGAACAGTGAAACCCATACAAACTTTCTGTAGACTGTTATAATTTTTTGCTGTTTAATCGTCAACGAAGTGTTTAATTTTTTTGTTTACGGTGTTTTATTAATGCTGTTTCATATCAAACTAGCGGTATCTATCAGTTGCACAAATGTATAATAGATAATAGGAATTCTTATTCTTCCCTTTGCAAGAGAATTATGATTCTCATTCATTTTAGATGTTTATGACCGTACGTGTGAACTTCCATTACACTGCGAGCAAATATCACTGGATAAACAGCGCTGACACTAAGATTCTACCAGACTGAGGGAAGTCCGCACCAAATGCCGGCAGCTACAGTGCTGGAATGTCTCGTTGTACCGACTGGTTTCGAGAAGGACCTATCAAAGGCGAGACGTATCGAGTAGTGCCGAGATAGGGCGACACCCGGACTTCGCGCATGCAGCACAACGTCCATGCACGCATTTTTGCACGGCTTGGCTGTCCGTGATACAGATACTCCTTTACTCCATATTGTTGCATCGAATTAGTTCGCGCCCGCAGATACCAGAAGAACAGATTTCGATATCGGGCTGCCGTCGTTGCTCCTGAACTGACCACAATGACGTGCAGCATGTGCTCTTCTGCCCGTATCACATTGCATCATCACATTGGGTGTTTATATTAAGCACCTGTAATGTGAGTTACGAGTTTGTAGAGACGCTCTGTCCACAGAAAATATCTGTTTTCTGTATGTCTCCCCAGTTTTCACAACCTATCTTCTGAAACTTTGGAGGTACTTACGGATAACCATGAATGAACGATAAGCGTGCATCCCACGACTTCCCTACTTCCAGGCAGCTTACCAGAAGCATTCGACTGGTGCCTGGCGTGAGCTGATTCAGCCGTGACTCACGCACCTGTGCGCGTGTCCGCGCTGACTCACGCATCACCTGTCAGTCCGCACCCCTGCCTGTCGCACCCTGCTAACAGTCGGCTGCCACGCAACGCAATGCCGCAGCACACCCTGGGGAAGGGACGAACCCGAGCTGCCAATACAGGTGTAGTCCACCGAACACTTTACGTTCCCGCTTAGATACAAGTCGACTCCTATCTGGTGCATATGCTAGAAGTAAATCATTTTCTTTACTCTGGGTTAACAGCAGCTAAGAATTTGTTAATTATTACAATCATTGTTCCACTAAGGCTATCGTCAGAAAATGGAAAGTTTATTATTGTTCAGTTCACGCCAGTTTCGATTGTTGCATCATAGTCACGTGATATGTAAAACATAATTAACGTACATCGAATGTGTTCAGGTGTGGAGTAACATGTCACAAACATAGAACTTTTCGGGAAGTAAGATGAAATAAATTTTATGCCACGAAAAACTTACAATAGATGCATCCATGCATATTTCATTACAGTTTTGATTTTCATTTTGCATGAAAAATCAGGACCTCACTGTTTCGACACCGTAAAGGTCCTCTTTACGGATCAAGAAAGGTTTTCTACCGACGGTGAAGGCCATAGTGCGTCAAGTAACATGTCGAAGGAGAGGTGGGACATACTTTTGACCAAAGTATCAGAAAGTTCAACCTTCGCCCTACAAAGTGCATTGACAAAAAGGGTGACTATGTCTAAAAATAGTGTTCCATGTGCATTTGCGAACTTTAAATCTTCTATAAATAGAGCATTTATTCTATTTTTGGTGAACGTTTGCGCAAGCAAGACTACCTAGAAATTACATATTAGTTCATTGTGGAAATGGGGAAGAAATGACTTGTACCAGGACAGGATACCTCTACGACAGGCCCCGTAAGCTGGCTTGCGAGTGTATATCTAGATGTAGCTGCAGATGTAGAAAAAATTACATTCCTATTCGATACAGAAACAGCCAAAGTTGCAAGACTCACTTATTTGTTAAACTGATGACTTGTTTCGGGTTCTCAACTCATTTTAAAATCATCCAGAGAGACAATGAGTTCAGGTAACTCCCAAATAGTCGTCAATTAAACAAATAAATCGGCTGTTTTGTATCGAACTGGTCAACACGAGTTTCTGTCCTGCAGTTATTCCAGCATGCTGGGAATCCTAAACTTACATTGTTGTAGAAACTGTGGAGCTGTTTCTTTCATGTGGTAAATCTAAAGTTACATATATACATACATACATATATATATATATATATATATATATATATATATATATATATATATATTCAAATTTTTCTGCTTTCTCCTGTTCTACGTACTCTTGATAGTAACAGAACACCGGCCGAAATTTAAGTATATTACACACATCAAAGAAAGTTTTGCATCACCTCGGTTCCGAAAGTTCCGGAACCTCTATGGAAAATTGGAAGAGAGATCAACATAAACATCATTTCCGCCCATTTCGTAGCTCACTAAAACAACACATTGCATGTTGTACCACCATACAGCGAGACCTTCA
This sequence comes from Schistocerca piceifrons, assembly GCF_021461385.2. Lineage (NCBI taxonomy): Eukaryota > Metazoa > Arthropoda > Insecta > Orthoptera > Acrididae > Schistocerca > Schistocerca piceifrons. Next base: position 304,364,646 of record NC_060138.1, read on the forward strand.
AAATGGTTCAAATGGCTCTGAGCACTATGGGACTTAACATCTATGGTCATCAATCCCCTATAACATAGAACTACTTAATCCTAACTAACCTCAGGACAGCACACAACACCCAGTCATCACGAGGCAGAGAAAATCCCTGACCCCGCCGGGAATCGAACCCGGGAACCCGGGCGTGGGAAGCGAGAACGCTACCGCACGACCACGAGATGCGGACAAGACTTTCAGAGGTGGTGTTCCTGACTGCTGTACACACCGGCACCTCAGATACCAAGTAGCACGTCCTTTTGCATTGATGTATGCCAGTATTCGTCGTGGCATGCTATCCACAAGTTCATCAAGCCAATGTTGGTCCAGATTGTCCCATTCCTCAACGGCGATTCGGGGTGGATTATTAGATTGGTTGGTGGGTCACATCATCCATAAACAGCCCTTTTCATTCTATGACAGGCATGTCCGTTACGGTTCATGTATGTAGAACATGCTGGCCACTCTAGTCGAGCGATGTCGTTATTCTGAAGGAAGTCATTCACAATATGTGCACGAGGGGGGGGGGGGGGGGGGCGAATTGTCGTCCATGAAGACGAATGCCTCGCCAATATGCTGCCGATATTGTTGAACTATCAGTCGGAGGATGCCATTCACCTATCGTACAACCGTTACGGCGCCTTCCATGACCACCAGCGGCGTACGTCGGCCCCACATAACGCCACCGCAAAACATCAGGGAACCTTCACTTTGCTGCACTAGCTGTACAATGCGTCTAAGGTGTTCAGCCTGACAGGGTGGCCTCCAAACACGTCTCCGACGATTTACTGGTTGAAGACACATGCTATACTTATAGGTGAATAGAACGTGATGCCAATTCTGAGCGGTCCATTCGGCATGTTGATGGGCCCATCTGTACTGCGCTGCATGGTGTCGTGATTGCAAAGATGGACCTCGCTACGGACGTCGGGATTGAAGTTGCGCATCATGCAGCCTATTGTGCACAGTTTGAGTCGTAACCCGACGTCCTGTGGCTACACGAAAATAGTTATTCATCATGGTGGCGTTACTGTCAGGGTTCCTCCGAGCCATAATCCGTAGGTAGCGGTCATCCACTGCAGTAGTAGCACTTGGGCGGCCTGGGCGAGGCATGTCATCGACAGTTCCTGTCACTCTGTATCTCCTCCGTGTCCGAACAGCATCGCTGCGAAGCGCCTTGACACTTCCCTTGTTCAGAAGCGACTATCTTATACGAGCAGGCAGAACCTGCTTTCATTGCTGAAGACAATGGCGCGTTATTCCAAGTAGGCCTTTGACGGTACCAGTCGGGCCGTAAACGTCGATTCTGTGGTGTGAGTGGAAGATGGGCCAGAGGAGTAGGTGCCCGTAGTCCTACTCCTAATAACCGGTTCGCAACAGTCCTTGTAGTGACGTCGGGGATCACAGACAATCTACTTTGTGCCGTGGTTGCTTTACGACCTGCCACTTCTGTCCCTACAATACGACTATCCAGGTGGCCGTCTGTGGACGTCCAGAACCTCGTCTAATGGCGTGACAACTTCCACGTGAGCATCGATGCACAACTGGCTCAGCATGTGCAAATTGTACCAATTCTCCGAAAGGACCATCTCGTGGCATTGCTGCCTGCTTGCTTCATACGTTCACACTACATTAAGCCTTCTTGCTGTGAGCATTCCCTATAAAAGAGTAGACACGTATGTCACTCTGGTAGCTATGCCAGTACGCTACCTGTTGGCGGATAACGCTGAACCCATTATCAGTACATCTACTATGCCTCAAGTTCTACATGGTGTCACTGAATCAGAATCATGGTCGTCTTTCCAGGTGTACAATTTCTTTTCGGCAATATACAGGTGGTCCATTGATCGAGATCGGGCCAAATATCTCACGAAATAAGAGTCAAACGAAAAAACTACAAACAAGGAAACTTGTCTAGCTTGAAGGCGGAAACCAGATGACTCTATGGTTGGCCCGCTAGATGGCGCTGCCATAGGTCAAACAGATATCAACTGCGTTTTTTTAAATAGGAACCCCCAATTTTTACTACATATTCGTTTAGTACGTAAAGATGTATGAATGTTTCAGTTGGACCATTTTTTTCGCTTTGTGATAGATGACGCTGTAATAGTCACAAACATATGGCTCACAATTTGAGACGAACAGTTGATAACAGGTAGGTTTTTTTTAAATTAAAAGACAGAACGTAGGTACGTTTGAACATTTTATTTCGGTTGTTCCAATGTGATACATGTACCTTTGTGAACTTATTACTTCTGAGAACGCATGCTCTTTACAGCGTGATTACCTGTAAATACCACATTAATGCAATAAATGCTCAAAATGATAACCGTCAACCTCAGTGCATTTGGCAATACGTGTAACGAAATTTCTCTCAACAGCGAGTAGTTCACCTTCCGTAATGTTCGCACATGCATTGACAATGCGCTGACACATGTTGTCAGGCGTTGTCGGTGGATCACAATATCAAATATCCTTCAACTTTCCCCACAGAAAGAAATCAGGGGACGTCATACCCGGTGAACAGGCGGGCCATGGTATGGTGCTTCGACGACCAATCCACCTGTCATCAAATATGCTATTCAATACCGCTTCAACCGCGCGCGAGCTATGTGGCGGACATCCATCATGTTGGAAGTACATCGCCATTCCGTCATGCAGTGAAACATTTTGTAGTAACATCGGTAGAATATTATGTAGGAAATCAGCGTGGCTGAACACTCCCTGTTTCCTTAAATAACGCTCCGGACACCTGGATGATGTTGTCCAGGATACCGAACAGCATACATAGCACACGCCCGTTGGGCATATTGATCACAATAACAATACATCAACACGATATCGACCTTTTCCACAATTGGTAGACGGTCCATTTTAACACGGGTAATGTATCATGAAGCAAATACCGTCCGCACTGGCGGAATGTTACGTGTTACCACGTACTTATACGTATGTGACTATTACAGACGCATCTGTCACAAAGTGAAGAAAGTGGTCCAACTAAAACATTAATATATCTTTACGTACTACACGAATATGTAATAAAAAATGGGGGTTCCTAGTTTAAAAAAAACACAGTTGATATCCGTTTGACCTACGGCAGCAATATCTAGCGGGCCAGCCATAGCGCCATCTGGTTTCCCCCTTCAAGGTAGACGAGTTTCGTTCTTTGTAGTTTTTTCGTTTGATGCTTATTTCGTGAGATATTTGGCCCGGTCACTATCAATGGACCACCCTGTATAACTCCTCCGATCACTCTTAATTTCATATTTTCATCAGTGAGGAAGCTCTAGAAATGCGTAACGTGTTGCGGAACACTCTCGTGGCCATTCGGCAATGTTGCGATGCAATGAAGTGCTGCGCTGGCTGCAGGGGCGGTGTGCCACCACACAGAGCAGAGGACGGACGGGCTGTCGCTCAGGTCCCCTCGGCTCCTGCAATCGATTGCCAGTTAAAACACGCGCCGGGGCAGGGCAGGGCCCGCAGTTCATGCTGCGGGGGCGCCATAACGGCCGCTTGTAAAGCATCGGCGCTTGTGCGGCGCGCGCCATAAACAACGCAGCTGTGGCTGCGCTGCGGGAGGCGTTAAGCGCGGGGACGCTGACAGGTGCGAGCGCCGGGGTGCGTGTATCTCGCGCTTCCGCCGCTGTCGCCCCTTTGTCAGGAGACCGTCCGGCCGCAGCCACCAGCCAAATAAACAAACGCCGTCCGGATGTGACGGCTGCGAACGTCATTTGTCATCATCCACAATGTGCGAGCAGTCGCGCGCGACGCGCACTCCCGGCCGGCGCATCGCGGACCGAAAAACTCGCAGGGCCACTCGCCGCTGTGATATTCTGCCGGAAGCGACGCCGTACCAGGTTACGGGCGGCGACGCGTGCGCGCGTTGAGGTGCGTGAGGCAGGGCGTCTGTGATCCGGAATTCCAGGATGGCCAGTTGTTTGGTGATCGAAGCGAGGGAGGAAATGAAACGGAGCGGCAATGTTCCACGGCCTTTTATTGCCATACCCACTTTTGAGTTCACATAGTAGCGAGCCATCTCTATAGGTCGTCGTTTGACACAATGCGGCAATAAACGTATATACAGTCTGCAATAACTGTGAAAAGCTTCAGGAATGTAAAAGCAGGTCAGGACAGCATTCAGTGCGACACAGCGGACCAGAAAACAACCAAACGTTGCTATTATCCTTAACGAATATGGCGATACTTTCAATTAAATTGATATTAAAATCTCTAACAAGAATAATCAAAACATTTTAAATCAAATATGTCATGTTCATCAAACCTCCTGGTAGATTAAGATTGTGTATCAGATGACGGACACTGTAATTCTGTCAGAGACAGCAAAGGACTTGGAAGAGCAGTTAAACGGAATGCACAGTGTCTTGAAAGTTGGATATAAGATGAACATCAACAAAAGCAAAACGAGGATAATGGAATGTAGTCAATTTAAGTCGGGTGATGCTGAGGGAATTAGTTTAGGAAATGAGACACTTCAAGTAGTAAAGGAGTTTTGCTATTTGGGGAGCCAAATAACTGATGATGGTCGAAGTAGAGAGGATATAAAATGTAGACTGGCAATGACAAGGAAAGCGTTTCTGAAGAAGAGAAATTTGTTAATATCGAGTATAGATTTAAGCGTCAGGAAGACGTTTCTGAAAGTATTTGTATGGAGTGTAGCCATGTATGGAAGTGAAACATGGACGATAAATAGTTTGGACAAGAAGAGAATAGAATTGTGGTGCTACAGAAGAATGCTGAAGATTAGATGTGTAGATCACGTAACTAATGAGGAATTTCTGAATAGAATTTGGGAGAAGAGGAGTTTGTAGCACAACTTGACAAGAAGAAGGGACCGGTTGGTAGGACATGTTCTGAGGCACCAGGGGATCACAAATTTAGCATTGGAGGACAGCGTGCAGGGTAAAAATCGTAGAGGGAGACCAAGAGATGAGTACACTAAGCAGATTCAGAAGGATGTAGGTTGCAGTAAGTACTGGTAGATGAAGATGCTTGCACAGGATAGGGTAGCATGGAGAGCTGCATCAAACCAGTCTCAGGACTGAAGACCACAACAACAACATCAGATTACGATTCGATTCTGGAACTTTATATTTGTGGAAAATGCTGTTTCTGACTGAGCTGTCCTTTCATGTCTCACGTTTACAAAACAGTGCTCACTATAGAGTGAAATCTACATTCTTAGAACAAATATACATGACATTCCGTTTTTGAGAGGAAAATCAAGCCTGTCAACAGTCTGAAGGTTGTCTATGCAGCACAGTGTTTTTATAGACATGTTCTTGTTGTAGGTGACACGCCCTTGCGATCTTATAGCCCTGGAACTAACTTACACAGCCATTTACAGGGGAATCTGAGTGAAATTTGACATTTCTATCAGTTAAATACCATAACACGAGTGGACATAATCTATAAACGACAGTAAAAAACGCTATGACAGAATGAGCATGGAACTTCTGAACTCTCTCTTTGCAATTTGACACATAGTCAGCCAGCACATTACTCGCGATTTGCAAGGCCTCAGCATTAAACCTACCATTACATAAATATATTTCAATACACATTCACACTCATAATGACACAGGAAACTAACTATTACTCACAGATTTGCTCACATATCAACACTTTTGCTATGACCAGTGATGGGGAGTAAATACACTAGTTTACATTCAATAATAATAGCTGCCCTCATACGTCTGTCTGTTGGCATAAGCATAGCTCGTGATGTACGCCGGCCATCACCCCCCTTCCCACCACACAGCCCAAGAACACGAACCAAAGGCAAGCGCAATTTGGCTGCTAAGCGGTAAATGTTTGGGAGACATTTCCAAAGTGCACATTGACGTACCTACACGTTATACAATGCGTACATTATGAACAAATTTCATGATTTTTAAGATGGCGTATGTTCACTCATGTAAAGACATGATGTTCCATTCCCTAGTTCAGACTCGTGACGATCTATTTTTTTTATTTACTTTCTAAAGTAGCCTACTTCCTTCCTTCGTGTACAAGCTGTCTCAATGAGAAATGGCATCGAAATTGATTCAGCAATTAGTCGTGATAATGTAACAGACAGAGATACCCTCCCATTTAATAATATCAGGATGGAAGTGTTGATTGAACACATTTAGGATTGTATAAACATTGTACTCATTACGTTGAATCGTATTATGTAGAACCTGTCAACAAATGAAAGCACCTTCAGAAATACGGTAAAGTTAAAAAGCCTAAGAGTAAATATCTTATTCCAAAAATAAAATATTTTTCCTTAATTCGCGTAAAAATCTTTAGTGCAATAAATATACTGCTCCGCGCACTTTCTAAAGTAGCCTTCGTTCTTCCTCAGTGTTCAAGCTATCTCCAGATAAAATTTCATCAAAATCGGATAGGCAGATTAGTTATGAGAAGTTAAGATAAACACGATTTAGAGTTTATAATATTGCTATGGATGTTTACTGGGGAATGTATAATGTACGTAACTGACCTAAGCCACTAGCAGAAACCTTTAAGAGAAATCTGTTCAAAGATATGTTCGCATTCAAATATGTGTTTTCGTACGCTCGACGATTCCACCGCTATTGCGAGTCCCTTGTACCGTAAACGGTAAAAACGTGATTTGAAATGTTGTTTGGCTGTATCATAGCCTGTGAATAGAACTCTAAATTCAATACTGTATAGTTAAAAAATGAGCGACACTGGTGATGACATGAATAAATATATTTTAAAGGTACTTGGTTCTGTTCTTATTCAGTACCTACAAACTAGTTTAATGCTCGTGTGGAATACGTTCGCCCACAAGAGATAACACGCAATGCCATTACCTCTTTACCTCTCATTGTCAGTGGAACTCTCTCCACAAGACCGGTCAATATCGTAACAACAACACCATATGCAACATAGGTAGCTACAGGTGAATATTTCTTGCGGTCGTAACAGGAAGCTAAAAGAGCCGCGTACTGCCAAATATGTTTTAGAAATCGTTCAGCGTAAAGCAATAAGTACTGTCTCAATTAAAGAAGTCGGCTTTTCGTGACGTAACAGAAATGGTAGTGCGAGTGAAAAGGAATCTACCTGCACAAGAATTTTTGCTGGTCCGCATTGTTTCCGCGACATCACATGTTTCACACGCAGCAGTTTTAGCTATGGTTATTTTAGAAAAAATGATAATAGGACAGTGCTACTTTTTAATTCCTTAGTTAAACTACTAAAAAGCAATTTACTTGGCGTGATGGCAGCCTGTACGAAATACCTGAGAAGTTACACCTAAAATTCACCGTTTTAAAACAGTGATTAGTTCGTTAGAACCAAGGTTTAGGACTTAGCACAGTTGAAATTTTCTTTACGGTGAGGAATGCGCAATATATGTTACGTAGTATCATGGATACTGATTCGCTCACAAAAGATCACAGAGATACAATTCGAGATATTCACTTAATTGAAAACGGCGGACTTCTTAAAAATTTATTTCGAACTGTGTAAAATTTATTGTGAGCTGTTGTAAAAACATTATTATATAGATAAAATTAACTTTGAACTGCTGAAAATTATGACGACAGTATAAACATTTCTATCAGGACGGCTTTGAGAATAATGACTCTGGTAAGTCGTCGGATACTATGAAACAATTTCTACCAAAATAAACACAAAACACAGATAAATATAATTACGGGAGGTCAATGAGTCACTGGAACGGACTTCGAATACACAAAGAGGGATGTTTCCCCGTGTTTCTCTCATGCGCTATTTGTGAAAATTTGGTAAAGTAACAGAAACCAAGCCAGCTGGCTTTTGGACCTCCTGAATATCGATTAAATTTTGAAACATCTGCCTGATCGGACGGTAGTTCCGAAGAAACAGGGACTTAAGACAAACCAAATAACACGGTAGGTTTTTCACTTCGGCAGCGGGCGCAGTCAGTGGCATTTCCAGAAGGGAAGCCCTGCGCCATTAATAGGAGGAAGAGTCGATGCTAAACCTGGCAGGACTACACAGAAGTTGAAGACGGCAGCCCTAGTACTGGCCTTAATTGAACGGCGTGCGTTTCGTGACCGCCACTTCAAAGGCGAGAGACCGGCGAGTCACGTGACAGTAATTGTTTTCGGCCCGCAGCTGCGTCATGAATTATACCGTCGGACATTAACGGCCACCATCTACAGCACAACATAACAACCGCGTCGCATCGCCCCGAACAACAGGTAGCAAGCAAGGCAGCGAGCGACTGCGTTGCACGGACAGGCGACATTCATTGTAAAAGATATGTTGGCAAGCAGCACTCACGGACCTAGTGTTTTCCCAATAACGTCAGTTATCTGTTGTTTCACATAAGTTCTGAATTGTGCTGACAACTAGACTAGCATGTTGGAATGTTTTCATCGGAATATAATAACAAATTAAAGTATCTCGTGATTTAGCAGTTGCGTCACCTCTCCTTATCCATATTGAAAAGATACAATTATTATGTATTCCACACAATTCATACTAATCAATGAATGGTTCCTCGCCCCTTCCGTCATCTCACATTCGATTTCTAGTCTTATCTCCCATCCACACATTGCAGATTAATCAAGTTAAAAACACATGTACCTTTATCTTCCTCACATACACGCGAAACATTATTTACATTTTAAGTAAAAATATACAAAATTAGCAGGTATTTTAAGTTTAAAGGAAGCTGATATTTTAAGACTCATTAAAATTTCAGGTATTTTAAGACTCATTAAAATTTCAAACCAAACACATGTGGCAGCTGGAATGAAATGACAATAAAATGGTCGGCAATGTGCTATATTTGACAGTAGCCAAAGAGTTCCCCTCGTGGTGCAACCCATTTGACTTGTCTGTGCCTGTGTGGCATGATCGTTGATTTCGCTGATTTGTTTCGTCAAGCACTTTCTCATTTGGCACTATCAGATTGGGTAGTCGCCGTTGCAAAGCCTCTTATCCCAGAAAACAACACGTAAACCATCTTTGAGTCACTGACTATAAACGAATGGTAAAAGACTAAGGGAAAGATTCTACACTAAGCTGAGATGGAGCACCCATCTACTAACCAATCAAAATAGAGTCTGCACTACGGCAAAAGCACAAACATTCCCAGCTAGTTTAACATGATGATTATATCCATAACTACTCTACAAACACTTTGCTTTAAAACTCATCATAAGAAAACCTAGAGAGACCGCTGGCGGAGAGGATGGAAAGAACGTCGAGAGGAGACGGAACATGTTGTTCAGTATCGCTATGCCGCTCAGATGCCAATGGCCACAAAAACGACGTCAGCTCACTGAACCACATGCACCGCAAATCAATGTCCTTCGCAATCCCACAACTACGTTTCCACACGCTACAGGAATTTTAGGAACAAATCCGCCACAAGTATACCTGAACACATGAGAAGCCATACTCGATGATTGAACACTGACATTTCAATGAAATTAATTTCACTGATTGCAGCACCGGTATCTCTGGAACGAGCAATAACCTGTTCTGGATACCCCTTGAAGTAGGATATGCTCTGTAGAACACAAAACCCAATATTTGAAGGTTTTGTTGTTTCAGGTTGGCTGATATTATGAAATATGGCATATGTAAAAGAGGAAAAACTACGAAAATATGAATCATGGCACAATATGTACATAAAAAACTGTGAGTTGCAATATATAGACTATGGAGTGTTGCAAGAAATTTTAATTTCTAAAAACTGAGATCAATAAGTAACAGAGAAAGCTTCATTCAGTAGATTAAATGTCTGAAATAGGTGCACGTGTCTTACAACACATCACTCAATTATTTATTAATATTTTGTTATTTGGCAGTTTTGATGAATATCGGTGGCTGCCATGCACTGATAAGAATAAACGCAAGTTGATGTAGCTAATTTTCTCGAAAAACATGCTATGAAGAGTATGCTAAGGCACACATGTTCTTTAAAGTACAGAACATAGCAAGTCTGATAAACACACGACTCAAAACTACTGCCACATTGAGTGAATAACGAACCACTAGATTTCTCATATTTCTTTTGAACATGAAGTCAACAAGGTAATGTTAGGAAAAATAAAAATTTAAAATTTTGTCGAGGGAAATTCTTGGTTTCATCCGTTGTATGTTAACTTCAAACATTTTCCAAAGTAAACGTGAGCCATCGGTAACATTTTCAGTTACCTGATGCTGGTTGTCAATAGCGTGCTCTTTTAAATAAACACACGATTTTGAGCTGCTTACTACAGCCAGAAAAATATGATTCATCTAATAGTTGAAAATATCCGTCTCTTCCTCTTCTGACCAACGTTTGTGGCTTTTCTGATGTAAATCTACGTTCATCCAGATAATGTTTTCAGGTTTAAGAACAAGACGTAAATGCTAGGAGACAAAATGGTGAATACGGTGCTTGTGGAAGCCATTCGAACGAAGATCACTCAGTTATATGGAAACAATTTCAGGTGTGTTGTCATAGTGGAAGACATCTTGCTTTTCTAAAAGATGAGGATCCGCAGCATGAATAACAAAGGTTAGTATGAGGTTTACTGAGCCGTAATCGTGCCCTGTGGTCCAGAATGAAATTTTCACTCTGAAGCGGACTGTGCTCTGTTATGAAACTTCCTGGTAGATTAAAACTGTGTGCCGGACTGAGACTCGAACTCGAAACCTTTGCCTTTCGCGGGCAAGTGCTCTACCAACTGAGCTACCCAAACACTACTCTCGACCCCGCATAAAATGTAGCAGACCAGGTACTAGCGGAAGTGAAGCTGTGAGGGTGGTTGGTGAGTTTTAACACAGTTTTAATCTACCACGAAAATTCGTGCCCTGTTGTGCTATAACTCTGCGAAGATAGTACATGAGCACAATTCTATGTAAATCCAAGAGAAGCGTAGTAATAGTCGTTGTTACAGATGGAACCACCATTAATTTCTTTGTTGTACATTTACTCTCCGCTTCCTTTTTGTGAATCTTTGTATCTGACCCATAAGAATCCACTTTTTATTTGCAATTTCAAACAACGGGTACTACGTTTCGGGCATCACTCGTCAGGAACGTACTTTCGAATTCGCTTTTGGTAAATGGGTAACACTCGTAGTACCAACTGAAAGGTATGTTTTGATGTATCTTCGCAATATTAGCTGGCTCGCACACATTTAATCGGTGATCCCTGGACAGGACACAGCGGATTTTGATGATAACCTCGTCGGTCGTACCAATGTATGGACATAGAGAGCAGCCATCATTTTCAGTGATACATTATCACCCTTAAATTTACCTATTCACCTGTTAACTGTCCTTAAGTGTTGTATTCATTTACAGTCATCTGAGGCAAACCTGTAAAAATAAAACACCCCACCCTCTCATTCGATGATAACGCGTGATTAGCTGCATCATCGCCAGAAACAAGCATTCTAAACGTTCAGCTTTCGATCTTCACAGCATAGTGTTTTATATTGTAGTGTACTGTATGGAACCGGGGAGCTAGAAATGACGGAGAGGCTTCTTCCACGCCGTGTCCCTCAGTGGTTCACAACTCCACAACAGGCTACAGCAGTCCACCCACCTCACCGCCGTTCCACACCGAACCCAGGGTTGTTGTGCGGCTCGGACCACCGTGGACCGCCCGGGAACGTCTCATATCAGACGAGTGTAGCCCTAATGTTTGCGTGATAGAGTAATCATGGTGCACGCGTACATGGAGAAAGTGTTTGTGCAGCAATCGCCGACGTAGTGTAAATGGTGCGGAATATGGGGAACCAGCCCGCATTCGCCGAGGCAGATGGAAAACCGTCTTCAAAACCATCCACAGACTGGCCGGCACACCGGACCTCGACACTAATTCGCCGGGCGGATTCTTGCCGGGCACCGGTACGCCTTCCCGACCGGAAAGCAGTGCGTTAGACAGCACGGCTAACCGGGCGGGCTGCATAGTATTTTAGTTGCACACTTCCAAAGTCGTAAAATATTGACATCGTCCATCGCATCTTTACGCTACGCTGAAAGCATCTAATGAGTCCTTCACGCGTCAGAAAAAAAGTGTCATTTCCCGTATCAAAATGAAATTCTCATCATACGAATTATCGTTGCAAGTCTGTGCAAGTGCTGGGGTATTTTACGGCGGGGGATGATGGGCCGTGGTTTGGATTTGCCTTCTTATACTACTCTACTTCATATTTCAGTTTCTTGGGGAATGGTTTCCTATAAAATAGATAAGCCTAGGACATTAAGAGACACAGTTTGCGTGTACGCTGTGGGCGCGCCATATAAAGTGCTCGCAAACAAACTAGGGAGGCACAGGCAGCGGCAGCAGGCGCTGACTAGGCATCCCGCCGGGCAGGGGTCCCCAGTGTGGCGGCGCTAGCCCGAGGGGGGCCAATCTGAGGCCACAATGCAATCAGCGTCGCCATCTCCCGCACAATAAAGGGGCCGGCCGGTTTATCAGGAAATGAAACAAACTGAGACGCAGGCCGCATTTTGTCTGATTGCGAGCCCCAGCAAGAATTACGATTCGGTGGACAATAACGTTCAGCAGGTACGGAGCAACAACGGGTGATACAAACGTTTCGTGTTAGTTCATACACGAAATGAATGTCCAGACAACCTACACAGGTCCTTCATCTTCTTATTGTCGGCCTGATCACGGGTAGTTTGTGTATGGAAGCACATCGGTGTATTTAGAAACTGCCAAGTTGTACTAGACCCACGGATATCTGTTTTTAATTTTGTGTCTCTTCTCTGGATGAGAAGACAACGACGATCGTAATTTAGTTCCTTTCTCAGTATACCTTTAAATACGCTATTTGGCTGAGTACCACCTTCTTTGCTGGAGATATAATTGGTTTATGTGGACTACACAGGGTTAATGGGAACACCACCGACAAAATTAGGAGCTTGTCCATGCTTAGTTTCTGACTATTTTCAATCAACAGGCCAGTGGGCACTAGTGGCTCGTTACAGACCAACTGTATTTCATTCGATTTATTTATTTTCTGTATCTATATTACACCAAAAAATCCACAAAAAATTACCGTTGTTGACGGTATGCACTGTCTGTCTTGTTTGCAAACAAAATTGTTCCATTCACTCATGGGACTTGGTGTTGACATCAGTAATGCTCACTTTACTCTTTGTCCTCAAGCTTCCAATCAGTGATGCTCGGTTCTGTTTTCGGTTTGTTTTCTCGGCAGTGTTTGTTGTATGGTAACAGTAATGCACATTTATTTATTTCATTAACAGTGCAGAGTAATCCAGCAGCTTGGAATGCAAAGTGGGTCAGATGCTTCTGAATCCAACAGAAAACACTTATCAGTATTAAAATGTTATTGCTATACAGTTGTTAATGGTTTTTTATAATATAAACAATATAACATAAAAATTTCTCTAAGTTTACAACGAATTGAATGCTTAACAGTTGTTAAAATGGTTCTATAGAATTAGTTTCTGTTTAGCTGATGAAAACATAATTTATAACCGGCCGAAGTGGCCGTGCGGTTCTACGCGCTACAGTCTGGAGCCGAGCGACCGCTACGGTCGCAGGTACGAATCCTACCTCGGGCATGGATGTGTGTGATGTCCTTAGGTTAGTTAGGTTTAATTAGTTCTAAGTTCTAGGCGACTGATGACCTCAGAAGTTAAGTCGCATAGTGCTCAGAGCCAAGCACCCGAGAGGAGCTCGCAAAACCACGTTAGACAGTTCTGCCTCACCTAAGCTACAGCACGGATCTCGCACCTTCCGACTTCCATCTGCTTGACCCAATGAAGCATGCACTCACGAGAAGCAGTACGTGGGTTACTGACACAGCAACAAGACGTTGGCTTTGGCGTCGACTAGTAGTGTGGTACTATGCGGCATATAGAGCCTCCCACTAAGGTGGCGTAAGACCGTCGCACTGAATGGAGATCACGTTGAAAAATAGGGTTTTGTAGCGAAAGGAGTAGGGGACAATATAGTGTATGGGAACCTTGAATAAAACCAACCTGCTTTCAGGAAAAAGATGCGCTGCATTACTTATTCAACACACTCGTAGATCATTATTTTGGAACGTGCCACCAGTCATTACTGGTCCCTTACGCCAAATTCTCAAAGAATGCCCACGAGCGACTTCTGAAAATACTTCGATGGAGTTCGGATTCGTCCTGTATTGCACGATATCGAAAGTAGCAGAGAAGTAGTTGTTGAAGGGAGCAGTGATACATATAACAGAATATACCAATACGCTTAAATAATGGAGAGTCCATAAGATAAAAATGTAATGCTCTTCACTGAAATGTGTCTCAAACATTTTTGTGAGTTGTTAAGTATAAGATCCAAAACTGAACACACGTACGGCCCTTGGTACGCCCCGTTGTTCAACGTATAGGGGCAACTGTAATGTAGCAGTGACGTATCAGCAATCTTTTTTATTCATAATTATTATATTCCTAACGACTAGTGTGCCTTAGTAGACTAAGTGTCAACATGACACATTCGTGCGTTGGCGGTATGTAGGGAAGCAGCATACTCACGCCTCATAAAATTCACATCAGTCTTTCCACTGTGTGCCAGCCTAGTCCGCTGTAACTAGCTCTGACGTCATAAATATTGCGCAATATTTTAAAATGAAGTAAATAACCTGAAACGTTTCTAGCATGTCAGGAGTAATACAAAATCAATATGTGTTGGATATCAGTTCAATAACTTTAACCATTTTCGAAATTTGGATGTTTTTCTGTAAAAATCATTGGCGCAACAGAAAAGAGCTAGAAACTTAAAAATTTATAATTAGAATCCTTTTGCATAATAATTTAGTAGAAACAGTATTCTGGATCTCACAAATTAAAATTTTTAGTTGAAATTCATGATTTTCGTGTTTTTCTGATATAATTGAGGTAAAAAACAGGATTGTGGTCAGCCAAACCAATTTTAATAAATGGTTTGAGGCAATGGACAATAAATTAGAATCCAATAAAGCTGAATTAGAAACTTCCTTCAAGACTGGCTGCAATAAGTTGAAAGAGGAACTGGACAGTTTAAATTATGAAACTGATTACAACCATGAGGATATTAAGGAAAAGGTTGCTCAACAGTTATCTGAGATGTGTAAAACAGTAAAATCGGAAGTTGCTGAGGTCCGCAAAGACTTCCAAATGGAAGATGCGAAGCTGGAGCACGAGTTAACAGAAAAGATCGAGGCGGAATCTGAACTGTGCTCAGATAGGTTTAAAGATGTTAATATAAAAGTAAACATATGTCAAGCAGAAGTAGACGCAATCGAAACTGATACTACTCATATTGTGCAAAGAGTAGATAATGTTGAAATGAGAGTAGAAAATATTAGTACTCACATTGCTAACATTGAGAGTAAAGTAGCTTCAGTAACTTCTGGTAATGGTAGTATGCAACAAGTTGTAGCTGCAAACACCACTTTTATCGGGTGTCGGCAGTTCTTGCGGTTCGATCCAGATAAAAATATCCACCCGCTGGATTTCTGGAACTATTTTGAAGATGTGATTCCACCAACTTGGTCTGAACGAGAGAAAATCTCATTTAGTAGAAGCCATTTAGCAGGTGACGCCATGCGTTGGTCAGCTGATGTTATGTTGAAGTGTAAAACATTAGCGGAATTTAAAACAGTTTTCATTAATGAGTATTGGTCTAGCAATAAGCAAATTGAAGTGTTGAGAGAATTTTGGAGTGGAAAACGCTTCAATGCAGGCAAGGAATCTATTAAAGAGTTTGCCAGGTCATGGATCTCACGTGTGTCACATTTGGCCGAAAAGCTAAAACCTGAAATGATAAACCTAGGTCTTGAAGCCAAACTTCCATGGTATTGGCAAACTAGAATTATATCTGCCCCTAGAGACAATCTTGATCGTTTCATTGAGTATTTGGAACGTGTAGAGCGTGTTGCTGCCAACGACGTGCAAGCACGTAATAACAGAAATGGTAATAACACAAGCAGTAATTTTAAGAACGAGCAGAATGGCAATGTAAACATCAGAACAGTAGGTGTTCGTCATCCTAAGAGAGGTAGGAATTGGAGAAATAATTATCAGAACCAACAATGGCATCCAAATGATAGTAATTTTGTTCCGAACAAAATTATGCAGGTAAACAACAGTGCGGAAAGCAATGCTGTGCCAGTTAACTATAATGGAAATGAAGGAAACAGTAGTAGGCCGAGGCAGGAAAACTAGTTCCCATCTATGAAGACACTGGCGCTCGCCAGGCGGTTACTTTTCCTAAGCCAGTAATTACAGTAATTGGTAAGACAGATCAGAATAGTCAAACTGAGGATTCGGGTAATGGGTCGGTAGCATCCAAGGATAGAGCAGAAATATTAGGATAGCCTGTTGGGGTTCGATGAACCCAGTAGCTGTGACCAGTTGTCACTTGAGAAAGAGCACGACGATAATAGTGAAAGTGATTTAGCTGTAACTAGTCAAATCCCCGGTCTGGAGGCGAAGAATCGCTCAGACTACAGTAATTTGGGTTATGTTCAGCAAACTAAATGTAATGAAGTCGTGCGGTGTTTCGATTTGAAATTAATAGACCGACTCGAAATGGCAGCTGAAAATGTAGTTCAGGAAACCCCTACACACCTTGACCTAAATGTAATGAAGACAGATGTCGATCACTTTAGTTTGGAGACAAATCCAAAAGGAACTATTGAATGAGTTTTAGGAACCACCTGTACAACCTAGAATAAGCCACCCTATAATAATAGTGAATATGTTGGGTATCAATGTACGTTGTCTCTTAGACAGTGGAAGTGAGGTGAGTGCGATATCTCAGTCTTTCTTTGATGCATTACCTGGTAAAGACAAGCTTACAGTAATGAGGGTATCAGGACTAAGAATAATTGGTGCTACTGGCAAGGTGTCAAAAACGGTAAAGCAAGAAGTTTTACTGCCCTTTGATATTAATGGTAATTTAATTGATCATCCATGCTTAATTGTAAACAATCTCAGTATTGAGGTTTTAATTGGCATAGATTTCTTGTCGAAATATCAGAGTGTTGTTGACTTTGAAAGAAGCCAGTTAAAATTGGTCTTGCCGATAACCGGAGTAATTACGGTACCTTTTAATGATAAACATGTAGTAACTAATGATGAAACTTGGGAGCTTCTTATACGAGTTCTGAAAAATAGGAGATATTGGGACGAAGGTGTTAATCTTAGTAAAAGTAAGCTAAACACAGAAGAAGAAGCAATTATTTTGGACAAAATAGAAGCTAAATTGCAGGAAATCGATAACTTTTCAGCTAATGAGAAGGAAGAACTGAGACAGGTTTTAAAAAGGCATCATAAGGTATTTTCAAATCGACCTGACGTGGTCAAAGGTTATGAATGGCAATTAAAGGTGAAACCTGGCCAAGTGTTTTTCAGGGAGCCATACCAAATACATGTAGCTAGGAAGGAGGCGGTTCGAAAGGAGATACAGAGAATGCTAAAGTGAGGTGTGATTGAAAAAGCGGTCAGTGAGTACAATAATCCTCTTGTTGTTGTACCAAAAAGAGACGGGAGTGTCAGATTGGTCTTGGACGCTCGTTGGTTGAATGAAATAGTGGTTAGGGAAAGTGATAGACCGCAGAACATGGACGAGTTATTGCAGAAGTTCCGGGAAGAAAAATTCTTAACTTCTGTGGACATCACGTGTGGATATTGGAATTTGCCACTGGCGGAAAGTTCAAGGAAGTACACACCTTTCTTGTACGAAGGAGTTTGTTACCAATACCGTGTGGTACCTTTCGGACTTAATATCTCTGTTTGTGCCTTCGTACGTGTGATGTGCCATGTTTTAGGACCAGCCTTAATTAATAAAATCACAGTCTACGTAGATGATCTGTTAATAGCAACACCTACCTGGGAAGAAAACATAGTTTTATTATAGGAAGTGTTAGAGGCTATTGAGAGAGGTGGCATGAAACTAAAGATTGAAAAGACAGAGTGCGTTAAAGAGGAAATAGGTTTCTTGGAATATATGATAAGTGGAAAGGGTATTCTGCCTGACCCAGGCAAGCTAGCAGTCATTCAAAAATTTGAGGCTCCCAGAAACAAGAAGCAGTTGAGATCGATGTACGGTCTTTTCGCCTTCTATAGGCGTTTTGTTAGTGATCAGGCTTTTAATGCGCCCTGTTTTCACCTCCTGCTGAAAAAGAATACCCCTTGGGTTTGGACAGCAGAATGCCAACACGCGTTCGAGGTGCTTAAACAATCTTTAATCAATAGTCCTATTTTATATCATCCTGATTTTGAAAAATCATTCTGTATGTCTGTTGATGCTAGTGGCTATGGTATAGCTGTGGAGATATTCCAAGTAGAAATAGAGAACGAACAAGAAGTGCACAAGACTATAGCTTTCGCAAGTCGATCTTTACAGGCAGCAGAGAGAAATTATGGCATCTCAGAACTGAAAGCATTGGCAATTGTATTTGGGGTACAGAAATTTGAGCAGTATCTATTAGGTCACAAGATAATTGTTTACAGTGACCATAAGGCGTTGACCTTTTTAAAGACCTGTAAGTTGAGGAATGTTCGTTTGGTAAGATGGTCATTGTATCTCCAGCAGTTTGACCTTGAGGTTAGATATATTCAAGGAAAGACAATCTGGTAGCTGATGGGTTATCTAGAAGTGCGGAGCTATGTGATGACGCGGGAATTATAGCAACTGACTTAAGTGAAGTACTAATGTTTCCGTTGCACGAAGTAAAGGAAGAAAGTGCATTAAAGAGGGTGATTAAGAACTTGAGACGTGAGCAGGATGCAGATGACCAGCTGACATTAGTGAATAGCTATTTAGAAAATGTGAACTATCCTAAGGTTTCGCATTACTATTGTCCGCATAAAGGTATTCTATTTAGGAGGAAAAAGGTACGTGTTTCTGAGTGGAAGCTGTGCTTTCCCTCACAACATGTAGACTTACTAATCGACTATGTACACCTTAGGTATGGGCACTATGGTGCAAAGAAGTGCATTGCAAAATTAAAAGAGAAAGTTGTGTTTGACAACATGTACAGCCGTGTTGCCAAGCGTCTAGCATCTTGTGCAGTGTGCCAGAAAGTCCGGGCTGCTAACACCAGAATACAAGGGGATACGCATTCAGTAGAGCCAACTGAAATCCTAGAATTACTGGCTTGTGATTTGTTTGGGCCTCTTCCTGCTTCGAGAGGTGGGTGCACCCATGTTTTTGTTGTTGTGGATGGATTTAGTAAATATGTTAAGCTATACCCAATTAAAAGAGCAAATGCAAAAACGTTGGTAGAAAAGTTGGAAAAAGATTTCTTCGTGAACGTTGGCGTTCCGAAGAATTTGCTGTCAGACAATCGGTCTCAATTTACTTCTGATAGATTTAAAGAATGTCTGGATAAGGCCGGAGTGAGACATCTGAAAATATCTGCCTATTTCCCCCACGGAAATATGAGTGAACGTATTATGAGAGCATTGAATAGGCTTTGCAGGACTTATTGTGCTCGGAAACACTCAAGTTGGGCAGAGCACATGAAGTATTTTGAGAATGTAATTAACAACTTAAGGCATGATGCAACTGGTTTTGCGCCTTGCGAATTGATGTTTGGCCAAGAACCACACAATGTGATTGCAGATATGGTAGAATTCCCTATTCTAACGCAAATATCCAGAGACGAAAAGAAGTTAAGGGCTAGGGCAAATATAACGAAAAGAACATTAGAAAGAAAGAAGCGTCATGACGCAAAAGCTGTACCCACCAGTTTTGAAATAGGTCAGTTAGTCCTTGTCAAAACCAAGGAAAAATCAAAGAAAATAAATGCAGAAACGAATAAATGCATGTTCGTATACCAAGGACCTTTCAGGATCATAGGAAAACCACGTGACAATGCATATAGGCTAGAGTACCCTAAGAGTAAAAAGCTATTTGGTCTCAGGAACGTGATCAACCTAAAGAAGTTCATAGGTAGTGAATGAATTCTGTAGGGAGGAGGTTGTTCTGTAACCTCTGCACAGTGTGGCAGCTTCGCAGTCCCAGCTGGGTGAGATCTTCTTTACCATTTCAGGTCTCACTCTATCTTCATCTTTCCTATCCACCAAAGTTTCGACTCCTTCTTTGCAATACAAAAATTTTCTGTCATGGCTATCAAGCCATGATATCTGTAACCATTCTATCCACCGATTAGTGAAGAAAATACCTAATGTGACAAACATAAAAGTGACATAAACAACACTGAAGTATGATGTAATTAAGATACAAAGGTATTTGAGTAACAAGTACGTATAGAACCCTGGTAATATTATAAGTAGAAAGTTGTTGTTTTATTTGAAATGGTCCACCAACAGTAATTTAAAAAGATATACAAATTCGTGTACAAGCAGGATCTGAAGTGGCAGTGAAACCTATTGTATGCTGTAGAGCTAACTAATTAATAGTAAAAGAGATTGCTTAGTGTTATGAAAAATATGCAGGTAAGTTATAAGAATGAACTCACCTTGTGTAGCAAGGAATGGCAGTGTAATAGAACTGAACAGTGTTTGTGGTTGAGACGTGAAGGACACGTCCTTGAAATATTTATAAGGTTGGAGCTGGCCGTTCTTTGGCGTAGTGTGTGACAGGACACGCCTACACATATTGAGGTTATGAGTTGGAGGCGTGAATGCGACCAAAGGTACCCTTATGTTAGATGAGACAGAGCAGCTCATGGTGTCCTATAGGTTTAAGGAATTTAGCATTACGCTTGGCCATAATTACTTAATGCACTTTAGTGGTAGGTCGAGAGAGACTACCTGTGGTTTCAGCGTCCGATCAAGTGGAAATGGATTGCAACGTGAGCAAACTCATCAGCTGCAATACACTATAGATATGAAATAAATGTGCTATCCTATGCGTTAAATGTTAATAGAGTGAGTGTTAAATAAGTACATACACTAGCAACATAATTGAGTAGCAGAAAGCAGACGTGGAACATTATTTATAGCTCAGCATAAATACACTTCGATGAAGTAAGTACATAATTGCAGATGTGGAACTGACACAGCAGCAGAGGACCTATAAGTGGATTTAGTAGTCAACTAAACGTAGTGTGTTTTGAACACTCATAACTGTACTATTACCACAAGTTACTCAATGTACAAAGCGGCTGAGAAGACAACTGCTAATCAAATATACTCATACTATCTCTAAGAATAAGGTAATCGAATATGAGTCAGTTAAGTAAATAATATACAGATTTGTAAGGAATGTACCGAGCATTGGTTCAATTTTCCGGCCCAGAAATAATAAATTGAGATTAAATAGTATTTATGATTGTATGCCTTGAACATAAATTTTGTCTAGTACGTGACTAACGGCGTTTTGAGCCATTTCTTTACCGATTTTATGACAGTTAAGTAACAGTGAGAGTAAAATTGAAAAAGTTCAGTTAACTTTGTTCCAGTAACATATTGAAAGATAAAATGTATATATCCCCATTTCATTGTGACCCACCCTTAGATATTAAGTGAACAGAGTCTGAAGCACTCTTTTTGTTTGTTCTACAGGACAAACCAGATAATGGCAGCCTCGTAGCTGCGTGAAAGCGTGGAGTGACTTAGACACAACTCACAGTAACCCCTCCCCTTTCTCCATTTAATTTAGAGTGGACGTGAAGGACACACACCATAGCAACTTCCCCTCCTCTACCATTGTGAATGGAAGTGTTGAACACCAGCCAAAGCGGCTACAACAACGTGTGTAAAAACTGTCATGATTTGTGAAATTTTCTTTCAGGTTTAGAAAAGACTGCTAAGATATAATTATCTGTTTATGTATGATGAATAACTGTGTTATTTTCTTTGAATTTGTGTATGTAAAAATATTTACAGACAATTTAATGGATTTAAGATTCTCATAATTTTACATATTTTTATGTGTTTGTGTGTCTAAGGCAATATGTATGCCAAAGTGATTCATTGATTTTGCTTAAATTTTGAGTGATAATGTTGCTTAAGAGGCAGTGAACATGCCAGCAATTTAAATAATTGAAGTAGGTAATAAGTTTTCTTTTAATATTTCTATACGTTTACATTTCAATTTTAATTTTCGTAGGGAGATAAATTGTACTCTTGATTCCCTTTCTGTAATTAATTTTTTTCATTTACATTCAAAAAAATTAAGTAGAGGGTGATGTAGGGAAGCAGCATAGTCACGCCTTATAAAATTCACATCAGTCTTTCCATTGTGTGCCATCCTAGTCCGCTGTAACTAGCTCTGACGTCATAAATATTGCGCAATACTTTAAAATGAAGTAAATAACCTGAAACGTTTCTAGCAGGTCAGGAGTAATACAAAATCAGTATGTGTTGGATATCAGTTCAATAACTTTAACCATTTTCGAAATTTGGATGTTTTTCTGTAAAAATCATTGGCGCAGCAGAAAAGAGCTAGAAACTTAAAAATTTATATTTAGATTCCTTTTGCATAATAATTTAGTAGAAACAGTATTCTGGATCTCACAAATTAAAATTTTTAGTTTAAATTCATGATTTTTTGGTTTTTGTCTTAGAAATTAAGGAAACAAGATATATTAAGTAGGCGAATTAATAAAGCTAGGATGTTTAAATTTAAGTAGAAGGGAGATCCGCTATAATCATAAATATGTGAGAAGTTTCAACTGAATAACTATAAAACTATAGCGATAGCGAATCTCCAAAGGGCAAGTTCAGAGCTCGTCTACTGCGTGTAGTGTAATTAAATTAATTATCTCGCCCAAAATATTTGACTTAGCCACGTCAGACTTTTATTATGATTACTTACCTGTCTGCTTATTGTACATTTAAATTGAGAGCTTCATCGGCCATCAGCAAAGGAAGCAATGATTTATTCGATAACTTAAAGTGGTGCATTACTAACCCAGCGGCTAGTCGGGAGAGCAGATTTGATCAGGCGTTCCCTTAGCCGTCCGCACCGCGGCTTTATATGTAAGAACGCTGCGCGAGAAAAAAAAGGCCCCCGTTCTCTCCAGACAGCGCACCACCTGTGCCGGGAGTCGCGTCTCGCGGTATCATTGCTATGAACAGCCTCGGATGCCGTAATAAGTTACTCGGGATACACGTAACCATGAAATCGTTTTCGAGTGAAGTGTTAATTCTGGGATGACTTTAATGATCTATCTTCATTTTGCGTATGTCGTATTTTCACGTGCCGCCGCAGGACAGACATTCTACCATTATTAGCGTGGCGTTTGATGAACATTATCATCAAATTATGGCGAGCATTCACTTAAACATTTAATTTGAACAGTTATAGTGGCATCAGCGCATTAGACTCTGAACTGCTCTGGTAGTTGGATTGTGTGGATTCTTTTTGGTCTCTGACTTTCAGAATATAGTGAACATTTTAGAGAATGGTTTTTGATTATGAATCCCAGACAATCTCCTAATTCCTCATAGTTATAAGCTGTAGCTATAAATGTATTTCTCAGATGAAGTGGGCACTATGAATTCTAATTACAGGCTTCACGTTTTGCTATTCACTTTCTGGTTGCCAATATTGTAGTTAGAGAGCGAGTGTTGAGAACGGCAAACAGCATAAATACGAAACATATATTCTATTATTCCACCCGCCGGCCCCCAGGTAGACGCTAAATTAGACGATTGGGACATTGATTCTGGGAGAAATTTTCATCGTATTACTTGGTCGCCAAGTGAAATAGACGTGGTGACGTACAGTTTCGGATGTACATACTTTTCACTAGTCTCCCGGATTAAACTCCAAACTACATTGCACTGACTCATGAATTGAGGACGTGGCAGTGTTCCGGACGAACCATGCCTCGGTTGTAACATCAAGCACGGCAGTGTATTTGAAACTAACAAGAGGTGTAACCATATGATGGCATCAGTCTCCTACCTTTCTCTCATACCAGTCTCATAGTCATGAACAACAAAACCATCATACTAAACCTTTTGTTTTCAGTTTCAATTTATTCCCACGAATTTTTAACGTATTATGTGGAAACTATAAATAGGACGCACCTATTCATTAATCAAGGTGACATACAATGATTTATATTTTTTATGCAATTACGTTAATAGCAACCATTCATAATATTAATAGCAAAACAAAACAGAAAATTTACAATAAAAATCAATTTAAAAACATAAAATAAAACGAATTATCCCAGTTCCCGTGTGAATAATTTCGAGCTGGTATTAATGAGATGTGTTACTGGGAGCCTCGGCGTAACTCGAGTTTTGCCGACTAACTACAACTATATCTACATCTGAACGTATTGTTACTACACTATTCTACATTGCCCAACCTGGTATTTGCGTGCATTGGCAATTATCGGCTTCACGCACACTTATGCATATAGCCTAAGCATTCATTCGTTCATTCGTTCTTTCATTCTTTCCCTTTTTTTAAAAAAGGTTTCATATTAATTTATATATATATCTGTAGGTTAAAGTCGGCCAACGGCTTTGCCGCAGTGGTAACACCAGTTCCAGACAGATCAGCGAAGTTAAGCGCTGTCGGGCCGGGCTAGCACTTGGATGGGTGGCCATCCGATCTGTCGAGCGCTATTGACATGAGGACTCCACTGATCCCTTGTGAGGCAAACAGAGGAGCTACTTCATTGAGAAGTAGCGGCTCCGGTCTCGTAAACTAACATACGGCTGGGAGAGCGGTATGCCGACCACGTGCCCTTCCATATCCGCATCCAGTGACGCCTGTAGGCTGCGAATGACCCGGCGGCCCCGAGTACCGTTGTGTTTTCATGGCCTGTTCGGACGGAGTTTAGTCTAGTTTAGTTTTAGTAGGTTTAAGTGCCTTTTAATTACATCTGTACGTGCGGAGCAAAATAACTGATGATGGTCGAAGTAGAGAGGATATAAAATGTAGACTGGCAATGGCAAGGAAAGTGTTTCTGAAGAAGAGCAATTTTTTAACATCGAGTATAGATTTAAGTGTCAGGAAGACATTTCTGAAAGCATTTGTATGGAGTGTAGCCATGTATGGAAGTGAAACATGGACGATAAATAGTTTGGACAAGAAGAGAATAGAAGCTTTTGAAATGTGGTGCTACAGAAGAATGCTGAAGATTAGATCGGTAGATCACATAACTAATGAGGAAGAATTGAATAGGATTGGGGAGAAGAGAAGGTTGTGGCACAACTTGACTAGAAGAAGGAATCGGTTTGTAGGACACGTTCTGAGGCATCAAGGGATCACCAATTCAGTATTGGAGGGCAGCGTGGAGGGTAAAAATCGTAGAGGGAGACCAAGAGTGAATACATTAAGCAGATTCAGAAGGATGTAGGTTGCGGTAGGCACTGGGAGATGGAGCAGCTTGCACAGGATAGAGTAGCATGGAGAGCTGCATGAAACCAGTCTCAGGACTGAAGACCACAACAACAACAACGTGCATATCGTTATCTATAACGGAGGAAACGCTTTTTGTGAGTTGTTGGCGTTATTTTAATGTTCAGAACGTCTACTTGATCTTACAGACTGAACAGGTGCACCATACCTCGACTAGGGCGATGTCGAGTAGTTTGAGTCTGTTCCCGATGCTCGGGAATATGCTATAAGCACGCCTTGAAGTGCTTTGTCCCAGCCAGACTGCCATTCGTATAATTTCGAGGCTCGTAAATGTCTTCTATCAGTAATATGACATTCTGTGATCTCGTGTACACGACCATATTGCCGGCCGGTGTGGCCGAGCGGTTCTGGGCGCTACAGTCTGGAACCGCGTGACCGCTACGGTCGCAGGTTCGAATCCTGCCTAGGGAATGGATGTGTGTGATGTCCTTAGGTTAGTTAGGTTTAAGTAGTTCTGAGTTATAGGGTACTGATGACCTTAGAAGTTAAGTCCCATAGTGCTCAGAGCCATTTGAACCATTTGAACCACAACCACATTATCCACGCCCTAACCAATACAGCGCTGTCCCGTAACGTACCACGATATCCATCGGACTTAAGCCGAGAATCACCAGAAATTCCTCGTCCGCCCCTGGTAGCTTAGTGGTCAGCGAGGCGAAATGTCATACCTAACGCCCCGAGTTCGATTCCAGGCTGGGTCGGAGATTTTCTCCGCTCAGGGACTGGATGTTCTGTTATCCTTATCATCATCATTTCATCCCCATCGACACACTAGTCGCCAACGTGGCGTCATCTCCAAAGACTTGCACCACGCAAACGGTCTACCCAACGGGAGCCCTCGCCACGTGGCATTTCCATTTACCAGTAATCCCTCGACAAATATGGTGCGTAATTTACCGGTGAGACTTAGAATACGCTCCTCTGAATTCCTGGCAGCATTGTTTAGTAGCTGCCTAGCGGACGCGAAGCCCGCAGTGGCGATGAAGATAGCTTCGTGGTATGACTGCACCACATATCCACTCACATATCATAGTCAGCTCTACTGCACTGAGACAGCAAACTAACACACAATACTCACATTATGCGAAGGAAACGTGCCGCCATGAGTGGGGAGGGAAACCATTTCAGATGAAGCGACCGAACCGCCCTTGGCGTCTCTCCCAGTTAACAATGCCGCACAATTTCAACTTTTCTTATTTACAGAGTTATCACAGCTAATTGTTAGAAGTATCATATTATAATGAATATGTTTCTTAAAGCTCTTTTCCATTGGTAATAAACTACTTCCGTATAAACTACTTCCGTACTTTTCTTTTTTAAAACGAAATGCTCGTTGTTTTGGGTGCTATCATTAGGCTGAAGCCCTGTTTCAATAAGTTGCAATGCCCAAAAAAAAGGTCAAATCCTCACAGGTGTTAAGTGGAATAATTATCGAAAAATCAAACGCCTGAA
Organism: Schistocerca piceifrons; assembly: GCF_021461385.2. NCBI lineage: Eukaryota > Metazoa > Arthropoda > Insecta > Orthoptera > Acrididae > Schistocerca > Schistocerca piceifrons. The sequence continues at coordinate 304,391,440 of NC_060138.1, forward strand.
AACTTAAAAATGAGTACCCCAGAATGTTGGCCGAATAAAGATTTTCATTGCATAAAGTGTGTCAACGGTATTTTAACGATACGTAACACTCACTAAAGGAACTATACAGAATTCTCACATCCCACCGAAAGCTGTATTTCGAGAGTATCATTAACAGTAGATTCTTGCAGAAAACGTTTGTTACTCCTTTAGTTCGGAAATACTTTGTAGGCCATAGCTGATAGATACCACAATCCCTAAATATTCTCAACATACCCTCGAGTACGCTACACTCAGTTCCTGCCAAATGGTTGAGTAGGTACCCAGTTAGACATTTCATCGTGACTCTTAAAGTGCCATGCCAGATTTGTTGTTTGCAATTACTAATGGAAATCTATCAATAAATGACTTTCAACAAAAACAAAACATCAGCGTCCAGTATAAATTGAGGCTCCACTGCGGTTCACCAGAACGTCACTTTTGGCTCACTTTTTACTATGTTTCAATTCGTTTTGCTGGTTTGATCTCGACAACGTAAGATAACAACCCCGGAACTCCACGATGCCTCATTCTCTCCTCACCGAAGTGAGGTGAGTGACATCTGTGTATTATCGTCATGGCTGCAATGATGAGAGTCAACAAGGCAGCCCTGCTACTTCACAAGGGACATCTTACTGCGCGGAACGTCGTATATCCCTTGTGCACGCAAAACAAGCTAATCTTCCCAAAGCACCTAAATCAATGTGTAGTTATTGTGCATATTTGTGATCGGTGTTTTGAGAGTAAATTGTACAAATTCAGATGAGAAGCTATGTTCCACCCTAATTTGCTTAATAATCGCTGCTGTTGGCACAATTAACTTTTATTATGCTCAGATTATAGAATACGAAAATTTATTCACAGCTGACAAGTTACAGCACTTTGCCACATCTTTAAGGAGTACGCTGTGTAAGGCGCATTTCTGCACGTGTAATGACTGAAGCCCAAGGCACTGCTGATTTTAATCAGGACGTCTACCTGTTATCACTTTAATCCTTGTCAAATGGGGAAAAAATTGCATCAACTTTGAGTTTCAATGTCTTCCTTGTTTTCATTCAGTACCATTTCATAATATTACTAATACAGTTTCAGTCTCGAAGCTGTATATTAGTCACATCCACGATCCAGATGCTCTGATGTCACATCACAAATGAGTTACATAAAGACCAATTGAAGAAGGCTATTGCAGCTGATCTTGTGGAGAGAACATGAAGTCCCGTTATAGAGACAGTTAATCCTGTGAGTGAAAAGAATCGTGCTAGATAACTACTATTTTCATGTAACGAACACATTTAAATGTAATAGCACACAGCATTTCCGAGCTATATGTTAATATTTTTAATTCCCACTAAGTCAATAAAAAACCTCGAAAAACTGCTGTAAAACCGTCACAGGTTGATAAAAAATTAACGTTACACACAATGTCAATAATAGTAGTGTAAAGGATCAGATAAGAAAATATAGTTCCACTGCGGTACAGAAGTGGAGGAAACGACTTTCAAAAGTGTCCCTTTGTGTGCTTCATAGCTGTAGGAAACTAAAAGGGGGTTGACTTACTTGTAGTGGTGCATTATAAGCCACAGTTTACACCAACACTCATAACACTCACTCAAAACTGGTGTCTGGGTGTTTCCTTAGGAAAATGAGTTTTTGGCAAATCACTGGGGTTAAAATGAATGGAGAACCTCGTATCGCTTAAAAATCTTCTCAGAACTGGAGGTAAAGTTAAAATCAGCTGAAAGCTAGACGAAAATTAGTTAACTTACGTAATGCAAATCGGATATGGTATAAAATTAAAATCGCTACATAAAACTCTCCAAACTGAACATTTTTGCCTTGAACATTTTCGTTTATATTATGTGATCGCTTAGGTAATTAACATAAATTTTGAAAGACAGTATACATAACATTTAAAGTTTTAGAGAGAAAATAAACTTTTTTCTCCTAATTTACAGCATTTTTAAAGCAGACCAATCGTAGCTTCTTCAACTGGAAGTTACCTTTCCGTTTGGAATTCACTGCAAAATACGGTTTTTTTATTTTAATTTTACAGTAAAAATACACTGCTAGATACTGAAACTGCAGCACCAAGAAAGTAGCTTGCAAGAAACTTAGAAATTAACATTGATTAACAGCATGCTTCGATAGGCATATGATTATAATTTGAACAGAACGGTTCAAAATAGTAACACCAATTACATTTAGTACCAAAGTAAGGATTACGTAGTGGCTCTCTTACTCAGAAATCGTATTTGAAGGTACATGCTTTCTAAGAAGACGGTGTTCTAACCCGTATAAAACATGGAAACATGTACAAGCCTGTGATGGGATTCTACCGTGGCAGGATCAATGTTTAACAAGGCTGCGATTTACCATTACGCGATAGTGCTATTCACATTTATTGGGGCCCCAAGCAAGACTGTTATGTGAAAGTGAAATAGATGGGTTCAGGCGGGCTACATTCAGTGCTCTGCAGGATTACAACGATCTCACGCGACTATCAACCGAGACGACAGCCCTTTTGCTCGTTGGCCGTGCGGGATCATATAGCTACATTCAGTGCTCTGCAGGATTACAACGATCTCACGCGCCGGCCGATGTGGCCGTGCGGTTAAAGGCGCTTCAGTCTGGAACCGCGTGACCGCTACGGTCGCAGGTTCGAATCCTGCCTCGGGCATGGATATGTGTGATGTCCTTAGGTTAGTTAGGTTTAATTAGTTCTAAGTTCTAGGCGACTGATGACCTCAGAAGTTAAGTCGCATAGTGCTCAGAGCCATTTGAACGATCTCACGCGACTATCAACCGAGACGACAGCCCTTTTGCTCGTTGCCCGTGCGGGATCATATAGCGGCATCTCGTACTTTAAGACAGGATACCCCCTTTCTAGCAACAAGGCAAGTATCCATACGGACAGTCAGCAGCACCACTGACTGACAGTACCACGACCGTTGACGCAGCAATAGTAGGGAAGCGCGCCGACGAAGTGGTGCGTCCAACGACAAAATTGGACACAGACGTGATGAAACATCGTCTTTTGGGTCGATTCCCAGTTCTACGTAGAGCATCACAACGAACGTGTACATTCTTGGGGGCTCTGAGAAGAACAAACGTTAACAGATTGAATTTATCATCATAGTATAGGCCTATCACCTGGGTGATGGTGTAGAGTACCTTTGGGTACTGAATACGATCACCTGTGGTTCTCCCAGCCGGTGATTTGGATACCAACCATCACATTTATAATGTTTTAAGACTGGTGGCTGTGTCCTGTCATTAACGTCTCCGTGACGTTACCTTCAAGGAGATAACGCAAGACTGCATGTTTGCCAGGCTGCTCTAACATACTTCGATACAGAGGATGTTTCACTCTCGTCAGGACCTGCTCTTACGCACTGAAAACATGTTCTCATGCGTTTCCGAGATACTGGTACGCAACCATCCGCCAGTCTCATGAGGTGTCACACATAGCTGAAGGGGCTGGGAACGGTGTACGTACATCTGTTAGCGAAAGTGAATTCGATTCCATTTCCAAACTGCTAATAGCGTTGTTTGCTGCCACAAGCAGCAGCTCTGTGCATTGGATCTACCAAATCACATACAAATTAAATCACCGTACGTCGTACACTGCACATGTCAACGGCCTTGTCACAGTGGTAACACCTGTTCCCGGCAGATCACTGAAATTGAGCGCTGTCAGGCTGGGCTAGTACTTGGATGGGTGACCATCCAGTCTGCCGAGCGCTTTTGGCAAGCAGTTGCACTCAGCCCTTGTGAGGTAACCTGAGGACAGAGCACAACCTTATGATTTGCTTTTGTTCCAGATGTAATTTTACGTCCAGCAGTGTATGCTAATTCCCTTTTCGGTTGGTTCTATCGACATTCGTGCCCCTTTGCTGCACCTTAGCTACCGAGAGTTCCGCTATAGATGAATGCGACTTGTTTGTTCCTCTAATTTCTAATATCATTGGTCTCTTGATGAATAAACATTATTACTGATAGTGTGTGTGCTTGATCAGCTACCGAAAGAAAATGAATGACTTCTGACCGTCAACAACAATGAGCCTAATATATGGACACAAACACGGCTGCCTTGTTTTTTACAGTAACAAAAATAAGCAACTAGATTCGAAAGGGAATGTAATTTACTGTTAAAATTAAACGGAATATCTTGGAAAAGTAAGGAATCGTATTTCCCTCCACACAATGTCATAAATCAGATCTTAAGCCTGTGCTTTGTCCCAGAACGAGTCTGGTGTTTTTCCTCTTACGCCCTGTTTAACATTTCATTTGCAAGATATTTGTTTTAGTTATATAGGTTGATTCAGCGGCCCATATCTATGTGTCTTCAGTAACCCACAATGTCTTCAAAAACAATGCCCGAAATCTTCATATTCCAGTCGCTCTCTACGTGCACATTGTTAATCCTATAGAAAAACGAACAGAACGCATTAGGAGGAAATTTAAAGTAGTTAAATTTTGTGCTGGAAGACGTTTTCGCTAGCGGTCCTAATTTTCTTGTTACACAGAAGAAAACGTACTGAAAGTGACCTTCAGATGCATTTTTCTTTCATAATTCGAAACATGGAATGTAGTCGAATTAAACCGGGTTATGCTGACGGAATTAGATTAGGAAATGAGACGCTTAAAGTAGTAAATGAGTTTTGCTATTTGGGGAGCAAAATAACTGATGAAGGTCGAAGCAGAGAGGATATGAAATGTAGACTGGCAATGGTAAGGGAAGTGTTTCTGAAGAAGAGAAATCTGTTAACATCGGGTATAGATTTATGTGTGAGGAAGTCGTTTCTGGAAGTATTTGTATGGAGTATAGCCATGCATGGAAGTGAAACATGGACGATAAATAGTTTGGACAAGAAGAGAATAGAAGCTTTTGAAGTGTGGTGCTACAGAAGAATGCTGAAGATTAGATGGGTAGATCACATAACTAATGAGGAGGTATTAAATAGAACTGAGGGGAAGAGGTGTTTGTGGCACAACTTGACTAGAAGAAGGGATCGATTGGGAGGACATGTTCTGAGGCATCAAGGATTCACCAATTTAGTATTGGAGGGCAGTGTGGGAGGTAAAAATGGTAGAGGGAGACCAAGAGATGAATACACTAAGCAGACTCAGAAGGATGTAGGTTGCAGTAGTTACTGGGAGATGAAGAAGCTTGCACAGCATAGGGTAGCATGGAGAGCTGCATCAAGCCAGTCTCTGGACTGAAGACCACAACAACAACTTTGAAACCGTGGCCTCCGGCGATATCGTATCTCAGTATAAAATTTAACTTCATTATTTTTCTTACAAAAACGTCCTGCTCATTTTTCCTGTAGGACTTGTAGTTTGCCCGCAGCGAGCGAGAGAATAAGAAAATCTCGCACTTGGTGTTTGGAGGCGTTGTCTATTGCATAAGACTCATAGGGAGGTGAACATTAATATCAATGTATAGTCGAGTCACTTTCTTATACGGTACACGTTTCCCGCCAAAGGAATATTTGGTACTGTAAGAACTATTCCAGGGTAGCAATTTTGAATTATTTTCTGATTTCGAATTCAGAAACTGACTTCGTTTCCTTCTCTTCCCAACAGATTCAAGGCACCTATCGGTTTACCATTCAAGTTATCGTTACTGGTTTGCCAATAACCCTCGCACGTTAAGATTTTGATTTAAAGAACTCTGCCTGCAGTTATAGACCCGAGGCATCTCTCAGTCTTGTTTACCTATGGGTAACAAACGTTACGCCGGTAGGGCTGGCCGAGCGGTTCTAGGCGCTACAATCTGGAACCGCGCGACCGCTACGGTCGCACGTTCGAATCCTGCCTCCGGCATGGATGTGTGTGATGTCCTTAGGTTAGTTAGGTATAAGTAGTTCAAAGTTCTAGGGGACTGATGACCTCAGAAGTTAAGTCCCATAGTGCTCAGAGCCAGCAAACGTTACATTATTTTCATAAGCTATCGTGTTAGACGAATATACATCGATGTTAGTCGAAATTCATACGTCATTGGACATTCTGACCAAGCATTAATTTGATGTATCAGCAATTTTGGGTAAGGGAGCAAATCTCTCTACGTAAAATTATCTGTCGATGAAATATTCTACCATCGAGTGCGGCACTGCTGCCACTCGGCTATCAGGCCGTTACTCATCCGGGACTCGTTGGGTGCCGGTCCAGAGTAAATTATGAATTCGCTGAGAAAGAAAGCGCGCGTTTTGGAAGCTAATTTCCCGTCGGAGCGGCGGCGTTCGGCGCGCCGGATATTCGGCCGCGTCCGCCGGCGGCTGCCAGCCGGTGGCAGCGCGAGAGGCGAGACGCGCGGGCGTGGATGTGAGCGTCAGCGCGGCCGCCGGCCGTGGCGTGGGTCTGGCAGCGGAGCGCCGCTCGCCTCTAATTAAATGTCAATGGGCACTCGCGCGGCGACAGCGGACGCAAATTGCTGGCCGACCTGCCAGACATGACGGCGGGGCCAGCCAGCGGCCAACAGCCACAGCCGGCTCTCGCCGATCACTGCTGCCTCCCCCAGACGTTACGTCATCGCAGAGCTCTGTAACTTGCGACAGTCAATGTACAATGCAGACGGAAGTATTCCAAGACCAAAGGAACAGATGAACGAGATTCAGCTGCCAAATGCACTGACGGAAAGAGGAAGTATCAGATCATCAACACAAGGACTGAAGTGCAGTAAACCGAGCTCTATTTTCTTTCTTTCTTTCTTTCTTTTTTGACCTCTAGGATGTGTCCATTAAAACTGCATCCTTATAGGAGCATTTTCAGTACAGAGAGTAGTAATTTCTACAAATCAAGAACACAAGCGATGACCGTTGGCTGATCACTGGAATTTTTCAGGTCGAGACTGTAACACAGCGTGTTCAGACGATGTGGACTTACAACTTAGCGCCATCTTTCGGACATCTGCATCTAAAACTACAAAATGTGCATAAATTCCTAAGGTACCAAACTGCTGAGGTAGCTTAAAATAACTTAAGCTGAGAACAACACAGACACTCACGCCCGATGGAGGACTCGAACCTGATACTGGAGGAGCCGCGAAATTCGTAACATGGTGCCTTAGACCACGCGGCCACTACGTGTGGCCTCAGTCTACATCGTACTCCGCAAGCAGCATAATGGTACGTGACGGAGGGTACTTCCGGTACCACTAACTGATCCAGCGTACCCTGATCCACTCGCGAATGGCGCTTGGGACGAATGGTCGTTGGTAAGCCCCTGTATTGGCTCTAATTTCTCGAATTTTCTCGTCGTGGTCATTATGCAAGATGTATGTGGGAGACATTAATACGTTACTCCACTCTTCCGGGACAGTGTTTGCTCGAAATCTCAATAGCAAACCACTACGTGGTGCACAACATCTCTCTTGTAACGTCCGCCAATGGAGCTCGTTGAGTATCTTGGTAATGCTTTCGCATCGACTAAACGATCCCGTGACGAAGCGTTCTTTATTGGATCTCCTCTATCTCTTCTGTCAGTCCTACTTGGAAAGAATCCCACATCTATGAACAATACTCAAGAATGACAAGCGCATTACAAGCCGTTTCCTTCGTGGATGAGCTACATTTCCTTAAGATTCTTCGTATCAACCTCAGTGTAGCATCTGTTTCTTCAACTATATGTTTTCTGTGGTCACTTCACTTAAGGTCGCTCTGGATAGTTACTCCTAGGTATTTTACGGTAGACACTGTTTCCAATACTTTCTCATCAATAAAGAAGGGACTTTTTTTCCTATGTCTGCACAATCTGTTACATTTATTTACGTTGAGGATCAGCGGTCGTATTCCGCACCATTCAGCTCATTCTGAAAATCGATACTGTCTTTTGCGCCATGTGCGAACAGTCTTAAAGGCCTTCAGATGATTTACAGTAGATCAATTAGATACACTCTAAAAAGTAACCACCATATCGTGCTTCCTTGGGGACTCAGAAAATAACCTTTACATCAATTGATTTTGTTCTTCTAAGAGCGACCTATTGAGTTATATCTGCAGGGAAGTCTTGAATCTAGAACATCTGTACCGATGCTCGATAAGCTCGTATTTTTTTCGCTAAACGACAGTGCGGGACGATGTCAAATGCGTTCCTGTAGTCAACACAGCATCAAAATGAGAGCTGTTGTCTACAGCCTATTAATCTCACAGAAGAAAAGAGCCATCTAAGTTCCGCAAGGTCTGTTTGCGCAGTTCGTGTTGATTTTTACAGAGGAGACTTTTGTTCTCCCAAAACAACATATATGTGAGCCTAAACATGTTTCATACCTCTATAACAGACTGACGTGCGTGGTAAGGACCTATAATTACGTGCATCTGTTCGACGCAGCTTCTCGAAGACTGGAAGCATCTGCGATTGTTCCAGTCCTTCATTGCTCCAGCGATCTACGATAAACTGCTGCTGGAAGGGGAGCGAGTTCATTCACATAAGCTTTGTAGAATCTTAGGGGTAACTCATCTGGTCCTGATGTTCCACGACTAAACGATTCCGCGATGGATTATCTCAGTATATAACATTTCGAATTTCGTACGTTGACTGAAAGTAGGGACTGTGTCACGATCTTCTGTGGTGAAACGAATTCAAGAAACCGAATTTAGTACTTCGATCTTCTCTCTGTTCTTTTCATTTCAGTGCCAGTATGGTATGGTCACTGAGTGAAAGAATAAGGGATTTCAAACCACTAACGGATTTTATCTAAGATCAACACCTTTTATGGTTTTTACTGATATTGGTTGACGAAATTTTACTTTAAAACTCATTGAAACTAATTGCTCTCCTTATTCTTATTTTCTCTTGTTCAACTTTCTTTTGTCCGCTAGGTTTTGACTTCTTTTGAATCTGATACGAAGTTCCCTTTTATTATGTAGCGGTATTCTAACACGACTATTAAACCACGGAGGGTCTTTCCCGTCTCTGTAGACTTTGCTCGGAACATACTTGTCTAAGACATATTCAACAACAGTTCTGAAATTTTTCCATTTGTTCTTCACACCTTCATCCTCATCACTGAATATTTGATACTGACTACTCAAATACTCTGCAATGTGTATCCTGTCACTATTGCTAAACTAAAATGTCTTCGTACCTTTATTAACTTGTCTTATAATGTGCGCAGTCATACTTGCTGTGTCTAATGATCTCTGACATTTTACTCTGCGTTAACTGATTCGGTAAGTTCAGGTCTGTTTGTTGCTAGAAGTTCTACGACGTTCATTTCACTAGTTGGTTTTCTAATTATATGCTCGAAGTAATTTTTGAACAAGACATTCAGAATAACGTCACACGAATCCCAACCTCTAGCACCAGTTTTGATATCATGACTCTCCCTATCTACACCTGCCCAGTTGAAGTCATACTCCATTACAACAGCATAATCAGGAAAATTACTAACGATGCTCAGTAAATTCGCTCAGAAGTGATACATTACTACAGATTATGATCTACAAAAGCACTTGGAGCAAGGATCTTAGGAAAGTCAAATTATTGGCATAAGTTGTTACATGGGAGCCTCATAACAACAAACTGTGCAGACAGTTCGCACTAGTCCCATAAACTACAGGACAAATGTTGGTGAGATAGACCCCGAAAAACTGCGGCGAAGGGGGAGGGCATGGGCCACTCCAGAAAGATGCCAGCACGAAGAGATCATAGAGCTGTTCAGTTGGTTCTGACGATTGGGTAGATGAAAATAACTGAGAAATCACCAGAGATTACAGGCAGAGTGTCACTATGAGTCGTCGGTATTAGATTACTGGAAGCTGGGTTATGATCTTGAGTAGCCGTTTGTCACTGACACCGTACCATAAACAAAACACTAATGTGTGTTGTAGTCTTCTCATATGGGACACTGTGTGGCATTCTATATTGTTCCGCGATGAACAACTTTTCTGTTCCGAAAGTGTCGTCAAATGACCAGTTTAAATCTCACATGAAGCAGCGGTTCTCGACATTCCTATTCCTGGAATCATGGTGTGGTGAGATATAGGATATGACCTCGCGACTAATTTGATAATTATAAAAACGAATAGCAGTAGGGAAGGAGCTACTCATTGCCTTTGTAGATTTGGCAAAAGCTTACGATACAGTCCCTAGATCTAAGCTGTGGGATGCTATGAAAGATATAGGTATGGATGATCACATTTTAAAAATTATTATTGAAATCTACAGATATAATTTGTTACAGATTAAACGAGATTCAAAGTTATCAGAACCTATTAATGTCCCCAAAGGTTTGCGACAAGGTTGCAGTATGTCACCCACCTTGTTCAATTTATATGTAGAAGTGGCTGTCCGAAATTGGAGGACCAGCTGCAGAGAAATGGGAATCACTGTTAACGATGTACAGACATTATCATTAAGTTTTGCTGACGATCAAGCTATTATAGCACAAGATGATTAGGACTCTGAGTTCCTGATACGATGGTTATATCAGGAACACAACAGACGAGGACTACAAATGAGTCTAACAAAAACAGAGTATTTGGAGGAGAATAGTGATGCTAAATTTGAAGTACACATCGATGACAAAGCAGTTATGAGACACGTAGAGAAATTTAAATATCTCGGGGCACATATTAATAAAAATGGATTGGTACATACAGAAGTAAAATACAGAATACAGTAAAGCAAAAAAGTGTTAGGGTTCATGAATTCTTTTTGGTGGGATGAGAATATTTCCAACAGCAATAAGGAAAGGAAGTACGATAATGGTTGAATCAGTGCTGTGCTATGGACCAGAACTATGGATCTTAAATGTCGATCTCAAAAGAAGACTAATAGCTGTGAAAATGGATTATTTACGTAGGAGTGCCAGAATATCAAGAATCGAAAGAAAAACTAGTGATGAAGTAAGAGCTAGAATGAAGGCAAATGATAAAATGATAGATATAATTGAAAGAAAATCAATAAAATGGTACTGGCACATGATGAGAATGCCAGATCATCGGCGGCCGAAGAAAGTTTATGAATGGAAACCACCCGACAGACGTAAGCGTGGAAGACCTCGACGTTCTTGGACTGTTCACATAAATCGAGTAATGGAACATCGCAGCATCGACAAGGAAGATGCACTGGATAAAGAGACTTGGCGGAGGATAACAGGAATACAAAAAGATGTTGTTATCAATTAATCTTTGTATTGATTAATAATAATAGAAATAAAGATGAATGATCGTCAGCATGTGAATGGTAAGCTCTGTGGTCGCAGCCCCCACGAGTAGGGTACTAAATGACACTTTCGATCAGAGCACAACATGACATTTTCCAGCAGGATAGCACAAGACAGAACGCTGCAATTCACACTATACACCCCTCGAGGAATGTATGGATGTCTGACTGGCCTGCAGAGTCTGTTCAGGAATATGATTCTAGCTTATGTAGTCCGTATATTTAATCATTACAACAGACACCGAAATAAATCAAAGACGTGCTGCGAAGCTCGTAGACCTACAAGGCCCATATGAATGTATAAACGAAATCCTCGGGTCATTGAAATGGGAATCCTTAGATAAAGCACCTTTCGCGAAACAGTGTTGGGTGTATTTGGAGCAACGGTAATCGAATAAAACTGTTCGCCAATTCTGCTGCCATTAACTAATATCTCGCGAGAAGATCATTAGCATATGATAAAACAGATTACAGCGACTACTGAGACTACACCGTCATTTTCACTCGATCAATAAGCAAAGGGACTAATACATAAAATCCCTTATATTTTTACTGAGAACCCTCTACCGTACACTGTACAGTAGCTTGAGAATCTTACATGTATATGTAGACAGATTACTTGCAACGTTGTGTCACCATATTCTTTCCCATTGGTCTAAAGTCATTAATCTCCGGTGTGCGAAATGAACTTATGTAGTTATGTAAGTTAGACGAAGAACGAATGCTGTGACAATTTTTATTGTTTTGATACATTATCTTGATTAATTCGTGAATCACTTAAATCTATATATGGTTAAGTTTTTAGTTTTAAGGTGTTTTGCCCATTTTGACGCACTAGCAAGTACAGGATCTTTAGGTTTTCGCGGCATGCACGTAAGCAAATCATACAATTATTTGAAATTATTCCACGCACTGTTTACAACGTTATCAAAAACGTTCACAATATTTCTTCACCTCCGAGTACTTTCCACTTTATCTCAGTTTTTAATCTACCATAAATTTACGTCCATCCGATGCACTAAAGCTCCAACAACCGAAACAGAGGCTGTTTATGTGAAGTATTCAGGAAGAGTTGCGATTTGGACTTCAGTTCGTGTTATGGGGTGAGTTAGATGCTAGAAATGTTCAACGAAACGTAATAGATAACTTAGTATAAAATCTGCAGGACTTAATGTTTACATGAATACGTAAGAAGTGCTCACACTGGCTGGCTAGTGTGAAATCATAATTTTATTACCCTTAAATCTTGGTCGGCCCGGTATATAGCCATAACTGTTCCACATCCGAGTTCGCAAATACCGAAGAACTGTAGGAGTAAACAAATAATAAAGTTATGGAAATGAGGGGCTATAAAATTTTGTTGCCTCGACTGATGGATCTGAATAAACGCTTTCTCACAGCGAGAACCGAAAGCCGTAACATTCTTCGGTTTGGGCTCAGACAAACACAAATTTGCCTCAGTAACACATAGCACGAATTCAGGCGATTTCCGGCTTGCTTACTCGATTATAGTTAAACGAGCTAGGAGATAGTTAGATATATATTGACTCTGCGTTGTGTCACGGAATTTAATTGTAATTTATGTAATTTTGGTATAAAATGGCGTCTTTCCACATCTGGCTCATAAAACTTTCGTCAATAGAGATTATTTACAGGAATGAAGTCAGAAACCCGTCACAGAATGTTGGTTACCTTCTCAGAATTTCAGTTTTCTAATACAACACTTATCTTGCCTCAAAGTAAACAAATATGAAACAGCATTACGAAACAGGACGTGACCTGTACATAGAGATCACTGAATGCTGGAATAGTTACCTGAGCTCCTGAGCATTTTCAATAGCAATTAGCAGTAAAATTTCATGGCCTACAGAAACAGCCACTATTAGATGAAAGTGCAACGCGTCTTCGGGTAACGATCGAAGGTGATATCTATTAATTCTTGGGGTCGGAGTTGTGGTAGTCTATAAGACGCTTTGTAAGAAGCTTCATTTTAAGAGAACTGTGACTCGGTGGCTTCCACTACGTTCAGCAGATGACTCCGACTTTTCAGACTTGCTGACATGTCGGATAATTTTCAGAAGTTAAAAACGATATCGAGTTTCGTTACTGATGGTGTGAAAAAGCACATGTTTGTATTAACTTGGTCCACTGACGAAATGACAGTCAATGTCATTGTATTTATCTTGGTAGCACTCATCCAGAAAGTGTTTTAAGTGCAGTGTGTAAAGACGAAATGTTTTTATACTTTTTAGTCTCTGCAGGTGGACATACTGACACAGATGTACATGAGAAGGTAGGTCGATGATCATACATTCCCAATTGGAATGACTGAGTGAAAAAAATTATAACAAAGTCGAACAACGTAGTGGCACTGGCCTCGGAGATTGCAACAGGCCAGTTCGTATTATGTCCTGGACGACAATGAGTCACTGTGTAGCATGAGAGAAAATAACATACAAAATAATTCCAAGTACTGAAAGGATCAAAGGCAGATATCGTTGGCTGAGATTGGTCGTACTACGAAAAAGGCCACTAACTTAACTTACAAGTAGAAAAATATCTACCTTCAGATCGATTCCTTTTGTGTCAGACCGCTTAAACGAAATTATACAACAAACTGCAAGAAGATGTGTGCAGTCAACTGCTAATCCATTACCTCTGGGTTGATCGATTGTAATTAAACTTATAGTGGTATAGGGAAAGGGTTAACGGTGGGAAAACTTGTACAACCCAGATGTGGGCCGCATCATTTCAAACCACTGGACAACAAATTGGTTCGCCCTTAAAATGCGAGTAGCTCGTAAGTGTAAGTCGCCCTTAAAACGACTCACTGATGGCTTCGGCGCACCGTAAATCGTGTAGTTGCTTACCAGGCGCTCGTGTGACGGTCCATAAGTCATGACATTGAAGTTGTGTGCCTGCGTATGTCGACTGTGAGGACTTGGTAAAGTAAATTCAATTGATGTGGAAACGGGAAAATATGACATAAATGATCCATTATCTATCGATGTTCTACTTCGTTGCCCGATTTATTGATGTACCATAGTGAGCTTTCCAACGTATCTAAAATGGATGGTATACCACTCGCAGATATGTGAAGTTGCGTAAGGTCATCGGTAGTTAAAATATCGTAAACGACCAACCCCAGAGGCGAAAGTCACACCTTGTAAGTGAAATTCGGTTTCAAACCTACCAGAAATGTGTCAAGACAGGTCGCCGAATAGTGCCTGAATAGCTCAGCCAGTATGAGTGAACCAAGAGTAAAACCTGAGTCGAGTATGCCTTTTAATAACAATGCACTCTTTGCTGGAGAGTGATAAGGTCATTCTGAAGGTAATCCTTAGGATGTGTATATCCCATTACTCTGCGATATCTTTTGTCCCGGGTACACAAACAAATTTGGATAAGATATTTTGCTACATACGCAGCATTTAGTGAGAGAACAAGCTGGTTATTCACAAAAGTGTCCTTGATTCTATTTAAGAAACATACTGTGGTGCTTGACTGAAATCAGATCAGCGCCGCATTATCCGGATGAAAAGAGATACGAAAAATTGTCTTTCTGCCACGCATTAACGCACTTACAAACATTGTCTCGTACTTTCTGAATAAAAATTCGTCTCATTCTGTCTCGAATCTATGCTTCCATTAGCTTCTACTCAAGATACTGCTATAAATTTTAGTTTTCTAGTGGTGAACAAGTGTTCGTGGTTGATCCTCATGTATCCAAAATAGAAATTTATATTACAGGCATTAATAATAGCTACGAGAGCAGTACGGTGTAGAAGGGCAATGATACTGTATCGTTCAGGTCCGTAAGTGCTAACAAAAATGAAAATTTTGTCCTCTACTTCTGCTTATTAATGACAATCAATTATGTAGCCATTGAAATGTATAGTGTTGGACAGAGGTACTGGAAAATTCCTCGGTGAGACTTTTTGTATACTACAGACGCAGACAACGTGTAATCTTCGTGATCAGATGTTGGAGGCAAAAGATCAAGTATTGATAGTAAAATTAAGTGATGTAATGTTCCGTACCTTAGGGCAAACATTGAAACATGGGAAAAAAATTTCGATCTTACGCAGTCTTCGATTCACAGAAGTTTATAGCAGTCCACAATAATGAAAGTCAAGCATCAACTTTATACGTACAATAGTTTTCTTTGTGTGAGTTTTTCAGTTAACAATGTTGGCTATTAACCTTTCAAGTTAAATAACTGCAATTCTACGCTATGGTAAAACGTTTTGAATAGAAATATTTTCCACAACATCTGAAGTTTTACAAATGCTTGTCGTGAACTACGTCGCAAAGCTACATTCGCAAATGGAGCTATCGACGCAGTATTTACGCTATCGAATGATCGGCGATTAAAGGTGTATCAAACACCTTACAACATAGCGGTTTCATAAAAAGAAGTACGATGCAAGTCACATACAGTTAACAACAAGAAAGATTTGTCGTAAATGGGTGTCGAATATATGAGTGCAAACCATCATAAAAATTGTAAGCTTTTTCAAATGAATCCAAGTGATTTTACGCCTCGAAAGGAAAGATATGGACCCATTAGGTCACATCAAGAACTGTACAGTTATCAAAGCAACGGTTGGAAGCCGGTGGTCTTGCACAAAACTAACATGAAGTCAGTTTCTTCTGGCTAGAATTTCATCAACTGTGTTTTCTGGGATTCAAGAGAATTACTCTTACCGATTACCTACGACTGGGTAAAACTGGAATTTGCCTATTTTATGCAATTATTCTATGCCGAGCGCTGAATGAACCAACACAGATAATACTTGAAAAAAAAACGAATAAAAATCGCATGTATACAGAACACTGTGCTTGCCCACGTAGGTGAGTTAACAACATGAAAACTTAGGGGCATTAAGCACAAACTATTGTGTCATTGAACTACCACACCGTAAAAAAAAAAAAAGAGGAGACATTGGTACTCCGGATGTTGAAACTAGTCACTGATAGTACGTAACGCAAAGTGTATTAACGTGAAACAAATCTAGATTGCAAAATAAGTGCATTTTCACGTTAGCATCAAACTCAAAATACCAGGTAATTAAAAGGCAGTATAAATTTGAAAACTTAATAAACCACGGCATAATGTAGATAGAGAGGTAAAAATTGACACACATGCTTGGAATGACATGGGGTTTTATTAGAACCAGAAAAAAAACAAAGTTCACAAAATGTCCGACAGATGGCGCAGGGCAGCGAAAAGTCAGTGACTGCGCATGACAGTCGTGTATAAAAGGACCTGTAATGAGAGACAGAATCAGATGCGCCAGCAGTCGCAGCATGTTGACGTTACCTGAAAAGGCGCTTTTAGTGAAGCTGTATTATCAGAACGGGGAATGTGCTAGTTCAGCTTTACGATCCTGTCGCCATAGGAAGGGGATTCGAACGGGTAAAGGTCCGTTGACAAATGCAGCTGTGGCGAGAATGATTTCGAAGTTCGAAGCCACGGGTTGTTTAGACGATAACTCCCGTAGTGGCCGATCGAGCACAAGGCGTAACGCTGCTGAGAGAATTCAGGAAGAAACGGATTCTGTAGCGGGTTCGGTCTATGCACGGGGAACTCAGCGCTCGCGCAGTTGCACGTCGCACCGGAATCCCACACTCTACTGTTTGGTTGGCACTTAGGTGTACCCTCCGACGCTATCCGTACAAAATCCATCTGCATCATGAGCTGATACCTGGCGGTTTAATGAAGCGGAGGGCATTTGCAGTGTGGGCGTTTCAAAAGATGGCGGAAGATGACGATTGGTTGAGGAACCTGTTGTGGACCGACGAAGCTCATTTCACGCTTCGAGGTTCTGTCAACGCCCACAACTGCAGAATTTGGGCTACCGAAAATCGTAGAACTGTCGTGGAAACTCCATTGCACGACGAGAAAGTCACGGTATGGGTTGGATTTACCACATCTACCGTTATCGAGCCTTTTTTTCTTCGAGGAAATGCGAGATTCTGGTTTTGTAACTGCTACCGTGACGGGTGAGAGGTACGCCGATATGTTACAGAATCGCATCATCCCCAGCCTGGCCGATAAACACCTGCTGGAACGTACGATGTTTATGCAGAATGGCGCTCCACCCCATATTGCTAGACGCGTGAAAGATCGCTTGCGCACGTCGTTTGGTGATGATCGCGTGCTCAGCCGCCACTTTCGTCATGCTTGGCCTCCCAGGTCCCCAGACCTCAGTCCGTGCGATTATTGGCTTTGGGGTTACCTGAAGTCGCAAGTGTATCGCGATCGACCGATATCTCTAGGGATGCTGAAAGACAACATCCGACGCCAATGCCTCACCATAACTCCGGACATGCTGTTCACAACATTATTCCTCGAATACAGCTATTGTTGAGGAATGATGGTGGACATATTGAGCATTTCCTGTAAAGAACATCATGTTTGCTTTGTCTTACTTTGTTATACTAATTATTGCTATTCTGATCAGATGAAGCGTCATCTGCCGAACCTTTTATGATCTTTTGTATTTTTTCGGTTCTAATAAAACCACATGTCATTCCAAGCATGTGTATCAATTTGTACCTCTCTATCTACATTATTGCGTGATTTATTCAGTTTTCAAATTTATACTGACTTTTTGATCACCCAGTATTCGAAAAAAATGGTTTAAATGGCTCTGAGCACTATGGGACTTAACATCTATGGTCATCAGTCCCCTAGAACTTAGAACTACTTAAAGCTAACTAACCTAAGGACATCACACAACACCCAGTCATCACGAGGCAGAGAAAACCCCTGACCCCGCCGGGAATCGAACCCGGAAACCCGTGCGCTGGAAGCGAGAACGCTACCGCACGACCACGAGCTGCGGACTCACCCGGTGTTCGTGAACTTCAGCTTTTTATATAATTTCTATTTGTGGAAATCTAATCAACCCGAGAGGTGTCATAATGAAAAGAATGAAATCAATGTTGAATAAGACCTGTATTGCATTTATTTCGAATTGAATTTCCCTTATAAGTCATCTGCTCAGAGAAGTTTCGGAAGGGTTGCTGATCACGCACTTCAGCTGAAGCACCTGAGCCAGAAACACGACCGGACCTAGAACAATATTGTGCCATTGGTTTCCTAGCGGAACTCCAACATTCCGACTCTGCTGACAAATCTCGCCCCGCAGACGGATCTGGCCGCAAAAGGAACATTTACAGTGAGATGGCAGAGTTAGGAACTAGGAGCGGCGAGCGAGGACAAACAAAAGGCGGCGCTAGCGGACAGCGGCGGCGTCGCGGCCGGCAGGAACAATATTGTGACTGCGGCAGAGCGCTCGGTGCTCGGCGGGCCCGTATTTCCGTCGCGGTGCGCGCCGGCGAGTAATTGCACAACCTAAGAGCGCCGCCGGAACAGCTCCCCGGGCAGTGCTTCGTACACGCCGGGCGCCGCAGTGTCACAAATCGCCTGCGTGCTGGCTCCCCACACGTAGGCAGCCCTGCGCACCAGCGACTCTCGACCTGCTGGGAAACAGCAATGCCAACAAGCGGCGCGCCACGGATCTCGCCGGCAAAACTACATCACTGCATGAATGGACTCACCGGGAGTTCATTACCGCTACTAATCTGCATTGAATCTGTTCGCAAAATGAAGAAAATAAATAAACACTTCTAGGGCTGCAGTATTTATTATCCATCACACATAGATACGATTTACACCACCTAACTTCTTGTATGACGGAAAAGGTATAGTACAAGAGAAAATAAGTAATGTTGAAACGCAGTTATTTGACTCTCAGAAGTTCAGCGTCTTTTGCAGAATGTGATCGGTGACACTTGATAATTCCGCGAGCAAACGCAGAGTGTTCCACACGGCCTGGGCCACAGAGCACAGATATCCTTACGACAGGCCTGCGAGTCCATCACGTGTAGTCGAACACCACTGAGTAGAGAGAGAGAGAGAGAGAGAGAGACGCGGTGTAGAGAGAGACGCCGTATGCAGAGTCACGTGGCCGTGAAGGTGAGAAGACTGTGGCGTAACGTGGCTATCGATGATATGCTAGATGTGGCTGCCAGAAGAGAAACTAAGTCCCGCCTTCTCTGCGGCTGGTATAATAATTCTGTCTTGCACAACGGCCTGATGCAAGGCTATCAATTAGACGCCACTTCGATGATTTGCATGTCCTTATATTACCCCGAAATCTTACTGCGGAAAGCAGACTGGCAGTTTAACGTGGAATACTAACCAAGCGTCTTTCCTGGGGATACTTGACATCATTGAAAGGTGAAGGCTATGACGAAGTCAAAATGAAATGTTCAATGGTCTGATAGGGACTCAATCCGGCGTCCTCTCCGTTTCCAATGGGCGCTTCTCCAGTGGACCATCAGGCCAGTGAGCACCATTATGCTTAATGTCGGTTTCCTAGAGAATTCATGACATTATTGTAAGTTCGAATATAATAAATTTCCTTGAGAGACAAAAGCTTCTGTCCAAAATTCAGCACCGATTTAAAAATCCTCACTCGTTCGAAACCCTTTTTGTCCTTTGGTCACGCGATGCGCTACAAACCACATCGTTTTGCTGTCTAGTGTGCAAATTTTAAATGCCGGATCGATAAAACTCAACTGATTTTTGAACAAAATGCCTGAAGGTGGGATTTTGGAAATCATCCAATGTTTCACTTTTTTGCCACTTATAATGTATTTTAGCGATCGTAATAAATGAAAATATGATGGTGCAATTTCGGACGAGTATGGTGGTGAGGAAATACCTTCCAACCAAATTCATTAATTTTTTCCGGAGTTCGTCTTGGTAGACTTGTCATGCATTATCGTGTTGCAGAGTAACGCTTCCTCTGTTGAAAACTGCCGGTTGCTTTAGAATTGAAGATTGATTTACTCGATCCAGTTGTTCGCAGGTAAGATCTGCATTCACAATTTGTTCAGGTTTCTGCACTGCAAAGCGAACGACTCCGCGAATACTCCACCAAACACACACAAGCGCCATTTTCGGGAGTAAACTTGGCATAGCTGTATAATGTGGCGATTAATTCAGAGAGAGCTATTGCCTTTTGCGTTTTGGATTATCATAGAGGAGCAATTTTCTTCTGCAGTCATCAAGCGACCGTAAAATGCTCCTGTACTGATTCGCTGAAGCAATAAGTTCCATGTGGTGGATTGGATAGTTTGGCCTGTCTTCACCAATCTGCTTCCTATGTTCTTGGATATTCGACAAAGATTGGTTAAGATTATTTGTCAGTTCTTCGGTTGTCTAACATGGATTTGCTTCCACTTTCGAACTTAACATGTCACTGTCTACAGTTGTTGGTCTTCGTGATCTATACGAGTCGGAAAGGTCAAAATTGCCGGACTGAACTTAGAAAATCATCTTTGGAATTCACGGACGTCTAACGGCCTTGGATAAAGATAGCTGTTGTCTTACCACCCTAGCGAAAGTCGAAAGAAACGATCCTAGATATATACCTCTTCTGGTATGTGACTGGACAGTTCATCATTAATTGGAAAAAAATTAAGTTTTAATTAATTTCGAGTAAGCAAGTCACTCTAACTTAAATACGTCATGGACAAGACTTTGAAGTATACAAAGAGCTGATACATGACGAATATCGACAGATACAGAAAAGATATTGCAGGGTGTTTCAAAAATGACTTTACAACTTTAAAAACTCATATAAATTAATTCATAGTACCTTCAGAGGTGACTGTAGTGTCAATTTGTAAGGAAATATATCAATTTTTATCTCAAGTAGTTCGCTAGTGCCGAATTGCAGCGTAAGGAGCGCTGGCAGCAGTTGCGATAAAGATGGCTGTCTTCACTGGATCCGAGCGTGCTAGCCGTGTGTTTTGGTTTGAAGAAAATGGCTCTGAACACTACGGGACTTAACATCTGAGGTCATCAATCCCCTAGAACTTAGAACTACTTAAACCTAACCAACCTAAGGACATCACACACATCCATGCCCGAGGCAGGATTCGAACCTGCGACCGTAGCGGCGACGCGGTTCCAGACTGAAGCGCCTAGATCCGCTCGGCCACACCGGCCGGCTGTGGTTTGAAGAATCGAAGTCGGCGACAACAGTTCAGCGTAGTTTGCGTACCAAGTACGCTAAAAATACTCCTAGTAGGCCTACAATTTATGAGCGGCATAAATGTTTGGTAGAAACAGGGTGCTCGGTAAGACATGGGAAATCATCAGTTTGTCCAAGCACAACGGGAAAGTGTACCTGGATATGTTACAACAATTTTTGATGCCACAGATCGTTGAGGATGACCTAGAGCGATATTTTTACTTTTTGCAAGATGGTGCACCACCCCACTACCTGGCTTACGTCCGGGATTTTCTAAGTGACCGCTTTCCAGGTCAATGGATTGGCCGTGATGCGCAAATTGCATCGCACCCACATTCTCCAGACATCACTCGAATCGATTTTTTTATGGGTATTCACCAAAATTATCGTATTTGTGCCTTCTGTGCCGGCTTCTCTACCTGAACGTAGAGCAAGAATTTATGCCGCCACTCAGCAAGTTACTCCTACAATGCTACAGCGAGTTTCTGAAGAAATTGACTTCCAATGGGATGTGTGCAGGATAAGCAACGGAAGCCACATACAACACTTGTAGTTTAAGGTAAGAAAATTTGAGGTGTTTCCTTACAAAATAACACTAAACCCAGCTCTGTACCTTCTTTCAATAATTTATATGAATTTTTAAAGTTGTAAAGTCCTATTTGAAACGTACTTTCCAGTCCCCCTAATGTATTCCTAGATTTACAGAAAGCATTTGACACAGTGACACGCTGTTGACTGTTAACGAATAGATTGTCAGACATTTTAGTGGCACGATGACGTTTATTTAACAGAACCCAGTACATTTCGTTGGGTGGCGTGTGTTCTTCAGAGACAAAGGTATCGTCAGGCCTGTGCTATTTAAGTTCTCAGCATACATAAACGATCATAAACGATATGTTGAACAGCAATCCCCGACATTTTCCCGGTGACGATGTAGTGTACGGGAAAGTGTAGTCATTGAGTGATTCTAGGAGCATGCAGTATGGCTTGAAAAAATTCTCTATTTGATGCGATGAATGGCAGCTTGTTACAAATATTGAATAATGTAAGCTAATGCAAATGAGTAGAAAAAAATCCTCTACTATTTGAACAAATTATCAGTGTCTGCTACTTGACACTGTTACATCGCTTAAATACGTAGGAATACATTTGCAAAGTGACATGAAATGAAACGAGTATGTGAGTTCGGTTGTAAGAAAGGCGAACGATCGACTTTGGTTTATTGGGAGAACTCCAACGCATCTGTAAGGGACGGTCAAAAATTTTTCCTTTGAGGGCTTTGGTGCAGCGTAGAAGCAATGTATGGAGACTCCGATGTGGGTACATAAGTATCGATGTATAGGAAAAGGATTAGTGTGGCACCCGTGTTGTTCCGACGTTCGAGTGATAATTGCGGAAACATGAGCTATGGCAAATTTATTACCAAACGTGCTCAAACAGGACAAAGTGCCATTATTCCTTTCTTGACTGTCAAAGGACAAACAGCGCCGACATCCATCAGAGGATGTAGAATGCGTATGGGGCAGGATGCTTGCCGGAAAGCACCACTGTGGAATGGTGTGGCAAGATTCGTGCTGCTGCTGCATGATAACGCACGTCCCCATATTACAAAACTCGTAACGCTGAAGTTAGGCTAAGTGGCAGATACTCGAGCACCCGCACTATGATCCTGACCTCCCCCCTCCCCCTCCCCCTGCGATTATCGCGCCTTCGGACCTTCATAACGGGGCCCGAAGCGTCGAAGAGTCCTATCAGATGAGAATGTGCAGCAGACAGTTACGGAATTCTTCACGCAGCAGGAGACAGTGCTTTACCAAACGGGTGTCTTAAAGTTGGCGCGCCGGTGGCATCACCATCGTACGTCTCGAGTAAGGACTGTGAACACTAGAGGAAACCGGACTCGTTCGATAGGGTATAGAATTACATATTCCGTAGCTCAATTCGTGAGAGGAACAGTGAAGGGAAGGAGGAACGACGGTAAGCAGTGCCCTCTGCGTTTCAACGTGTGGTGGCTTGTAGAGGCTTGTCTATA
Source organism: Schistocerca piceifrons (assembly GCF_021461385.2). Lineage (NCBI taxonomy): Eukaryota > Metazoa > Arthropoda > Insecta > Orthoptera > Acrididae > Schistocerca > Schistocerca piceifrons. The sequence continues at coordinate 304,414,714 of NC_060138.1, forward strand.
CCACTGTAGTGCCCTTAGTGGCATATTTATGTATTGTTTTAAAATTCTGACTGCACCTGTCATGTATTCTGGTGGAAATGGTTTTATTTGTGGTTTTAATGTTTTAACTAGAGCGATGTCGCTCAAATTCCCTTTTAACCACATGTAAGGTAGCAGTTTCTTCTGAAGAAGACGCCACTAGTTGGCGTTGAAAACTAGTTAACGAATTTTAAATTCTATTTGCAACGGGTTGGCTGGAAATTAGTGACGTTGCACGATACAACCTACCGGGTGATCAAAAAGTCAGTATAAATTTGAAAACTGAATAAATCACGCAATAATGTAGATAGAGAGGTACAAATTGACACACATGCTTGGAATGACATGGGGTTTTATTAGAACCGATAAAATACAAAAGATCAAAAAAGGTCCGACAGATGGCGCTTCATCTGATCAGAATAGCAATAATTAGCATAACAAAGTAAGACAAAGCAAAGATGATGTTCTTTACAGGAAATGCTCAATATGTCCACCATCATTCCACAACAATAGCTGTAGTCGAGGAATAATATTGTGAACAGCACTGTAAAGCATGTCCCGAGTTATGGTGAGGCATTGGCGTCGGATGTTGTCTTTTAGCATCCCTAGAGATGTCGGTCGATCACGATACACCTGCGACTTCAAGTAACCCCAAGGCCAATAATCGCACGGACTGAGGTCTGGGGACATGGGAGGCCAAGCATGACGATAGTGGCGGCTGAGCACACGATCTTTCACGCGCCATCTGTCGGACATTTTGTGAACTTTGTTTTTTCGGTTCTAATAAAACCCCGTCATTCCAAGCATGTATGTCTATGTTTACCTCTGTATCTACATTATTCCGTGGTTTATTAAGTTTCCAAATTTATACTGACTTTTTGATCACCCTGTATATTTTCTGTTTGAAATCAGTGCTGAATTTATGAAATCAGGGAAAGCGCTGTAACATAGATTCTGAAACTACTGAAAAGTTTCTTTATTGTTAAGTTACAAAGAAATTGCACTTCTGCATTGTTTTCACTGCGAATGTACAACTTCCAATAATCAAATATTATCAGGTGGAGATGTCTCCTGGCATTCTGCTGTTGGGCTATACATGTCCATCGTACTCAGCACCGTAAAGGGATTCCGGCCGAACAGTTACACGCGGTAGTCGGCTGCTCCTCTTGTCGGCTGTAACTGGATCGCCAGACAGGGCAGCCGTGGCCGCCCCACACCACCGACCAGCTGGGCGGTAACTGTCGACAGACACGGAGCGATCCACGGGCCGCGCGAGAGCAGGGTGGGCAGGCCAGTGTCAGCCGCATTGAAATATTGACACCCTGCTGGCGAGGCCAGCCTGTCGGCAAACACAGCCAATAACGTCAGCACGTCCGCGCCCGCTCGCGTCCAGCTCAGATTCCTCGCCCGCCTGCTGGCCTCGACTCACTACACGTTACACTCTGCTCGCCCTGACAGCACTATACGATGCCCGCTCCTCAGGCGAAAGCAAATCCATGTAACTTGTTGGTGTTTTTGAGATGTTTAGTTGTACTTCAGAGTACTAATATGTTAAATCCCTCTCGAAGACTATAATTTTTATTACCTACCTGTCCTGCAAATAAGATACAGAATAAATTTTCACAAGGCAGTGGATTGTGTCCAGTTTTAAATCTTCCTAACATTCACCGCAATATTCTTTTTCCATGAAGGCACTGAGGGGAACGTCTGTGAACTTTGTAAAGTGGCACTGGAAAATGTAAAACTGTGAAGACTGGTTGTGGGTCGTGCACGGATATCTCACTAGGAGACGGCACGACCGTGGAGTCGGGGATTTGTCAGCAATTTTGTGTGGTGAAAGAGGACGCCTAACACCTCACGTGGTTAAAATATTTGGATGCGCAACTCGGAAATTCCCGAGAAAAATCGATACAAAATTTCTTAGGTGCCTTACGAGTATAAAATATTAGTCCATTGTCGAGCCGCCGCCACAACACGAGACCTCTGGCGTAAGATTCCGAGCCACATGGTTAGTGGTCGGACCCTTACGCCAGAGGTCTCGGGTTCGATACCTCCTCCCGCACTTTATTTTTCTTCCGTTGCTTGCAAAATTGCAGCGCATTGTTACAGGAGAATCGTGAAAATAATTCCCGGGAAGATTTTATAAAATTCATTCTATAACTGACCATCAATTATCGTCACCAATATTCCGAGACATGATTTAATATGCCTGGTTTGCGTCAAAATTGTCAGAAACTCGAAACATTTTCGTAAATGTTAATAGGGCATGTTTTTGTACAGATTTATTGCAAACGCCCTGTGATTGTAAATAATCCGCTTTTATATGTTGCGCAAGATGTCGCAAAAATTATTGCTTTGTTTGTTTTTACGATAATTACCACTGCAGTTCTTGTTTATAATTATTATATGTATAAAAATTGAATGTTTCCCAATCGACTTTGCCTTTTTAATCAGAATAACAATGTTTCTCCTCATATACTTTACAGTGGAAAACCCAATGCCATGAATTGTGTTGTTGGACAAAAAGAAAATAATTTTTATTAAATAATGTAACTAATTTGTTAAAGATAATGCAGGTTTGGGAAACTTTCTGAATAATTGGTGGAATAACCAAAGAAAATGAAACAGAAGGGAAAAAAGGGTGCGAGAGGAGGAATCGAACACGGGATCTCTGGCGTAAGAATCCGAGCCACATGGTTAGTGATCGGACCATTACGCCAGAGGTCTCGGGTTCGATACCTTCTCCTGCACTTTATTGTTCTTCTGTTGCTTGCAAAATTGCAGCGCATTGTTACAGGAGAATCGTGAAAATAATTCCCGGGAAGATTGTATAAAATTCAATCTATAATTGACCATCAATTATCGTCACCAATATTCCGAGACATGATTTAATATGCCTGGTTTGCCTCAAAATTGTCAGAAACTCGAAACGTTTTCGTAAATGTTAATGGGGCATGTTTTTGTACAGATTTATTGCAAACGCCCTGTGATTGTAAAAAATCCGCTTTTATATGTTGCGCAAGATGTCGCAAAAATTATAGCTTTGTTTGTTTTTACGATAATTACCGCTGCAGTTCTTGTTTATAATTATTATATGTATAAAAATTGAATGTTTCCCAATCGAATTTGCCTTTTTAATCAGAATAACAATGTTTCTCCTCATATACTTTACAGTGGAAAACCCACCGCCATGAATTGTGTTGTTGGACAAAATGAAAATAATTTTTATTCAATAATGTAACTAATTTGTTAAAGATAATGTAGGTTTGGGAAACTTTCTGAATAATTGGTGGAATAACCAAAGAAAATGAAACAGAAGGGAAAAAAAGGGGGCCAGAGGAGGAGTTGAACACGAGACCTCTGGCGTAAGAATCTGAGCCCTAAACAGCTTTTTTTTTTTAATTCTCATTTTGTTCTTTTTTGTTCGTTGTATGTGCTTGGGGCGGACGTCGTAAGACATCCGGTTAAGTTCATCTTTGATCGGTTAACTCAGTTTTTTTACTACATAGGGCTGCGAACCCTCTGACCGAACACGCTGAGCTACCGTGCAGACGCTAGGCCAGACGGGGGCTCGGAAGTGTGCTAACAATTTATACTCATAAGACACCTAAGAAACTTTGGATCGATTTTTCCCGGGATTTTCGGGGTAGTGCGTCCTAATATTTTAACCACTTGAGGTGTTAGGGGTCCTCTTTTAGCACACAAAATTGTGGACAAATCCCCGACCCCACGATCGTGCCGTCTCCTTGTCAGTTGGTATTGCATTTACGCGCAAAGGGAAAAGGTACCATGTCCGAGCCGCAATTCAGCGCACAGTTTTAACCTGTTTGGAAGTTTCAGCACATCAAGAGTTTGATTCTACACTTTGTAATTTGTAGATCAGTATAGGGTGCGTGATAAAGGGTTCTTTGTACGATAGGGTACTGTATACTCAATTTTTTCCGCACTATTAGAACATCGTTGTTACTGAAACAGATACCATCGTCTTTACTGTACCAATGTATAGTGAGGGGAACAGTATTAAATTTCGAAGGAAGGGCCGATTCCAGCCTCAGTCTGGCATCGAAATAAAGCTGAAAATTTGTGGCGGACTTGGATTCTAAACGGGATCTCCCGCTTAACGTGTGCGGCCGCGTTAACCTCCTCGGCCACACGGAGACACTCCCCAGCCGACCTAAATTTTTACTTTCCCGCACGATAGGTAGCGTACAATGTCCATCCACCTACTTGCTCCCAGCGGGTCCTGTATTACCGCAAGAGGCTCGGACCCTCTTGCTCATCCGCATTCAAGTTATCGAAGCAGTCTTGGCCAGGCACACACACACACACACACACACACACACACACACACACACATACAGGCAGGCGCGCGCGCGCGTATGTGTGTGTGTGTGTGTGTGTGTGTGTGTGTGTGTGTGTGTGTGTGTCTGTGCGTGCGTGAGTATGTGGCACCATACTCAGGGAATGAGTTTAGAGGGAACAGATGCAGGAATACTGCAACCCCGTCCTAGTGGCTATTATTTGCCGTTGCTTTCCTCCCACCTGTTAACGATTTGATAACCGTACATGTGTCGTGTGGATGACTGTGATGAGTACTTGTACAGCGTAGTTTTAGGTTTGTGCTGTTATGGATGCAGGGAAGGGGGAAGGTGAGACACGTAGTCTACTCCTCTCGAAAAGCACCAAGCAGTTCGCTGAGATTAACGGACGGATCACCGCCAACGGTGTCACAAGCTTCACTTCTTGAGACACAACAGAGAGGTTTTGAATTTAACCTAGGACACTGCCGCAAAGAATAGTAGACAGAAACTGTACGCTACCACCTCTCCTTCTCTCGCCTACTGGCAGTGAGTATTTCATCCACCAAAAGGATTCGAACCGGTTTACCTCTGACATTAGCGCTCCTCGGCTATACATCTATATGGGGCACCGTAATGTCAACCTCCCGTATTTCGATCTGAAAACTAAAATCTGCTAACTCAGCTTTAATGCATGCCAGTACAGACCAAGATGCCTTCGAACTTTCTCTGCAGGTACGTCTTATAGTACTGAGCAATGTGGCGTAGTGGTTATATTCTGGGCTCTAATTCTGAAGGATAACGATTCAAATTTCGATACGAAAAACGTGCTCACAGTCTATAATGACATCATCACCAACGGAACGTTAAATAATCCTTCTTTAATAACAAAACTAATGTTAGGTGGTGGTAGTTGACAGTTCTGTCGTCCACCCAGATGTTTCGGCGAAGGAACTTTCTCATGGCGGAGCGGTTCTAGGCTTCAGTGCGGAACCGCGCTCCTGCTACGGTCGAATGTTCGAATCGAGCCTCGGGCATGGATGTATGTGATGTCTTTAAGTTAGTTATGTTTAGGTAGTTCTAAGTGTAGGGGACTGATGACCTCTGATGTCAAGTCCCATAGTGCTTAGAGCCACTTGAACCATTTGAACTCTTTGTGAGACGCCAAAGTCCAGAACAATTCTTTCATCGGTATCTTCATGGATGGCTTTTACGAATTTTGATTTTATACCACTCCAGCAGTTACATTGTCCTGTCTTTCAAAGGCATAAACAGTACTTACATTCTGTCAGTTAATGTTCTCTGTTCCTAACACATCTTCAGTGGAAAGCCCGCATCTCGTGGTCGTGCGGTAGCGTTCTCGCTTCCCACGCCCGGGTTCCCGGGTTCGATTCCCGGCGGGGTCAGGGATTTTCTCTGCCTCGTGATGGCTGGGTGTTGTGTGCTGTCCTTAGGTTAGTTAGGTTTAAGTAGTTCTAAGTTCTAGGGGACTGATGACCATAGCTGTTAAGTCCCATAGTGCTCAGAGCCATTTCAATGGAAAGTGATTTCTTATTCCGAGAATGGTGGAACTAGCGAGGCTGCTTTTCAGTACAGTAGGTGAGGGTAATGCACTGCGGGGGGTAAAAGCCCACACCGAGTCTTCGAACTTAACCACAAGGCAGCAGATTTGTCGTAGCGTAACTTGTTCCACGAAAGTTCGTCTCAACAGGTCACTACTGAGGCGAGAAAATGATAACTCTTGTTTCTTACTGCTCTAATGTTTTACTTGAACTACGTATAATGTAGGATTTGAAAAGATGAATTAACGAATTACTCATTGAGACTTCTGCATTTAAGATTCACTTATTTTTTTATTGTAGTTTCTTTTCATTCCCTACCCATAAAGATAGAGCAAGCAATTGGAGTACCGTGCCATCGAACGAACAGTCAGGGACTTTCCAGCCAGCTGGTAGTGCAGTAGAGGTACTCCAAATCGGGTACACTAGGCAGTGGATTGCCAGTTCCAGCATGTGTCTTACAACAAGGGGAAACCTCTCGAAAACCTCAGAACCTGGGGATAGCAACTATTTTAAATTTAATGCTGAGACCACATTTCCCTGACACAATATATGTCATGTCACAGATACAGTCACAACAGATGTTAGTAAGACCGCGAAATTTTTGCGTGTGTATGGTCGTGTAAATTTTTTCTGATGCTTTCCGCTGTTCGTACGTTATTAATGTTCATAAAACTACACAGGCAATGCATTACGAATTACTATCAGCGGTTTCTCTGAAACAAAGCATGCCAAAATTTACCGTGCAACTACACTATATTAAAGACAGTTCCTCAGTCCCAGCAGCAGATGACATGATGAAAATTAGCTTCTAAGAATCAGAATATTAATTAAAAAACAATAAAATCTGCTAATTCAATCTCTCTACGATGAGATAAACGATGTTACACACAAAATTCAACAGGATTCACGGAGTATTTCAGTAAAAGCCTGATGTTAGGTATTTATTATATTATTACACGCCGCGGGCGATATGAGGCGCCTTGCCCACGGTTCGCGTGGCTCCACCCCCCTCCCCTCCCGGCGGAGGTTCGCGTCCTCCCTCGGGCATGGTGGGTGTGTGTGTTGTCCTTTGCGTAAGTTAGTTTACGTTAGACTAAGTAGTGTGCAAGTCTAGGGGCCGATGACCTCAGCACTTTGGTCCCATAGGAACTTACCACAGTTAATTAAATTATTATTACACGACTAAACTTCATGTCTCACAAATAGGCACGCAGGTTGAGGCGCCAGTGTTCTTCATTGAACCATATTAGCGAATTAAAATACAGAAACACTTGTAAACGTAATCGATTCACTTACTAAAATAAAAATTACGTAAAATTATATTTCGGCTATTGAACTAGAAAAAATATTAAGTTTCTCAATATGACAATCAGATGAAGAATAAAGAAGACGGCCTTTGTTGAGTTGTTTATTTTATGTGAATTGCATGCTCCAGTGCCAAAAAAGCACCGCAAAGAATTTGAAGGATAATGTCTGAGGAACAAGAAGAATGAGTGTTTCTTATAGCAGTACAGGTATAATCAATGATTGAGTAATGAGGAAAATGAAAATGAGAGACGAAATGTCATGACGAGGAGAGGTCAAGGCTGTCAGACAGGACTGGCAAAAGTCTCTGTAATTAATTGGTCTTACTGTCAGGGTCGATTTAGATTTGGATAAAGGAGGTTGTGGAGAGTGCATAGGTGTAATGTTATAGGGAAATTCTAGCATCAGATTACTACGATATTAGAGGAAAAAATACGCGGTTATTTCTGTATACTTTCTATGATAAGTACGAAATGCACAGAGTTCTAGGGTGGTAACGAGGTACGGATGAGTCCGTAAAATGTTGGATAGCATGTGGACGAAGAACTCGAAGAAAATTGCCTCAAAGGCTGAAGAGGGATTTCAAGAGCTCACAGTTTTAGAATTTCTGGTAAAGTTGTTCAAAGGCGAAATGTTTCCAAGAGGATGCGCAGGTGTACAGCATAGTGGAGTGATGTACTCCTCGTGTATTTTTGGAATGTTGGAGACATTCTATTTCGGCAGGTACCAAGGAGCTGTGCAAGGTCGACCACTGACACTCGGCACTGACGCAGAGACTGGGGAGTTGCTTCCACGGCTTATTTGTTTGTGGCAGGGGCACCAGCGGCGCAGCCCATCGACGTGACGTGTTTATCGAGGGCCGTGCTTCGGAAGCGGGCGACAGCCGCCGGATAAACAAGGCGACGCGTGACAATCTGCCCCGCCATCTCGCGCGTCCGGCGCCATTAATCATCGCGGGTCTCCTTGGCCTGCTCGGGTCGGGTAATTAGCATCTGCATTAGCCACCCCTGCGACGGTTGGCAAGCTCATGCTTGCAGCAAGCTCCACGAAACGCCACGTTTCGAATTTGCTGTACCATAGAATAAAACTTTATTGGTAGTGAAAGTCCCATAGTTATTTTATTTTCACAGTTGGTTACACCTTTTCTGCATCCAACAGAATTAATTTCGGATATAATTGGAATTTTAGCTAATTATGCGTGACGCACAGTTCTTCACCTACACTGTGTGAAACACCGTGAAACGCATAGTGGAGGGCACGCTTTATTGCTCTATATACACCGAGGTGACAAAAGTCATGGAGTCACGGAATTCCTCCCAATTTCCTGTCGGACCTCCTTTTTCCCAACGTAGAGCAGCAATTAGACGTGGCATTGACACAAAAAGTAGTTGGATGTTCCTGCAGAACTGCTGCAGATGATGCCTCTATAGCGTTGTTTCGGAAGTGTTACCGGTGCAGGAGTTTCGTGCACTAACTGAGCTCCTGATCGTCACATAAATATTCTATGGTACTCACGTCTGGCGATCTGGATGGGCAGATCATTCGCTCGAGTTGCCCAGAATGTTATTTAAAGCAGGAGCGCACAATTGTGGCCCAGTGACACGTCGCATTGTCATCTATTAAATTCCAGCGTTATTTGGCCACATTAAGTCTTTGAATGGTTCAAATGGCTCTGAGCATTATGGGACTTAACATCTGAGGTCATCAGTCCCCTAGAACTTAGAACTACTTAAACCTAACTAACCTAAGGACATCACACACATACATGCCCGAGGCAAGATTCGAACTTGCGACCGTAGCAGTCACGGGGTTCCGGACTGAAGCGCCTAGAACCGCACGGCCACCACGGCCGCCGTCTATGAATCACTGCGTATGGTCTCCACGTAGTCGAACATAACCATTTCCAGTTAATGATCGTTTCCTTTCGACCACAGGACCCAGTCCATTCCACGTAAACGCAGCCCAAACCCTTATGAAGTCACCACGAGCTTGCACAGTGCATTGTTGACTACTTGGGTCGATGGTTTGGGGGGACTGCTCCACAATCTAACACAGCTCCAGCTGTTAGCAACTGAAATGGGGCTCATCTGACTAGGTCACGATTTTCCAGTAATCTAAGGTCCAACTGATATGGCCACGAGACCAGGAGAGCCGCCGCAGGCGATGTCGTGCTGTTTGGAAAGACACTCGCGTCGTTCTTCTGTTTCTATAGCCCCTTAACGTCCAATTTCACCTACTGTCCCTACGGATACGTTCATCGTACGTCACACATTCATTTCTGCCGTTATTTCGCGCAGTGCTGCTTGCCTATTACCACTGACAGCTCTACGCAAACGCCGCTGCCCTCGGTCATTAAGTGAAGGTCGTCGGCCACTACGTTGTCCGTGGTGAGAGAGAGTCCCTGAAATCTGACATTCTCGGCACACGCTTGACATTGTGGATCTCGGAATGTTGAATTACCTAACGATTTCCGAAATGGAATTTCCCAAGCGTTTAGCTTCAACTACTATTCAGCGTTCAAAGTCTGTGAATTCCCGTCGTGCGGCCATAATCACGAAGGAAACTTTTTCACATAAATCATCCGAGTGCAAATGACAGCTCCACCAATGCACTGATCTACTGCATCGTCATTTTACATATCGTTATCCCACGACTTTTGTCTTCACAGTGTATTAATTCCATTGATTGATGGAGTACAGGAGGAGAGGCTTTTGTGAGATCTGTCATTGGCTTCATCTCCTCTGCACGATCATGGGAAAAACCGGCAGGGGCATGAAGTACATTCATAGTTCCTACCATAAATGATGGTTTTGGGATGTTTGTTAGCAGATTCGCGTTAAATCCTGTGATTCACTCATTAGTAAATTAAGCAAGCCTGTCACCATTTGCACCGACGTTCACCGTATGCACCAGTTAGTTCGATCCGATATTTCGAGGACCAGTACAAACCGTTTGTATTTTCTTTACATTTCTTGTGCTAGCGAACTATGGTTCCACTACATAAAGCTAAATTCTGATATGTCGGTTATTTGTTTTCTTTCATAAACGATGTTTGATTATTGCCGGTGTAACAATACGATGAGTGATACTGTTGTGGCACTTTGTGTTGGTAAGGATTGTAACTACTAGAGGAGGTTAGCTGAACTGAGTGTAGTCAGTGACGGACATATGGTAGCGTATGATTTGCACTGGAGATCAGCGAGGTAAACATTGTCTAAACAAAAAATATATTGCGAGACAAGTAACAGCACTTTTTGTGGACCTCAATCTATGAAGCAAAAGCAAAGGTCTCGCAGTATTATTTCACTGAAAGACAAGAGTCGACAAGTCTTAGAATACTACTAAATTTGCACTGTGGATTGTGGGTACTATAATAGGAACAAATGAGCAATATGTGAGTAAGGACCACGCAACAGTATAAACTTCAGTTTCCCAGTATGCTACCAATGGATCAGACCTTGCCATTTCCTTAAGCGTCAAATGAATGAACAAATGAACTTATTCCACTTCATATCTCTACATTATAAAAATCGAGAACTTACGCTCCATAAAGAGTCATCCCAGAATCTTGTCAACAGTTGTCCACCATCCCGTTAGAGTGGAGCAGAACTATTTTTTTGGTTGGGGGGGGGGGGGGGGTAATTGTGATATAAGACTTATCCTCAATTGCACGCCATAAGAGAGATTGCGGAATGTCGTTACGTATATGTACGTATTGACTGTAATTTTTTTTCACGACAAATCTAATATTTTATTTCCTTGATATTTTCTTCAATGATCTTGCGCTTCTCATGGCTTTCTACTAACCCAGAGCCTGAATTAGATTCCTGATGACCGCTGGGTGTGGTAGTTACGCTTCGCGAGGTCCAATTTAGATCCTAATTGACTGTATAAGCAGGCAAATTTACACGCAAGCTGCTAACGCGATGTCGAAAGGCGCCACCATAGACGCCACACGACATTAATTTTACCACACAGAATTTTCTACATTTACAAGTGAAATAATGAGTTACATTCCATATTTCATAAAATTATTGTATATTTTGAAAGCGGAGGTGAAGGATGAAAATGATGGCGAAAGCTATGCAGAGATAAGTAAATAAGAGACAACAGATGGATAGTATGAAGAATGAAGAATACTACTCAGCAAAGTATGAAATAAAGCTTGATGGAAATTAGATCTTTGATGCAGAGTCACGGTTTCCACTTGCAAAGAGACCTACACTCCAGACATATTTTTGAGATAAGTGTTATAGCCGCTTGGGACTTCGAGTGACGGGACGTAATTTAAAAGTCAACAGACCACAGTTGAGCCAAATGGTTTTATTCGTCAAAAGTGTGGCGTACAGCTAGCCGAAGGTCAGAAGCTGTGCATACTAATGGGTACTAACGATGAAGAACGAATCAGTGCCCGATCACGGACGTCTTAATAGTACTTCATTCTACCGAGGTGTCTGGAAAGAGGGTCGTCATTGCCGAATAAATGGTTTGGCCAGCCTCAGCATGTGGCCCACCACTCCGCCTCAGAATTATGCATGGCCCCTGTGACTCATTGCAGAGTCAATCCATTCGCCGGAAAGGAACAGAACATCAAAGTAGGGATGATGCAAGCGTCTACGCCATTTCTAGAGTCCAGTCGATTGCCCCGAATTTAGATGATGTTGGGAGTCCAGCGTAGTCGGGAGAGGTTTCTGTGTTGAGTCATCTACCGGATGACTTTTACTGCAGTTTGGCAGCCGAAGACGAAGGACAATTTAGTATCTCGAATGCGTCTGGCCCTGGAGGAGAAGTATGTGAAATCGAGCACTGTTCCCTGCACGCGCCTTGGGCGTAGCAGCCGTCATTCGGGAGCCTGATTCCGAGAAGGCCATCCGCGTAGGCAGGCATTAATTTTGCAGGCGCGAGGCAGTACTAGCTGCAGCACGCACACGCCGCTGTCCACTCGCCGTGTCGATACACCGCGCTCATGTAACAGCTGAGACGTCACACCGATCGCTATTCCAATATTTTTAGAAAACGCGGGTTTACGGAGCAGATATACTTTTACGCAGTAAGCGCGTAAACATATTATGAAACACAAGTTTGTTTGTGTGACCACCCTCCGCAGCAAACATTTAAATACTTGTTTTGTAAATAAAACTGCCTTTTTCTTCTGCTAGTTACTCTATTTAAAATAAAATAAATGCAGAAAACTCCAAACCACAGACAATAACACAACAGAACCAAACACAAACAGGCAGTCCCATAACGACTACACAGGATAATCAGAAAAAGATTAAAGGAAACACAAGATCGTACACAATGATACACAAACACAAACTCACCCATAAAATCACCAACATTTTCAAAAGACAGGGAATAAACATAGCATACACAACAGACAATTCAATACAAAAATACACCCCAAAACTGACAGAAAACAGAGACGTATACCAGAAGGCAGGTATATATCAACTGCAGTGTAACACTTTCAAGGCACACACATAGGACAAACAGGGAGAACATTTGATATCAGATACAAAGAACACATGAGAGCCAAGAAATATGTGACAAACCACTTCACATTGCAGAAAACCTGAGAGAAAATGACCACAAACCTACCACTAGAGAAGATGACATGAAAATAATTAGAATCAGCAAATCAGCAATAAAAAGTATCTCCTAACCATGCAAGAAAATTACCACATACAGAAAACCAAAGTAGAAAGGAAAATCCTGTTGAATGACCAATTACACATGCCAAGCAATTCATTATTTACACTAATACATAAAATAATAGAATAATGTTCCCTGAAAGGATTAATATAATAATACTGTCCACTATAATAATGAAACCCAACATCTTTACACTCACTCGTCCATGAACTCCCCACCGAATATTGAAACGAAAAGTCAAATCAGCTGTTACCAAAGTGTTTTCAACCACTCGCTAACAGCTAGTACACGCCCCCCCCCCCCAAAAAAAAAAAGAATAAACTCGTCATCATAAATAGAAGTTAGTCTCGAACATATACTTCGTCAGGTTGGTAAAAAAATAGGTAAACATAACAAAGAGGATGAAATACGTAATGGAGTCGCAATATTTACGTTGTAAAAAACAGTGTACGACGAAATAGTTGTATCGAGTGACAAAAGACTAAAAAAGAGTGATAAATACGGTGAACAGAGTGAGGAAGGTCAGAACACAAAGTAGTGATTATATGGCAACGATAAAAGTGGTACTGCTACCTCCAGACCAGATGTGAGGAAATTAAGATCATCAAATAGTAGGTAATTACTTTTTTACAAAAAAATCGATAAGTGAACTGTTTAATAATCTAAAACTAACAAAACTGTATCGTTATAGATCCCACTGATGATGCCATAGAACAGAAGAAGGCGAAACGCGTATGGGATAAATAAAGTACCTAGCAGCAGAAAAAGGCTGTTTCATTTACAAAACAAGTACATTATGAAACGTTGGAAAGCCATTGATTTTTAGCAAAACACGAATCTATCTGATGAAGATGCGCCTTTCTCCTCAAGATCATTTCTATCCATACAGGCTTAAATTCCAGAAAAGTTGTCATTGTTTTTCCATGATGACTTACAGCTCTTTCTCTGTCCTAACGATACATGGGGTGAACCACGTGAGTTTTCTACACCTTTTATTTCGTGAACGGTTAAACATACAGAAGCACTTAAAAAATGGACACACACATTCTTGACCACAAAACATAACCTCATACCATGATGGTAGGCGGTGGCGGTGAACTGAGTGGATGTTGTTAACTCCACGAATGTCAGCTGCCACTTTCAGCGCCGCCAGTTTCAGCAATGCTTCCACACTGAAAACTGGCACAGTCAACCAGCCGCTACCAGCGAAAAAGAATCTACTTTATTGATACTAAATTTGAAAGTCTGCTGTCCTGTTTGCCATCATGAGTACCAGGAAGTTTTGGTCGTAAATGTAAGTAAAGTTGTTAATTTCATAAATGTACTCAACCTTTGTAGTATCAATGTAATCATTTTCTTTGTAAGACTGGCTTGAGACCAAAGATGTTGGTAAAAGTAAGTCAGGCAGTAGTGGGGTCAGTGCGTGTTGGACAGTCTGGCAATGTACTTGGTTTGATAAGCTGGTCTACCGTATAGTGAAGCATTATATGAAAATAGATTTTCGTATAATACGTTTTATTAAAGGTACTCATGAATTTATATTAATGGAAGAATGATAAAAGCCACCTTACAAAGTAATCCAGCATTTTTGTATATTTGTAACTGTGTTGCTTCATATTGCCAGAACATTCTGTGTAGTTAAAGTTCGCTACAGAAATTTTGTACAGAAGCTCATGCACTTGATGTTTGAAACAAGTTTGAAGGAAGGCAACTGTACGCAAGAGAGTTATTAAGAAATACTTTTGCTGACTTGTACAGGTGTGAGAACCTTATGAGAAGATATATTGTTGACACGACTTAATGAAGCATAGTCAGACTTGGAATCTTTGTTCTCATTTATCAGTCGTTAAGATTAGTTTCCAATTTTCATTTTCCTTCATGACTGTGTTTGCACTCTCACATTGCACATCGCGAGGTGTGTACTGAGAATAATTTTATGAAAATTGGTAAGATACCGTCTTGCACTGCACATCGCAGATACGGCAGATGAAATTTGATTTCTGACAGGCTCATAATTATCGTAATAGTGACAGGCTGCAGAGCAGACGAGCGTTCCGTGTGCACAGGAAGGCCAATAAATTTAAATGCCATCGAAGTCATGTCCACTGTAAGGTGCAGTGATTGTCAGAGTGTTTTGTGGAAATAATATCAGTATCAGTTCAGAGGCTTAATGTAAGTAAAACATTTCAGTAATGTTCTATCTTGTGTATTTTCAAGCAGTTTTATAAATGAGTCAGATGCGTTAATTTTTATATTCATTAGCTATGTAGTTACAATAACAGTACTGATACAGTGATTGTTTGCAAGACAATAAAGATTAGCAATACTCAGGGCCAATATTTTAATAAGAGTCATTTCGTTCTGCGGTCAGATGGCATACGTAAATTTCATTGAGGACGGATTGATTTCTCGCAGCGAATTATTTGATGTACCGCCTAGTCTGCATTTAGTATTGTGTAGCGCAAGCTCCACAAATTCTTGAAAGTTTTTCACGTAATTCTGTTGTCTTGGGTTTTTCACGTAATTCTCTTGTCCTGGAATGAGATTTACGTATTTCGGTATCAGAATAGATTTTACACATTTGTTTCAAATTTCAGTACGCCTCCTACGAAAGCACATCCACAGCAGCGAAAGACCCAACTTCTTTCAACTTGACTTTATTCTTTGTAACAACAGTGCCTGTAGTAAAATTTATGCTATCGGTAGTCTTATATAGTCTTATCAAAAGTAGCGTTTGACCTTCATAGAGAGACAATAACCGCTTCATTCTCCGCCACCGCCTACCATCATGGTAAGTCGGTCTAAGACAGGTAAAAACTGACCAAAACTTGTTACCAACAAAGTGAAGTGTTTTTGCGATCGAGACTGTTTGTGTTCATTTTTAAAGTACTTTTTGTCAGACCGCTGTTCTCTATGAGAAATGTTCTCAAAACTACTATACAGAAACGAGTTTTCCTCAGAATTGTAGTTCGCAGAAGAACGCATCATTTTGTTGCACGGGTAATGCAAGTATAATATTAGCACTAAAACTTTTCGGAAAGGTATCCGAAAATGTTCCGAAGTTGAAACGCCAAGAAATATGGAATCAACCGTGTATACTCTGCCGTTGGGGGGGGGGGGGGGGGGGGGGGGGGGGGGAAGGGGGGCTCTCATGAATGACTCCTCATTCGGTACATGCAGCAACACGATAGGCCAACGCTACTGAGAAAAACGCATTGTTTTTGGCGCTACTTTATGTGGTATAGATTCAAGATGAGTTATGATTGTTGTAAAAGGAGGTGACTACACTGCACTACCGCACTAGCCATTTCCGGCCGCCTACCCATTTGGTTTAGAACACTCCTCGGATATTTTGGTGAAAAGTTTCATCCACAACATGAACATGATTTATACCTCTGTATTATTCTTTTATTGAGAATGCATTACGATCCATTTAAAGAAACCATACTTGTTTCAGTGCTGTGGTTCATAGGAGGGTTGAGAGTGTTATCCATACAACACAATTGCAAGCCTCGCCGAAAATCTCGTTCCGGTATCTTCACTCTGTATGGCCAGCAAGATATGCTGTATAGCAATTATTTAGTATTTCTTTGCTTACTCATAAATAACCAGCTTCTAGCTAAAGATCGTATTCATATATATATATATATATATATATATATATATATATATATATATATATATTCTTAACTTTCTTCAATATGAATAAAGAAACATCGAGTGCACTAAATTACTATAGCAAAGAAATTGTTTCTGTTTTTCCATGTTTTCTCTAACTTACAAATAATAACTTTGCTCGACTGATAATGTACGACGGCGTAATGCTTATGAATTACTGTTTATTCAAAACAATCCTTAATTTAGAAGTAAAACGATTCATTAAGAATTCAAAACAACATAAATGCATAAAATTAAAATATTTCGGCGTCGCATAAGTTCTCATACAAACAAGTGAGTGTGGCTACAGACATGAATTTCTTACAAAATGATGTGGATACATATTCATACATTTTGCTCTTTTACGCTTTTTATTTATTTTTAACAGTTTAAATTATTGAATACGTACACATAAGTACATGAGCTCCAACCTCTTGCACATACTAATATGGAAGACTAAATTGTTCTCTTTGTAGTGAATTTTTACCGTAGTTCCTCCTAAGAAAACTGACGTCGTCCAACAGCAGTGGACCTGTTCACTGTACCTTCTGTGTCAGATTCAAGAGAAACAGTTGGTGTGAGGACATAGCAACCATTATCACAGATTTCTTTCTGGTAGTCATATCTCAATGTAGCATCCTTATAACAATAGTAGTATTATATCATCTAGTCGATGATATTGTTGAGAAAATGGATGTTGTAAATCATACGTAAGAAATATATGTTCTCATAGCGGGGATTTGAAGGAATACGATTAAAAATGTTCATGGTTAGGACGGATTCGGAGAACACAAATTGATCTTTTTCGCATAGTACAGCTTGGGATTGTTTTCTTAGAGAACGATGACACACAAACAACACTATAATTTCCAGATATGCTTGTTGTGTTGGCTGAGTTAATATAATGGTACGGTGTTGGAAAGATGGCTTATTTACCTGTTTCTTTATTACAAGAAAACTTCAAAATTTCGAAGCACTAATTATGCAAACAAGGAATGCAGAAATAAATAAACACGAAATGAAACTTGCAAGAAAACGTTTCCAGAAGACTGAACGGAGTCAGTCAAACAAGTATTGGAAATTCTTCTGCGTTATCACAATGAGAAATGTGTGTCTCGGTTAGTGAAAATACTGGACAGTCATGATATTAAGGTTTATAGTGTGAAATAACAGAGGAAGAAGACAAAGGAAACGTTGTCACACAATAGCATAAGGCTCTATAGGATAAATGAACTATGTTATATGCATATGTCTTAATGTAAACACAGCCTCCAATATTTCCTTTAACTGGATGTGCCTTGCTATGACGTATAATGCGCAAAGCAAATTGGTACGGAGCTTAGAATGTAATTTCATAGACTGAGGATACAGTCTCCCCCCCCCCCCCCCCCCCCCACTTCAAAAAAAAATCACTTCGTTTTCAATATATATGTTTTTACACTGATACTGTTGTAGATATTCGTATGTCTCTGATCGTGGAAGAAGCAGCTTTGGGCCGACAAAGATGAAACTGAGTGAGCAAATAAACGGAAAACTATGGAAGAATGTAGAGTGATATTACGAATTTACTCTGCGGGCTGTATGTAGTGTTGTGTAGCATTCTGAGTGACTAAACCTGTTTGTCCATCCAGCACTCGAAGTTAGATCCTTGCCATCCGTTAGGAGTATCACAAATACTTTGTCATCCGTACATCTAACTGCCAGCCCGAAAAATAAAAGTGTTTGGAATCGCATCTCGATCTGGCATACAGGGGAACGTTCCTTGCTTCAACAAGAGTACTAAGTTAAATAGAGATATAAAATAGGTTAAGGCTCTTTCGGACTTTAAAAGTAACGGAGAAAAATTTTCAGTGTAGCTAACAAACCTCTGTCATTAAGGAAATTAAGAGGCAAGTCGCACGATGTATAAACAAGCAGACACCACCTACGCTCACTGAGTCACACACACACACACACACACACGCACGCACACACACACACACACACACACACACACACACACACACACACTCACGCGCGCGCGCACGCACGCACGCTCACACACACGCTTATATACATGCAGAGAATGCGAGTAAGAGAGAGGGAGAGAAGGGGTAAACAGCTAAAGGAAGAATGAAAGAGGCGCAATTGTGGAGTTTTGTGTTGTCTGTTAGTGAATTGCTTTAAGCTGAAGGAGAAGGTTCTAAAATGTGCTTGATGTTTAACATATGGTCTACTGTGAGATCGTCAGAGACGGAAAAAAAGAAACTCGATATCAAAACTATTCGTTCACATGGCGTAAAACTTGAACTGGCGTTAACAAGCAGATGACGATGAGATTTTAGTATACTCATAATTGACAACGTCTGTGACGATTCGTCTATTTTGTACCAAAAACTGTTTACGACGAAATTTGCTTGTTATCGGAATGAAGCTGTCTGGTAATGTGCAAAACTTTTGTCAATTACACGGATATCGAATTAATTTCTTCCGAGTTAACTAACTCTCTGCAAGTAATCAAAATCGAAAGCAATACAAATCGGTCAGTTTCAGTTATCTAATGGTCCATCAACACCTGAAAGTAATGGCTTCAAATGCTTTAGATACTAACACACACACACACACACACACACACACACACACATATATATATATATATATATATATATATATATATATATATATAAATACATACAAAAACGTATACAAAATCATTTGAAAATTGTCCAGACATAACATTATGGTTGGTAAACAGCATGAAAGCAAGAAGTAATTTTAGTGCATTCGAGATATGTAGAAATTAGTTGCTAATGGTTACGTTCTAAAATATTAAGCCTTTGTGGGTTAAGACAGACACTCCAGCATATCGTAAACAGATGAAAATACTGGATGAACGTTTCAGACAAATGCTAGTTTACTAAGTGTCAGCTACGATACTCTGTAGTTTATACTTGGGCGCAGATAATTATACAAGTATGTATTTCTAAAACGATCTACGTAATATCTTGGAAATATACATATAGACGGCCGGAGTGGCCGTGCGATTCTAGCGCTACAGTCTGGAGCCGGGCGACCGCTCCGGTCGCAGGTTCGAATACTGCCTCGGGCATGGATGTGTGTGATGTCCTTAGGTTAGTTAGGTTTAATTAGTTCTAAGTTCTAGGCGACTGATGATCTCAGAAGTTAAGCCGCATAGTGCTCAGAGCCATCTGAACCATTTGAAATATATATATAGTGAAGGAAGGAAGGAAGATTAGGCTTAAGATCCTGTGGACATCGAAGTCATTAGAGACGGAACACAAGCTCGGAATGTGTCAACGATGGGGAAGGAAATCGGCCGTGCCCTTTGAAAGCAACTATCCCAAAATTTGCCCGGAGTCATCTGTATAAGTCACGGAAAACCAAAATCTGGATGGCTGGTCGCGGGTTTGAAACGTCGTACGTCCAAATGCGAGTCCAGTATGCTAACCACTGCGCCACCTCGCTCGTTGAAATATTCAGTAGTTCACATTGCGTGTCAATATAGTGACATCACATATCACTGTCTGCTTAAACACGTTTCAGCAAAACTAACATCGCAAATGTTGCTGATATAGCGATATACCTGCAATGTCAGTGGAAACAAGGCTTAACGGTGCTAAGAACGTTATGTAAGACTGTCTTTAGTTTCGTCCTTGCTACTTTGGAGAAACATTTCTCGTTTTATATTAATATGATTTGCCATCATTTCGTGATCCACTGATACCACTCTTACGAAGCATAAAGTGACAAAGACATGTGGTTAGGTATATTAATGAACAGAAAATTCATCAGTCTTAAATATAAAGAACTATACCGCATTTCAATATGTCTTTGATGTTAGGGGGTATTAAAATAATTTACGTTGTGAGCGATGGGCTGCATATACCCGCAATGAGATACCAATGACGGTAAAATACACAACTGCTACACGCCGTTGCATTTTCAAAGAGCCGATTTTGGTTTAGCATAGATTTAAGGAAAGAATACATCTCGCATGCGTCGTATTATGCTGCACGGAGAAAATAAAGAGGAAGCAATTTGATTTAAAATAATCAATTATTCACTTCCCTGCAGGACTTTACTGCGTTTGCGTGCTATTGTAAATACACACATCCCCACATTTAGCTACTGTACGTGGACAACATTTCGAAAACGAGACGCCAATGCGGCGTACCTTTCAGCACAGGAAGCTCCACAGAACATCCCACTGTGTCCAATTTTTTTACGCTGACAATTTCAGAAGCGGAGAATGAGTAACTAAATTTTGTTTTACGATACGCAGCATGTAAATATACTGCACAGTCCGCGCTATCACAAAACGATAAAAATGCTTTTTATGGTCTGAATAAATGTGGCGGTGCAAATAAGTGTGGGCGAGGTAATTCTTTTAAATAATTTATACTCGCCACGCAGATATGTGCAGTGATTAAAAATATGAGCATTCATCTACGTTCGCTGCTTTTTGTTCCGGGCGGGGCCGTTGATAGCCGCGTAGCAATTTATTCTTCTGTACCGGCGCGCCGCAGTCCGCGCAAAACGAAACACAGCCTCTGGCCTCACCCCGTCGACGTGGACGTATTACAAAAGCCTCTTCCCCTACCACGACCCGTATTAGAAACATTTCTTTATTTCGACAGGAAGCGCAATTTCCGTTTGTTCCACCAATTCTCGGTATGGCACATATGCCTTTATCTGTATGCTTTTTCCATCACTTTTTATTATTTACTGAATCTGGCATTCCCTGTTCTTCTTATTCATTCTCGACGTCAGTAAGAAACAGAACAAAACAAGGAATACCGCATAGAAACAAAAAACGAAGTTCTTCAGTTCTTACTTACTACTTGTAATTCATCAACAACAAATACATTAATTGTGATGAATCCTAGTACATAAATTCACATTTTATTAAGAACAACTTACGCGGCACACTACAGTAGATAAACTGTACATAAAGAATATTTTAATCATTCAAGGTCATGTATTGATTTATTAGGTCGCCAATATTAAGTCTGTAAATGTAACTGACTTCGTAAGTGGTTTTGGAATGTATGAGAAAACTGTAAAGTGATATTAGACTTAACTTCTGAGTAAACAAACACAGTTGTCGGCCACATGCCGAATACTGCAGTGCTCCAGCCCGATAATAAAACTAGAAATGTTTGTCCAATGATTGGCAGCGCGACAAAATGAGCCAAATATAACAGAACAAATGAAAGGGCACCTAGCTTTTGATTAAACAGAAATACTCAACTCGGGAAACGTGGCAGTTAAAAGAATAAGTGTTTTGTTCAGGTCAGCTGAAGCGTTCTAAAGGCAATCGACGTAAACGTTTTACTGATGACGCCAGTTGAAGATAAGTGAAAGTCAGTAAAGCATCTTGGCATAACTTAAGCTGGACTGTAATACGTTGGTTGTCGTAGTTCTTCAGGTAATTCAGCCCACATACCTGGCGCTCAACCACCATTAACATGGAAAATTGTTTACAGATTCACATATAAGCGATAATTTTGTCATATCGGAAAAATGAAAGGAACTGTCGCCATTAATCTGTATTTCCGCCTTTACAGGATTAGTACCATTAATTAGAGTAGAAAGCTACACTAAAAAATATTTCAGTAATTGAGTAAGGGTTCAGGCAAAAATATCGAAACATAAGGCTTTGTGTCGACAGCACAGTTTTTCACATAGTCTTATCGGCTTAAATAAATAATTTTTGTTATTATTCAGTGTATAATATTTTTGCGTTAATGTTTATGCAAGAATGTTAAAATCGCATTTAAAGAACTGCTTCTTATCTGCACGAATTCTGTAATTATTTTAATTTTATTTGTTGTGAAAGTTAAAATAATTATTGATCGTTAGTGGATTGTTGTTGTTTAAGAGTAGAGTGTTTGGAACCATAGAAGACGAGATATGGATGGAGTTCATGATATGAGAAAACAAAACATCTAATTAATGAATAATCAAGACTTCAACGAATTGTGACAATGTGGGCGATTTTTGCACGAAAAAGTAAAAAGAGTGACTGATGGATTATGCAAGGAAAACCACAGACCGTAAGGATCGCCTGCTGTTTTACTGTACTGCTCTGCAAATTAAAAGACTGCGTCAAGACTGTGATGATTATCAGTAGTTTACTGAATAATAAATACATAATCAAACAGCACTAACACGTATCACCCTGAATTCAAATACTTTCATCGTCTGTGAAATGGAACTATTAAACAGAGAGTATTAATTTATTTGAAGTTTAAGATGAGAATAACCTTCAGCACCAAAGAACTGATTGCAACTTTAATAACAAATTGTTCACTGAGTATATTTCAATAATTGTGTTTATTGATTGAAACTGTCTTCTTTTGCCAGCATGTAACTAATCTTACGATGTCACTTCTCTTTTATGTCAAACTCCATCGACAGCGCTAGCTTTCTGCAATAAGAACGACAAAAAAATCAACTAAAAAGGTGACAAGCACTTATTCTTCCATTTCTGCCTAGTGAGATATGACTAAGTTCTTATTTTCAGAACTGATGTTTTTCGGATATCAAGGTGATTGTTTTCATCCTGTTGTACAGATTTTTCAGCGCAGTCAGGATTTCTATACAATGTGATCCAAAACGAAGCATCAGTAATCACTATGTCATACAATTCTTTTTTTCATTCAACCTATGCCCAATTTTGGAACGTCAATCCAACACCACATATTGTGCCAAGCGCTGTTCAACCAATGTATGTTGCCATCCGAAGATGGAAAGGAATATCCGAAACGGGACATTGCTTGAATAAAAAAGGGATTAAACAAGACTGCGAATGTCGTGCTTCATTACACCACCATAACTGATAGATACACTCAGGCATGTTCATAAACATTAGTGTCCTGAGTTAGTTTCCAGAAGCCAAAATATGGACATACTCTACTCGTAATGCTGCATCTTCACGCGTAGTCATAAATACTTCCACGGACAGCATCCAACTGATCCCGTTTCCACAACCACTGGGCACCAGGGGAGAAGCACTACATAACAAAAGCCGAATCGTCAAATGCGCCAATAACATTCGACCTTAAATTATAATTCATGAAGTTTATCACCTCCATTCGTCTCCTTGTCGGAGGACACACAGTCACATGAATAACACGGTTTTTTCTTTTTTTTTTTTTTTTTTAGAAATTTCGGGTGCTGGAGTGAAGAAACTGTATAGGAGTTAAGTTATATTGACACGTAGATCAGCTGCAGTATTGTTCGGAACGAGGTCTACTACTAAGTGCAATTTTATGAGTATAGCCATGGAAGTTAAACAAATTGACTGAGGTGTCTCACCATTTCCTCTAAAGAAGCACCTTATGTACAATATACTATGTGCTGATGAGACTAAGGTGTCATGTGAGTCACTAGAGCCCTCCGCTCCCCCTCCTCAACCCCATAAATATTTTAGTAAAAGTGTTTATATTTTACTGTGCATATATTTTAGAATGTCTCTCATAAGTGTCGGAGAATAAAGTAGCATAAGAACTAGAGTCTCGAAAGTAGCAAGAGATTTTAGCATTTATAAGCTTCTGTTTGAAAAAGGATATTTTTTAGTTGCTAGCCCACTTCGATGGACATGCTATCCAACCGCCTTTAGGGAACATTCCACTCATAAAAAGACGCCTATTCCCATGTTGTTAACAAGAAATCTGAAACGGTTCTCTCGTCCACTGGTGTAACCCGCAAACCGTAAGTTGTTCAGCAAGTCAAGGCACAAAATAGAAGACTTGCCACTGAGAAAAGTATAGCACAGAGACTTTTCCGAACTCAGGCAGAAACGATTGGAAAAAAATGCATTCCATATGTAGCCATAGTCTCCATATCTGTGTTAACTACTGTAGCGTTAAGTGAAATGGTGATAATGACGATCACAAACAGCAGTTTTATGGTGTCAGGTAATAATCAACACGGATACAGAATCGTACTTAGCACTGGAAACACGTTTATTATGATCACTAACGTACAGACAGTAAATAAATGAACTCTAGGACGTAAAGTGCAGCTACTTAGACAAATATCTAATATCCCAGAATACGCAAACGCTACAAACAGATAATATTTCAAGAGCCTTCCAGAAAACATAATTAAAGAAATAACCGCTAGACGTCGGATTTGAACCACCAGCGAACGACGCTAGCCCCTACATGAATACTATGACACTGCTAGCGTCGTCGCTTCCTATCCTCATAAGAGCCGATTACATCTCCCCGGATGTAGATCTTATCATTGGTCCTCTTTGTGATGGGCTGGGGAAAGCTTGCGTTCTGGTCGTGTCGTTACATCCTCCTCGACATGACGAGCTTTGAGGAAAGCCCCCCCCCCCCCTCCCCCCGCGATGAAGCTTTCCGACCGTCGAGTGGATCTTCAGTTTTCTTGAACCTCTCACCGTCGGTCTGCGTCTCTGGACTGTAGCTGGGCTTTGGGCTTCAGAGGATATGGACGGCGTCTTCTTGACTGAGGATCGTAACTCTCGACTTCATACGTGACATCCGACAAGTGACTAAGAATGTGACATGACCTAGTGCAGCACTTTAGTAACTTTTCTAATAGTCTTACTTTCCCTACAGTAGTGAAAATTCTATGAAATCTCCCAGACTATATCTCTCCGGCCAGTGCTCGGCGTTATAGCGATCTCGGTCTTTCTCCTGGACGTCCAGGAATCGTATGCGACCCACATGCCTTGCTTCTTCGATCCTGGTGATGCGCGGTGTCCCACTTATTCATCCGCATTCACCCCAGGGTGAAACGGGACCAGTGTATCCACTGTCGTTTGGGCCTTGCCACCGTTGAGCAGATGGAACAATGCAAAGCTTTTAGTGTTTCCCTTTAATGCATTGTTTGTAAATGTCAGGATGAGCAATATTGTATCCCAGTCTCTGTGTTCGATATCGACATACATCGAGAGAAAATCTACCGGCACCTTTTGGAAGTGTTTAGCAAGGCCATTCGTCTGTGAATCGTAGATAGTTGTCATCCTGCGGGTGATGTCACAACGCGAAATGACCTCTGATACTAGCCTCGGCTGAAAAACTTTTCCACGATCTGAGATAATCACGTGTGGTTCAAAAGAATGTCTTCCACAAGAAATTTTGCAATTTCTGGAGCTTCAGCAATCAGCACAGTTTTGATGACACCATAGTGGTCAGTGCAGAATATTATTCATAGATTCCTATTCGTCAACTTTAGCAACTTTTCCAAGAGATTATTCCATCTCGGTCAATCGCACCGCTACAGGATGGGTTGGTACTAGGTGCCCCGGTGTGGCACATGCTTCCATTTTCACATGCTCTCACTTTTGGCGTTTCTTACATTGGATCACATAGTATCTAACAGATTCATAGAGACTTGGCAAGTGGTATCTGAGGCTGATTCCGTCTAGCCTTCACGAATGCCAGATGACCATATGTTGGAGCATTATGGAAATACCTCAGTACAGCTGCCCGTAGATGAGCTGAGATGATGAGCGACCATTCCTGCCCCAATGGATCACAGTCTCTGTCACACATTGCTCCGTTTACTAATTGTTCTGCTCGGTTCCTCCTTCATCAAGTGTTCTATGGCCTTCAGAAATGCTGGATCTTCCCTCTATTCAACATCTTTTAATGCAGCGGTAACTGAGATTTCATCCGCGCTGCTGTGTTCCATCAAAGGATGTTCTGAAAGGCATACGGCGTCCTTGTGTTTGTGTCTACTTTTTTATACCACTGTGATATTGCACTCCAGAAGCCGAAGTGCCCACCTATCCAGTAAACCCGACAAATCTTTCAGGCTACTAGGCCAGCATAGACAATGGTGGACCGTCACAACAGCGAATGGATTAGCAAATAAATACGGCTTGAACTTTTAGATGACGCTGTTTCTTGGTTGTAAACTAGTTCATCTTAGACTTGGAAAACAGTCTGGAAGTTTAAGCTATCACCTTTTCAGCACCTTCCTGAATTTGCACTAGAAATGGACCAATTCCACAAACGCTAGTGTCAATGTGAGGTTCTGTCTCGACTTGCCTGTCACGCAATGCTAGGACTGAAGAAGGTGTCAGCGCCTCCTTAAGGACAAGGAAAGATCTTTCTTGTACCTCGTCCCAGGTGAATTTGGGATCTCCCTGCACTCTTTCTTGCAAGGGGCGTGCCTTGGTGCAGACGTCCTCTACGAATCGCAGTTAGTATGGGACTATTCAGAGAAAACGTCTTACAACATGAGAAGTGCTGAGAAGTCGAAAAATCTGTGACTACTGGTTTGGCATGGTCTTCATCGCCATTCTTATGATGCCATAAGAATTTTATTTATTCGGCAGCAAAGAGGCACCTCCCAGATTTAGGGGGTCTGAACACATTTCAGCGTTGTTGTCAGGCGGCTTAGATATTCTACTAAGGTCTGAAAAAACGACAATATCATCCAAACAGCAAAGGCATGTCCTCCATTTAAGATGTTGAAGCAGATTTCCTATCACATGTTCGAAGGAGGCTGAACCGACACACGGTCGAAACGAATTAACATCTTGAGACATGCAGGCAATATTTTTCGCAGTCAGCCTCATCAAACAGTTTGCTAGTAGTCTGTCTGTATGCTCATGGTTGAGAAATACCTTGCTCTTTACAATCAGCCCATGTGCATCAAGTTAGAGACAAGTAAAAAGCGATATCTTGCGTGACATACAACATTATCAAACTGGTAAATGTATGATATGAAGTTAATAAGACAACATATAGTGCAAGAAAGTATTGGACTGACTGAAAGTCCGCAGCTCGTGGTCGTGCGGTAGCGTTCTCGCTTCCCACGCCCGAGTTCCCGGGTTCGATTCCCGGCGGGGTCAGGGATTTGCTCTGCCTCGTGATGACTGGGTGTTGTGTGATGTCCTTAGGTTAGTTAGGTTTAAGTAGTTCTAAGTTCTAGGGGACTGATGACCATAGATGTTAAGTCCCATAGTGCTCAGAGCCATTTGAACCATTTGAACTGACTGAAACAGAAAAGGAGGACAGGTGTTTTCGTCCTTGGGTATCAGACTTTCCCAGTGTCACATCAATATCCATTCTGCTGTTATTTTTGCACGAAGAATTCACCACTTGAATATTTCTCACTACTTTCGGCTCGCCTTCTTACACCTCGTTCCAAGCGAATTTGGTCACTCCCTGCTGTGTCAGCTGCGCCAACTTCGACTTTGCTGTTAAGTAATACCGTAGACAATGAATGGTATAGACCACACATGACGTCATTATTTCGAAACCAACATCTCGATCAACTGACGAATGACAATATCCATTTGCCGGCGACTTCACGAATACTGTTCAGTCTATGTTAATTATAGTATTTTCTTTTTTCTTTTTTTTTAAATATGTAAAAACCAGCCAGTCGGTTGTATAGGTTCTCTACATACCTTGACCAGGTTTCGTAACCCCTAAGGGTGACTTCATCAGAAGGTAAGGTAATTACATGAAGAACATATCGTCAAAGATGTACAGTGATTTAAGAGCTGAGGTTCTCAGGTCATACATTAAAATATAAAACATAATATTCTTTGAAGAACAGGTCATGCATTAGAATATAAAACATAATGTTCTTTGAAGAACATTATGTTTTATATTTTAATGTATGACCTCAGTAGCCGGCCGAAGTGGCCGTGCGGTTAAAGGCGCTGCAGTCTGGAACCGCAAGACCGCTACGGTCGCAGGTTCGAATCCTGCCTCGGGCATGGATGTTTGTGATGTCCTTAGGTTAGTTAGGTTTAACTAGTTCTAAGTTCTAGGGGACTAATGACCTCAGCAGTTGAGTCCCATAGTGCTCAGAGCCATTTGAACCATTTTTTTTATGACCTCAGCAACTCAGCTCTTAAATCACTGTACATCTTTGACGATATGTTCTTCATGTAATTACCTTACCTTCTGATGAAGTCACCCTTAGAGGTGACGAAACCTGGTCGAGGTATATAGAAAACCTATGCAACCAGTTGGCTGATTTTTACATATTTTTCAAATTTGTTTATACGGTTGCTGCAAACGTCAGTCATGTTCAAAATTGTAGTATTTTCATTACAAGTTTCATTGTTACAGAGATGAAATCTTGTTGATTACACCGTAAGATATGTGACGGGAAGTAACATTCCATTCCTCTTCTATTTAAGAGTATGTATTTCTGTCTAAATATTACGAATTGAATGATAAGAATCATAAATCTTTCTCGTGACATTACATTAGTTCACAGATATATAACTCGATGAGCGACTTACACTGTGCAGTCATATGTGCACGAAGGTGTACGAAAGGTCCTACAATTTTTCGGTTTCAAGAATTTATAATACAGAATCTTTCAAATATCAGGAAATGGAATGCGCTTTCTCATTCAGAATCTCATTTGCCGTACATGATTTCGAGCATAATTCAAAGATTCTTTAAACATCTCTAATCTGTTTTATTCCTTAGTTTTACACAAATAGTTTCTCGAAACACTTGACTCTCCTTTTTGTTTTCAGTGTATCTTACGATTAGTTCCATGATAAATTGTATAGTTACAGTTTGGTTTCAGGCTGCTCTGTCTGAAGTTCGTGGTATCGACAGTTAACCGTATAAAAACAGATCATTACAAAATGTACCTCTGTGCTTCTTAAACTTCGAAAATTTTAACATTTTTCTACTACGAGTTCAAATAGCTGTCGTCGTTAAGGCCAGTTTTTATACCTTAACAAATAGAACGATGTCTTGTGAGACAGAAATGTCGGTCCGATCCAAATCTATTACGCTTGACGGATTAACAACCGCTAGTCTGGTGCATGAGCCTGCCTGAGTAACGTTTTTAGGCACTTTTTAATAGATTCTAGGAAACTCAATGTTATTTCCCGTCTTATGTCAGACATGCAACATGCATTCAGTTAAAATATGAAAATACATAGAAAAAAGAACACATTTTATATTTTCACTGGAACATAACTTCCTCCTAAAAGCCGGCCGGTGTAGCCGAGTGGTTCTAGGCGCTACAGTCTGGAACCACGCGACCGCTACGGTCGCAGGTTCGAATCCTGCCTCGGGCATGGATGTGTGTCATGTCCTTTGGTTAGTTAGGTTTAAGTAGTTCTACGTTCTAGGGGGCTGATGAACTCCGAAGTTAAGTCCCATAGTGCTCAGAGCCATTTGAACGAATTTTTCCTCCTAAAAACGTTGTTTCGCCGATACTAGCCGGTTGGATCCGTTAGCTTTGAAACATAAAAAAAATATGGATTGACAGTGAACAATTTAGCCGAGACGTCTTTTCTGTACTCATCAGTTTTCATTTGTATCAACGGTATCATACGTTCCGTAACTACAAACAAGTCTGCTACAATCAACGAGAGTAAAGGAAGTGCTACATTTCGATTTTTATGTTTTGTTTCATCGAACAAAGACAGTGACGGGATTTTCTCTGGAGAAAAATCGTGTAGATAACTAGCTGACGGGATTTAATTATCAGTCAAAGCTTTATAAATTTTGCTAAAATGATAATAATATTAAAAATAAATGAATGTTCAAATGCATGTAAAGGGACAAAACTGCTGAGATCATCGGTCCCTAAACTTACACTCTATTTAAACTAACTTATGCTAAGAACAACACATACATCCATGCCCGAGGGAGGGGCCGCGCAATCCGTGACATGGCGCCTCAAACCACGCGGCCTATTAAAAATAGAAACGCGCCACTGAGGGAGGATAGGTGGTGGGTAGGGGGGTAAGTGTATGAGATGGTAAACGTACTGTATACGGCATACACCCTCCGAGAAACTGGAGTAACTGAGAACGAAACAGGAGTCAGTCAATAGAAAAAATTGAAGCAATTGTCAAAACCTGGTTGCGATATTGCCGTTCATTAATGTACTCCCATACAGACGAGACAAACCATGAAAGGCGATCATCACTCTAGTTAAGGAAGAGATACAGAGTTTTTTTCCGTGTGTGAAAGATTAGACTGTCCAGATATTCGCTCAATTCTTAGCACCAATATTTGATCCTACAAGTCTCTAGAATATTTAAATAAGCATAGAATAAGTCTTACAATCATATTTCCTACACGTTTGTAAATCACTTCGGTTTTTTACATCACACCGATGTTAGCAGTGTTGCCACAAAACGAAGCGTGCAGTAATGTCCGGAAGACTAAATCCCATAGAAGCTAGAATCTACCGCACGTTCTTCTCCGTAGTACTTCATATAAAGTCTTACCAGACAGCAGTGTTAGTGGAAGCTACTCTCACGTCTTGAAAGAACAGCCGTGGCCGTGTTATTTTATATAAGCTGGTGCTCGTAGCTTGTTTGCGCCGAGGATGTACCTGGAGGGTTTTGTTTCCAGACGGATCTGCCAGCGCCCGCGCCGCCTCTGTAAACAACAACAGCGGCCGCTTGCGGGACGCTGTCTTCCTTTATCGATTTCCGGATTACGTCACCTATAGGCAGCGACCATGCGAGCGATCGCTCCGAGGCCTCACTTAATATCCGTCAGTATCGACCAGGAGCGCCGGGAGACGCCTTCGCTCCAATGAAGTTAGTAAACTTCCCTGCCACTTGCTCCTAGTTGTTTGTCGTTTGTTCATTCGCCGGGCGATATTAAAACTCCGGTAACAGATTAAACTTTCGGCCCACTACAGACTTACTTACGGAGTCCACCGTGCGTTCACGTTGCAGACAGTAGGGCGTAGATATGTCTTCCTTTTCCACCTCCATTTTGGAAAAGCGGTAAAGATTTATTCTTTGTTAACTTTTTCTAGCAAGTGATCTCGTCACCCACTTGATTCCCAAAAAAACTGTGTACATTACTCTTTCATACACGTCTAATATAAGCTGCAGTTAGTAACTCTACATTAAACTGTTAATCAGTTGAATGTATGTAAGTATTGAACTGGGGACCTAGAAATGACGGAGAGGCTTCGTCCCCGCCGCAGCCCTCAGTGGTACACAACCCCACAACAGGCTACAGCAGTCCGCTCACCCCACCACCGGCCCACACCGATCCCAGGGTTACTGTGCGGTTAGGCCTAAAATTAAACTTACGTCTGTGTGCATAAAACTGTCTAAATAATGAAGCTTGAATGATCTGAAATAAGCCACAGCATATGTTCCAAAACGTACTCTCTGCGATGCAATCATCAGTGTGTTGCTGAGAATGGACATAGACATCAAATGACGCAAACTATAGTCATATGAAGTGAAGCAACAATTGTGGTAAATGCAGATAAAAATAATATCTCAAACATCACATAACGCTGGCAAAATGCACCCTACTTATAGCACGCTTCGTAGTTTCCATGGCACAAGAAGTATATTTTAACTGACTGTTCAGATCTTCGCTATGGCTCTCTTTTTCGTATAATAGGCTGTGCCCTTGTTCTCTATTTAGATAACATATTTCAGTTCTTTGTCACGTTATATGCCGTCGTGGGAAGCGTGTTTACCATCCACGCCATCAAATAAGCCTCACGACGGAACAGCTATAAGCTACTGTCTATGTGTGTGTGCGTCTAGATTTTCTCGAAACCTCTCAGATTACACAGAATTGTTATGAAATCCAGTACAGTAATACCGGCTGGTCCACTTACCCCACCGCCGCCCCACACCGATCCCAGGGTTACTGTGCGGTTCGGCCTCCAGTGGACTCCCCAGGAACATAGTGCAACTGAGACGGAATAAGGGCAACCGGCCCGCATCCGCTGAGGCAGATGGAAAACCGTCTTAAAAACCATCCACAGGTTGGCCAGCACAGCAGACGTCGACACTAATCCGCCGGGCGGGGTCATGGCGAGGACCGGCACGCCTTCCCGCTCGGGAGTTGGGTTGTTTGGAAAGGAGACCAGACAGCGAGGTCATCGGTCTCATCGGATTAGGGAAGAACTGGGAAGGAAGTCGGCCGTGCCCTTGCAAAGGAACCATCCCGGCATTTGCCTGGAGCGATTTAGGGAAATCACGGAAAACCTAAATCAGGATGGCCGGACGCGGGATTGAACCGTCGTCCTCCCTCCCGCTCGGGAAGCAGCGCGTAGACAGCGCGGCTAGCCAGGCGGGCGTTCATCAGTTACTCTAGATTATACTCCTCATGTCAGCTGCGTTGAAAGCCGCTCTTCGCGCTAGCTCTTGCGTCTCCTGGTGCCTGTCTTTGAAATGTCGAGAATCATTGCCGGCCGGAGTGGCCAAGCGGTTCTAGGCGTTACAGACTGGAACCGCGCTACCGCTATGATCGCAGGTTCGAATCCTGCCTCGGGCATGGATGTGTCTGATGTCCTTAGGTTAGTTAGGTTTAAATAGTTCTAAGTTCTAGGGGACTGATGACCTCAGCAGTTAAGTCCCATAGTGCTCAGAGCCATTTTTGAGAATCATTACTTGGGGGGGGGGGGCGGTGGGAGGGGAGTAAGTAATGGATGGGTCTATCCATCAATGAGACTTACGAAAATTTTACTTCCTAAATCCCTATTTCATGGGTCTCAGATGACCTTTGGTGAACACCATTTAATTTTATATATCCTAAAATCTCATACTGGCATCCTCATAGCATTTAGGAGCGTTAAATGTAACTAAAAAATTAAAATACATGCAGTCCCCCATTATGATGACAGCTTCAACGGTTGGGAGAACCTAAATTATGTTTTCACAAAAGATAAACTAAAAGGCTGAGTATTATGCTGCATGGATAACGTTCACTATTTTATTATGAACTCAGACATTGAAACAAATATTTTCTTATCTGGAACGATGTATTTTGTAATATCGATTTTGTTACATAGGAAAAGTGATTCAAAAGTACATGATTTAATTGAGAAAATTCAAGTGTTGCATACTTGGATCAATAACAGAAGTTGATAACGTGAAATTTAATGAAACATACCTACTGTTTTCCGTAACAACAGTTACCGAAAACGTTACGCACATCTCGAGCCGTTTACTACATTACTTGGAACATATTCACATCACTCCAGTTCCATTGATATAGCTAGTGCAAAATATTAAAGAACTAATAGTTTACAGTAATATAGGTCACAATGATTGACATTCACAACTATCTACAAATTTATGAACGTATTACATCATGTTTACGAAAGTAGTGAAAATAAATTAAGCTAATGCGACGTTGCTTTGTTAGATTTACAACGACAACTTTATTATTTACGTAAACTTTACGATAAATACACTGTCGATATGATGAATAATGTTGTTATCTATTCTTCGTTAGTTACTATCGCATCCGTCACAAATGCTAAGTAAAGGAAATGTGTTTATTTCTTCAGTTAATTTCGGGATATCACTGTACGACAAAGAGCAATTGTCTCAAGTATTAAATAATAGAGTATTATGCATCCACATTAGGTCTGAGTTATACATGATAGTCTTCATACAGGACGACAGACCATGTACATCCGATTCACATTAATGCTATACAGAAATTTTGAAAAAAATGAACATGCAGATGTTTAGTGGTGTACTATTGGAGTGTGAAAGAGTCGTGTCATTGACCTTAAAACTCTGCAGTGGATATATGTATAGTGATGGTGTTCTATGAATACAACAGTGATTCTCCCGTCTACATCATATTTCCCGCTTAAAGGTCACGGGAGTGAAATGAATGTAAGACACGTAGTGAGGCATACAGACACGCATTTAACCCTCGCTCCATACGTGAATAGAGCTTCCCATATACTTTTATTTACGAAGTGTCCCCCATCGTACACTGTGCTTTGATGTGCGGAGTATATGTGAAGATTTAAAAGAATAATAACGTGTGTTATAGCTCTCTTCGCGTTCTCTTTAACTTCTGCTACGTGCATTGGGCTTTCCGACTGATCTCAAGCAAAAGGAATGCAAAGACTGGCTGATGAAGGACTTACGGTCTTTACGGTGTGTACCGCTTTACTGTGACTGGGAGACTTGTGCTTTTGAGAGAGAGAGAGAGAGAGAGAGAGAGAGAGAGAGAGAGAGAAAGAAAAGAGGGAGAGGGGGAAGGGCTCAAGAGGGAGAAAGACAGACAGAGAGAAGAAGAAGAGACGAACGCCAGAGATCGTGGGACGTGGGAGTAGAAAAAGGAGGAATTCAATTTCGGAAACGTCGATTCGCGGATTCACGATCCAATTTTCCGGCTGTGGCCGCGCCTGCAGCCTGCAGCAATGGCGGCCGAATGTCAAAGGTTTGCGCGGCGGGCGCGTGGCGGCGCCAGCTCCCGGGGCCACTTGGCGCGCCGCGCCGCTGTTTCTCCGCGACCTGCATTTATATTAGCTGCTTATCATAACTCCGCGCTGCCTCCGGGCTCTTACAGCTGCAGTCTCCGTGTCCACTGCCGCTGCTCCTGCTGCTGTTGTGTTGTTGACTGTCGTCAAGACACTTGCTGCAACGGCTCTGGTGTTCCGCTGGCGTAACGGCACATAGCAGAGGCGCCATAGCTGCCGAAAGCTCCCACCCTCTTCTCCCGAAATCTTACCCGGTGCTGACGTAAGCACAGACTTCATTCTAAAGTGCTTACCATATAACTCCTTTTTGTTTTCCTTGATAACCTGAAGTGAAAAGCTGCAAAAACACACATCCTTTGCCAGCAATTTTTAAATTATTAACTGGCCATAGTCCTTGTTAATAGGCTTTCCACATTGACAGCTGTAGCTTAGTCTTTCGAATGGAGAATCGTGAACACAAGTATTTAAATGGACGTTGTTGACAGAGGTGTTTTTAGTGACAATATGGGGTAAATGATATGCACGTATGTGCAGTTCAAGATTGAAAATCATCTCAAGAGAAAATTCACGTAAGGTAAGTGGTAACTGGTAAGTTCCTATGGGACCAAACTGCTGATGTAATTGGTAAGTTCCTATGGGATAAAACTGCTGGGGTCATCGGTCCCTGGGCTTGCACGCTACTTAATCTAACTGATACTAACTTACGCTAAGGACAACACACACACCCATGCCCGAAGGAAGATTCAACCGGCCGGAGTGGCCGTGCGGTTCTAGGCGCTACAGTCTCGAGCCGAGCGACCGCTACGGTCGCAGGTTCGAATCCTGCCTCGGGCATGGATGTGTGTGATGTCCTTAGGTTAGTTATGTTTAATTAGTTCTAAGTTCTAGGCGACTCATGACCTCAGAAGTTAAGTCACATAGTGCTCAGAGCCAGGGAAGATTCGAACCTCCGACGGGAGGAAACCGCGCGAACCGTGGCAAGGTGACATAGACCTTTCGGAATATTCACGTAAGAGTGATTTTTTCTCCAAGAGAACACTAGTCTTGAAAAATTCCTGAACTGATTAACAACGAGCAAAATATTTTTGTGGGAACATTTGTGTATGTGAGTTCGCAAGCCTTGACTTGTACCAGAAAAGAAAAGCTGAAATTTAAACTGATGTACAGATATTAAAGATCGACCATGTAATATTGCTTGGCAGAATTAGTTTATTTTGCAAGCACGTTTTTTAAAGAAAATTGGCATGTAAAATTTAATTAATGAAATAAAGTGTTTCTTTTACCAATTTAAGTAATCTCGATGGTTTTTGGAACAAACAATGGCATTTCTGGAGGTTGAAGCCCAGTCGTTCCTGATACACATTGACGTACCAGTGACGACATGCCATTTTATTACGATGCTTCATATGTAAGGCAATATTTTACTTTATTGAACACAACACAAACTAGATGATGTAAGTAACCCAGTTCACTGCGTTTCATTTCTCGAAGACAGCCACAATTCTGTCTGACATACACAAATCGATACACGCTCAGTCAGCATGACTCCATATTTTTAGCTGGTTTACATTACTGTTAGCAGAAAATTAAATGTAGCAACCATCCCCACCTTGCCAATCAAGATTTTGGAACAAGTTTCCTTGTATTTACAGGAAGCGATGCTCTACAGTGGGCCGGGGTCCAACACATACCTCTCTGTAAGCTGCGGTGTTGTACAAAGGGGAAAATAAAAGAAAATCATAATCTTGTATCTGAAACTGTTTAATTGTAGGGCTACGCTGAAGAGTAACTGATAACATTGAGTTCAAAGAGGAGAACAGAAAACTTGTTATACTTTGCTTCGTAATAGCGTGTATCAAACAATTTTGAAGATGATAAATTCATTTCTACATACATGTGCCCTGTGTGACATCAATATACCAAAACTAAATAAAGCTGTCGGTGGAGCGAAGTGCTAACCATACGAACCTTCATATCGCATCTAATGACGAACGACTAAACGACGGTCGGTCGGTACTGATGGGCCGAATTTTCATCCTTCCATCTGGACGCAATTCTGCATTCGTCTATGTAGTGATTTACGAATTCTTTCAGTTAACCTCACATAATCTAGTAATTATTGAAAAGGCTATCCAACTAGCTGCTCTAACACTTCAAGTGTAAATTTCACTTCTGAGATGACCCTAGAGAGAAAAAACAGAGGACTGACGTCAGGTAATCTTGAAGATGAAGGTACAGGGCGTTCATAACTTATAAATCGTGGTCTGCAGTGGAGCATTAGCTATCGCCTTATACCTGAAGCAAAATATGCCTTCACCCCGCCACACTCCCCAACGTTGCGAATGTGGAACATCCTCCAGCAATCCTGGAAGATTCCGCCGCAGAAACCAAAGACACTCTCGTCCATCAAGTTCATTTGGTTGAATGTGTGTGTGGTCCAGTGAGATGGTCGCTTTTACTCCCTACCACACACTTAGTGAGGAATGTCGCTGATGTGGTGACTCGTAAGGAGCTTATTAGTAACATCAAATCCGAGTCAACTACATGACTATTTAACCGGAAAGCTTACAATTGGAATAAATATGTACTAGCTAGTGCAATATTTCACAAAGACGTCGTTGCAGTTCACAACCACACGCTCAGGGTAAACTTGCAGGCGGCTCGTTTGGGGATCCATGTGCACCGATAAGGTTTTCCTTCTGCTGTTGTATACTTTCATTTGGGTTAATTTTCGCTATTAATTAATATATCCCCTGTACATGGTGGCAACAGCATTAGAGGCAAGCACGCAGTACGCAACGAAAACGAGGAAGAAAAGCACAGCAACGAATTCGAGAATACACGGCATCTGTCAGCTCTTGAGTAAAGGAGACCGGAGTCAATTGATTTGAAGTGTCAAATAATCTTCAGTCCCCTACGTACACTCCTTGTACTGCTCGCGAGAGTAAAATTAAACTTACGTCTGCGTGCATAAAACTGTCTAAATAATGATGCTTGAATGATCGGAAATAAGCCACAACAAGTGTTTCAAAAATTACTCTCTGCGATGCACTCCTCAGTGTTTTGCTGAGAATGGATATAGACGTCAAATGACGCAAAATATAGTCACATGAAGTGAAACAATAAGTATGGTAAATGCAGATAACAATAATATCTCAAACATCACATAAAGCTGGCAAAATGCACGATTCGTAGTTTCCCTGGCACGAGAAGTATATTTTAACTAACGGTTCAGATCTTCGCTATGGATCTCTTTATCGTATAATAGGCTGTGCCCTTGTTCTCAATTTAGATCACATATTTCAGTTCTTTGTCACGTTATATGCCTTCGTGGGAAGCGTGTTTATCAATCACGCCATCAGATAAGCCTCACTATGGAACAGCTACAAGTTACTGTCTATGTGTGTGTGCGTCTAGACCTCTCAGACTACGCAGAATTGTTATGAAATCCGGTACAGTAATACCGGCTGGACCAGTACAGTGGTAATTTCAACTTAACCACACCACCACCCATTCTGCTGAGACGACATATTGTGTCAGTGTAGCGTATGATCGCGTAGTGCATAAAACGTATCAGCTCAATAACATCCATTAACGAATTCAGAAGTCACTTTATCTTTCCCGTTATGCCTCGTTCGGCAACAACGTGGGAGGCCCATAGGACTGTTGGAAGATACGACGATGAGCCTTTGATTGTTTGCTATCTATCATTCAAATCTAGTTTGATATGTAACGCAGACATCTTTCGTCTGGTTCAGTGGAGAAGAAGGCATCTAAACAAACATTTAGTTTCACATCTCAGTCTCTTATCATCTTTCTCATTTTTCTCTTCCTTTTGTGTTTAGTTAGATCCTGCAAAAAGTCATCAAACTGGGACAACTGGTTTAGTCTTCGGGATCAGGAAACGGATTGGCCAAAGAACTGACGAAGGAATCGTTTCATACCACCAACGTCTCTCGCGTTAATCGAAGCTATGTACAGGGAACGGACATTCTGCTGCTTCATCAGGATAATTAAAATAATAAATGCAGCTGTAATTTTGGAATCAATAATAACAGTTAATGCATTAAAACCGACTATGTCTGCGATAGATACATTCTTCCACTGTCAGGGGAGCTAAAATTTCATATTGTCGAGTATTCATAACATCCAGATGTATTATTTTCTTTTTCCTTGTTAGTAATTTACAGTTCACCGAAGTTCATCACTACCGTGGACTGCACATTTTGTATCATATAATCAACCGGAGCAACTGTTCGTTATATAAAATAAAAGGCATAAAAAAGTTCCAAAGTGAGATACAAACTCATCGTGTCTTGTTACTAACGACAAAATTCGCTGACGACACAGCAATGACCTCTTAAGTTGCTGAGGAATTGCAAGACCTGCTGAATGAACAATCTACTAACCACTGAGTATGGAACGAGAGTGAACCGAAGAAAAACGAAAGTATTGAGGAGTATCAGAAACGAAATGATCAGCAAACTTCCATAGAAGAAAACTATTGCATGACGGAAGAAGGAGCGAATATGTAACGAATCTAGTGCAGGCAAAGGTGGTGTTTCATGTCAATAGATGATGAACAGAGGTCTTAATTAGAGAAATAAATTTCTGAAAATGTGTTTCTGGAGCACAACATGCATGTAAATCTGGGACTGTGGGAAAACGTAAAGAAAAAGAGAACCGAATCGTCTAAGATGTGGTACTATCGAAAGATGTTGAAAATTACGTGTACAAATAAGAAAAGAACAAAGATGGATCTCCGCAAAATCAGCAAAGAAAGGAACACTCGGAAAATCAACATCAATTAGGGACAGTTAGTTAGTTAAATGTTCCATAAAGCATTTGAATGATTCTTTTCTCGAATTTACGTGGAACAAGTCATTTTACAGGGAATGTATACCTGATTAAAGTTAACATTAATGACCATGGTATTATTTTAGTCTAACTCATACAGTTACACTTACAAACAAGTTTGTATACCTAGCTATGACGTTTGAAGTAGTTGTCAAGAGAAAACGATTTTAAGATAGATTTAAAACTTGCTTTGCTACCTGTCAGACGTTTCATATTGAGAAAATGATCAAACGTCTTCGCTGTGGCTTATAGAACTTCTTTTGAGCCACTGAAAGCATTAATAATGGGTAGTAAAGGTCTTCTTCTCTCTCGTGTTGTATGTTTGGGCATCAATGTTTTTTTCAAACTGTGATGAATTAATTGTAAAGAATAAGTTTATCACCCCCTGCTTCATTCGCGTCGATTGTATGGCCTGCTAAGACTTTTTTTTTATTTAATCATATTTTTATGTTTATCACAAATTGCAATACGTTCTAAGCATTTCACGCTAATTACGGTCATATAAGCATGGTCTTTCCCAGATAAACTTACGACCAAAAACCCATTCTGCTCGCTTGAGTCCAAAGTTTTTGTTAATCGTTTTTGTATTCTTATGGAGATATTTCCTTAGAAGCTTTCATCCCCAAGAAATATTTCTCTATAGCTAACCGAGAGGTGAAATACTAATTTTCATAAATTAAGCTTTAGAATTTTTTATTGCAAGGAAAGAGTTTTTTTAAAATTTTCATCCTCTATTTCACTTCCTTAGGGGTTCTATCTCCAGAAACACTGAAACACGTATTTTTTTCTAATTGAGAAGTCAAATAATAGTTGTCATAAATGTAGCCCTAAAATCCTTTAGTAACTATTTACTGATTATTTGTTTTCAAAAAAACTTTCAGCCAGTGTTTTACCTCCTTAGTGATTGAATTTGAAAAATGCTGAAACATATATTTTCCATTTTATTATTGAGGAAGCAAGTACTAGGTTTCGTAGTTCTAGTTTCGAAATTCCCTTCTTAGCGACACACATTAAAATAGCATTTCCTCCCCTATTTCACCCCTATAAGAGTGAAATTTCAGACAATAACTTCTTAAACGATGCCTACCCTCTCCAAACTTGAAGTGTCTATACTTAGCGGTTTGGGCTTGCTGATAATAAGTTAGTCCAGATTTTATTAACGAAAACATGTATTGAGACGGTGCAATTAAAATGGTTAGCTCTGTGAAGAGGTACCTACATGACGTCTGTGGGTAAACACCAGATAATATTCTTACTGTTCGATTTTGTACAATCAATACTTCCTTTATTGGTGATGAGCTACCTCAGAAAATTATTCTATAAGACATTACTGAGTGTAAATATGTAAAATATGCCACTATGTTGGTTATTTTGTTTCCAAGATTACTAATTACAAAAAGACAAAAAGCAAGGGAACTTAACTGTTTGAGAAGCTCAGTAATATGTTTCTTTCAATTCAAGTTTTCATCAGTATGTACACCCATTAATTTGGAGCATTCAGCATTATTTACTGACTACAGCTCATGTCCTACATCAGTCGTTGTTGTGACTATTTGCTGTACAGAACTGGATATAATGTTCTTATTCAGAACCAGTTTATAATTTTTGGGAAACATCATTTTGCATTTCTTATGTTTCTGTATCTATAATGGGAATTGTTATAACTGTAGTGTCGTGTACACAACGTACCACTTCTGCTTGTTGAATGTTAAGTGAAAGGTCATTTACATATATAAGTAACAGGAGTTGACCCGAAATTGGACCTTGTGGGATCCCGTTACGATTTCTTCCTGGTCATTAAAATATTCTAACCTTTCGACTTTGTTTGAATTATTCAGTATATGATTTTTAAGTCTGTTTGTTAACTGTGGTTCAGATCATTTCCATAAAAATTGAGTTTTTCTAAGAGTAACAAGGTCTATAGAATCAGACACTTTGGAAAGATGACAAAATACACCAGCTGGCGATTTCTTTATTTAAAGGTTTTACTGTTCTATGTGTACATTTTAATATCATTCTCAGTCGAACAGTTCTTCTGGAATCCAAACTATGATATGCTAAGTAAATTGTTTCCACTTAAGTGTGAGTACATTTTCGAGCATTTTGGATAAAAGTATCAGTAAGGAAACTGGATTCCAGTTAAAGTCTGTCTTGTCGTAGAGGTTTAACAATTGCATATTTAAAGCTGTCTGATAAAATGCCAGGTGACAATGATGATTGGCATATATTACTAAGGACATTACGAACGGTACAAGAATATGGGATGAAATTTAGTGTAAATCAGAGTGAGATGATTATCACAACAAGAACTAAGGAGAGAGGAAAAACTGGAATAACAGTTGGTGGGGAACGATTGAGGAGAGTGGAGAGTTTCAAGTACCTAGGGAACCTGATGCAGGAGGGTGGAAAAAACGACAGAGTAATAAGCGAGCGGGGGAGAAAAGCAGAAGCATTTCGGAAGAGTGTCAGAAGCCTGATATGGAGCACGGATGTACCCCAAACCAGTAAAAAGGTTGCACACCGGTCACAGTATGTTCCGATCCTGACATATGCATCCGAAACCCGGGTTATAAAAGGAAGAGAGGAAACCAAAGTACAAGCTAGTGACATTAAATTCTTGTAGATCAGTATTGGAGTGACAAAGGTAGAAAGGTTAAGAAATGAGACGATCAGAGAGTTAATGAAGGTGAAACCATTGCAGGAGGAGATAGAGAAATGAAGGCTGAGATGGTATGGGCATGTTAAGCGAATGGAGGAGAAGTGGATACCCAGGACAATACACGAGATGAAACTGGAAGGAAAGAGACCAAGAGGAAGACCGAGAGGCAAATGGCTAAAGGGAGTGGAGGAATGCGTCCAAAAGAAAGGAGAAGGTTGGACCAAGGTGAAGACGGAGAGACGGTGTCGAGACAGAAGACGATGGAGAGGCCTATGTTCCAAACAGACGCGGCTAGAGGCTGGAAACTGCCCAAGACGATGATGATGATGATGACTAGGGACATTACTAATTAAGTTGGAACAACTTTCTAGAATTCTGTTTGAAATTCCATCAACACACGTAAGTGTTTGGTTTTTAGAATTTTTATGATTGTATT
This sequence comes from Schistocerca piceifrons, assembly GCF_021461385.2. NCBI lineage: Eukaryota > Metazoa > Arthropoda > Insecta > Orthoptera > Acrididae > Schistocerca > Schistocerca piceifrons. Next base: position 304,457,356 of record NC_060138.1, read on the forward strand.
ATTTTCAGCGAGGATATTGGTGATATTTCAAGTTGCTTAAAGTGTTGTGGAATGAATTTTTAATATATTCTATTATTTCTTCAACTAAACCACTTAATTTTATTTTTGCTGCTGCATTTGGAAAGTGATCGATAAGGGTACTTGCAGCTTATCAGTAGCAGCCACAACATTGTGATTTAGTGAGTATCATGGCAGCTAAATTAAAACATCCACGGATACTAGAGGAAACCATAGAAGACCAAAATAGGAGAGGAAAATAGCGGTTAGAGTTTACACGAGAAATAATTGAGGCAGAAGAACTGAAATGGGAAATTATTACCAACTTAACGTAGAGTTTCCATATCAAAACATAATTTGCGCCTATGTTTGATTGAACACTACTAATACTTTGAAGATCCTGTTTTAAGAAAAGTCAAATTTCTTGTTTAATTTCCTCATGAATTGCCCTTACAGTGACCAGCCGAAAATGGAGTGGCGGAGGTATACCGTTGGACTACGTCAAACACAATACAGTCCTCTCATAGTACAAGTACAAACGCAGAAATCGATATAACAGCAACGTAGCCAAACGAATGGATCTTGCGATAATATGTTATCTTTATGTCGTATAACGGAAATCGTTGAAGAGACCGAGCGTGGCAGCTCAGTGATTAACACAGCGGACTCGCATTAGGGAGGACGACGGTTCAAATCCGCGTCCTGCCATCCTGATTTAGGATTTCAGTGAATTCCCTAAATCGCTTAAGGCAAATGCCGGGGTGGCTTCTTCGAAAGAACATGGTCGCTTTCCTTCTCCATCCTTTCCGAATCCGAGCTTGTGCACTGTCTCTAATGACTTCTTTGTCGACGGGACGTTAAACACTAATCTTCCTCGTCCAGCAGTTGAAGAATTTAATATCTCTCTACTTCACACGAAATTCATCCTTTAAGGAAGACACAAAACTACCATTTACTATCGTACAGACCAGCTTAAATGACGAAAATGTTAACAGCAGCAGGGAAAGCCGGTTGTGCACAAAATGCTAAAACTGGTATTTGAAGTGGCATGAACTGTCTTAAACTTTATTTAGTCATCGAACAATCTCTAGGCAGTACCTAAAGTAAGCAGACACAGCATTCTGCAGGAATACTTGGGACCATGAATAATCCGCAACAGCAAAGTTGTCATGTACAGGTTAGTAGGCAAACGTACTAAATTTCCACTAGAAACAGCAATACCCAAGGATGAGGTTTACCACTCAGATGCTCGTGCTGTTTGCAGTTACATAGTATGACGCAGTATCTTGAGGAATATTCGCTGCTGAAAGCTGATTTACATTCCGCTCGCGAGTAAGTCGGAATACATATTGTACTCGCGCATGAAGAGAAAAAATTCGCCTGAAGTTCTAAAGCGTCATTTACACGTTCTCTTCAAAACCAGGCTCAGAGAAAAAAGAATCGAATACCGTAAAACTGCAGTTCTGTGGGAGCTCAGCTCTCACCCGTTCTCCGAGTTTTCTCTCGATGCATCAGCCAAAGCTATAAATTTTATGGTCGTCCGGAGCACTTTATGGTTCACTCCCGGAATGACATTCAAACGCATGGCACAGAAAGTTTACGGGCACAAGAGGAACCAACAGTAAGAGAAACTGCGGTATGATGCAGCTTGACAGTTACCGAATGTGAATAAGTCACAAACGGTTATCATTGCTAGCTGTTAATTCAACAGCACAATGTTGTGTCCTGTATGCTGTTTTACGTACAACGTTAGGCTGATAACATAATGGCTCATTCAGATGTCAGAGCCTTAGGGGGTTAATGAACACTGCGATATTAGCTGCAAGGTCAATTTATTTCTTTAGAGAAATGCACACACCTTACCTTAGGAAGTACGCCAAGTGTGACATATAAAGAAACAAACACCGTCCAAACTGTCCTTGAAGGCCTAACGATACCGACCGGCCACCGTGTCATCCTCAGCCCTTAGGCATTGCCAACACCACTAGCTCATAAAATAAAAACTGTATGTGAAGTATGACACAATACAAAGCTCTGTTATCTTCCGTAAGCGACTGGAAGAGAAAAACACCAGAAAGCGCTTTACGGAAAAAACAGAGAATTTAGAGTCGTTCAGATGAAATGTTGTTTAGTTATTTTGAAGCACTGAACAGAACTATCTGCTTTCTGTTAGAGTACGACACAGTCCCGCTCTTCTCCTGCATAAACAATCGAAATTAGTGACATGAAGTACTTTTGACTGCCATTGCTTTTCACATTGCCAAAAGTTGATTTTTATTGATAAATTAAGTGTGCAGTTGTTATAGAAAATCATCAGATCCCTGAGACTTCCTCAGTGACAATAACAGAACTCAAAACCTTCAAAAATTCACGTCCAGGCACGTGTTATATCCTACCCTATCATCAAAGTTTAAGGATTCCCTGGAAATGTCATCGCTGCTGAGAGGTTAGAAAGTAATTTAAAAACCGTGTGCCGAAATACCGGAAACACATCCAAACCAACGGCGAGTCATTCATTAGTTCTGCAAGATAGTGATAACTGATGTTTGTGTTCATCAAAAGAGAGAAATAATTGTTTCTTTTTAAATTATCATGAAACAGTGTGGTCATTAAAACAGTCGAAGTGTAATTTACAACTGTATAGTAGGTCCTGGAATCGTTTTTTCTCAACTGACCGCACATAGTTACGTGTGAGTATTGTTAATACCTATCCAACACCCACAACTGATAAGACTTTTTCCTTGAAGTCTTCTGACTGCTGTCGTCTTCAGTCGGTACTTACTTGCCGAAGCTAAAGCAAAGCTGTACGATAATAACTTTGAGACAAAATGCATTTGTTTCCCAGTACTGTTAGAGAAACATGCTGTAGAATCATGCGATAAAATTTAATAACCACCAAGATAAAGCCACGTTTCAAAGATATACTTTATTTCTTCTGTTTAATGACAGAAGATGTAAAGAAAAGTTGTAGAGTGCTTCAGAAGCTATCCTATATTCAGATGAAGTATAGTGGAGATAACATGACAGCAAAAGTAACATTGTGTCTCTAGCTATTTAATTACGTAAACGGTACCAACACATACGCCTGGAAATCCATAGCTACTGAGAATGTATCAGATTAAAGAAAAATTCTCCTTCCAGCTATGAGATAACTTTTCATTCATTCCTACAATACATCATCAAGAGTGAACACCAATCACCGGTCGTACAAAGTGTTCTTTCCTACTATTTATCTAGTGAATAGTACAGCCAGATTTGGAAAAGAAAGATCTTGATTCAGAACCAACGCAAGCATTTGAAAGAATACAGTTAAAAGTAAGAATCTATTGCTCAAATTTAAATCTGAGAAACAGTTAACAAATTTTTCAGAGTACGTATTTATGGAGAACTATTCAACAACGGTTTTCATGTTTCTAATATTATATTCGATAATACTGAAGGCTGTTTGCCGGCAACTCTGCAGTGTATCTGTCCATTTTCGACGTCAAGTTCTTATTATTTCCAGCTGTGAGTACATACCCCGTGTTAAATCAAAACTGACCTTGTTATTCCCGTTTGGGGTATGACGAATGATGTGCAACGCTGTAAGCACGGAACATACATGATACGTACGACGATGAAACACAGTACCGGCGTTGTTGTGTTGCTTACTACCTTCGTGCCATTTCGTTTCTATATAAAATAATTGTACGGACGTGAGTTACGTTCTTTCAATGTGTTGTGACCTTAGAATGCTAACTGAACAGGGTGTAAACGATAGCTATTTACAACGTACCATAGTGGTGTAGAGGAAATCAAGGAACAATTTGATATAGGGCATTTGTGTTCTATCAAGTCGGGAATCTACCTCAAATTATTTGAATATAAACCACCTAAGCTACCGCAAACGCGCCTAGCGTGTGACTTCCAGTATTCCCTCCCTGACTTCGAGCAAACCAATAATATTAGAGAAAGAAATGAATAACTTCTTGGTAAGGTAAATTCTCAATACAGGCCGCAGTTTTCGAATTACTCAATAACAACGTATGAAAGTGATTTTCAAGCGCACCCTCATCCGAACAAACATCCCCTATCTGCTAAGATTTTAGTATGTTATTCGTGGAACCCCCTCCATCTACTGTACAGGAATTTGCGACCGTAGAAATTATTTCCTATATTCGAATTTTTTGTCTTCATAAGACTGAGTTATTAGTGCACTAGCCTACTCGTACACTTACAAAATGTGAAATTGACCTTTGTGTAAATCTTAAACCAACTTTAAGATTCGAAGAGCTTAAAATTAAGAATTTAATCATTTTGCTTATCTGAAGTTTCGCTACGAAACCTCCGTGATTGTAAGGCCTGAGATCGAATTGTAAATGTAATTAAATTTTGCGTAACGTTGTAAAAGTTTTAATTAATGATCTTAAAGACAGTGCCGACCGATTACATCCTGTCAATAAAGAACAAAAAAAGTCGAATATGGGAACCAATTCATGCAGTCATAAAGTTTTGTACAACGGTAATAAGTTGCGCCAAGAACAACATACTAAAATCCTGACTATCGGAAGTGAGTGCAGAGGCGAAGGTCACTTTTGTACGTTCCCCTTGGATAGCGTGAAAACAGCGGGCCTTATCCAACTGCGTATCCCACAACAATAGTAAACTACATTAAATTTCCTACAAAAGGAGGTTCTATTCCAATTTTCTTTAGGCCTAATAGTTTGCGCGAAGAGAGCGAGAGAATATTCAGAAACTCTCGCGTCGTCCTTCTTGTGTAGGTTAGGTGTTTTTTATAGGGGGAGCTCCTTATTTCTCCTGGTAGATACGCTACCGGCGATCGAACGGTCGGGTCTGTTTTTCCTATACTCTCATGTTCGTGGAAGGACGTCCACTGATTTCCTCATTTCTCTTAGAACAAAGTTTTCTGCGATGATTTTGTCATTGCTTACGCGAACTGGTTCCCTGGATAATAGTCGAGTGCGGGATAAATTGTTCAAACTTTCGTGAAATGGCAAGTCTGGATCTTTTGAGTTTCGTCCATTCATGTGTTATTGTATGTGGACAAAAATTTCTAAGCTGAAATCGCTAAAACCCCTTTATTTACTAACTACTTTCAGCTCATTCGCAAACCATCTCTACATCAATAAAACTGTTATTACTTGGTCCCGTGGGTACAAGCCATCAAGCATTACACATCTGTTCAGCTAATCTCTTTTATTGTCATATACAAACTAACGTAGATCGTCGTGGTTACATGTAATATATCACTCGTCATGTGCGTCACTCGCAGTGTTTCAGGAACAAGAGAGTAGTATTGGAAATACGGCTAGTGATAGACTGTACGTAACCATGGCGACCTACTTTAGTTTGAAATTACAATGAAATGAATACCCTTAGCTGCCTACAGGCGTTGATATAAGTCAACGGGGACTTTAGTTTGTAGATGACAATAAGAGCGATTAAGCTCCATAGATTACGACGATATGGGTGGTATTCACGTAATCAGGTAATAAACATTTTATCGTTCTGAAGATGGCTCTTCAATGAGACGAAACTAATTATCAAATAAAAAAGTTTTAACAACTTGACCTAAGGCGTTTTATCGGCACACGTTAACACAACATATGGCATATAATCCAATTTTACAGTGCCAAATAACAAAATATGTTATTGATTGTTTCTGTTAGGGATTTGGTGGGGCAATATTGGCGGATACTGACAGCCGTGGCATTGGTATGCATTTAAGAGTTACTGTCACAATCCTCGTCGCGTCTTTAATGGATATCTACTTTGTCGACATGGCCACTTCTACACCAAAAGGGATACACAAATACTTGGGCTGCAGTTTTCTAACTATTTGCGTTAGTTACCTAACTAGCACCATTCAGTTCCATCCATTTGTCATTTCTTGCCTTAGGCTTCTTTTTTCGCGTCAATTCTAGCTTTTTTAATGCCCTATATCTGTCGAGGGTCACAACTAAATGTCGTAAGTTCTTTTTGTGGAAGACTACATTCATCAGTTCTTTGTTTTCCATTCTTTTGGTCCGTAGAATGAACTGCCTTCTGCATTATTAGAGCTTGGGCAAACTCTCGATTTTTTTGGTAATAGTGGACAAGCTTTTCTAGATCGTTAGGGTTTGTTCGACTTCCTCGAGCGAGTTGCTCTGGTAATCGATATATATAAATTTCGCAGAATCAGTGCTGACCCTGTCGCACGTGCACAAACCGAATCAGTTACGATCACGGACGTTAAGGATGCGAATTGTACCAAGTGCTCTCTTTTGTTACTGGCGGATTAACTGCGCTATGTTGGACACAGAATACCTTCTCTCATACACACATTTATAAGTGTCATCGTTTCCATATACGAGGGCAGTTCAATAAGTAATGCAACACATTTTTTTTCTCGGCCAATTTTGGTTGAAAAAACCGGAAATTTCTTGTGGAATATTTTCAAACGTTCCCGCTTCGTCTCGTATAGTTTCATTGACTTCCGACAGGTGGCAGCGCTGTACGGAGCTGTTAAAATGGCGTCTGTGACGGATGTGCGTTGCAAACAACAGGCAGTGATCGAGTTTCTTTTGGCGGAAAACCAGGGCATCTCAGATATTCATAGGCGCTTGCATAATGTCTACGGTGATCTGGCAGTGGACAAAAGCACGGTGAGTCGTTGGGCAAAGCGTGTGTCACCATCGCCGCAAGGTCAAGCAAGACTGTCTGATCTCCCGCGTGCGGGCCGGCCGTGCACAGCTGTGACTCCTGCAATGGCGGAGCGTGCGAACACACTCGTTCGAGATGATCGACGGATCACCATCAAACAACTCAGTGCTCAACTTGACATCTCTGTTGGTAGTGCTGTCACAATTGTTCACCAGTTGGGATATTCAAAGGTTTGTTCCCGCTGGGTCCCTCGTTGTCTAACCGAACACCATAAAGAGCAAAGGAGAACCATCTGTGCGGAATTGCTTGCTCGTCATGTGGCTGAGGCTGACAATTTCTTGTCAAAGATTGTTACAGGCGATGAAACATGGGTTCATCACTTCGAACCTGAAACAAAACGGCAATCAATGGAGTGGCGCCACACCCACCCCCCTACCAATAAAAAGTTTAAAGCCATACCCTCAGCCAGTAAAGTCATGGTTACAGAGTTCTGGGACGCTGAAGGGGTTATTCTGTTTGATGTCCTTCCCCATGGCCAAACGATCAACTCTGAAGTGTATTGTGCTACTCTTCAGAAATTGAAGAAACGACTTCAGCGTGTTCGTAGGCACAAAAATCTGAACGAACTTCTCCTTCATGACAACGCAAGACGTCACCAAGTCTTCGCACCCGAGAGGAGCTCACAAAACTTCAGTGGACTGTTCTTCCTCATGCACCCTACAGCCCCGATCTCGCACCGTCGGATTTCCGTATGTTTGGCCCAATGAAGGACGCAATCCGTGGGAGGCACTACGCGGATGATGAAGAAGTTATTGATGCAGTACGACGTTGGCTCCGACATCGACCAGTGGAATGGTACCGTGCAGGCATACAGGCCCTCATTTCAAGGTGGCGTAAGGCCGTAGCATTGAATGGAGATTTCGTTGAAAAATAGTGTTGTGTAGCTAAAAGATTGGGGAATAACCTGGTGTATTTCAATGCTGAATAAAACAACCCCTGTTTCAGAAAAAAAATGTGTTGCATTACTTATTGAACTGCCCTCGTATTTTAAGAAGCTTAGTGTACTACATAAAACTGGCATGCAACATTTGAAACTACAAGATACTCCCTTTCGTAAACAGAGTAGAATTCCAAGTAATTTTTTTCACTGTAACAACTATCAAGACTAGTTTGAAGCTAGACGTGCATAGGAAGATTGGTTTTATATCTGATATTGTACCTGTTGTAGTAACTAAACTTACAAAGCAAGTGTGTTTATATTTTATTTGCTCTAATAATAACTGGCATTGATAAAGTATAAAACCATGTTCACAAATATCGAAGCAATTCCCCCAAATCACGGTGGCAGGTGATATCAGAAACGTTTCTTTATCTGTTACTGTTCTGTTTAAATATTTATCGCACATTTTAGGTATCCGATCGTACATAAATTACTAAGTGTAAATCTACACAGCAGTTCAGATTTAACTACTCCTTCATTTCCTAAGCACAAGTAGAAAAAAACCTACAGATTCAGTGAATGGGAAGCAACAATAGGAATAACATTTAGAAATTAAATGAGCCGTGATTTCTGAACTTAGTTGAATTTCTGTTAACGGCTAGGTGTAAACAGCGGGTTAATGCGGCTCAAACTGCAGTACTTTCGGTAACATATAATACAGTGAATTTTGGTCTTCGCTGAGCAAGGTATCTCGAATTAGGTACAAAATCCACTAACAATGTATCTCAAAGATTTGATGATAGACGCAATGCGGATCGCGCAAAACCACCCAAACGGAAGCTGCATGCATTACTCGACGAAATGGCTCGGTATCGTAAGCAGGTAATGTTCCCCATCGATAATGAGAGACGAGCGATCTTAGAAGGTCTGCTAAATGCGAAAAAGATACAGGAAGAAAAAGCATTAACACTCCCAGATTCGCGCTCTACACTGTGACGCATAAAGATCGGTTTCAATACTAATTGTTGATAAGCACACGGTTTATAATCTGCTGTAACTGATAACACGAGCTTCAAAATCATTACCAAACGAGTATCATGTTTCGGAATGTATTTTTTGGAATGAACAATAAAAGCTGGATGAACCAGCCAACATTGATCTCTGGAGGAGGATGAGATTACTGTTTAGTGTCCCCTGGACAATGAAATCATTAGTGACGAAGAATAAATTCGGATTTGGGAAGGACGGAGAAGGAAAGCGGCGTGCCCTTTCAGCAGAACCATCCCGGCACTTGCCTCAGGCGATTTAGGGAAATCACCTAAAATATAAATCAGAATGGCCGGGCGCGGGCTTGAACCGTCGTCCTCCCGAAAAAAACGATCTTTTTCAGATTCTGTAAATGGTCACTATGCTGAACAAGACAGCGTATCAGCGATGCATGATAAACGAAATTTGCGAACTGTGTATGGAATGGTACCCTACATATCAATCGCAAAGAAGGAAGAACGCTGAGGACTGGGAAAAATACAACAGTCACAGCGTAGTATTTCGAACATCACTGAGAAGTTATTCAGCATACGAGCAGTTCTGTGAATTTAGGTGGTACGAAATGTGTAAGCAGTAAGCTACCGAGAAGAAGAGAGCCCAGGAAGATGTAAGAATGCCTGAGAGCCATTTTTTCACAATGTGCAAAGTGAGTAACAGCAAGTAGAGCAGCCGTCAAAATTAAGTACGAAAAACAATATAACTCTGCAAGTTGTGTACATTCCAGCTAATATCTTAGTCTCCTCGAGAACTACGAAAGTAATAAGGAGCTTTTAAAAGTAAGTTTTGGAAGGGAAAAAAGCAAACGAAGTGTGAAAATCTTTTAATCATTCCACACTGTCATAATTAAGAATAGACTGTAACGAAATATAATAACGGAATGATGGGTATTGCTTAGAGCTGCACACCGTTCCTGTATTAATTTGGCAAAAAATAAATAAATTTCACTGATATTTGCTAAGTTTTCCAGCACTACTATACGTCTGAAAATAATAGCAATACAAGCACTCAAATGAGACCTCGAAAATGGGTCGAATTAGTTTGGGCAGATACATAGCGATCATGATTCAACGCCTAATATGTTCGTCTACGTTATGCTGAAGACACAAATGCCAAGGTACACTCCCGTCAAAATGGAACAGTTTATCACACAAGACAAAGGAAAAAAATATCTCTCATCCGTGGGTACAGAGCATTGTATATATAAGTAAAACCATACGTATCACTTATATTTGCTTCATAAATAAACACAAAAACGTTAAAATTCGTTCCGGGTGGCGTTACTACAAGTCCAATCGGTACTGGTTTATTTCAGGTCTAATTTCTGGTTTAATAGTGTGCATATATTTCGTAAATTTTAATCGTGAATACATCTAGAGACACTGCGTGAATGCAGTTGCAATCCGTAGCTTCGCCTGCTCAAGGTCGTTTCTCTATGCGCTATGAGTAAACTAACAAAAGAAACGGTGCTTTGACCAGGCAGTAGCAGTCCTCACCAATTATACAACAGTGGTTTATGGAACTGACCGTGATACTACGATAACTTCTTTCACAGGTATAAATTATGTGTATCAGTAGTTGATTTTCGTTAAGAAAAATATGTACTTAGCGTGAGTATTTAGTAACGGGACCAGTGTCATACAAGTCATCGCAATAGTGCGACGTTTGACACCTTTCATGAACACTTACTTGCTTCAAATTAGAAAATCTGCTGTGATATTAAGGAAAAAATGTGATAAAATAAGCAGCAAGCATACTATTAATGAGAAACGAAGTTAAAACAATGTCAGAATTAGAAATCAGAAAAACTGGGACAAGAGTATTCAGTGACTCCAAAAGAAAGCGGATTTAAGACACAGATTACAAATCTTCATAGTTGCATCATTACGGCTTTTAACTTTATTTTAGGTTAGTCAGACGCACATGGCACTTCTCCTTTTCTTTGCACCACAACTTCAATTATGCATACTAGAGAGAAGCTGGCCGGCATCTGCACTTGTGCTGCCGACTGATACCTATTTTCTACTAAGTGGAAATGCTGAGAGGAAGAAACCGGTTAATAAAAACACCTTATAATATGGGTTGTGGATTGCTCAACGCTAATTCACTAATCGGTGAATGGCAACTTTGGCTAACTAGACTGCACAGGATCACGAGTCATATGGTGTTCTGCACACTGATCTGCTAAAGGTCTTCCTATGAACGCTGCTCCACCTCTATACAGTTCTAATCAGTGAACATTTAGGAAATAGCACGAAGTACACAGAACTAATCAAACTTTTGCAGAAAGTGAAGTTTGAATGTAGAACTAAAATAGTTGAGTATACCTTAAAATTTTTTCCACAAAGTCATTGATCTGTTCTCATTCAAATGGCCATAACTGCCTTGTCAGATACGTGGGGAAGCGTAATGCATATCTTCAACAATAAATTGTAGGATTTGTTCTCACTTTTACTGCTCGTAATGCTATATGTATGTAAAACAAAATGCTAGTTATGTTTTTGTTCGGACCCCACACTCACTTGTAATGGTCGTTCTTTGGAAAACATTTCACACAATATTTTTCCGGCTAAATACTTTTCTGGCGAAAACTTACGAAATAATACAGTGGCGAATTTCACAATACTTGGGTCTTTGCACGATATCGTCCTAAATATAGATAACGTAAGTATTTCAACTCCGAAAACCGTATAAATTAAGAACTATTATTATAGATTTCTTCAAAGCTACAGTTCTTTCCGCATATCGGTTCGACATGCTGTGCCGATGCACGTTTGCCGGCAGCTTAAGGTTCAGTTTTTATTTCGCTTATAAGCTATAAGCAAAAAAGGACGTAAATGGCAGAAATATTAGTAATGTTTGCGATTACATAAACATCTTGGAAGATTGACCATGGAGTTACGAAATGATACACCCTGTACATGTGGATATGTTGGGGAAGGTACCAATCCACTGATTATCAGCCGGCCGGTGTGGCCAAGCGGTTAAAGGCGTTACAGTCTGGAACCGCGTGACCGCTACGGACGCAGGTTCGAATGCTGCCTCGGGCATGGATGTGTGTGATGTCCTTAGGTTAGTTAGGTTTAAGTAGTTCTAAGTTCTAGGGGACTGATGACCTTAGAAGTTAAGTCCCATAGTGCTCAGAGCCATTTGAACCATTTGAACCACTGATGATCACTATCAGTCAACATCTATGAATCCAAAATTCTACCTGAAGAATATGGAACGAAATACTGCAAAAATCATCGCAATATCGTCTCCTTTTTTATACTGAGGCGCATGGGGACGCTTTTATCGGCATGTAGGCTTTTAGAAGTTCAATTTTGTTTCAATCATGTGCTTGCATTAGCCATAAAATGTAATTGCGTTTTACTAGTAAATATATTTAGAATTTTCCAGTAAGAACCGCGATGTAGCAGATTCAATGACAATCATAATTAGGACGCTGAGAGTGAACTATTTCGACGGCGCTTGAAGCACGGTGCAATATGTTGGTAACTGAATTTGTTGAGAAATGTATACCACCATCAGCTTACGAAAATTATGTGCGGGGATCATGAGGAAAGTCCGATAAGCCGAGACACAGGTCATAATGAAAAATGAAACTAGACAACGTCGTACTTGTCATGTTGTAGAATTACGAAACTTGTTTTATGCTCAAGAATTATGACCTTTTTGGAGAACAAAAATCTCCAGTATAAAAATCAAGATGGATTCCGCAGATAGAGATTTTGCGAAAATCAGCTCGCTCTCCTCCTCCATGAGTTCCACAGCGCTGCAGTCAACGCCGCTCAGTTTGTGCTTTGTTCCTTGACTTCAGTAAGGCATCTGACACCGTCCCGCACTGCCGTTTAGTGAGAAAAACACGAAGTTATCGAATATCGGACATCTTCCTTGCAGACACAACTCAATACGTCGCCCTTAACGGGGCAATATCAACATTCGTAATTTCCTGAGTACCCCAATAAATTGTGATAGGACCGTTACTGGTTACTATGTTAAAACCGATCTAGTAGAAGCCGTCGCAAGCTCTTTAAGGCGGTTCGCAGATATTGCGGTTTTCTATAAGCAGGTAGCGACGCCGGAAGACGGTATCAGTACGCAGAGGATCTGCAGAGGATTGATGAATTGCACAGGCTCTGGCAACTGACCATTAATGTAAAGCGCATACACAGGGAAAGATGTCCACCACTGTACAATTACACTATTGATGACACATTGCTAGGCATAATATCCAACGTCAGGTGTCTACGAGCAACAGTCTAGAGCGACCTTACGCGAAATGACCACTTAAAATAAATAATAGGGAAAGTGTATACCAAACTGAGATTCATAGGAAGAAACTAAGGGAAGCGTAACTCTTCCACAAAGGAAGTGGGTTACAAGCGCTAGTTCAGCCAGTTCAGAGCATTGGTCATCAATCTGGGATCTTTACGAGGTATAATTGATAAGAGATAAGATTCGTTACAGGATCGTTTAGTCGGAGCAAGGGCGTTACAGAAATGTTCAACAAACGCCGGTGACAGACTTTACAAGGGAGGCGTTGCGCATCACTGCGAAGCTTGGTATTGAAACTTTGAAAGAGCTTTTTCCCGGAAAAGAGGTTAGGGCTTAACGTCCCGTCGACATAGAGGTCATTCGAGTTGTTACAGGAAGAGTCGGACAACACATTGTTCGCTTCCACGTGAATTTCGTGAAAAGGCCGCGACGAGAAAATTCCAGAAATTAGAGCTAATACAGAAGCTAACCGACAATAATGTTTCCCGCCCACCTTTCGCATATGGAGCAAGATAGAGGGGGATGAGTTAGTGGTACTAGAAGTATCCAGAGCCATACACCGTTAATGGCTTGAGGAGAATGATGTAGATGAAGATGAAACAGTACTGTAAACTGCTACGAGACGGTACGTAACGTATACTGGGATAAGGAATTAACACTGTGTGTGCGGCTGCCTGAAGTATGACGATCATATAGTAGAGACGTGCATCGCTTTATAGTATCAGGAGCGATGATGCCTGTGGTGTTTAGTACAATTGTTAATGGGTGCTTGATGGAAGATTCACACACCGAACATGTGAGGTGCTTCCATCTGTGTTCGGTGGGGTTCTAAGGCGCCTTATTCAGCCTCTAGATAAGAATGTAATGTCTTAATTTTTCTCTTCCTCCTTTTTGCAGGCTCTCCTAGCCGTGTAAATATAAGTATTACACCGGTACTGCTGAACAACCAACTACAGGTGAATTCCAAGAATTGTTCTATAAGCATATCGGCAAAGAGTGTTTTCCATCTAAGGTAGTGGTGCAAAATTATCCCCAGACCATAACCCTGTTCCCATCGCTTTGTGTTGGTCACTCTTTAGTTTGAACATGTTTGTTCTACGTTTCTAGATGGGCTCGCCGAGGTCGATCTGTCGATCTAAGCACACGATGAGTCTTATTCCTCATTAATAGGAGTGAAATTTCGAGAGATTTGTGCAAATTCTTTTCTGGCTATGTACCATAATTACCATAGGTCCAGACACAATCAGTCTGTTCCTAGGTACTAAGTGAATTGTGCCGTGATGAAATACGACCGCCAAATTTTTTTGGAACATTGTTCTAGGGAAAACATTTATCTATTAACATTATAACTTATTTCAATACACAGAGTTGTGATTGCATTTAAATTGTTTATTTTTACTTTTGGAATACGGGTTTCGATCGATGTAAAATCTTCAGATTTTACATTCCTTGATGACCTTAGGAACCGTCAGCGTGAAGCAGATCCGTCTGTGCAGGCGAGGAGAACACAGCAGTTGCACAAATGAATCTTATCCTCGCTAACGGTTCCTACGGCCATCAAGATACGTAAGATCTTAAGATAACCTCTTAGAAGATCGAGCCAGGTCATCTAAAAGTGAAAATAAACCATTTATATGCGATCACGACTGCGTGTGCTGAAATAAGTTGTAATACGAACGTGCTTGTATACTTGTCTATTTGTTTTATCAATTTTTGCATTGTGACATGTATGTTGCCTACATTCACTTCAGACTGTGTATGACTGCTGCTGGCAGCGGTGCTGTTTATCCACTCAGGGTATCATTTCACCAGAGGTGTGTGAGAATAGGTTGCATTCAAGACGTTTCAACTACGCTGCTCCTATTCACTTCGAAGCTTTTTAAACTCATATAAATAGCTTGCATTGTATTGTATTGTATGTTAACCGGGGACCTAGAAACGACGGAGAGGCTCCGTCCCCGCTGCAGCCGCAGTGGTCCGCAACCCCACGACGACTACCGCAGTCCACTTCACCCCTCCGCCGCCCCACACCGAACCCAGGGTTATTGTGCGGTTCGGGCCCCGGTGGACCCCCCAGGGAACGTCTCACACCAGACGAGTGTAGCCCCGCCCCTATGTTTGCGTGGTAGAGTAATGGTGGTGTACGCGTACGTGGAGAACTTGTTTGCGCAGCAATCGCCGACGTAGTGTAACTGAGGCGGAATAAGGGGAACCAGCCCGCTTTCGCCGAGGCAGATGGAAAACCGCCTAAAAACCATCCACAGACTGGCCGGTTCACCGGACCTCGACACAAATCCGACCGGGCGGATTCGTGCGGGGACAAGGCGCTCCTTCCCGCCCGGGCAGGCCATATAAATAGCTTACCCTTCGTTCGACAACAGAGAGTGAAATGAACTATGACTTACATTGTTATCATGCATCTGATTCGGGAGTGCTCAGGATTTGGCATAGGGTACGCCATGAACTTCGCGCTGCAAACCTCAGCACGCAGTACGAGGTCATTATAAGAACGTTCGACGGTGAACACCGTCCGGAAGTGAAGTAGAGGAGGCTCACGCAACAGGTCGACTTGGGAGGAGGAACAAAAGTGTGCCTAGGTAAATGGCGACGAGACGGGAGCGCGCGCGGCCGCGGGCTGCCGACGTCACCTGTTGATCTGTCAGGGGTGGCGGCGGCGGCGGTGGCCGCGTATGGTGGACGCTGCGGACGGCTCGCCCTCTCTAGTGCCGCCGCCTGCGACAAATAGCCGCGTTAGCCGCACGGTTTGCCGCCTGCCTCCCTCGCCGCGAGCAGAAGTCTTAAAGTGCAGATGCCCTTCCTTCCTCGCTGCCCGCTGGGTCAGTGGACTTCTACTGAGAGTGAGATATTCTGGTACTACTGGAGAACAGTGCCTGCCCAGTAGCGTTACTTCATGTTCGGAATCGATCGTTTCCATTCACATGAAGGGTTACTTGCCCAGGCGCCAATATTGGAGAAACTGTTAACAATTTTTTTTGTACAAGCGAAAGCACTCAAAGTGGCCAGTGTTTTCCTGAACACGCAACACACAGTGGTTGCTCATTGGTTCAGACAACGGACTCGTGTTGATGAGAATTCCAGTTAAAATACCCATCCGGCCATAAAAATAAGATTTTCTGTAGTTTAGTGTAATCACTTAAGTCGAATGTCGGAATGGCTCCTACGAGAGGACGCTGCAGGTGTCCTCCACATATTCCTGAACCCGAGACTGAGGTCTGCCTCCAATTATCTCGTGTCGACGGGATGGTGAATCTCATTCCTCATTTTTTTCTTGCTGCAAACTCAATAACCCACAATTTTATCAACTAAAATAACAGAAAAACTTCTGTCTGCTTTACACACGTTGTTTTTTTTAAACTGCTATTTGTAATTTTGTGGAAGTTGCTATGAGAAAATTCCTTTATTTGCGCTGATTGGTTTCGGACACCACGTCCATTATTAAACCATTGCCTTCATGGTAATTATTGAAGCATAACACAACCAGTATAATATACCACTGAAATATGTTGTAGATGATGTTGCATATGTTACAGGTGATTGCCGACTGTGAATATTTGCAAATTTACTGTATGTATAAAGATTCAATAATTATGATGAACGCGATGGCTTGATAATGGGTGTGGTGTCCGAAGCTAGTCACCGCAAATAAAGAATACTCCTCATTGCAAGCCGGCCTCCGTGAACTAGCGGTTCTAGGCGCTCCAGTCTGGAACCGCGCGAGCGCTACGGTCGCAGGTTCGAATCCTGCCTCGGCCATGGATATGTGTGATGTCCTTAGGTTGGTTAGGTTTAAGTAGTTCTAGGTTCTAGGGGACTGATGACCTCAGATGTTAAGTCCCATAGTGCTCACAGCCATTTGGACCATTTTTGAACCTCATTGTAACTTCGACAGAAAGACAAGTATAATTTTAATAAAATAAGACGCTGATTAGGTTTTCCTGTGTAATGCTGGAGATTAAAAACAAACTTTTTTGTTTTGTTTTGATATTCAGTTTCTTGTTTGTTCACTGCGCCTCATCAGATGTGAAAATGGGATTTTCAGCGCAATTTGTTCAAATGGCAGAGAATGCAAAAGTGACAATCTCGCTTAGATCCACAAACGATATGAGTAGCAGACCGAATGTGATTTTCTAAATTATGTACCAACAGTCATCGAAGTTTGGGGACATGTTTTCAATTTTATATACCGAAATGTGGATCAGCATGTGTATTTTAAGAGAATTACACACCTTTAATGGTCTAATGAGTCCTTGAAAAAAAAATGTAGTTCGGCTCTTCTTCTGACCTCTCTGGAACTTTTCGTAATGGAGACGAAAAGTGTAGCACATTACGAATTTACGCTTCCTGAAAGAAAGTCACTATAAACGTGGACAGTTAATTTTTATAAACTCTCCATAACCATTTAATTGAACGTAGCATAGTTTAAAGAAAATCATTGGCTCTCCAGTACCTTGTTTGATGAAGACAACATGCGGCAAATAATTTTCACCTTTGTATACTGTCAGCGCTTGTAAACATTACTACGATACATTTAGTAGTTCCGTAAATGTTCTGAAGGGAACAGTTTGGTTGACTTGCTCTGCATGCAGAACACAACAGCGTCATATTCATGTCCTGGTATGTCTCGACTTCTGCTACCCAGCTTCATCTGGGAGACACTCAGTCCACAGAAACTACTAAATTTTGCTTTTCTATTAACAGCTTCTAAAAAATTGATTCTTGTATATGACTTCAAGAGAATTTTGCTATAGCTATTACTCTGATCACGTTTGTTTGTGCTGCAAGAAAGAGTGGAGTTCAGTTAGAATCACCCTGTTTAATTCCTTTAGTTTGGGTAATGGGATCTTGTGGTTTACTATCTTTTTCTGGAAAATGACTTCTGTACCGAGGCATGCGTAGAACTTCAGATAAATATTTCCGTACTTCACTGGGTTTCACTCGTAACACAAGTAGTAACAATGAGTAATATGCCCATAATTGTTACATTTATGTCGCTGTCTGATTTAGAAATTTCTAAGTGGCCAGTATGCAGTCATATTTTTTAAAAATTACGCATTTATAACCTATAAAGTCACTTGTTCCACATCATTTCAACAGAAATCATGCTGATTATCTATGGAAAATACAGCTAAGTAACTTCGGTGTTTTATACATCTTTCTGCGGGTATCTTTGTGTAATAGGTTGTAGTAGGGGCGATGAAATAATTATCAAGGACTATTTTCTTGACCAACATAGGTAACTGAAATGAAGTAAATAACCTTCCTTTGGGACTGTAAAATTATAATCAACAAGAAAATCTATACTTCTGACAGTACGACAATATCTTGTTTACTATAAATGTGGTCACTCAATACAGAAACACTCTTCTTATATACAAGACATAAATGCAAATTACGTACTAATTTATACACCAGTTTAACCAATCCCTTTCATTGTTGCTGTTCTGAACATAATGTGCCAAAATAGGACAATCTGAGGACGCAAATGTAACAGCAGAAATGTATATGATAGGTTCAAATGGCAGGAGACAAGGACTGCACGCAGCTTTAAACTGAAATACCTCACAGTCAGCATAGGAGATTCCAGGGCGGTCTTCTGGAACGAATCTGCAGTTAAGATTTGAAGGCGAAATAGCTCTTTTGCCTGTGTATTCGGAGCTTACTGTTTTACTCATTGCGTACTACGAGAAGACGTTGGGAGTGATGCTGTGGCATACGCCTCTAGACTGTGATGACTTATAGACGTCATCTTATGTGAATACCTAGCCACAGCTGAACATGGTTCACATTTTGTCGGCACATTCTGGCGAATACATGTTAAATGTTTATAAGGAGCAATAAAGAACGCTTTTAATGGTCGAGATGAATTCCTTCTTAAATTTAATAGCGGCTGCAACATCGAAAAAGCGAATGCGTTTTCAGAACTAAGTATTTGCGCATCCAGGTAGCTTCCAACTTTTCTTATTATTTTAGCCTACGTAATTCGTATTGCTCACCGCTTAGCACGACGAACATGAACGACCTGGTACATAATATTGGTTGATCTCTGATGGTAAGCGTCAGATATCGAGATGTATCCACCTGGAGCCTCCTTCGCCGGAACGGTACACGTGGGGTGCCAACATGGTATGGGTAAAATGTATTCTATCACAGGAAACTTGCATTAGAGACTTATATTTAACAGTCCTTATATGTTGTTTATCTTGTAAAGATTTGTCCCTCACAGCGGTCCCTTTGTGCCTAAATCACTCTTCATATAAAACTGACGATCTTTTACGACCTATATATCATGAAGTTAACAAATACGCCGAGCGAGGTGGCGCAGTGGTTAGCACACTGGACTCGCATTCGGGAGGACGACGATTCAATCCCGCGTCCGGTCATCCTGATTTAGGTTTTCTGTGATTTCCCTAAATCGCTCCAGGCAAATGCCGGGATGGTTCCTTTCAAAGGGCACGGCCGACTTCCTTCCCCATCCGCCCTTAATCCGATGAGACCGATGACCTTGCTGTCTGGTATCCTCCCCCCAAAAACCAGCCAACCAACAAATACAGTTTTAACGAAAAACAACAGAACTTTACTCAGTTTTCAAATTCTCGACGCAACCTAGAAATTGTCTAAATTGCTTACTTATTGATTACATCTATTTGTACCAATAAAAAACAGACTGACGTTCGGTGGAGCGAATTATGGTACAATACTGAATTGGGAGAAGATAATATAATGATAGAAACACTTAGAATAAACACGGTGAATTAATCATCCTCAAGGCTGGATACGGACTAGTTGAATGATGGGACTATTTGTGGTGCTGTCACAGCCACTTTTATAGGCGTGTGCTAAAAGATATCGAAAGCAGTTAATTTATCTCATTCCATACAGGGTACAAGTATTAAACAGAAGAATAGCCAAGCAGTGAGATTTAAAGATTCCTAGAAGATAATATTATTACGCAGCTTATCTCACTCTCTTAAATTCTGTACAACTGTTAGCAAACCCGTGATGCTGCGCTTCATTGAATCCTTTCTAAGCGTATTTGTTAAAGATGACAGACTAACGACAAAACCAAAGAACTAGTCTATTAGGCTTTGTAAGTATCTTTCTGAGAAGAGCAAGTCCTTTGTATTCATCCGCCAAATTTCAGTCTGGCTGCTTCTTTCTTCAAAGTTCCATTTATCTACTGGTTTTACAACCCTCCGGTCATTTACCCCTTGATGTTTCACGATTTTATTTAATAGGTCGTTCATTCTGGATCTGCAAAGGGCAGTGAGTGCTACTTAGAATCTATTTCATCGTCTTATCTCTAAATGGGAAAGGAAATACATGGTTCTGAAAATTTACCCACTATTGTTGGTGTTACAGCCATCCGCATATATAGCGAATTATCGAAGAGGATACCAATGCAGCCACTGTTTATTGTAGTTTAACTCCTTGTTTGGCATATATTTTTGGTTATCGCAACAAAGTCACTGAATATTTTTCCTGGAGTTGGATAGCGATACTGAGCTGTTAAGGAAGATGCCCATGCTACACTGAGTTTGAAAGACTTATCATACTCCATACGTTCGGAAATGTTAATTAGATCGAAGAGTATATTTTCAGAAATGCTACTTACGTGTAGGGTGATCGAGCAGTTGCACACTGGGCATACCAATGTGCTAACATCGAAGTTTTGCAATAAAAATAGAAATTAAATAAAAATATATTAAGGCACTACAGGACACAACGGTGTTTCGTAATAAAAGTAGAATTAAATTGAAAATAAAAAATGTTAAGGCACTGTAAGAGACCGGAGATACTGTTAATGGTAGCACCCATAAACAAAGCAACCATCGAAACACTTATCCATCGAAGAGACCAATGTGGGACCGATTTATTTTTCTTCTTTTTCCCGAAACATGGCAGTTCATAAGGAATTTCTGCATTTGCAGAGATACTCCGCAAGCCACCTGACGGTGTGTGGCGGAGGATAGTTATGGTACCATTAACTAGTCTCATCTTCCCTATTGCATTAGCGAATGGGGCAAGGAAAGAATGATTGTCAGGTAACCTCTGTGTTAGCTGTAATTTCTTGAATTTTCTCGTTGTGGTCATTTCGTGAGACGTATGTGGGAGGAAATAATATTTTGTCAGACTCTTTCCGGAAAGTGCGCTCTCGAAATTTGAGTAGTAAAATTCTCCGTGATGGACAAGTCCTATTTTGTAGTGTCTGCCACTGGGGTTTGTTGGGCATACGCAACGCTCGCGCGCCAGCTGAACGATCCGTGCTATATGGCGCCTCTCTTCGTTGAATGTCTTCTATCCCTTTTATCAGTTCTATCTGGCTAGCGCCTCAGATTAGTACCTCGTTGAATCAGCATAGAAATTTTCATGTGCTGTAACAATTTCGGAGGCATTGCTGAAGAAATGATCTGGATTACGTCGATCAAGGGATTATGTTCTCCACAACATAGCTCCAAATCGTACTGCGTAGAAATTCGGACATTTCTGAATGAAAAAATCGGACAATATTTTTTCCGCATTTGTCATTGAACGGTTCTGCTCCTTTTCAGCCATTCCCTATTCCCCTGAGAGGCAATTTACCTTGCATAGAAACTTTTTTCTGTCACAGTGCCTTGAAACCAAAATCACTGAATACGTGAATCAGTGTTTATGAAAACAAGAACTCCGAACTAACTGACGATTCAACTGTTTCAAAGCCGTTTATAGTAGAGAGCGCGGCAAGAGGAATCGGCTCGTACTGCCCTCAGCCCACGAGAAGTGAATTCTCTTCTCTGTAAGACCCTCTCTTGTACTGTAGTTCGCTTTCGCCCTCTAATACTAATTGCTCTATTGCTTACTTGTGAGAATACATCAGCCTTTACCATAAAAAACTACCATTTACACCCATGAGCGCCTTTATTTATCCATTGTCTTCTTACTGCAACACAACTTCGTCTTTTTCGACTCTTCAGCCACCGGAAGAACAGCAGTTTACCAGGAAATTCTCAGTAATCTAGTCGACGTATTCCTTACGGAAGACGAATTATTTACGCGGACGTTAATAGTGGCGTATCCAGGATGTGATGTAGGGAGGAGAGAGGTCGGATTCATAATGGTTTCCTTGAAGGTTGAAAGGTGGAGGACACGTATTTGGCACAATACAAAATTCAAAACTACTGAAAAGCAGGTATGTATATCAAACACATTTACTTAAAAAAATGTTTCAAATGGCTCTGAGCACTATGGGACTCAACATCTGTGGTCATCAGTCCCCTAGAACTTAGAACTACTTAAACCTAACTAACCTAAGGACATCACACACATCCATGCCCGAGGCAGGATTCGAACCTGCGACCGTAGCGGTCACGCGGTGCCAGACTGACGCGCCTAGAACCGCACGGCCACACCGGGCGGCATTTACTTAAAGAAGAGAGTAAAGTTTGTATGTGATTTGTGAATATTATTTTGCTGCTAGGCGCGTAATATTCAGGTACATACTAGTAATTTCTAATTTAACATTTTCATTGGTTTTTGAGATTAGCTAACAAAAAAAAACTACTACAACACGGAGCTATCTCACATTTTCAGCGGCAAGAAGAATAGCAGCGAAGGGCAGTACTGTGAGATATCATAAGAAATGCCTCTCGGTACACCCGTTTCTTCTTCAAGTGACTAACATCATTATCTTCCGGTCTTATTTCTACTATAGATGTTTCTCCAAAGAAGATGTAATTACGACCAAAATAGCTACAAAAATTACATACTGGCAGTAGTATTGATTGTGAAGACGTGTGGCCCCAACGGTTTGGTATATCTAACAGCAATAAGAAATTGAGGTTTTAATTTTAAGGACATAAATGGAGGTCTTTAGAGGCTCAGAAGCATCTTTTACCATAATGATAAAAATTGGTCAGGTACGAGTAAGACTCGCGCTCTGAGGCCTCCGTACAACATTAACTATGTATATAGTCAGTTCATCCATCCCGGGAATCGAGGACCTCGATGATTTTTGCCTGTTATCTCCAGTGATATTGCTAAGCTATCGGCCCTGCGATGCCGGGAATTCCAAGGGTTTTAATTTTAACTTTGGAGTCGGATAACATACGACAAAAGAAAAATGTTTTGTGTGATATAATTACAGTTAACAGTTATGTAATTTTTTTGCTTTACTTGCCAAATTTCATGATTCTAGGTCATCGGAATATACTCTGTAGGTTTTAATGAGTATTTGCGACTACCAAAATATGTGACATAAATGGCAGTACATTTTGATTTTACTGACTTAGAAGCTAAACTTTTCTACACCACCAATGGAGCGCCGGCCAGAGTGGCCGAGCGGTTCTAGGCGCTACAGCTTGGAACCGCGCGACCGCTACGGTCGCAGATTCGAATCCTGCCTCACGCATGGATGTGTGTGATGTCCTTAGGTTGGTTAGGTTTAAGTAGTTCTAAGCTCTAGGGTACTGATGACCTCAGAAGTTGAGTCCCATAGTGCTCAGAGCCATTTGAACGGATTGAGGCACGCGACTCTAAGACTTGATTTATGACTTTAGTTGCATGTTTTCTTATCATATAGATCACGAAAGTAACGTAATTATAAGTCTAAGGCGAACATGATTGCGTAGAAGAAGAAATTTATTTTATTTAGCAATAACTACTTCTTCGTATGTATTATTCATTTTTACTGAGACGGTCTGTTTTAAAAACTGGACGAATAATTCCTAGCAAGCCTTGGCGACAAGTATTAGCAATAGAGCGTCGCTGGAAATTGCAGCACGTCGTTTGGCCACATGGCGCTCGGTCGTGTTCTAGTGCGCCGCTAGGGAGCTCCGCTAAAACCCATAATCAGAAGAAGCAGGCCGAGTATGTTTATTGCGATCATTAGCACCGCCGCGCGCACAAGAAATGTAATTACTGGCGCACTTGTTCAACAACTTGCGCCGTTGCCGCTGCCTCCGCCGAGAGCTGTGACGTCATCTTGCCGCCCTGGCGAGACCACTTCCCCGCGGGCCGCGCACCCTTAAAACAACTAACCGGGCTTATTTAGGGGGAGGCCCCAGGGAAGGGGTGGACATCATTGATGGGCGGTGGGTGGAGGGTGAGGGGCACGCGAACCGAAAGCGAGGAGGGGCAGAGTAATGAGATTAAATGCTTAATGGTGAAGGTTTAAAACGCAGATAAGAAAGGGAGACAGCGGCGGTGGGAAAGCGAAGAATGAGTGTGGTGGAGGAGGAGCGGCCGAGGGGTCGATGTTGCGGAGGTTAGTGCGGACCTCAGCTGTATGATTACAAAATGGCGGCCCGCCGGTGGCCGCAGATAACGAAGCGCGTGCGTCACGCTTTCTCGGCAGTGGCGCTGAAAGGCCACTTTAAAGGGCAGCTACCTGCTGAGCTCGCTCCAACAGCGTACGCTGCATTTGTTTACTGTGTGGCTCAACTGATAAACGGCTAGGCCGACCTTATGCTAAGTGTCCACGCAGCGTACACCTCGAGAATGATTCATTCGTGTAAATGAATGTAACACTACTGCAAGATCCACATGGACCAATGTTAACAACAAATATGAACATATTCAAAGCTACTTAGCACAAACGTATAAGTTATTTTTTTATTTATCAGTCTAAAGATATACAAATAGATTTAGACCGATTTCGACTTCTTAGTAAGCCAGAAAGAAACAACCGTTGTCAAACAACAGCCTGATTTGACAGGTTTTTTTTTTTTTTCATACTGGCTCGCTGTGCATGCTTGTGGCCATCAGCTAATAGTTAGCAAGTCGCGAATCGCGTTTTCAGACGGGCGTCCTCTATCCGGCTCCTGGTGTAAAATAGTTTCCGTTCAAAAGGCGTTCAAAAAATGGTTCAAATGGCTCTGAGCACTATGCGACTTAACATCTGAGGTCATCAGTCCCCCAGAACTTAGAACTACTTAAACCTAAGCACATCACACACATCCATGCCCGAGGCAGGATTCTAACCTGCGGCCGTAGCGGTCGCGCGCGGTTCCAGACTGAAGGGCCTAAAACCGCTCGGCCACTCTGGCCAGCCCTGTAGTCCTTTGTTGTGTGTAATATTACTGTATACTACTGTATACTGATAATTTTTACTTTATGGACCGCCTGGCTATAACTAAATGAAACAATTTTCGTGCCATATGTGTTTCACCTTTATTTTCGGGAAGGCATCTTCAGTGGTAGTTTGCGTGGACGATTTTGTACAGATTACGCCCCTGTTGCATTTTTGGTGTTGTTCCTCTTCTTGTAAATGCCAATTTGCGGTTTTTTCCCACATTTCTCAGCACTAGGAATTGAAAACTTGTTTTGATGTTCAGTTCAAATGGTTCAAATGGCTCCGAGCACTATGGGACTCAACATCTGTGGTCATCAGTCCCCTAGAACTCAGAACTACTTAAACCTAACTAACCTAAGGACATCACATACATCCATGGCCGAGGCAGAATTCGAACCTGCGACCGTAGCAGTCGCGCGGTTCCGGACTGAGCTCCTAGAACCGCTAGACCACCGCGGCCGGCCATGTTCAGTTCCTAGTGCTGTGAAATGTGGGAAAAAACCGCAGATTGGCATTTATAATAAGAGGAACAAAACCAAAAATGCAGCGGAAGCGTAATATGTAGAAAATCGTCTACGCAACCTGCCACTGAAGATGCCTTGCAGAAAATAAAGGCGAAACGCGTGTGGCAAGAAAAATGTGTTTCATTCAGTTGTAGTCGAGGTCCATATAGTAAAAATTATGAGTATACCGTTATATGTTACGTTTAATATTTGATGCTATTATGTAGTTCTCTGAAGCCTGCATTTGAACAGAGCACCAGAGTTTACATTGTGATAACATCTCTCGACGTGTTCAGTTGATGGGTCACTGTATAACGGAATCAGATGTGTACAGCTGTGTATAGGTGTTGATTTGATTTGTAATTAAGCTTTACAGTATTATACTGTCTCATTTTCCTTTCTTTCTAAACATACTATCTCATAACGTCTTACCAAAAAGTCAAAACAGGTCACTACACGATGGTCACTATGTTCCTATCATGCAGTACACGTTGTCTGGAAATCATATAAAGAGTTCTGAGTAACCTCAACTGGCAAAAACTCTGAGGAAGACAGTTAGTATCTCGCAGTAATCTGCAAACAATTGGTGCTGTGAATGGAATATGCGAATATGTGATTTAACCCTCGACCAGGTGCGCCATTTATCATAATACGAGCAGGCGAATGGAGTACTTTGCGCACATGTACAGAGTAACTGTCTTTATGTTCCAAAACGAAAAATATATGAGAGGAAAAACGTAAATGGTTCAAATGGCTCTGAGCACTATGCGACTTAACTTCTAAGGTCATCAGTCCACTAGAACTTAGAACTAATTAAACCTAACTAACCTAAGGACAAAACACACACCCATGCCCGAGCGGTCGCTCGGTTCCAGACTGTAGCGCCTAGAACCGCACGGCCACAGGGAAAACATACTTTAATTATAGTTTAACTAAATAACAATGACGTAAGCTCAAATAATATGCGCTAAAGCACTGTTTAATTAAACAATACTAAAACAAAGTTTCATTATGTCACTTTGTTGCCACAGTCAGGTGTTACCCTATATCAACGACCCAGTTGCATCGAGTCCCAGCCAACCGCTTATTCGATTATTGATTGTCTTGTAGCCAGCCGGAGTGGCCGTACGGTTCTAGGCGCTACAGTCTGGAGCCGAGCGACTGCTACGGCCGCAGGTTCGAATCCTGCCTCGGACATGGATGTGTGTGATGTCCTTAGGTTAGTTAGGTTAGTTGTAAGTTCTAGGCGACTGATGACCTCAGAAGTTAAGTCACATAGTGCTCAGAGCCATTTGAACCACTTTTTTTACTATCTTGTAGACAACCGCCTCATTCTGGGACTATGCAGCTAACTCGTAATCTGGGTCACTTTGTTACACGGCACGTAAATATTTTCTTACCCACTTCGCTCTTTATTTTATATTACCGCTGCTCGCTTGGACGTATAACGTCACAATTTATCACTGTGTTGGCTAAATCAATAATGAAGGAATAGTTGTGGGCTCTCGTTTGTGGAACAACAATGGAACGGTGCAAAACAATTTCATTTGTGGTTGGCGCACTTTATACATAGTCCCACCTGGTTTTCCAAGCGATGAATTTGCTATAGTGAATGTAAAACATAGTAAGCACCTCAAATCAAGGTACTAATAACAAAGGCCTGTAGTATAACTGTAAATAATAAGGCATAACAATACTAAAATGGAAAACAAAAACGCTTTATGTAGCTAGTACCATTGTCTTTTCAAGATGCATCGTATACGTCCTTATATTGTAACGATAAACTAACTGAAGAGAAGAGATCCTATTAAACTGTGGAGCACTACAAGGACGTTGCAGGTTATAAGGATACATTGGGTTGTTTTCGAGTCACGTTTGGAAGAAAAGAGATCACAACTTGACCGAAAGAAGACATGGCTTGATTGGACAAATCATGAGGCAGTACTGAATCGCCAGTTTGGCAATGGAGGAAAATTTTGGGGGTAAAAACTGGAGGAGGAGATCAAGGTAGGACTATTAAATGTAGCTTCAAATGAGTGTAGGTTGCGGCAGTGTTGTGGAGATGAATAGGCTTGCACAGGACAGACTTGTTTGAAGAGCTGCGTGAAACCAATCTTCGAACTGATGACCACAAAAACATCTGAGTAACTCACCGTTTGAAAGTGACCGAAGGTACGAACGTATTGTGACAACAAATGCGTTTGCATGCGAATGGAACTTTTAGTAAATCACACTGACAATAACAGTTACGTGTGACTAGTCTCGAAGAGGAAGAGCACGCTGGAGAAAAAATAAGAGAATATTCGTCAGCTTGGTAGTTATCCGTGCTGGAAAATGAGGATATAAGCAAGTATTCTACCACTGTGATACGATTTCTGAGTTTTCCTCGGAATTACTGAACAATGGCATGTATTTAAATTTTAGGAACAAGTAAACAATAATTTTTGTGTCTATTCCAGCCGTCTACACACAGTACGATTTAGCAGGGTAGCTTGAGAGCATAAAAAACATATTAACAACAGGTAATGTATTGTGGTCCACGCATCTATATTCTGAGGCAACATTATATAGTAGTCTATCAATGTAAGAATATCGGAAAACTTGGTTAACATGGACGCAGATTTCAATTTAAGCAAGGCTTCGGATCTGGCACTCAATTTATTACGATCAAGTCAGCCACCTCATCCGTCAAAACCGGAAAACGCCGAGGCAATTTGCTTTTCACCGACAACAGCACACGCGCAGGAAAACCAATACACGTTAAGGGGGTAACCGAAGATGGAAGTCGATCTGTGCTGTGACTAGAGGCGCTACAACCACAATACAAGATAGTGTGGCTGCAGTGGAGTTAAGATACGACACATTAAAACGGAATCGTCTACTCTGATAAAATGCGATAACTTTCTTCTGTTTTGAAATGAAAGAAGTCTTAGAAATGAGACAGAACGATATATAAACTAACACAAACATTCTAGTGAACCTCGTACATAAAATAAACATGTAGGCATGTTACTTAGTTCATCGCATTGAAATTCTAGAGATCTGTTTTGAACATTGGCCTCTTTGGTCATTGCGTTGAGACAATGATTGTGTATGTATCGATTCTGTCAGCAAAAAACTTCGTTGATTGTCGATTGCGTGAAGTGGATAGCATTTGAAATGATGACTCCTTCTGTAGATTTCTGAATCCATAAAAATCATCTTAATGTCGATCGTAAATGTTAAAACAAAAATCAGTAATACAATTTTATATAGACGATGCACGACCATATGCAGTGAACTCTGTATTATGAACCTGTACACTGAGGAACCAGATATTAAGCAAAGGAGGAATTTCAAAAAGGAAATTAAACCTCATGTAGAAGAAATGAAAGATTTGCGATTTGCTTACGACTTTAAAACTTTGACAGAGAAGGCGGACTATTCAAAACATCAGTTGGGCGGAGTGGATAGTGTCTTGAAAAACGCTGCAAGACGAATATCAACAAAACTAAAACAAAAGTCCTGAAATGTAATCGAATTAGATTCGAAAATGAGGCACTGAAGGTAGCACATAAATTTGGCTGCTGTTCGCATAGCAAAGTGATGGCGATAGAAGCAAAGAGGATCTCCATCGAGCAGTCTCGCAATTTCAAGAAAAAACAGGAATATCTTGAAAGCTAATGCAAAATCAAATGCCTATTATGTGTATATATTTTCGGGAAATATACGGGACTCAAATGTGGACGACAACGAATATGGACAAGAAGATATTAGAAACTTTTGAAATGTGGGCAGATCGGATACCTAATCACTAGGTACTGATTCGAATAGGAGAGAAAAGAAGTTTATGGCATAACCTGATTGAGAGAATGGATCAGTTGAGAGCAGGCAGCCTTAGATATCGACGAATAGATAATTTTTTGTGGTAGGAGGTGTGGGCGTTAAAGTTGTAGAGAAAGGTCAAAGATGGAGTACTAAAGGCAGATTCAAATGTTTTTAGGGTACAGTAGTTAGGTAGAGAGTAAGAGACTTGTACAAGGTAAGCTATGCGGAGATTTGCTTCAGATCATTCTTTGGAATGGAGGCCACAACAGAAAACGCTACTAAGAGGTAAGATTGACCTTGTGTTGTTTAAATGCGATATTCAACAAGGTATCTTAAAAACATAAATATGAAATTTACAACTGACAGTGTAATTCTTATTAGTTATGGGTAGACTCGACACGAATTTTATTTATACAAGGTTGGCTATCACGGCCGGCGTCTTTTTCCGTTAAAACATCCGGCCTGTGAGCCGTTTTATCTCGAAAAATATCTTCCACGATTGCAGACGAAACGTCAGGAAGCAATTTTATAAATCGACCACGGCCTCTCAGCCCGGAAGCTTTAACTAATGAATTAATTTTACATGCGTATTTTCTGCCAATTAATACTGCAACTTCTTAAAATTATTTGTGGACGGGACGTTCGATACTAGAACAGAGAATCGAATCGTAGCTTTTCAATCAGCGTACGATCACTGACAAATAATCTTAGAGGACGTCAAGAAACACATTAAGTGATTTGAGGAACATAATATTGAGCATAACTTTCAGTAGTGAAACGTACACTACCTGATTAACAGTATCAGGAGACCCTTTTGTAATGCATAATTGACGACTAAACCTACATCTACATCTACATACATACTCCACAAGTCACCGTAAGGTGTGTGGCGGAGGGTATCCTGTACCACTACTAGCCATTTCCTTTCCTGTTCCACTTGCAAATAGAGCGACGGAAAAACGGCTGTCTATATCCCTTCGTACGAGCCCTAAATTATGTTACTTTGTGTTTCTTACACGGAATGTACGTTGCATGCAGTGAAATCGTTCTGCAGTCACTTCAAGTGTGCCGGCCGGTGTGGCCAAACGGTTCTAGGCGCTTCAGTCTGGAACCGCGCGATCGCTACGGTCGCAGGTTCGAATCCTGCCTCGGGCATGGATGTGTGTGATGTCCTTAGGTTAGGTAGGCTTAAGTAGTTCTAAGTTCTATGGGACTGATGACCTCAGATGTTAAGTCCCATAGTGCTCAGAGCCTCAGCGCCACTTCAAATGCCACTTCTCTAAATTTTCTCAATAGTGTTCCTCGAAAAGAACGTCGCCTTCCCTCCAGGAATTCCTATTTGAATTGCTGAAGCATCTCCATAACACTTACTTGTTGTTCGATCATATACCTGTAACAAATCTGTCACTCTGCCTCTGTGTTGCTTCGATGTCTACCTTCAGTCGGAACCGGTGATGATCCCTAACACTCGAGCGTTACCAAAGAGTAGTGCACACTACTGTTGTATACACGGTCTCCTTTACACATGAACCACACTTTCCTAAATTTTCCCAATATATCGAAGTCGAGTATTCGCCTTCCCTATTACCGTCCTTACGTACACGTTCTGTTTCATAACGCAGTTCAACGTTATGTCTTGCATTGGCTTACTTTTTCTGCATTTAGAACAAGCTGTCATTCATCACTCCAACTAGAAATTTGGTCTAAGTCACCTTGTATCCGCCTGCAGTCACTCTTTGAAGACACCATTCCGTACACCATAGCGTCATCAGCAAACAATCGCAGACTGCTGCCCACCCTATCCGTCAGATCTGTTATGCGCATAGAGAATAAGTGCACGTCCCTGGGCCATTCCTAACGGCACCCTTGTCTCTGACGAACACTCGCCGAAGAGGAATACGTACGAGGCTCTAGTATTTAAGAAGAGTTCGAGCTACTCGCATATCACGGGAGTCAAACTCGCAAGTATAAGAGGAGTCGGGGTATACTGTGTTGTCAGTACAGAGGCAGTACTGGCAGAATAGGTCGGCCAGAAGAGTTCAGTGACTTTGAACACTGGCTAGTCATTGGATGTCACCTGAATAACAAATCCGTCACGGACGTTTAAACTCTTTCAAAGCTGACGAAGTAGATTTTTGGTGATGTGACAGTGAAATGGAAAAACTAAGGAACAACCACAGATATAACGTGACGAGGCAGAATTCGTGTACAGACTAACAGAGACCATCGAGTATTGCCAAATATGGTGATAAAAATCGTATGAAATACGCAGAAGAGATCAGTCTCGAGGTACAATGTGTTATCAGAAGTACAACCAGCACAATGATTCTGCGCAGGGAGTGCAATAGTTGACCAGCTCCTCTTGAGTTACACTTTTCTACAGTACATGTTAAGCGAGGCTTGAGGCGGTGTACAGACCGAAGCCTCAGTGGATGACTGGAAACGGTTGATTTGAAGTGATGAAAGATGCTATGCGGTGTGGTAATCCGATGAAAGGGTTAGATATTGACGAATGCTGGGGTACGTTACCTGAAATAACGTGTAGTGCCAACAGTGAACAGTGGGACAGTTGGTGTTGCGGTAAAGAGGATGTATTTCGCAGTAGGGCGTGGTACCACTGATACCGTAAAGAATACACTAAATGTGGAAGGATATGATTTCATTTTTACAGCATTATGTACTGCGTACAACTGAGGAGCAGTTCGGAGGCGATGATTGTGTCAGCTCAACAATGCAGCATCTTGTAAAGCAGCATCTGTGAGGCAGTGGTTTGTAGACGATAACATCTATGATATAAACTGGACTGCGTAGGGTAACAAACTGCATCAGTTGGAACTCCTTTATTAGGAGAGGTTATAACGTCTACTTCACTCCAGGAGCCTGTGTCCAACACCATAACCTTCTCTGGTTTCGGATATTGAGGAAGAATGGCCTATCATACTTCCAAAGACATTCAGAAACAACATGGAAGGGGTCCCCAGCACAGCTCAAGCCGTCATAAAGGCGAAGGGTGGACAAACGACATATTAATGTCTACTGATAAACGTGCTCACACTATTGATCAGAAAGCGTAGTTTTTCGTGGTGTATTTAAGTGTCAGGAAGTCGTTTCTGAAAGTATTTGTATGGAGTGTGGCCATGTATGGAAGTGAAACGTGAACGATAAATAGTTTAGACAAGATGAGAATAGAAGCTTTCGAAATGTGGTGCTACAGAAGAATGCTGAAGATTAGATAGGTAGCGCACATAACTAATGAGGAGGTATTGAATACAATGGGAGAGAATAGAAATTTGAGGCACAACTTGACTAGACGAAGAGATCGGTTGGTTGTGCATATTGTGACGCATCAAAGGATCACCAACTTAGTGGTGATGGTGGGTAGTGTTTAACGTCCCGTCGACAACGAGGTCATTAGAGACGGAGCGCAAGCACGGGTTAAGGAAGGAGTGGGAAGGAAATCGGCCGTGCCCTTTCAAAGGAACCATCCCGGCATTTGCCTGAAACGATTTAGGGAAATCACGGAAAACCTAAATCAGGATGGCCGGAGACGGGATTGAACCGTCGTCCTCCCGAATGCGAGTCCAGTGTGCTAACCACTGCGCCACCTCGCTCGGTAACCAACTTAGTATTGGAGGGCAGCGTGCAGGGTAAAAACCGTAGAGGGAGACCAAGAGATGAATGCACTAAACAGATTCAGAAGGATGTAGGATGCAGTAGGTACTGGGAGATGAAGAACCTTGCACAGGATAGAGCAGCATGGAGAGCTGCATCAAACCAGTCTCTGGACTGAAGATCACAACAACAACAACAACAACAACTGCTAATTACAAAAGAATCGTGGTTTTCTTCAGAAGTATTATCCAGTCAATTCTATTAACAATCCAATTTATAAGAATTTTTGCTAACTGATACGGAATATTAACTATGTTAGCATCTCTAAAAGGACGACCACTTTTCTTTATTGTTCTTAACATATTTACTTCTTGTGGCACTAAAGAAGTCATTGCTTTTAACAAAGCACTGTTGTTACTTCCTTAGGTGCCGTACACTTGCTGCAGGGAATTGCAGTGTGCCGTATATGTTGGTTTTGTACCTAACATGCATGCTGGCTACAGATACTAAGCGTTTCGGAAAACACTTAACGTTTCTCGTGCCAGGACTACTCATTTCTGAAATGCTTCGAGTGGCGTTCGAAAGAAGGCAGCTGTATTTGAAAAGAAAAAATAGAAAAATAATTCCTTCACTAAGCCAAAAGATTAAAATGTTACCAACAGATTTTAAAAAGCTGATCCTACGGTCATAACGGTCTCTAAAATGTTGACTCGAAGTTTGTGTCAGTGCATAACGTATGGTCAAATGAAGACGAGAAAGATGGAAAAAAGTTACTGAGCTTTATTATTTTAAAATTAGTCGCCATTACTGTTAATCCATTTATGTAACTGCGAGACAAGACGATCAGGGTCTTCATGGAAAATGTTTGCGGTTGCCTCCTGAGCCGCGATTGTATCCGGGCGTGCACTTCTTCCGGAGGAAATCGACGGCCGTGAATGTCTTCCTCCAGGGCTCTAAAACTATGGAAACTGCATGGGGAGATATCAGAACTATACAGAAGATGTGTAAGGGCTTCCTAGCGAAACTTCTGCAGCGTAGTCGAAAAAACCTTTGGAAGATGTGGACCAATTTCCACATTTTTGGAGCCTGAAGAAAATATTCGCGTCTGTCGATTTGCTCCGGATGGGGAAGTACACGCCTGGATACAGTCATAGTTCTGTAGGCAAAAGCAAACACTTTTCGGTGAAGGCGTTGACCTACATGGTTCACAGTGGTCTAAATATACTAACAGTTACGGTGATTACTTTTGAAACAATGAACACTTCACAGAATTTGCTCAATATGTCTCGTTTGCGTTTAACTGTCCTTTATGTATTATGTTACGGATGTCCAAATAACGTCAGGCAGTCTGTATAAGATGAAATCTGATGGGGTCATGTGTAACTTTTAACTTGTCGATTACATTCGATAAGAATTAGAACCTACATAGCTGGGGAATATTCCTCCCATGGTAAAACTGGAATACAGTTGTTTCTGGGAAGGCTTCATATTTCCACTAATGAAGGTGTTTCTTATTTATTTCATCTTGTATTTCACCGAATACGGCATCTGATACGCTATCGTCAACACATTTGTTCTCAGTGAATGGTGTCGCTCACAGATCACTAAACGAATAAATTACAAAGAGCACATCTGACACAGGTAGGTAGCACCGTCACATTTCGAACGAATTTATCACATTTTCTGATATTACTCATTTACTACGTGAAAGGACGCTAGATGAAACGAGGGTGTACCCGAGGAAGGAAAAAAACAAATTTCCAAGGAGATAAACAGACATGCTTTGCTCCACAGA
This sequence comes from Schistocerca piceifrons, assembly GCF_021461385.2. Lineage (NCBI taxonomy): Eukaryota > Metazoa > Arthropoda > Insecta > Orthoptera > Acrididae > Schistocerca > Schistocerca piceifrons. The sequence continues at coordinate 304,492,041 of NC_060138.1, forward strand.
TGACATACGTGCTTAATAAGAGATATCATCAACTGAATAACTAACTGCTCAGAGCTGAGTCGATATTACATAGATATTAACTGTGATCTAGTATTGCATAAAGATCAAGCATAACTCTGGTCAAAGCCAGAATGCCTGCCGCAACCGTAGAGAATGAATAGCGACTTCATGGAGTTGAAGAATTAATCTGTTGAAGCAGTGGAGTAATAGATGTTACCAGAAGAAAAAAGGGAATCTTAAACAGAGTCCACCAATAAAAAGAAGCTTTCGATAATCCAAAAAAGCTATTAACCTGAAATAAATTCAGTGATGGCTTCCGCTTGGAGTTTTCTACTTTGCAGCAGCAGCAAAATGAAAATTAACTGAAACATTGGGGATGGCCCTATAAGTCGATTCATTTATTAATTAAGATTTGTCGAGTTACTTGAAAAAGTACTATAACCACAGAGGTTGCTAGTTGGTGTAGTGATTACTCACTACTATTGTACATACGTCCATGTTAAGAACTGTTGGGGCAAAGAGGAACAAAAGTAGACATGTAGTACAGCTCGGGAAAGAGACAAGAAGATTAAGTCCTGCTCCTTCAGAGAAAGCGCCGAAGCTAAAAAAGTGAAGGAAGAATAGAATTCAATAAAGGGTTGACCAAAAGTTCATCCACGTATTATGGAACACCCATTGTTTACTAAAACCTGAAAGACAACGGTCGCAAACCTATCAATTGACTGATTCCATAAGAAACAAGGGCACAATCGAATGAAATATATTTGTCGATAGTCTCTTACTAGATTCATCATATTTTGTTCTCAAGAAATGCTACGAAAGAGCACTGAATTTTTTTAAGTTTATAAATTCTTGATCCCTGTGTAACTGTTCGCTTGTTGATAAAGGACTGAAAAGTATTCTGAAATAAATCACGGAATAAAACCGTAGGTTAGAATCAATTCTATCCTTTCTATTGACATCTGGCACTGGAATCTGAGAAATGGGACAAAAGTTTGATATTATATTTTCGTAAATAATGTATACAGTACTGCAACACATTGTATTTAACAATATGCTAAGAAAGTTAAGAAGATTTCCCTGAAACGAAGTGACAACATATCAGTGAACCATTGGCTAAAAATAATGATGCATGTAGTGTAGGGCCTAATATTAAGTTACCGAAGCGTATAGTAAGACGAACCATGTAAAAGTTCCGTACAAAGCATTTCACCCACCAAATAAAATTACAATATAGTTCCTCTTAGGTGTTACCGTTATTTCAGAAGAGAGGAAAGCACAGTACAGAAAATAAAATCAGTAGAACCAAAGGTGTTCATTACAAACTCATGTACGAAATACTTACTGTTTCATACAAATTTCTGGGTCATTCTGTTAGGTTATACTATATAAGCGCAGAAACATAGGACAAAAATTTACTGTCAAACATTACTTTCTGACTATCAGCAAATTTTCTGCATTAGACTAGACAGCGCCTATCAATTTTTGGTCCTGTCCATTGTCAATGTAGTAAGAGCTGACTGGTTAAAGATTTTTCTTGAATATCATGATTCGGAAAGCGCTGTATCATAATTTTAATTGCTAAATCTCTCCAAAAATTAATTTCAATGCGTCACTTGACATTTTACATGATCAATCACGTCTGCAGATTTAGATAAAGCAGTTCAGGATACCGTGGCAGCAATCGGTAAATTTAACTAATTCATGAATCTCAACATTTAAAACCCTTCAGCGACACTGCACAGAAGGAATGTGAAACAACTGCTGGCTAATCCCGTTGTTTAGCCAGAATAGTTTCCTCACATCTTTCTTTATTTTGTTCCGCTTCCGATATTACAGAACAAGAAAAATTTATCTACTAATACGCACCTTAGACAAATGAAAAAAAAATTATGAGAGAGTATCAAAGTCGAATTGCCTAAATTTCGTACCTCAGAATTTTTCTGAGCAGAGAAAAACGATTGAATGTACTTATTATGTGAAGATAATTTAATTTTCTTGCGGAATACACTTTCTGCGAAATATAGCAAGGAGTTCATGTATGTCGTATCGACTATCAACTGCTGTACCATGTGTCGTGATGAAATTTACATGAAAGTTAGGGGCCAAACATTATAGCTAACCGGTGTATTCGGCATTAATCCCTTGAACTGTAGTTTTAAAAAATGAAAAATAAAATATAGAGATCATACGTCGGGGTCAGGAATGCATGAAAATAATGCCGATACGAATATCTTTATAAATGATATATTAGATACAAAGGTATCTTCAGGAGAGCCATACGGAAGTGTAACAGGAGCGCTGTTATTTCCTACATACAAAAATGACCTGGGGCACCAGCATTGTTTGCTGGTGATGCTGTGGTGTATGGGAAAGTGTCGTCGTTGAGTGACTGTAGAAGGACACAGAACGACATACACAAAATTTTTAGTTGGTGTGATGAATGGCAAGTACCTCTAAATGCAGAAAAATCTATGCTAATGGAGATGAGTAGGAAAAACAAACCCACAGTGTCCGATTACGGCATTAGTAGGAGCTGCTTGACCACCTCAAGTCTATTAAATATGAAATGGAATGAGCATGGCAGGATTGTAGTAGGGGAGCGGGTGGTCGCCTTCGGTTTATTGGGAAAATTTTGGGAAATTGTGGTTCATCTCTAAAGGAGATCGAATAAAGAACAACAGTATGATCCATAGGTGGGTACTGTTGGATCCGCACCAGGTCGAATTATAGGAAGATACCGAAGTGGTTTAGAGCCGGGCAGCTAGAACTGTTACCAGTAGGTTCGAACAATAGGCAGTTATCACGGAGACTCTTCGGGAACAGAAATGGGAATTGCTGGAGGTAAGGCGACCTTCTTTTTGAGAAGGACTATTGTGTAAATTTAGAGAATTGACATTTGAGGATGCCACCAAAGTAATTTTCGCTTGTGGACCAAAAGGATAATGTTAGAGAGATTAGAGGTCGTAAAGGGGCATACAGACAGTCGGTTCCCCCTCGCTCTATTTGCAAGTGGAACAGGAAAGGAAATGACTAGAAGTGGTACAGAGTACCACACACCATACGGTGGCTTGGGGAGAATGTAAGTATATGTAGATATAGATGTAGATACAAATATAGATGTCTCTGTGACTGATTAATACAGCACTATCTCAGCATTACACGTACAATATATGTTACGCATCAAATCGAAATTCTTCTGTCGCTTGTGCCATAAGCGAAACGTCACAGAACATATCACGGGTGACGAATAAAACACCCTCGCATAAACGTGTCTTCAGCCCTACAGTTTATGTCTAGAGTGAGGGAGAACGCGTATTAAACAAATGCCAGGTTTCTACTATAAATGTGGAATCATATATCCAGACCCATCTGAGTGTAAAGTAAATGCACATGCTTCTTCCTTATGATGGAAAGCTCAGATAAACCACTACGAACATAGGACCTCGTCGTCACCGGAACGTTAAAACCTAATCATCCTGCTTTCCATTTCTGTGAGTATAAGTAGTATCCTGAACAGATACTAAAGTCCTGTGTTTATTGCTAGGTTAGACCTCATATGAAACACTACTGTTTTTTCACCGATAAACGAATGTTGGTTCCAGACCGACACTACCTAGGTCTCTGGCGTAAGTACATTTCCAGCACCTTCCTGTCATGATCAATCAGTACAGTCTGATATACATATACAATAAAGAGTAATGTTTAATTCATCTTTATGTGATGTTATTGAAATGTAGTGCATTATTCATTAATGATTCAAAATCGATCAATTTAACGCATAAATTGAACGCACGCAGAACAATATACCATGTTAGATATCAATCAGTGTTAATAACATTCATTTTAAGTCAAATATTTAATGCATCTGGTTATAAACTTTCAGACGCTCTACTGCCAGAGTACGAATAGCAAGCGAATACATGTTTCATTGGCCTGAATTAAAAATTATTCATCGGTAACTGTTTTTCCACTTTACACTGATTTATTATTTAAATATTATGCCTATCTAAACATAAGAATATATTTAAGTACGGCGTAAAGACAAAATGGTATTATTTAGTCTCACAGAGTCTCTCGTGGAACGTATACACAAATTCTTAGCACGTATTTAGGACAGGCAGTACCCCTCACATTTTAGCCTATGTGTGGCACAAAGTGGCTTCGAAATTCAAATTATTAGTGAAATTAATGTTGTATATCTTGATATTTGGAATACGCTTTTCGATGCATATTTATTGCAATTATTTCTCTATTAGAAATTTTTCTAAAATAAATAAAGATGTAAATGTATCATTTTGTTGCTTCTTACGATTCTGCCTCAATTCAAAAATATATTGTCATTCTTTACCTCATTCCAAGACAGTTGAACATTTGTTACAGGAACTAAACTTTGGAATAAACAAATAAAAACTCAGGACCACGGCAACTGCTGAATTAATCTGTCAACTAAATCAGAGAGGAAACATAATTTTTCGAATAACTGTTTTTTGTCATCCGAAAGTAAGCATCCCTGAGTTTCTACGTACCCTTAAACCTTACTGGAGGCGTCCTGTGTGGTTCATGTCAGGGATCAGATTCTGAACTGCTATGGCTATGTCTTGACGAAAATTCCCGATGATTGCATGATTCCACCGACTTTTGAATTTATTAATGCATCATTTCTGACACGTAGGAACCTTTAGCCAAACTTAATCAGTACTTCCTGTGTCTACCGCTTCACTTCAATTATCTCCGACACGTTTTAATCCACGATCACTAGTTTCAGGATTGTACTTATCATCAGTATTAATTGAAGTTAATTGTTTTACTCTGTGTGATAAACATACATGAGATATTTATTACTTAATGATGATTTGTTTTTCAGATACTATTTAAAATTTCTGGTAATGAAGTCAGCAACAGAGCAGACTTTTTTCGTGTCGTTTCAGAAGTCGAGCATGTTTAAAAACGGCAGCGAGGCTATTAAACGTTGCAAAAGAAGAACCAGCACTAATCAGAATGTCTTCGCTGTTGTGAAACTGCACAATCAGCCAATGCACACATGCAGTGGCTCTGAAGGTAGTAATGGAGATCATATGGTTCCTGGCATGTAGTCCAACAGATTCCAGGGATTCTGTTGTTTATCGCCACATTGTGATGCCTCGATTGTTTTCTGTAACGAACTCTGTGCCTTTTTTACCGTCTTCTCTGCATGCAATACTTTTTACATTCAGCAAATTGCATGGCAGGACCTTCTAGGAACTGCAGATGTTGTACCGCAGTGTCATTTACAGGTGTTTATACAATGACAAATTCAGAATTATAGAGGAAAAGGATATGACCATGTGTCTTTGCAGAGACATAAAAAGAAAACTTCTAAACTTTTACAGTCTCAACTTTAAAAATGCCGTTTCCGTACAATGAATTTACTGGGTACAACTCATGAACTTTCCATCACGTGAGCTTCCTCTGCCACTTTCCATCAACTCAAAGCAGATGTGTTGAAAAATTATATTTTCTCCATAGTCTCGACGTTCTGTATTTGATTTAATAAAATATTGTAAAAACATAAGTGATTATGGGACTAAGATATCTTACCTTCTGTTGACATTAGTCAATAACCAGCAAACGATACATTCACACATATAGCTTTGCAGATTAATATCTGCACATATGTTCAACTGTTTTCTCGTCATTGGACTCGCATTCGAGAGGACGACGGTTCAAACCTGCGTCCGACCATCCAGGTTTAGGTTTTCCATGTTTTCCCTAAATCGCTCCAGACAGATACAGGGACGGTTCTTTTAAAAGGCCACGGCCAATGTCTTTCCCCATCCATGACGCAATCCGATCTTGTGCTCCGTCTCTAACGACCTCGATGTCGAAGGGACGATAAAGCCAATCTTCCTTCCTTTTGTTTTCACGACTAGCCATTCAATCATTTACGTTTCCATTTGCGAATGTTTTCGGTCACACTATAAGAGGTTTGTGATTTATACATGAGCTAAAGGATTTTACGGGACAATATATATGTGATTGGTACAACATCGTACCAGCTACATTTTAAAGGTCTGCAAAAGGAGAAACATGACTGAATTTTGAGCAAAAAATTAGACCGAGATCGTTTATTTTCTGACGATGAAATTTTTGGCTTCTGTCTGTAGTTAATACTAGAAATATATAACGATCTATATACAAACTACCGAGAAACATCCGTCTTCTGACGTGGTTCGCAATCCACGTAATCTCTGTTGTACTTGTGAACTATAATGTAACGTGTTGTCTTCAATTGCTATGTTCGAACGATCTGGACGGAAATATCTGTGCACGCAGAAAATATATCTGGAAAAACGTACACGATCATTACATGCCTCTTCTACGAAATGTAGACTCCTCTTCAGATTTAAAATAATATCGCTGGACCACTCGAATACAGGTGACATATTGACGAACGTAATGAGTGCAGTGTGTACTGGAAAAAAGTAACTCGTATCTTACAAATTTAATCAGATTTTCTTTTATATATACCACAAACGATAACCCAAGGAATAATGTTTTTTCAATATATTTTTCCGCTTACGTGGTCACCTCGCCATGTTGCTTTGCAGAACATTGTTTCAGGGAATGTCGCATTTTGCCTTCGGCAGGACACTCCTTATATTACTGGAAAAATGCTGCATTCCGCTCATAAATATTGAAATTATTTCCTGCAATGTAAGACCCGATCGCAGTATGTGACCAGTAGTAAATAAGGCAAAAAATCTTGGTGACGCGGCAAAACACCCAGAGAAGCTTTCTTGCATGCGGCAATAGTCACGAAAGGCTACGATCGGGTATATTTTATTTTTGTTTGTTTAAAAAATTCACACATAATTTAGTGTTACGAAAGCATAAAGTAAAATTCTAAATTCATGAAACATAGGAACCAAATATTTAATTTTCTGTAAATAATGAGGTATTATTGGTACCTAAATATTAGTAAAAGTATGCATGGAGAGGAATCACATAAAAAGAAAAGGGAATTCAATGTGCATTGCCAATATAGCAATTATGTGTTATTTAATTAGAGAAAATGATGCTGGAACTGTGAGGTGTTCTGTTCTGTCACTGGACAGATAAGAAGTAGTCGATATTTTTGTCAACAGTCGCTTACTATTTCACATTAGACATTTATTCCTTTTAGCCTAAGAAAGAAAAAAAATGAAGGTAATAAAAGACACATGCAAAGAGACAGGAATGTTCAATGATTATATTCATAAAGACGATAAGAGAAAATCATCAGCTGAAAGGCAAGAGCTGAAGTGCTGACAAAAACGCAATCGTTTACTCACAATCAAGAAAACAGCTTCGGAAGAAGATGTCTCTTGTACAATGATAAAATAATTTAAAAGACTGAACGAAATCCGACATAACAACTAACGTGATGTGTGTGAAACATACTTATTTTACAGGTGCAGCTAAACCTAGAAAGATGATCTGTATCAGAAAATATGTGAAGTGTTTGCATGCAGTGCTACGTTTTTAACTCTTCTTAATATGCATAGAAAAACACATCTCTTAGAAACATAGAACTAAAAGTTTAACTCTTCTAATAACTTGTTAATGCTAATCTCTTCATCTCTGCATAACTGCGTCAACCTACTCCATTTGTACTTGCTTACAGTACTCGAGTCTTGCTCTCCCTCGACAGATATTACTCCCCACAATTCCTTCCATTACTCAACTGACTCTCTTTTCCCCCCTCATTGGTTATTCGATATAGACTTCTAATTTTCAGCATTCTACAATGATACCACTTTTCAAGAGCTTCTATCTTCTTCTTGTCTGATTTGTCTTTCCATCATTTTTCGGTTCCATTCAAGTCTACACTGCAGACAATACCTTCAGAAAAGACATTACTCTTATCAGAAATTTAAAATTTTTTCTATGTAGATTCTCAAATATGCCTCCACACTATTTATACATATTTAAATCTATAACATTACAGCAGTTTCTGTAGGACACTTAAATTCTCCCCCCAAAGTTACTCATCGAGCCTATTTAAACACCATGAATTCAAGGTAGTACACGCAACATATCGCAAAGATTCATTACTATGTGGTTGGACAGAATTGAATTTTCAAGTATTGATTACTAACATTGTATGGAACAACAAATCGAAATGATTAATATCCTAGTAATTCAGGTACTCATACTTTATGTACCAAGAAGTATCGTACATACTCTAAATCAGATATATTTGAATGAGTATTTTGCTCCAGAACTATATACACTGCACAGGTTTGAAGAGACCTTTAATATTCATCTTCATCACGAAATAGCCAAATATTTTTCTTTACATATTATTGATTATATTCAAGACTGACTATGCAAAACATGAGGTGCTTAAGCATAATTATACTTCTAAGACGAAGATTTCCTTTTTAGCGAAGGCAACATAGTTATGACGGCTCTCTAACGAGTGTATCACAGAGAAGTTACCCAAAATTGGTGTAAATATTCATGTGGATCTGTAAAATTGTACGACCTAGGCAGTTATAGTGTTATGCAAAGCTTTAATGTATATCAGTAAATGCTGTTAATTCAAAACCAGTGTGTAGATTAACCCAGGAGTGTGATTTCAGTACAAAATTAAAATCTTAATTATTTTTCTCAGAAGCAAATAAAGTGCCAGCCTGGAGCTTCCTGGATGTGTGTGCTGTCCTTAGGTTAGTTAGGTTTACATAGTTCTAAGTTCTAGGCGCCTGATGACCTCAGAAGTTAAGTCGCATAGTGCTCAGAGCCATTTTGGAGCTTCCGTGAAGATGTTACGTAACAAAGATCAATGAAACCACAGGCTGGCTATAAATGATTTTGTACGGACAGTTATTTTAGTTCTATCATTTATCAACTGTAAACAGAAACACAGTCTAAGTCAGACTATTTGATAATAAAATTACTCCCTCGATTAGGATTAAAAAACACAGAAAATCATCTTTGTTTTCAATTTGAAATTTTTGTAATTTATGCTAACTTATGTTCTCGACATACTTATGACGACGTGGACGCCTCTCTCGGCTGATGATGCTACTGTACAATATGAATGTTCGTTCAGATACATTTATTCTTGATGATCGGCCGAAATCCTCCAAACTGTAGGGAACATTATAGCAGACATTGTGGTAGAACGTGAGTGCCATGGCTACTGAGCTTTTAGTTCGTTGTAAGTAGACGGCAACTTGTTGTTCGTTTAACACACTTGTTGCTGAAACGTCAAATAGTGCCACAAGTTGAAAAGTCACCATACGAAATATACTGAAATTCTAAAAATTTTCGCCTAACGCCTGAACGGTTTTAGAGCCCGACCACTACAATGATGACCTGTTTAAATAGCGCTAAGAAACTTAGCTTGTAGTAGTTTCCGTGATATGTAGCCAATGTCTGTTAAACAATGATTTAATTTTAAATAAAGTAGCTTCATTATATGCCGTAGCAGAAAGGCACAGAATAATCTCTCAAAAAATTCATTCCCATTGTTATGCCGTCAGGAATTTTGTGTATACGGATGATGAGAGGCTGATGCTTATAATACGTATTGTGCTCAGCAGAAATTAACCAAATCGTCAAATATAATCCACTGTTATTTTAGGGTTATGCTACTTCGCAAGAAACGTAAAAATTCCTCATATACACTAGTGTACGAAAGTGCGCAGAGGATAGGCTAGCTATGCCCTGACAAGTACAGTCGATTAAGTTGAAATACTGGCCCATATTTAAGCAAATAATCAATGAATAATACACCTACTGGAAGTAAGTGAGGAACGAATCTCTATCATACGCGTAAATTTCTGTGTATTGAACTGTTTGTTTCAGTAATACCAGAAGTTTGTAAATTAGCTCCCTGTATAAGATTCGTGTAATAAAATAGGTTACGTGCGTGAACTGACAAAAAACTTAAGATTAATGCATGACGGTTTATTTTCAAGTTTCTACTAGAATTGCAGCGGCTAATATAGTGTCTCCTACACGTCCTCCAAGCAGCCTACAGTAAACTACGACAAGGAGAAAAAGCTTAGAAATCACAACACTAAAGGTTCTTTGGGCAAAAAGCCAGACGAATGCATGAACCGTACGAATGGGACGTGCAAATGTTTTCACGTACTATTGGATACCGTTGATAGTAACAAGTCAGAAAGTCTATTTTTCTTATATAACAACACGGAACTGCTTGTAGTATCGTGGTGTTGCGGGTGTTGTGCGTTCAAAACTCTCAGTCGTGCACTGTCTTGCTAGCACAGTATTTTCGCGACGACTCACATTGTCATCGTCATTAGCGGTTATATTACACCGCTATTTCAGATTCGTGAAAATTTAATTCCTATTAATTGTGACAACGCTGTACAGCGGTGAAATCAAATCTTAATATATATAATGGAAAAGTACACCGGTGAAGGAAATCTACTATTTTAATAATACAGTGAAAGTCTATCGTCATACTTTCTTCCCTACGGGGCAACAGAATTGTTTAATTATTTCAGTTTTTCACAAGTTTTAGGAATACTTCCACTCATATATGCTACAAAATTTACGAGTAATAAATTATGCCTGTTCATCAGTACAACGCTGAGCAAATCGCATGAACCCGTCTTACGTGAAATAATGCAGTGATGCAGGAAACAGACAGCAGAAGGGAGAATGTATGTGATCGTCGCCATAGATTTGTTCCTCTAGTGACCGCGCATTTCATTGCAGTTTCATGGACATTTACTCGAACGTTTCTGTTACGAGTGGCAACGAGAAACCAACAACCTGTTAGCGGCAGCTACTTTCCAGTATGTCGAGCACTAACTGCATTTAGAGTAAACAGATGGAAAGGAGCAGATCAAATGTGGAAGAAATGCGGGGGCAGTATTTAAATACCATTGGAGGAGAAGCAGCGCTTGTTCTCTGCGCTAAGCGAGCGTGGCGACGTGAGAGGCGGGTAGCGCAGCGGCAGGGGCAGGGGCCGCCGCTGGCCGCTGAACGGAACGCATTGAGATACTCACTGTGGCTGGTGACGGTCTCGAGCGGCCGGAAGCTGTTGGTGGGCGGGGGGCTGGGGGGCGCTACGGCCGCCTCGGTGGGGCTGTTGGGCCCCGGCGGCTCGCCGCTGCCGTCGCGCTGCTGGTGGTGCGGGGGCGGCAGAGCCCAGCCGCCGGCCGAGCCGCCCCCGCCGCCTCCGGACCGGCCGGAGCCGGCGCCCGCCCCCTGGTACTTGTTGCACGCCTTCTTCACCATGTAGCAGCGCGGCATCTTGCTCGGCCGGCTGCCTCTGTCGCGCACTCGACGGTTCGCTCCTGCCTCCTCTTCGTCAGCGCGGGAGTTCCGTCTAATCCTTCTCTCGAGAAGCCGCACGTCCGTTTCAGGGACTCCCGGTCGGAAATATCGCGGAATTCATACTCGGATACAGAAAATGATCAAAATACTCTTCTCTGCTCTCTACTCTTCCAATAAACTCTCTAAAATATTTTGTATCATCTAATATAAACGACTAAATATCAATATGCGTGTCGAAATATAATTAGCTTCTCTTCTAATTGTATTCAAATCTGAGACTTTAAATATTGCTTTCGTTGTCTTGAAGGTACATTAATTGTATCCCAGTAGTCGAAGAAACTGACCCTCCTTTCAAAATATTGCTTGAGGTTGTGTAAATCGTTAGGCGTCAGACGTGACAGGAGAGAGAGATATCGACAGTTATTGTACACAGTTGGGAGTAAATACGACGTACAGACAAAGATACACAGTCAGAAGCGATAGCGTTCAGTTAACAGTAGCACTGAAATCGGAGTACCAGCAGCAGTGAGAGAAATCGGAAGAAAGTCAGAAGTGCTGCTCCTGAGAGAGAAAAGAGAGAAAGCTTAAAGTGGGAGCGAACCGAAGAGCTGGCTCGGGCGGCGTCAAGACGGGAAGCGCATGGGACCTACCTTGTGTACACGAATGCAACAAGTTGCATCGCCGCCAACTTTGGAAAACCACCGCACACGCATACACTCCAGCAAATATCGCGCCGTCCAACGACTCCGCACCGGGGACCGAATACAGCACACGAGCTCACACTCCTACCGTCGGACGGCTCGGAGATTTCAAACCGTAAGTAGCGTAATACCAAATGTGGCGCAGAGACGTGAAGGAATCCCTTCGGAGAAAGCACATATCTTGGACAAATCTATATTGCGAGGTAAAACGAAACGGGTGGCTCGCCACACCGGATTTCTGCGCAACTCCGAGATCGCCCGATTCTGGCTAGCGCTCGTCCCTTCCTCTTTAAAATGTCTCCCGCACTGTAGCGAACAATCGAATCGACGAAGCTCGAAGCACCGCCCTCATTTCACATAGCGTCTCTCATATTTCTTTCTCTTCTTCTTGCTGTTGTTCCTCGGTTCTACTGCGCACGAGAGTGGCAACATGAAACGTTCCCGTCGCGCCGCGAGACAGCTTTCAGGTTTCGTCGGTACCCGGCATCACATAGGTGGGAGAGCAGACCGAAACCGTTCACTGTAATGCAGCTGGAGCTTTTCCATCCGAAACGGCCACACGACTCGGCGATCGGAGAGTACGGGGTGCGCGCAGCGGTCGAGGGAGTGGCTCGCGGAGCGGCGGCTCGAAGGGGACGATGCTGACGGTGGCTGGCTTCTGATGTCGGGGGACCTGTGGCCGCGAAGGAACGGCCGTGGTCGAGGCTGGCCACCGACCGTCGCTGGTGCTGACACCTGTTAGCTGGCGCAACAATTGGTCTCGGCGGTGGCCGGCTGTGCCGCAGCACCAGCAGCAGCAGCAGCAGCAGCAACAGCAACAGCAGCAACAGCAGCGATGGCGAGTGGTGCGGCGGTAGAGGCGGCACACGCGCGCGCACACGAGAACAGGGAGAGTGAGAGTGTGTGCGTCAGTCAACGAGGGCAGGGACGGCTACATGGCGAGTTGCGTGTTCGCTTGGCGTCGGCGGCTCGGATTGACTGGTGCGGCTGGCGCGCGACATCCAGCTCGGCCGGCTCACATGTCGGCTCCGCGCGTGCCCCGGCCGGCGCGGCGACCCTCTGCGCATGCGCCGCCGGCGCTACCCCCGCAGCGCGCTGGCGCCGCGGCGCTACACTCGCGCCCGCCGATCGATTCTCGCCGCCGTATCTGGCAACACCTGTTACCGCGCGCGCTGGCCGGCGAGCCTCGCCTATCGACCGACGCCGCCCGACGACGACGCCGACGCCGCCGCCGCCATCCCCCCAGCGCTCCTCGTCCGCCCCCTCCCCCTCTCACTCTTCTACAAACACACGGCGCAGTGTAAATCATACATGCAACTCACCCTACCGCCTGAGCCGCTCTGGCGACTGCACTCTCGTCGCTACAGCTGAAGTGATTATTCTCGCCAAGGAGGTTTCAATGTTAATACACGTATCTGTACACTTTTTTTAGAGTAAAAGATTTGTGATGGCAGTTTTTTATTCTGAAAGTTCCAGTTGTAATGATCTACGATTCTGAAACCAAATTTAAATGCTGACTGTATAATGCTGAATCTGTGATTCGTCTCTAGCTTACCCCTGTACTAGGACGTGTGCCTTATTCAAACATTTTTGCTTTGTGGTCCGAGGTCCCATCACGTCACGTCTCTCGAGCGGAATATATGCCACACAGCACGTATGCTACGAGCCTTCACAATGATATCCGTCCATGCTTCGTCAATCGATATCTGCCGGTAGAGAGACGCTGAAGATATATTTATGCGATCAGCAGCCCGGCAAACATTCTACCGCAGGACAACCAAGATGAATCAAATCTTCAAGTATGTTTCTGGAATGCTGGTAGGTAACGTCTCCGACAATCGCCGATATTTAGAGAGTTAACGAAGGAGCGCAGTGCATGGGATTTTCATTCCTCGGTGGGCAGGACTAAGTCAGCCAAAAACCAAAAGATGGCAAATAAAGAAAGACTACATACTCTGTTAACATTTGTTAATTCATCTATAACCCATTTACTTGTGAGTTTTCTATCTAGAAACTGAAGCAGACTGTAGCTTGTTTTAGCGTGTATTATTATTACGCGGTACCTGTTTGAAAGACATAATAATGTTTAGCTAATTCATTATTTCCTCAGATTACACTGCTCACTAACATAATTTATTAACATTCTAATTATATGCTTACCAGTAAGATATCGGCCCTTCCACAACTGCACTTACTTCAAAAACAGAGACCGCCATCCGGCCGGGGTGGCCGAGCTGTTCTAGGCGCTACAGTCAGGAACCGCGCGACCGCTACGATCGCAGGTTCGAATCCTGCCTCGGGCATGAATGTGTGTGATGTCCTTAGGTTAGTTAGGTTTAAGTAGTTCTAAGTTATAGGGGACTGATGACCCCAGAAGTTAAGTCCCATAGTTCTCAGAGCCATTTGAACCATTTTAACCAGAGACCGCCAGCTTTAGAGCCTCTTTTTTTATTTATTCCCGTATCAGAAACATTCATATTCTACACATAATTATTACCATGTTACTTTTGCCCAAAACTTGACCACTTCGAATGCATTTTTGCTCCTTGATGAAGTTCATCTTCTGTGCAGGAGGCCGGACACAATCCGACAGTATGGTCTTCTCCACAGTCCCACGGAATATCATCTTGGTCAGTGTAGCCCTGTCTTGCAAAATTGTATCTCTGGTCCATCCAGGGGAAAGGTAGGTCACAGCCCCAGTTGTTGCGGCACAGCTTTCTCAGAAGTGGTTCCAAGTGCCATCGATGTCCTTAGGAAACTACTCCAGTCATTGTGGGTGCGGCTCGTACCCGTACAGAGCATTCGTTCTCTCCTGCTCCACATCATTCCTTTCCTCATTCGTATATATTTCTCTTCGAATAGGAGATAGTACTATTCCTGTGAGGTGGCAAAGCCATTCTACTGGAATGATGTTATTATTCCGCAAGTGTCACTGAGAGCTATGTGCGTCTGTTTGGCATGCGTTGTATTATACCAAACACGACACGCATACTCTGTTTCAGAATAACATAGTGCCATTGCAGAGGTTCGAAAAGTTTCAGACTGACTACCGCATTGTGATACAACCTCTTTCATTAGCATAGTGTTTCTGAAGTAGTGCAAATCTGGTGTTTTATGCATACATAAAAACAAGGCCTCAATAAATTAACTTTACATTTCTATAGGTAGATTTGCCTTGCCAAAATTGGAGCAGTGGCAGACTGACGTCATATTCCAACTAGATGGGCACCAGTTCAATCGTCGCTAAATGCTTGTCAACCACTGGATGAAAAGGTACTGCCTAGACAGATGAAACAGGATGGTACGTTCGACGGCCTCCAAGATCATGTGTGCACAGACCACTACAGATTTCCCTATGGTGTTCTGCAAAGGATCAGATGCGCACAACCAAGGTTACAGACCTACAGAACTTGCACGAATACATTCACAATGCATTTTTAACACGTTACCGTCGAGTTACTGTAGCGTACGTGGAGAGAAACTCGATGCAGCCTGGACGTTGTCCGTACCACAGGCGGGTGTATACACTGACCTGTATCACTGAGCCAACAAAACTTATCTTGTCACATATTCAAAATCCGTTGTTCGTACCAACGAGGGAACTTCAAAAGTAAGTTAAACGTATCATGGGTCATAGAGCCATTCAGAACCGCTGTGTAAACATTTTCCTCGTAGGAAAATCTCTGTACCCCGATATGTTCTTTCACCTTGTCTAACAAATGGAAATCCTGTTGTGCAAAATGAGGACTTTTCGATCAGTATCACACAAGTCTGTGCGGCATTGGTAAAATTTTGGTGCCATGTCACTACGGCTGCCGCGACTTTGTATTTGATCCATACACAAACAGAATTTAAAGGTGAATCTTCGTTTACTTCAGAGGTTTGTCGGCCAGCATAGTACTGTCTCGCATACTTCAGTGTTACAGTGCGTTTCCAGTTGTCACACTGTGATGCACCTTTTGTTTGTCCGCAACAGAGCGGAGTTAGGTTGTTTGGAGAAGGAGACCAGACAGCGAGGTCATCGGTCTCATCAGATTAGGGAAGGACGGGGAAGGAAGTCGGCCGTGCCCTTTGAAAGGAACCATCCCGACATTTGCCTGGAGTGATTTAGGGAAATCACGGAAAACCTAAATCTGGATGGCCGGACACGGGATTGAACCGTCGTCCTCCCGAATGCGAGTCCAGTGTCTAACCACTGCGCCACCTCAGAGCGGAGTCTCCAGGAAACCGGGAACATATAATCTCTTCTGACAACGCGCCACTCTTGTTGCATAATAGTCTTGGCGTGGGTCAACATGTATAACTTACTTTCCGAAGTCACTGGTTTTAGCGTTATTAAATTCTAAAGCAGTAAAGAAAATTTTTGCGTTTATCGCACACTACCTGTACAGTCAAAGAGAAGTGAATACAACGGAATGACAAAAGGAAGACAAGTTCGCCTTACAAATAGAGTATAATGTAAGGAAGGGTAGTCCTTCTCACAACCATCGTTTACATTTCATATAATACAAATCAAAAAAGGAATATAAGCAAAGTTAATGATAAGTGCGCAGGTGTAATAAGGAGACATGTCACTACTAAGGGTCACAAATCAATACGCTTTCTGGACGAGAATAACAAAAAGCAACAAGAATTTAGGTCAATGTATAGCCACCTTATCATGCAAAGTGGTTATCGATAAATAAACCCAGGGCGAATGTGACGAATATAACTAGCTAAATGAATAAGTACTTGCTAAGGGTCGAAACTAGTACAGCTTCTTTAACAGTACTATGTTAATATCTGGAAGTATAGCTAAAATCTATATGTTGTTGTATTTTACTGGATGACCATTACATGAGGAGTGTTCTACAGCTGCAGATCTGCTCGGCCGTAGTAAGCGTGTGCAATACGTAGGTCACGGCATGCGCTAGAAACCCGCCTTACTCAAATTGAGATCAAGCTTTACAGACCCTGAAAGGGCTCTAATCTCAGAAATTCGTCTAAATAACACAATTAAATCCATACATCTTCAGAATACGACCAATACTGTATGGAATACTACCTATATAAGTGTAAAAAACTGTGGGCTTTGGTACAACATTATTATTTTCATCATTCACCCGATTCACGACAGGTCAATAACGCAACACGCATCTGCGTGTGTTGTCATTCTGTATACGCAGTCTTTTGATTAATAGTTGGTGTAGGGATTAAGTTGTCACCCACAGTGCTCTCTCATTTCGTTTCTTACTTGAAAATGTCGTATTGTTCCGCAGTCGAAATACCAAGAGGTATCGAGGACGGTTACCGGTGTCATTCTCGCAACTTATTCGAACTGTGCAGCATACAATTGCTAGCCATTCTGCTGCACACACAAATAAGTCTTTGCAGAAAGTGTAAGTCTGTTGCAGAAACAACGAAACAAACACGCCAAATTCAAACAGACGCAAAATCCCCAGGATTGGCAATCTTTTTCAGAAGCTCGAAATTCAGCATGGACTTCAGTGTGAGATGCTTATAATAGTTTCCACAACGAAACTTTGTCTCGAAACCTGGCAGAAAATCCAAAGAGATTCTGGTCGTATGTGAAGTATGTTAGCGGCAAGAGACAATCAATGCCTTCTCTGCGCGATAGCAATGGAGGTACTATTGAAGTAGAGTTACTAAGCACAGCCTTCCGAAATACCTTCACAAAAGAAGATGAAGTAAATATTCCAGAATTCGAATCAAAAACAGCTGCCAACATCAGCAACGTAGAAGTAAATACCCTCGGAGTAGTGAAGAAACTTAAATCACTTAATAAAAGCAAGCCTTCTGGTCAAGACTGTATACCGATTAGGTTCCTTTTTGAATATGTTGATGCATTAGCTCCATACTTAACAATCATTTACAACCGTTCGTTCGACGAAAGATCCGTACCCAAAGACTGGAAAGTTGCACAGGTCACACCAATATTCAAGAAAGGTAATAGTAGTTATCCACTAAATTTCAGGTCCATATAATTAAAGTCGTTATGCATCAGGGTGTTGGAACCTATATTGTGTTCCAAGATTATGAATTACCTTGAAAAAAAAAAAAACAAAAAAAAAAGATCTATTGACACACAGTCAACATGGATTTAGAAAACATCATTCTTGTGAAACACGACTAGCTCTTTATTCGCATGAAGTGTTGAGTGCCGTTGACAAGGGAATTCAGATTGATTGCGTATTTCATGATTTCCGCAAGGCTTTTGACACTGTACCACATAAGCGGCTTGTAGTGAAATTGCGTGCTTATGGAATATCGTCTCAGTTATGTGACTGGATTTGTAATTTCCTGTCAAAGAGGTCACAGTTCATAGTAATTGATGTAAAGTTATTGAGTAAAACAAAGTGATTTCTGGCATTTCCGTAGGTAGTTTATAGGCCCTTTGGTGTTCCTTATCTATATAAACGGTTTGGGAGACAATCTGAGCAGCCGTCTTAGGTTGTTTGCAGATGACGCTGTCGTGTATCGGCTAATAAAGTCATCACAAGATCGACACAAATTGCAAAGCGATTTGGAAAAGGTACCAGAACGGTGTGAAAATTGGCAGTTGACTCCAAGTAACGAAAAGTGTGAGGTCATCCTCATGAGTGCTAAAAGGAATCCGTTAAACTTAGGTTACACGATAAATCAGTTAAATCTAAAGCCCGTAAATTCAACTAAATACCTAGGAATTACGATTACGAAGAACTTAAATTGGAAGAAACACATAGAAAATGTTGTGGGGGAGGCCAACCAAAGACTGCATTTTATTGGCAGAACGCTTAGTGAAATGTAACAGATCTACTAAGGAGACTGCCTAGCTACGCTTGTCCGTCCTCTTTTAGAATACTGCTGCGCGGTGTGGGATCCTTACCAGATAGGATTGACGGAGTACATCGAAAATGTTCAAAGCAGGGCAGGACGTTTTGTATTATCGCGAAATAGGGCAGAGAGTGTCACTGAAATGGTACAGGATTTGGGATTGACGTCATTAAAACAAAGGCGTTTTTCGTTGCGACAGAATTTTCTCACGTAATTCCAGTCACCAACTTTCTCCTTCGAATGTGAAAGTATTTTTTTGACACCGACCTACATAGGGAGAAACGATCACCACGATAAAATAAGGGAAATCAGAGCTTGTACGGAAAGATATAGGTGTTCGTTCCATCCTCCCGCTTGACGAGATTGGAATAATAGAGAATTTTGAAGGTGGTTCGATGAACCCTCTGCCAGGCACTTAAATATGATTTGCAGAGTATCCATGTAGAAGTAGATGTAGATCGTCCCTCCGCTTGTTGAAGCCGCCTCTCATAGCATGAACCTCTATCCTTGCGAAAAATCTCAAAATATATGCAAAATGTGGCATATGCTTTTCTCGTGAACGATGAAGTCGCGGACTTCGCCCGCCAAACAAAGAATATTTGAATACGGTACGCTTGCAGCATTTGCTGGCAGGATATTGGAAGGGTTGAAGGAAGAACGCAGTTTGCAGTCAGGTCACGTAGTACTTCGTATAAGCAATTGCGCGTGCAACTGAAATGCCGTGAGATCGGCAGTTGACTATTTGGTTATTTATAATCGAACCGTAGTCAGCTGAATGGAGGTTGGATTTTTTTCGGTTCATTTTAGTTCACTTTCAAGCCACGCAGCTTTCTGGCTCGGGACTCCCTTTGTGCTCTTCAGTAATATGCTTTCCCGCCTACCGATAGGAGTCTACTATCAGCATAGATTATTCGGATAATTATCTTAACAGTTTTCTTCCGTGTAAACGAAGTAACTGTTAATATTTAGTAGCTGTCGCCTTAGCAGACAGCTCTTGTAACCATCCACTTAGTTTGACTACGGTATGGCAACTGTCAGTATTTCGAGTGTGTGTAACTTTCACTGTACCTATATGATGAGCTGAAGTAAACCGCTAGTACGTTAATTTACAAGACGTCGGCCAACCATTCTCTGTCGACTCATACCAGCAGCATTTATTTGGTTGCCTTAGGACAAATATTAAACAAGATAAGTGCACTATTCAGCACCAAGCGTACCCAACCGGCTTTCCATACTATTAACAGTCTCCTAACAAAAATGCATTCAGGCAAGACCAGAATCTCAGAATATACCAATCTGAGAATATACATAGTCACTTATGACGACTGCAGTAATTTCTGTACCGGGCAAACAGAATGAAATATCAGTAGCGGATTCGAATAACAATCCAAAAACAGCAATAGTAGTCAGTCTAGCTCCTTTTTATTTCTATTTATTTCTAAAAACAAACACCTCACAGCCAAGAAAATTGAAACTGCGTTACAAATACTACACAGAATGCCGAAAGGACACACTATGGTCATATTTTAATTGGAGATGCTAAATAATGATGAGGTTCTATGCAGAATCGGTGGGGAAAGGAATATAAGGAAAATAGTGACAAGAAGAAGGGGCAGGATGACTGCAAAGAGTAAAAACGGTACAGAAAGACAGAGCAGAGATTGAAATGTATACAACAAATGACTGAAGACGTATGTTGCAATTACACTCAGATGAAAACGTTGGCACAGGAGAGCAATTAATAGCGAGCAGCATCAAATCAGTCAGAAGACTCTTGACTTGAAAAAAAGGAAATAAAACAGAAAAACGTGAGACCATCTACACGACATCACAGACTTTAAATGTCAAAATGTATTACACACGTTTATAATTACTACATATCACGGAATCAGTACGAATTAGGCAATGGCACTTTATTGCAGACGCAATATGGACATCAAATCAAACTAGACGCAATAACGAATGTATAATTCCAATTTATAATTAGTCGCAAGAACAGGCACCATACATTCAATGTTGTACTCGCAGGTTACTTGAGAATGGCAGTAAACTCGAAAGAGTTGACGTAAAGAACATTAAACTTATTGCAGTTATTCTGGGAACTTCCTTTTTCTAAATATGAGAGTCGTTCGTAAGCATACAGAAAGCTACTTTTCTTCCTCCCATTTCATAAATGACATCGTCTGAATTAAGTTCCTAGTTACACCCAATTCCACTGACTGTAGGCCAAGAAAGGCTTCTTGTAATGAAGAATGGACATTGCAGGTGAATATAATGAATTTGCTTGTGACAGAGAAGCTCCTGTCCATGCATCAGCACGGCTTTAGAAAGCATCGCTCCTGCGAAACGCAACGCGCCCTTTTTTCACATGATATCTTGCGAACCATGGCTCAAGGGTATCAGACGGATGCCATATTCCTTGGCTTCCGGAAAGCGTTTGACTCGGTGCCCCATTGCAGACTCCTAACTTAGGTACGAGCATATGGGATTGCTTCCCAAGTATGTGAGTGGCTCGAATACTTCTTAAGTAATAGAACGCAATGCATTGTCCTCGATGGTGAGTGTTCATCGGAGGTGAGGGTATCATCTGGAGCGCCCCAGGGAAGTGTGGTAGATCCGCTGTTGTTTTCTATCTACATAAATGATCTTTTGGATAGGGTGGATAGCAATGTGCGGCTGTTTGCTGATGATGCTGTGGTGTACGGGAAGGTGTCGTCGTTGAGTGACTGTAGGAGGATACAAGATGACTTGGACAGGATTTGTGATTGGTGTAAAGAATGGCAGCTAACTCTAAATATAGATAAAAGTAAATTAGTGCAGATGAATAGGAAAAAGAATCCTATAATGTTTGAATACTCCATTACTAGTGTAGCGCTTGACTCAATCACGTCGATTAAATATTTGGGCGTAACATTGCAGAGCGATATGAAGTGGGACAAGCATGTAATAGCAGTTGTGGGGAAGGTGGATAGTCGTCTTCGGTTCATTGGTAGAATTTTGGGAAGATGTGGTTCATCTGTAAAGGAGACTGCTTATAAAACACTAATACGACCTATTCTTGAGTACTGGTCGAGCGTTTGCGATCCCTATCAGGTCGGATTGAGGGAGGACATAGAAGCAATTCAGAGGTGGGCTGGTAGATTTGTTACTGGTAGGTTTGATCATCAGACGAGTGTTACGGAAATGCTTCAGGGGCTCGGGTGGGAGTCTCTAGAGGAAAGGAGGCGATCTTTTCGTGAATCGCTACTAAGGAAATTTGGAGAACAAGCATTAGAGGCTGACTGCAGTACAATTTTACTGCTGCCAACTTACATTTCGCGGAAAGACCACAAAGATAAGATAAGAGAGATTAGGACTCGTACAGAGGCATATAGGCAGTCATTTTTCCCTCGTTCTGTTTGGGAGTGGAACAGGGAGAGAAGATGCTAGTTGTGGTACGAGGTACCCTCCGCCACGCACCGTATGGTGGATTGCGGAGTATGTATGTGGATGTAGATGTACTGCTTCACAAATTACTTCAGACACAGTGGACCTAGGGATGGATCATAAATTGAGTAGTTTTGTTGATTGGTATTCCCAAAGCGTACTTCTGACATGCAGTTAACTTTTTGGGAGTGATTTCTTTCGTGAAAGCATTACTTTCCCTTAAGGTTCATCCTCCCAATCAATCTAAGGCTGGCATGTGATTTTCCTACAGTTTATTTTATATTTACTTTAAGGCATTCCAGATGATTACTCCTAGGTAGTTTACAACAGCTGATGTACGTTTCCAGCAATGTGACGTTAACAGTGTAATCGAACGGTAGTGGACCGCCTTCTCCTGTTTACGTGCAATACTCTACAGTGACTTACGTCTACGTTCAACTGCAGTCCTGTTCCAGTCGTCGATCCTCTCCATTTCGCCACAGTCTTCTGGCGTTGCAACCTTCCTATACACAACTGCATCGTCTCCGAATAGCCTCAAGAACCTTACAGCATTATCCACTAAATCGCTAAAATACGAGTATATTTTAGACAGTAATAGACCTTTCACTTGCCCCTGAGCCGGCCGGAGTGGCCGTGCGGTTCTAGGGCGCTACAGTCTGGAACTGCGTGACCGCTACGGTCGCAGGTTCGAATCCGGCCTTGGGCATGGTTGTGTGTGATGTCCTTAGGTTAGTTAGGTTTAAGTAGTTCTAAGTTCTAGGGGACTGATGACCACAGCAGTTAAGTCCCATAGTGCTCAGAGCCATTTGAATCACTTGCCCCTGAGGTACTCCTGAAAATTACCTATACATGTGTCGATTTTGTCCCTTTAAGAATGACTGCAAGGAGGGACTGGATCGAATTCAATACGGGCTTCTGCTTCGAATCTGAAGGGCTCTAAGCCATTTGGACTCCAACCTCAGTAAATATCCTTCATACTTTCCCTTTAAGTGTCAGCATTGTTTAAAGTGAATAGCGGGACAATTTCTTTGAGAAGTGCATGGCCAGTTTCCTTCCTAATCCTATCGTATCTGAGGCCTGTGTGTGTTCAATCAGTACATATCTACGTGTTTAGATTATAACGGCACGTTACAACATAACCTTCCTTCTCACTGTAGTACTCCAGCTATGTATTTACGTCAGTGACATAACAACAGAACCAGCGACAGGCTACGCTAAGAGTGAGGTCTTTTGAAATACAGGTACAGGAGCGAGGAGGTAACGACAGTGCGAAAAAGCGCTTATTCAGTTGCTTGTGTTCACGTACTTCAGCTCTTCCTACATTTCCTGGCAGTGGCGAGCGTCATCCTAACATCGCATTCGAAATTAGTCACAAGAACAAGTAGAACACAGCGTGCAAAAGTTAATCATATGTACTATAAAACTGCATGCAAAAGACATTCATACGTCGCATTAGAAGATCAAGCGCAAATGCAGTCTTATGAAGTACTAGAACACAATCGACTGAAGTCAGGCATATAAGTTACTAGAGCAGTGATCGCAAACAACACAGATATCTGGGGCAATAAAACATGGCTTGTGAGCAGCACAGATACAGGTTACTAGAAACTGCCTACAGTGGGAAGGAATGCAAGGCATTTAAACTATGTAAACCTAGGTCGACATTTAGGTTACATTTACAATCCGCTGCTTTTGCTTTTCATCTCTAACCTGTGCATTATTACAGTTTTCTAGGGCGGTGGCCCAAGTTCAACCAATACTGCAGCACCTCCTGTGTAGCGTTTCATTCTTAAGTTATTTATCACTCACTTATGTACAAAATCCAGCAAAGAAATTATTTCTATAAACGTAAAAGTTTCTCAAAGACAGTAATACAGACGTAGAAATATTTTAGAAAATATTGTGCTATAGGATCATAGCGGGTTCAAGAAGGGCACGTTTTGTTCGGCCGATACATTTTTCATCATAAAAAAATATTAAGAATAATATACATATCAACAGGCTAGTGCATCTGCTGTTTAGTGTCACCTTGAAAGTCCCTGACGTAGAATACGGGTGTATGCTGTACGAAATATTAGACAGGAGCAACATACCACATCACTTGACAACAGTAATTTAACTAAAGCACAAGCATTTCAAGAAATTACCAGCCCTCTGTAGAAGAATGCTAAACTTAAAACAACTTTATGATTACGACAGAGCTAAAATTTAACTCTCATATTTCTTAATACCTACGGTATTGATATTCTGAGACAATGACAAAAGGCGTTTCCCACTAACAACTATAACCAACGAAATTAACGACAAGCTTCCCTGCTGTGTGTCAAATTCTTATTGGTGTACTGAGAAAACCCCCTGAATAAACCACTTATAAATTAAATATAACTGTTAAGTGCTGTTGCTTAACTGTTTCTACGCAAATACAAAACGCGGATATTAAATGTCGAAAGACGGTCTAAGCAAAATTGTAATAAATGAATAGAAAATAGACACAGTAAATGAGTTCATCTATTTTCTTCGCAAACGGGAGTGATATACCAACACAAATAAAAAGTTTCAGTTAAATTATTAAATACATTCAATAAAAAGGTGGCGAGAAACACCCTAACAACGTTCCAGCACTGGTATCAACAGGCTGCTGCGAGGACAAGGTTTTCGCTAAGAGCGGGTAGCAGTAGCCTGCCTCACATAGTTATAAGCATGGCAACTGGACAATAATTTGAAGTTAATCACACTGCAGAACAGACTGAATAGTACAGAAATAAATAGAGGATAATGTCAGAAGAATGAATGGAAACAAAATACCTAAAATAATATATAATTACGGAGGAAGAGCAAGAAGATTACTTGGCAGACGAAGAAGTTCAGAAAGCAAGAAATTACGTCCCGTCAGGGAATAGAACAAGAAGATCTAGCACCAGTGGCAACAGACACAAGGAAAATATAGGCGCATCTCCTTCAAAAGAATCTGTTTTCAGTTTCTCCAACTTGTACATGGCTTTAGGTTTGCCGTACACACAAGGTGTCCACGATAAGTATAGCATTTTCATTTAGTCTTTACAAAATTTAACATATACTTACACCAATGTAACTAACAGATAACTGTTTTACACATATTTCCATTATTGAAAAGCAGAACAGAAGTTTATTTGTTGAATCGTACATCAGGCAAATTGCTTCCACCAATGGCGAGACATTGCTGAAGACTTTCGCGAAAGATCTCCATCATGATCTCAAACAAGTCTTGAGAAATGGCGTTTGTCTATTCCCGAACTGCGCCTTTCAGCTCACCAAAAGGCAATTGTCGATCAGACGCGAAAATACTTAGACGAAATAGAAAAAATTTGGGGCCTGAGACATCCGGTGACCTCGCCGGGCAAGGTTCGTGTCCAAGGAATAACGGAAGTCTTGTTTATTGACCAACACATACAGATGACAATTTGCACCGTTACACGTCACATTTTTCTGAAATACTGTGCACCAACTGTGTCTGCTGACTCTACCTCCCGCCCTTAACTGTTGAGCCACGTGCAGCTTATAAGGATGACAGTTTAAATCATGTTGCACAATTATATGCACAGACATGCGAGGGATTTGTAATATTCTGGAGTGGCAACGGACAGATCGCTTTGAGCTTCGTTGCAGAGTTATACTAACATGTTGAACATTTTTTCGACGTTCTGATTGTCTTTCCAGGCCCCTCGTGCTTGACACTGAGTACAAAACCCGCCTCACGCCATTGTTTTAAGTTTTTTTATTGTCCTTCTGTCCGTTGCGCGGGGAATGGGGGTCTCTTCCTCGACCCATGGCATGTTGTACGGCCGCAACGCTTTGCGCACGACTGAACTCCCGCACTATCTCAGTACTCACATTCGTAAGGATTGCTGAATGATCAGTTGCACTGAAAAATTGACACTATTTTGACGGTATGGCATCTCTTAAAAAATGTGAAAATTAGTCGATTCCTTTCACATATTAAATGCAATACATGAAACTTTCTTATATACCATAGTCATACTTTTCGTATACTTTTATGTATATGCTTTGCTGCTCATACAACAACTTACATGCACGTAGATGTGATTAATTTACCATAAATTATGAATCTGTCTACCTGTGTTTACAATAATCACATACAATATGTGTAGTTTCAGAAATGTCATACCATTATGCTTCTGTGAAGAAGATATTGACATCTGCTAAACAAATACTAAGGAAGATTTTGTAATACACTTCTTACACTATACACAAATGTATGAGCAAGATCTAATGTTATATAACATTCTTAATTTTTTAGGCTCCTGAAGATGACCAATTAATTCGCTATTGCTGTGCTGACGTCCCCAGGGGGAGACCTTAGGTTAGGCTTCGCCGATGTATGAAGCAAAAAGATAGATCTACTCTACTAAGATTAAACATACGTGTCCTTGACCGTATTTTATGCGATAAACATACAAGAAAAGCAACCATTTCTTTAACAGGAACCTTAGGCTAACTTTTATAATATCAGAGTGTGCTTCAGGACAACTATTCCAAATGTGTGTGTGCTGATGTTTAAAAACAGGTTTTACGGAAACAAGTAAACAGTTGGCCAGATACATACGCAGAACTATCCACGAGGGCACCAGTTGGCCGTATATAAACTATCTGATGGAAGGTAAGTTCCAGAATTGACCACCAGTAACCACCAGAGTAAAAGGAAGAGGAGAGTACTGTGTTCACAGTAGAGAGACAATAACAGCCAAATGTGTTAGTGAGGAGAGTACAATGACTTCTGATGTGGACTAGTCACCTGAGTAACAAATCCATCATGGGCATTTAAACTCTTCTAAAGTTGCCCAAGTTGACTACTGGTGATGTGATGGTGATGTCGAAAAGCGGTGGAGCGAACACAGCCAAACTGAAACAAGGTAGATCATATGCACTGACGGACAGGGGTCGTAGAACATTTTGGCTCTCGCAAGCCACACATTTGTATAGTCAACGAAAGCAAGTCGTAAGGCGCTTTAAAGAGCGGCGCCAGTGGACAGTGTATGTTAGGAAACGAGTGATATCTAGTGATGAATCACACTAGGCCCTGTGGTGATCCGATAGAAGGAACGGGAATGGTGAATGCCTGTAAAACGTTACGTGCTATCATGTGTGGTGCCAACAGTGATGTGTGGAGTAGATCTCGTAACGGTATGGTGGTGTTATTCGTGGCTACGATGTGATCCCCTTATTGCGCTTGAGAGAACTAAAAATGCAGAAGAATGAAACCTGATTTTTCAGTGCTATATATCGCATATGGTAGACAAACAGTTCAAAGACGGTGAGTGTTTACATCAGCTTGACAACGAATCCTGTGATAAGGCAGCATCTATGAAGCAATAGTTTGTCTTCAGCAGCACTCCTGGAATTGAATGGCCTGCCCGCAGTCCGGATACAAACCCAGTGGAACGCCTTTGGGACGAGTTGGAACGTCGGCTTCGCTCCAGACCCGACGGTCGAACTTCACTACATTCTCCTGTTTCGGCTCTGGAGGAAGAATGGGGTGCCATTCCTCCACATTCATTCAGAAGCTTCATTTAAGGCGCCCCATCAGAACTAAGGCCACAAGGGTCGATTCCAGCCACCTGACTTAAACTTTTAGCTCATTCCTCGGATACTTTTGGGAAACGTTTCAAAGTCAACAATTAATGTTTTTAACGTGGCGTCACTGTAGGAACGGTTACAGAACAGCAGGTATAAAAAACAGCCAACCAGTTGCAATAAATTGTGGTTTTCAAATAACCTTTACCATGGTTCCGACGGATTTAAACCCGTATTCTTCAGATGGACACACCAAGCATCTGTACGGAGACTACACTTCCTTCCGCGACTATGAAATAACGTAACGTACTCTTTTCTGATGAAGACGACAAAGTCGTGTTTAAGGCATAGTGCACTGCACACTGTAGCGCACGTGGAGTTGTATTCTGGAGAACTGTAACACACACTTTCGAACTCCCTACACACAGTCACTCTGCTGCTTGGGTTTCTGGTAGCACTTTTCAACCGGCAAGTGATTCCTTCTCCCGATCATTTGCGAATTTGTACAACTACAAAAGCTCGAGATCCGCGTCCGTCAGTACGTGAGGTCTGCCTGGTCTTAATGTTGCTGTGGTTAGTCTCTATTGACAACACAACACTCCGAACCGCATTTTATACTGGCGTACCTGCCTCTCGTGACGTCTAGAGTCAACTCAAAGTGCTTGCCAGATACTTTTTGGTCAAATAATGTACACTACTGGCCATTAAAATTGCTACACCACGAACATGGTGTGCTACAGACGCGAAATTTAACCGACAGGAAGAAGATACTGTGATATTCAAATGATTAGCTTTTCAGAGCATTCACACAAGATCGGCGCCCGTGACGACACCTACAACGTGCTGACATGAGGCAAGTTTCCAACAGATTTATCATACACAAACAGCAGTTGACCACCGGCGTTGACTGGTGAAACGTTGTTGAGATGCCTCGTGTAAGGAGGAGAAATGCGTATCATCACGTTTCCGAGTTTGATAAAGGTCGGATTGCAGCCTATAGCGATTGCGATTAATCGTATAGCGACATTGCTGCTCGCGTCGGTCGAGATCCAGTGACTGTTAGCAGAATATGGAATAAGTGGGTTCAGGAGGGTAACACGGAACGCCGTGCTGGATCCCAACGGCTGCGTATCGATAGCAGTCGAGATGACAGGCATCTTATCCGCATGGTTGTAACGGATCGTGCAGCCACGCCTCGATCCCTGAGTCAACAAATGGGGACGTTTGCAAGACACCTACCATCCGCACGAACAGTTCGACGACGTTTGCAGCCGCATGAACTACCAGCTCGGAGACCATGGCTG
This sequence comes from Schistocerca piceifrons, assembly GCF_021461385.2. Classification (NCBI taxonomy): domain Eukaryota; kingdom Metazoa; phylum Arthropoda; class Insecta; order Orthoptera; family Acrididae; genus Schistocerca; species Schistocerca piceifrons. The sequence goes on from NC_060138.1 coordinate 304,521,133, forward strand.
CAGTTACCCGTGACGCTGCATCACAGACAGGAGCGCCTACGATGGTGTACTCATCGACGAGCCTGGGTGGACGAATGGCTAAACTTCATTTTTTCGGATGAATCCAGGCTCTGTTTACAGCATCGTGATGGTCGCATCCGTGTTTGGTGACATCGCGGTGAACGGACATTGGAAGCGTGTGTTTGTCATCGCCATACTGGCGTATCACCCTGCGTGATGGTATGAGGTGCCATTGGTTACACGTCTCGGTCACCTCTTGTTCGCATTGACGGCACTTTGAACAGTGGACGTTACATTTCAGATGTGTTATGACCCATGGCTCTACCCTCCATTCGATCTCTGCGAAACACTACATTTCAGCAGGATAATGCACGACCACATGTTGCTGGTCCTGTACGGGCCTTTCTGGATACAGAAAATGTTCGACTGCTGCCCTGGCCAGCACATTCTCCAGATCTCTCACCAATGGAAAACGTCTGGTCAATGGTGGCCGAGCAACTGGCTCGTCACAAAACGCGTCTTGACTCAATTCCCAGGCGTATCAAGGCCGTTATTACGGTCAGAGGTTGTTGTTCTGGGTACTGATTTCTCAGGATCTATGCACCCAATTTGCGTGAAAATGTAATCACATGTCAGTTCTAGTATAATATATTTGTCCAGGGAATACCCGATTATCATCTGCTATCATCTGCCGTTATCATCTGCTAATGGCCAGTAGTGTATGTCAAAAAATGTATGCTGTGCAGAATGACTGCGTTCAGGTCGCAAAAACCATTCCCTCCGCTCATTTCTTCTCACGAAAAGTATAATGTCACGGATATGCTTGTTAGGTTGTGCTGGGGCCTCGTCGTGGGAAGGCGCCATTATGAATAGGCATGCGGAGTCACATGTTAGCTGTTAGTTGGGGAGCTATTGTGAACGCTCAGAGCTACGGAGGTGAGCGTCCACATTCGAGAATGCCGTTGATCAACAAATCTCTTCATCGACAATTATATATGACCGCATCGTGGTACCTCGAACGATGAATTTCTTGCAATTAAACATTTTCACTGCATTCTTGTCTCAGGCGACGGACAACTTTACTCCTGAAAAAAACCTAACTAGTAGCAAATCCCCCCCGTTCGACAATGGTTTTCTGAAGGTTTCCGCTGGTTGTAAGGGAAATTTCGGAAGTGGTAATCCCCTCCATTTTATTCCAAACTGGGAACCCCTCTGCCTCACTATGAGCGAGCGTAACAAGATCCGCGACTTTGAAATGGGCCAAATCTCATACAGTCCACTCCACCCCTTGCAGATAATAATGGAAAGTACAAAAAAAAGAAAAAGGATAAAGGTCTTAGCTCGCCCACCAGTCGCCCTCAATCGCATGGTCTGCAGTGCCCTACACATACCGAGAAATTACTTTTTTCTGTAACCTCATCAGTAAAAATTCACCGTGTAAAAAATATGTGTACAAGATTTTTGAGTGTGTAGAGGAGGGAAAAAGAAAGACTTTTTATGTGACACAAACGTCCCTTCTGCAAGAGTTTTCCCACTTGGAGTCCACGAAAAGTTTGAAGCTACTGATGTTCACACTGGGTTCGAAATGCCACGTAATGTAAACTGTTTTGTACGTGTTATTAACTGCCCATGGATTTACTGGGAAGATACGAAGTATTTTGTGTACGAGGCACACACAGACGCACCTGGAGAGCTATTAGTCCGTTTGGCAGAACACGCGGGAATTATTTGTGGAGCAGCTGGTTGTTCTGTGCGTGTTACACAATCATTAACATTTAGACGCTAGTTGTGCGTTAATATAAACGGAGAACATTTTCAGTGTCACCTCTAAAACAATATTCATTACATGGCAGTTTGAACACGGTCGCCGAACGTCACAAGTTCCAAAGTCTTTCAGGGTCCCTAGTGGGGAAACGGTGCACCTGTGAGAGTTATGTCACATAGGAAGGTGTTCTTTAATACTTTCTAAGCACTCTAAAATCTCGCTTATGTATTACTTTTTACAAATCGTATGTACATATACGGCAATGCAAGGAAAGCGTTTCTGAAGAAGAGAAATTAGTTAACATCGAGTGTAGATTTAAGTGTCAAGAAGTCGTTTCTGAAAGTATTTGTTTGGAGTGTACTCATGTATGAAAGTGAAACTGGACGATAAACAGTTTGGACAAGAAGAGAATTGAAGCTTTTGAAATGTGGTGCTACACAAGAATGCTGAAGATTAGATGGGTAGATCACACAACTAATGAGGAGGTACTGAATAGGATTGGGGAGAAGAGAAGATTGTGGCACAACCTGACTAGAAGAAGGGATCGGTTGGTAGGCCATGTTCTGTGGCATCAAGGGATCACCAATTTAGTATTGGAGGGCAGCGTGGAGGGTAAAAATCGTAGAGGGAGACCAAGAGATGAATACACTAAGCAGATTCATAAGGATGTAGGTTGCAGTAGTTACTGGGAGATGAAGAAGCTTGCACAGGATAGAGTAGCATGGAGAGCTGCATCAAACCAGTCTCAGGACTGAAGACCACAACAACAACAAGCCGAATTACTACTCGTCAGACTCCACGAAGGTCTGGAACATTAGCACGGTTCTTTATCTTACGTAGCATCCTCTTGACGTAGACCTGGAAGAAATCAAACATATTCCTTGCAATCATTTGTTCCTACTCTGGTACAAAAACCACTCTTAATAGTTTTCTAATTGTGGAAGAGGTTATCGTAGGAAGTTCTTAATTTTTATCTTAAACATTTAACCTTTTAAGTAACTGTTTTTACCTCTCTTGCAAGATAAACGTTTCGAATTAATCTGTATTCATCTGCCTAAAGTAAATCAGAACGTGGTCTGCAAATAGGCTCTTTTCCATTCATTGTATTTAACTGCTGGACAATAGGTATCCTAACCATCGCGAACTACTTCCAGCACATATGTTTGTGGAATGCTCTCTTTAACTACATGAGCCAAATTTAAGGGGCGAAAAAGCCTAGGGTGTGCACTTAAGTAACCTAGTGGCTTCAAACAGCTGAACATCTAACAGGTTATTGGAGGCAACACGTAGATGAAACAGAGCAGTGACACATCGATTTTTCTACTATATACTTCCTTCCACAGCTCACACCATCCTAGTATTATTTGCAAACATTGAACCATCTATGAAGGTAAATCATCGAATTTGTAACTCAGTAGGCATAGTAGCATGTTACAAGGAGGCTATGTACGCCGTGCTGTCAATGTGTTGCTCATAGAGCCGAAAATGCGATTATTAAACTACAAAACGGCTTGTGGCTGATGGTTGAGGACATACGAAACCAGTATAAAGAAGTACATGCTGATGCGGTCATAGTGGCGGGATAGTACTGACTTCTCTGTGTCTGAACTCAACGTAGTTTTGAAATCTGAAATACGATAACCAGTAGGCCTAATGTTGCGCATAAAGCACACGTTTGTAACAATAAGAAGTTGATACTATTTTGAATGATACGATAAAACCTGATATTGAATATTACCAGTCTCTTAGACAACCGAAACAAAATCCACGCAATACATGGGACGAACTAGAGTAGAGAAATTGGGGTTTCTTTTGAAATTAAATTTTGCATAAACATCGGCTGAAGGTACGGAACAGATGATGACGGTAGGCTTCCTGTGAAAAAGCCACTGTAACCCCAATCAGCATAATGTATGGCACTTTAGGTTGATATTGCTACATTTACTGCAGATGTTTTCATATTATTTAAATATATAAATTGATTTCACTTGCAAAAGAAGAATTTTGTTTTTTTGTCAGCATTTCTTGGACAAACTGTGTATCTTCCTGATGTGCGTTTATTACTTTAAACTGCTGGAGTAAGGTCTTCGTATTTGAGATCTTAGCTGCCTTCAGCCGGATGGATCTTGGTACAGCCGAGTTTGAAGCTCTTTTTAAAAAATGAGAATGCACAAGCTCCTGCCCCATCTGTCTTATATATTGTCTTCTTTCCACATCAAAACTGGGGATGTTGATCTTCATTATAACTTGAGCATTAATGCAAGCAATATCTACCATCCGAAAGAACACCAATTTAGTATTGGAGGGCAGCGTGGAGGGTAAAAATCGTAGAGGGAGACCGAGAGATAAATACACCAAGCAGATTCAGAAGGATGTAGGTTGCAGTAGGTACTGGGAGATGAAGAAGCTTGCACAGGATAGAGTAGCATGGAGAGCTGCATCAAACCAGTCTCAGGACTGAAGACCACAACAACAACATATTTCGTCCAGTTCCTTGAATCCCCTCAGTAAGTTCCAAAACGACCTCTTTGCCTGAATTAGAAATTTAAAATGGCCCTTCATGCTGTTCTTCCGCATACACTTCCATTTTAGATGTATTCCAAGTCCTTGCATCACATAATGTCTGTTTTTTTTATATAGCGTATTTGGCAGGTTTGCCAGTAATATACACCAAAAAGGGACATTTACCTCTGAGGGGAACCAGTTGTTTATCAGTTGTAATATAACTTCGAATGCTGTATGCAGTTTTCATTGAACAAGGTGAATAGTTCCCGTATTGCAGCCATTTTATCCAGTTTCTTACGTTGACCCCTATCATGAATATTATCAAATCTCAAACACCTCATAAGGAACAAAAATCTGTCCAGGGACGTAGTAGTGTGAAATATTTCTACTCCTAGTCCCTGTGAAGAAAATAGATCTTGTAAATTCATTTTAGCTGTTCTATAAGAACCAGCAATTGTAAGTAGTCCAATGAAAGATCGTATTTCTATTACTTCTGCATCTATTTTTGTTCCTGTAGAAGGCCTTAATACGATCAATATAAAGGTTGGTGCACTCTACTATTGAGCGAATTATTAGCTCATTTATGAACACACCAAAGCATTCTACAGCAGTCTTGCAGTCTTTAACAGTTAGTTTGGTACCAGGAAGCTGAGTTACTACATTTCGCTTCCTTGTTCTGATATTATTAGGCTTAGGTGTAGTCATCCATTTAGTTACTTAATACTTATAAAGCATAAACCTCTCTGGTGATGTTGGAAAGGAGGAAGCCGTATCTTCACTAGCATCCTCATCAGATTGATCACTTGCAGTTGAATGATCGCTTTCTTCGCACTGTTCTTCTTCATTGTCATCCGAATCTTCAATCTTTGGAATCTCACAGTTTTCATCTTCATAAAAAAACTTCCTCCAACAGCCTTCTAAGACGTTTTTGCTCCTCCTTATGTGCCATCGTGATGTGCACTGCTCAACAAAGAAAGTTGCACTTCTAGGTAGGTGGGGTGTTATCAGCATCCCAGCGTTTAAAACTTGTTGTGTACATTGTTGCGTATATTTAAAGACACGAAAAATGGTTTTGCAACAATGTGCATCCCTTTGAACAAAGGTAAAAAGGTGCTCAATAGTGTGACCAACATGCTTCACTAAATACCTGTAAACTTTTACACCTGGGGTGCTGTGAACACCCCAATCCCCAGTTAATAGCGATTCATGAATTTACATTGTCGAAAGAGTTTTCGAAACATATAATGTTATAGTATCACATCATGGTATTATACAACACATCTACGACATGGTTACATTGGAACTTTTTTTAAGTATTCAGCAGGTAAGTTATTTTAAATTAAAAAAGAAATTATTTATATCAGCAGCATCTCTCTGTCGGAACATATCCTCATAAGGAGATCATGCCGTTACGCTTCTCAGTACAGCTCAACACAGACAATATCTTTTCATTGTTCTAAGAACACTAAAATCATCTCAGCAGCATGACAATACTTCTATCTTGACTTGACTATTAATGTTAAATGCGAATCAGGTACATATGACTTGAGGTTATTTTGTAATTAGCATATGATTTTATACAAAAGGTTTGAGTGCAGAGCTGAAAGTAGTACAGATTATACAATAACGATATCCCTCTCACATATCAGGAACAGATTATTAAATAAAACGTTTGTACACATATAAAGGGAAAATGAAACGGTCTCATGAACCTTGGTGTATCAACACGTAAAACTGAATACTTTTAATCTAAGCCTTTTATCTTCTACATCTATACGGATACTCTGCAAATCGCATTTAACTGCCTGGCACGAACCACCAAAGGAAAATTTAAAATTTATATCGGCTTCATTTGCTGCCGTTTACTCGTATACATCCCAGTTCCCATACTGACGCGATTGAACGTACACTAGCCCACATACTGAGAAGACATCTTATTTTTTTTTACCATGGACCATATAATGCGAAGTGTATACCTTATTATTCCATTTTTAAAAGCAACAATACGATCTTGCTTCTTGCTCTGTGTTTGATTACACTTGTAAACTAGTGAATAAGTGATTGTATTCATGTTATTCAGATAAATTTTGGTACTGCCATGGATCAATAACTAGTCCAAACATATAAAATTATGAATGGAAAATATAGATGTGACGTAAGTCAGATAACCAAATTTTAATTTATTGTTCGTGTCCCAGATATTATGACTTATGGTTAAATTATTAGAAGGAAAAATCATAACATTTCTAGGAAATAACTATCTAGCACAAATGTTACTGAATTCTTTTCCGATGATACGATACGCATACACTTTAGTCATGTGCATATGTGCAGCATTAAATTAACATTATCATGGATATAATTTTGTCTTAAAATCAGAATAATCTCTTCCTCTGTAAAATATTATATTCCTCTTGTTCGCAGTGAACTAAGGGAAAACTATTTTTGGGCTTCACACCAAATAAGTCATAACTTTTTTAAGTTAATTGGACCATGTAGTCATGAAGGAAACCAAATGCTAACTTTTTTGTCACGCTTTATTGATTGTGATAATCCAGTATGCCCATCGTTTATTTATTGGGGTTGGTCGCCATACTGGCCCACTTGGAGCAGGAGAGGCATCACAGGACATTTTAATTTCCACTTCCTATATTTTTACAAATAAATTCATAAAACTTTGTTAGCATGACCAGGAAGGATTCAGGATTCACACTCATAGCACTGAAAGTTAAAAAAAAAGATTTTTTTACATCTGAAATTTGATCATTTGTTCACATACTATTGGCTGCATTTGTTGCTAGAGGTACAAAGAACTTGCAATACTTTTAAGCAACATAGGAAAATATGCTACCCCCACAGAGTGAATCACGAGTGGTAATGCAATTAGAAAGTTAAAAGTTGAACAGTAAATAAATACAAAGAGAGAAAACCAGGACAAACATTACTAAACTCGGGAAACTGGGTCTGCGTAACAATTAAAAGTAATTAAAAATCCTAGCAAAATGAAATTAGTAGTTGACAAGAGTAGTAAAGAAGAGCTTAAAGAGCTGTTATATATGGCACGTGATAACGAAAAAGAGTAAAAGATAGAATAAGCAATTGTAAGAACAGAATACGTCGAGTACGCAAGCAATCACAATAAAATAAATAAATAAAGAAAAATGGAAGAATAGAATCGAACACAAAGTGTCCAAAGTATCAGAAAACCGTGATGATTAAGTGAAGTTTATAAGAGAGGAAGTATTGAAACTTCTTAATTAAGTTTTTTACTTAAACTGCTGAATGAAATTGAACGTACAGAGCCTACCTTCTCCTTACTTATTCTTATCAAATCAACACTCACCACAATATCCTAACGCAACGCAATCTGACTGCTCAAAAATTCTAACCTGACTTCAAATAATTAATACAAAAGAATGGTCCTCAATAAGAAGAAATCCTAATATCATAATCCATTTACCTCGCAGAAAATCTTCATTACACGAACTACAGCAGTGCCGTAAACACCAATAAAGCCAGTTAAATGAAAGATTCTAACTAATGAAGGCTCTAACTACTAATAGGCGTATGGTTAGCAAAGGAAAGATTTTGTTGCAGAGCTAACAATGTATTTAGTAGATTTTACCTTAATCAAGTGAAAACCAGTTCAAAACAAATTATATAATCATCAGTAAAAAATCTCCATGACGGATACACATTCAGACTGTCCGCTCGCGCTCATACTGCAAACCTCCAGCACTGGTAATTATTAACCTCTAACCTCCATCACTGCTGGCTGTTCACCTCCAACTGCTACTGCGACCATCCACAAAATCTCTTACAGAGTGCACACAGCGCTGTCAGAGTTATTAATGCAAAGCGCTACATAGTGCTACGAACATACAAACACATAAACAGCCTACTTACAGTAAGTAGCTCTGTTTGGTCATTTAGTACTAAATCAGGACGCTGAGCCAGCTCGTTCTTGATTTAATCAACCAACGGGTTGAGCTTTTGGCCTTTCTTTGCTAAGTGGATATGGGACTGTGGCTGAAAAATGTGGTCGTATACATTCACTTCCGTACAGACTCATTGATAAATATTTATGGTGCTATCGTAATTAAGGATGAAGATGACAAAATATACACGAAATACGTCTGCATCAGTGATAATGTTTTGTCAAGGCAGCTCATGGTTTCCAACGCATGTTTGGCCTGGTTATTAGCAATGAAGTAACATTTTTTAATGCACTCAGTCAGTTAAAAAAGGCCAGTTATTTAAAAACATTCGATAATGCTTACAAGAGGCTTTATCGATACCACTGTTCTGGAGCATGAGCGTTACATCGTATATATTTATGTCATCTCACATACGGCGCTACTAAAAATAACTCACATTCTGCATGATGAAGGAAATTATGTGTTTGTTGGCAATCCGTAGCACAATGTTTGAGACGATGAAACTGATGATGCAAGATAATCGAAACTACTTCCTGATTAACCGCAGTGAGATGACTAACAAAAATGTAATCTATTTTTGTAAAGGAAGTACAATAACAAACAGGCTCATTCGTGGGCATATAAAACCTTACATATCTTTCTAAGATATTAGCAGTAGATTATCTCACTGTATTCCGTAATGCGAATAAAAGGATAAATACCGCTTGAGCTCACAGCGCGCGAAATACAGAAGTATTTCGAGTGTATATAGTGTCACAAACAACTAAGATCAAAATTATGTAGTTGGCGTAAGATCCTAACTGTCATACAGCTGTCTCCTGCAGGGACTGCTGTAGTGTTCCATTAATAACAAAAACTCAAAAATCTGTGAAATGTCCACGATGGTGTCAGTCACTGTTTTGAGTACACGGCTAGCTTCGAAGATGAATTCTTATTCGTTACAGGAACTTGCAGACATGCATTTACTGCAGGGTTTCAAAAGATGTAGTGTCCGGAAAGTTGAACGAATGTAAGAAAGAAATTGGGCAAGGCGTCATTCTAACAGGATGAAATTTATCGCAGTGGATAGAACTTCCGAGAAACTGGGTAGTTCAAGCTACGAAGAGTTGGCCAAGGATCGCTAGAAAAAAATGTTCGCATAGTGGAAAGCGAGGCTATGGGCTTAGATCACTTGGAAGGTGATGCATCAACAAGCATTAGTTAACTTTACCTTGCGATGCACTCTCAGCAGAATACAGACTGGAGAGTACTGCTCAAGAGGCAGTTACAACCCTAAACGACGTGTGGAAGTAATGGAGCCCAATAATTTTGAACCCTGACATCAGTTTCATCAGTTGATTGTATTTCATGTGTCGGTCGCTACAGTTGTTATAAGTTTAAATTGTTGCTGTATGTCTCGTAAGTTGTTTATTTTAATAAAAATTGCCTAATAATTACTATTAATTCATTGTATCAATGTTCTCCTTTTATCATCTTCTCCCATCCATATAAGGTACACTCTAAAGGTTGAGGATAGTTTGTACATAGGCTTCACACATACCGGAAAAAGGAAATGAGCCTTCTTGCTACGGAAACGTCGTATGTCTCTGACATTGAAAGTGGTCAATTTGTAGTTGAAATTGTAGAAAGCATTCCTGACTGGAGCACAGCGATCGCTATAAAATGTTAAAAAAAAAAAAAACAAAAAAGCAAAAAAACAGTCTCAGTCGAGTTTTCAGATTTTTTATTTGTTGGCAACCGGTTAAAGCCCTGGACCATGACTTCTGCGGATCTCGCTCCGTCTGCCTCCACCAACAGCCGTAAAGGTGGTGCAAGCCTGAAGACGGTCCAAGAGAAGGGCTGAAACCAGTTGCCAACAAATAAAAAATCTTAAAAGGCGATCGAGATTGTTTTTATTGAGTTTTAAAATTTGCTGTTAATCGTAAAAGATAAAAGCGAGAACTAGCGATCGCTCTCCATTGACTGATCATAATCTCTGAAAGCAGCTCATTTCGTCCTTACTATGTAAACATATCTTCGTTTTGGCGGCCGGAGTGGCCGTGTGGTTCTAGGCACTACAGTCTAGAGCCGAGCGACCGCTGCGGTCGCAGGTTCGAATCCTGCCTCGGGCATGGATGTGTGTGATGTCCTTAGGTTAGTTAGGTTTAATTAGTTCTACGTTCTAGGCGACTGATGACCTCAGAAGTTAAGTCGCATAGTGCTCAGAGCCATTTAAACCATATCTTCGTTTTAGATGTATATGCTCAATTTCACTTCATCACTGAATATGAGAGGACATCTTGAAAAGTAGTTTTTAGGACGAGAAATTCCGCCTTAGGCAAGATACCTTTTCAGTTTCGTTTTACCCAGACACGTTTCAACGCTTTTTGTGCATCTTCAGTAGGTTACTTTCTTTTTTACTGTAAAACTGTTTTTTACAGTAAGAAAATAAAATAACCCACTGAAGATAGTACAAAAAGTGCTGAAATATGTCTAGGTAAAACGAAACTGAAAGGGTGTCTTGCATAAGATAGAATTCCTCGTCCACGGATATAAGAAGTACTGCAACACCACAAGAAGGTTAGCAGTTTTTTTGTGAGAACTCTTAAAACCTTTCAAATGAAACAAACGTCATTAACATTCTAAATCAGTATTCTTCATGTCGGCATATTTACTTCTTGACGTAGTCACGCTGGCACTAATGTATTTCTTGCACCGAGAGACCAGTCTGTTGATACCGTCACTGCAGAATATTGGACTTCGTTGAGGGAGTCACAACCCCATCTCTTCTTGCACCACTTCATCAACATCAAGGCGACGTTCTCGAAGGTGTTCTTTAAGTTATGTAAACAGATGAAAACCGGATGGGGCCCAGTCGGGACAGTACGAGGGATCATTGATGACAATGAATCCAAGGTGTCGAAATGTTGAATATGTCCTATTCGGAACCATCTAGTGACAGAGGACTGCTAATATGTAGACATGATGAATAAAGATGTAGAATGTTAACGGTGTTTGTTTTACTCCAAAAGCTTTCACACTTATCACATAAAATCGGAGCTATTTTTTAGCACGCCCTTGTATTAATGATTTTAACATTCGAAACTACAAGACGTACACAAGGAACTTCAAAGAACCATACCATTACTGCTAAGCAATTATTTTGAGGCAAATCATAGTTTCCTTCAGTGTCGTTTATCGTAGACATTGACCATGAATTGTAACTGCCGTGACTAAAATAGTTTCTGCAGTGATGTTAAATCCAAATGTTGTATCTCGTACTGAATACATTATTTTTAACACAATACACGTAATCACATATTACAAAGAGTGCTCCTTATGACGCAGGAAGTAAATTCTTCATTTAAAACTTCAAAGATCACTGAAAGACGTCAATCTTCTGGCATCTTGTATTTCTCTAACTCTCCTTTTCATCCCTCTATTTTTTTTTTGTTTTATGCATGTACATCGAAAAGTACGTGGAAGAGGTTACTTCCGTTGCGCCGAGTATACAGATTATTTCCCATTCCAAGATGATTTCCGTAATTCTCTGTCCAAGCCCACCTTTGTGTGACTTGTCAGATTTGACAAAGGTTGTTGGATTACACCCCTAAAATTGATTCCTGCGAAATCGTAAGTAGAATTTCTTGAGTGATATCGTACATTTCTGCGATTGACGGAGACATATCAGCATTTATTGCGAACAAATGAGCCCTGTGACCACGCAAGCATCCTCTCTGTGCAAGCGTTCGGCTTTCTACATCAGCATCAACATACGTACTCCACAAGCTACCGTTCGGTGCGTGGCGGAGTGCACCCTGTACCACTACTTGTCATTACCTTTGCACTTCCACTCGCAGAGCGGGGTAAAAACGACTGTGTAGATGCCTTCGTATGTGCCTTAATTTCCCCTATCTTATCTTCGTGGTCCTTACGTGAAATGTATTTTGGTGGCAGCAGAATCGTTCTGCAGTCAGTTTCTAATGTCGATTCTCTCAATAGTTTTTCGCGAATAGAACGTCGCCTTTGTTCCTTAACACTTTCATGTTGTTCGAGTTACTGGTAAGAAATCTAGCCGCCCACCTCTGAAATGCTCCGATGTCTCACTTTAATACGATTGGATGCGGACCCAAACATTGGAGAAGTACTCAAAATAGGTCACACTAGCTTCGTATCTGCTGTCTCCTTTGCAGATTAACCACACTTTCCCCAATTTCTCCCAGTAAGCCGAAGTCGACCATTCACCTTCCCAACACAGTCCTCACATGTTCGTTTCATTTGATACCGCTTTGCAACGTCACTTCAAGACATTTAAACGAAGAGACTGTGTCAATCATTTTGCTATTGATCTACAGACTATACTAGACCGCATGTTTTCATTAAACACTTTGCTGTTGAAGAGCGGCAGTACGCCACTATACAAGCAATGAGTGAACGCAGACGGTCTGATATGATTATAATTAATGCTGTATGGTCTCTCATTTAATACTGCCGCATACGTTTTCTAGCAGTTAGTTGCTTGATGCCATTAATTCGAGAAATGACGCGATTAATTCCAGAAATGACGCTTAATTAATCACTTTGTGAAGTGCAAACCCTTGTATCCCTCTACATTGAGTGATTTTTGCTAATCTTTGAACAGAGATATTTTGTCAAGCTTGACAGAACATAGTCATTATTCTGTGTAAGTGCCTATGTGACGAAGTAGTGTGCTGAATTTTATGCTCCAGCCCGCTTCTCGTGGTCCACTAGTTAGCCGTCACGGTAACTGTTCGTGTTCGGTCAGAGGACTAGCAAACCTCTGTAACAAAAAAATAAAAAGAGAACTAAGTGAAGGTCTCATATTCAACCTGAAAAGTGATGTGCGACATCCGCCCAGGACCACTGACGAAAATATGACGAAGAAACAGGTCCCAGGCAAGACGAAAAAATCTAAAACAAGAAAAGTGTTTAGCGTTGTTGCCTTCAGACTGTCGAGTCACGGGTTAGATTCATCATCATCGACGCCCAAGTGGACATAAAAAGACTAGCACTAAACATGTAACAACACCAAATAGGATTCCTCGGGAAATGGTGACATAAGATCATTTCAATTTTGTTGTGATCAACACTGACAATGTTTCTAGAAGTCGAAAAGTGTCCTTGTTAATTCCGGGAAACGTGAGCAGTTTCTTCAGCTAACAAAAGTCATTGAAAAACGACTCCGTTTTTTACCAAATCATTCCAAAAATTGTTCGCCGCGACTGGAAACTGCCGACAAACGGGTCGTCAGCACTGCATAAGGGAGGAATATGTGGACATTTGTGTGAAAATAAACTTTCTCTTCGAACTCAAAGTAGCTAGTTGCTCGTTTCACCTACTGCAAGAATTCACCTGGATTTACAGAAAACCTGATACTGAACATTACCAACAAAACAGCACAACACTTTACACACGATGATGTTTCTTGATTAAAAAACGACGTCGATTCCACGGTCACCGAAGCTATTAATAGTTGAAATCATCTGTCTTACAACGAGCACTGTTCTATAAATTACCAGTGTCAATCGTATTATGGAGTGTCGCTAACATTTTGGGCGGACGTGTAACTGAGAGTGTAACGGAGCACTGGTTGAACACGGAGCGGCAGTAACAGGTGGCGTGTCGTACAGCGGGAGACTACGCGCTGGTGCGCCGGCTTACCTTTGTGCGGGAACAGCATCAGCAGGCGAGAGCAACAAGTAGGTGCCTCCCCTCATATCTAACAAGTTGCCGCGCGCCGCCCGGCCGCCATCTTGCGACAACTCACGCAATTACGGCTCAATAATGCAGGGCGCGATATCGATTTCCGGTGGTTCGGCAGCGCTGCAGGGGCGGCGCACGCGGCATGCCCGCTCGTGCTCTCTAATACAGTCGATACTAGAAATATCGATCTGCCTCTCTGACCTTCCCTCGCTGCTGTCGTCACCTACTGCCCCATCCCCTCGCGGCTCTCCACCCGCGCGCGCAGCTGAAGTTCAACTACCGAGCGTTCCGTTTGCGCATAGCTTCCCTGTCGGTCATTGTCTATTGATGTCTGTGCGAATTATGTCTACAACATGTTTGTACGCTGAGATTCCTTTCCTGCGCTCTCTTTACACCGCGCACTCCGTCATCATGAACTCGCCGTCAGCGAGGCTTTAAAATCCTCCTTCACTCTTTTCTCTGAACCTGATATTTTTAAAATCTAAATCAAGCATTACTGGTGCACTCTCTACTCGTTCTGCATGTTTTGTCTCATTTCAGCCATTTGTAAAGACTTTTCACTAGTTCATGCATTCATCAACTCACGAAGTCAGAATTAAGACAGGTTTAGCAAAATTACGTAATATTGTTTTACATTCATATCAGAATACTTTTTTCAGCCGTACATAGCATTTGATTTATCATGACGAACTCATTATGTAATAAGCTACTGGCATTTCCGTCAATTCTTCACTTTGATGGATGCTACAGATTCTCCTTGTTTGCACAGAAAACTTGAAATTACACCCAGGGAATCAACGTGCGAGTCTTGTTACTAGTTAATACCCATTCGCTTCCCTCATAGCCGTAAAGACACCCGATGTAGGACTCCCATCTCCCTATTTAACATTCAACTGGCAGATAATAATTCAGTCACGTTGGGTATCATAATCAGATGTCACTGATATTCCTGTATTGTTAATATCTGCAGCCGTTCTTCACCAGTTATATACATCATGTAGCTATGAATAATATTAACCTTCTTTTGAAAACTGAATGTTTATTTTAATTCGAAAAAGACATTGTTGTATAGGCTCTAGATGTAAAGAATACAGATTTTCAATCGACTGTACGACACAATTACGTGTTTCAATAGACATGTGACAAACAAACAATTTGAACGAAGTCTTTCGCAACGGTACGTTCTATAAAACATTCTCGGACGTCTTTCGACGATTTCTACCGTCGTGATATTCAGGATCAACTGACTGTTGCTCCTGACGATGACAATGGCGGAAATCGTTGTGAGCTCGAGGTTTTACTATGAACTGGCATAGCAAGAAGTACGAGGTTTTACATAGTCAATATATGTTTTCATCCAGTGCCTACACAAGAGCCCAAAGGGCACACGAAAGAATAAGAAACATAAATACCCCTGATGACGCTTAATATAGTGGATGAAACAGAATAAAAATTCAGATGAAGGATGCAGATAATAATGTCCTTGTCAATGTGTGTGTGTGTGTGTGTGTGTGTGTGTGTGTGTGTGTGTGTGTGTGTGTGTGTTCAAATCCCCTCCTAACCAAAGGGTGGAATTTCAACCAAACTTCGTCGACATATCCTTTACTTGTAAATTATAGATTGTAGCAACCAGTCGTCCTTTTCAAATTTTCTTATGCAGATCTAGATTTCGGCTAGAAGCTAGCCATTCTCAATGCACTATTATTTTCGCTCAAAGCATGTAAGTCCCTTCACGGTGAAGCCCGATCAACAGCGACTTACATGCTTTGAGCGAAAATAATAGTACATTGAGAATGGCTAGCTTCTAGCCGAAATCTAGATCTGCATAATAAAATTTAAAAAGCGTGACTGATTGCTGCAATCTATAATTTACAAGTCAATATAACAGTTGCTGAGTGCAACCGCTTTCCGAATGGAAGATAACCTGATGGTATCCTTTACTGTTAGGCAACACCTAGCTACCTTAGTTCAGGACGTATGACGTCGTAAACAATGAGATGTGTGACGAACTATCGCATCGTGCATGATATTTATATGTATTATTTTTGTGCTAGTTACTGTATTCGCAATAATCTTCGTATACAGTATCTACATACGGAGCTTAATGCACCTACAGATGTATATCACGGTACCACACATAGTTCAGGAGATATAACGTCTTAACACTGAGACGCATGAAAACTGCGGCATTGTGCGTGACGTTTAAATTTATTATACCAATGTCCAATTTCCCTCTATGGATAACGTATACATGGACTCAGAAGCTTACTCTCTTATCACTGGAAACGACAGACCCACGAAAACACTATGGTATGTAGGAAGGAGGAGTCAGATTAATTCAAAATGGCTCTGAGCACTATGGGACTCAACTGCTGTGGTCATCAGTCCCCTAGAACTTAGAACTACTTAAACTTAACTAACCTAAGGACATCACACACATCCATGCCCGAGGCAGGATTCGAATCTGCGACCGTAGCAGTCGCACGGTTCCGGACTGCGCGCCTAGAACCGCGAGACCACCGCGGCCGGCTCAGATTAATTGTAAAAGGGTAAACAATGTACTGCATGCTTCGTTGACGTAAAAGAGGGCGTGTTAGATGGTCAGAGTGACGGTAAATGATCGGTCTTTGACAAAAGATCTGTGACACTGTGCCATTTCGACTCGTGTAGGTCACGCTGCTACTGCAGTGACGTGTGTTTGAAAACGGGGTATGGAAAGAGGGAAAGGGAGGGGTAAGTACAAGAAAATACTGAATTACAGGATGGCAAACTGTGACCGCCATATTGTCGGTTTTATGACCGCTTCTTATATTATTTGCCTTATGCTGAACCGCTGTAGCTGGTATCGACCGCTGAGCATTCACCTTGCGGTGGGTTCTGGCAGGGTTTGGATGTGAAGCAGGCACTAATAATTTATCACTTTTCGTGAGATGCTGTTGAGGTTGAGTACTTTTCACTGAGAGGAATTCGTTTGACATTTGTTGACTTATTTTTAATGTTGTATTAGTGGTCCTTTAGTATTGTGAGGACATCTATTAAATCTGGTGCGATTACGATATTTTTTTGACATTTTACTGTGTACAAGTATGTCAGCGTTAGTAGCGTTCGTGAGGTAAGGTTCAATTCCTGTACAAGGTTTGCCTTTGGATGCCAATATCTCCTTAAACTGATTGTGAGTGTTAGTAAATACGAGGCCTGTTCAGAAAGTAAGCTCCGATTGATTGCCAAATTGAAACCACAGTGAACAGCAGAAATGTTTACTTCTAACAATTAGCTACACCTTTCAGCTACTTCTCTACGTAGCCGCCGTTCTGACTTAGACTTTTGTCATAGCGTTGTACCAACTTTTCAATAGCCTCATCATAGAAGGCAGCCGCCAGTGCTTTCCGCCAATTCTCCACGCTGGCCTACACCTCGTTGTCTGTGTCAAAATGTTGTCTTCAAAGACAGCGGTTCATGTGACCAGAGATGAAACTCAGGGGGAGACAATTGAGGACTGTATTGTGGGTAATCTCACATTTCCATTTGAAAACGATGCAGGAGCATCTTCATTGTCCCTGCAGAATGCGGCTGAGAATTGTCTTGAAGAAGAAACAGCACGACAGTTATGTAATGTTAGCTGCATAGCTTCAGGCGAAATTTCTCACCAGGCCCTCATACTTGGCGGCAGACACTATTTTCTAGACATCTTTACGCACTCACTGCGAGCTCAGAAATGAGAAGAGCGACGTGATGCTAACTGGGGTTATACTAGAGACACTACCCAACACATCTGTGCAAAGCTTTATCGGATTTTCATAGCCGTTTCCATTTCGCGACCGATCGGAGCTTACTTTCTGAACGCCCCTCGTAGTAACAGTGAGATGCTGCTCGTTGTTATAACGCAGTGCATCTGGATTTGATGGGACTAAGTTCACCAAATTTTCTATTACAACACTACGCATTGGTGCCTATATTTAATGTTTTGCCTGTAAGTTTTAGTAGTTGGCTGTTATTTGAAGCCGTTAGGTAGGGCAGTTACCGGGGTAGCCAGCTAGAGATGAAGTCTTTTTAACCTGTCAAAGGTTTCTCGGGGCGTTAAGACAGTTCTGAATTGTAGAGGGGCTAATGCTCGATATATCTTACGTTGGTTAACGCGGGTCACTAGTTCTATTTAGTTTCTCCTCTCTGTAAGAGGTTATACTACAGCGTATATGAAGTTGGCAAGAGTCGCATTTATCAGTACGTTGTAAAACATGAAAGTTCAGTCTTACAGAGTGGTAGGGGTTTCTGGTTCTGGTCTGTCACCTGGACGTTGTATGAGAGGTCTTTTACGATTGTGAAAAGAATAAACTATCAGGATTATACCTTGATGCTACAGTTTAAATCTTTAAGATTTTTTGTGTTGCTGATTTGGATTGAGTAATTTGTTAAGTTAGCGAAACTTACAAGGTGGAACAAAGACTGATTCGTGACCCTAGTTATCTTGGTAAGGAGGAGTTGATGTATCAGATTAGTATTAGAGTGGCTAAACTCTAGGGAACTAAACTCTACGGACTGTCTCGGTGTTGGAACAGGCGAAGGCAGTCCGATCCAAGCCACTGGTATTGTTGTCTGAGGATGAACAAAAGATTGAATCTGCACTTCCTTTCATTGATAAGGCATTAGAAGAGTTTGATAATTCTCGGGTTCTTTCAGTTAAAGATGCCGCTTCCACACGCTTGATATGAAGGTGAAACAATATAGGAACCGAAATAACGATTTGTTGTCAGCGATCAGCACTACGCCTAATGGACCACAGCCGGGAGAACTGCAAGAGAAGTATTTTTCACTGTCCTTGTGGTTAGCTAGTCTTAAATCAGGGAGTACTGTCATTCCTCATTTCAGCAGGTTGCTGAACCTGCTTGAAGCTTTTTTACTGGTAGTGAGTGAGCTTTAAGTAAGTTCCATTCCACATGCAGTTCTTTTTTTTGTGTTTTTTGGATAAATTAGAAGAGAAGGGAGGAGCCTTAAATGAGACAAGAAGAAATGTTACAGGTAATAGTCATGAAGGTTAATGGTGCCTCGTTGAGAAGGTGCAAGGTGCCATTATTCAGGGTGAAACATTGAAGGAACGTTGTAAGAGGATATAAGGGAATTCATACTGATAGGGTCAGGCAGAAGCTCATTAATTCACATTATAGGCGCGAACAAGGGCTTAAAGAGCACTTTACCTGCTATGTAGGTAGAGTTAAGCAGAGTGCAAGAGTTTTGTGTCCAGAATTTAATGAGTCAGAAGTTTTGCGACATATTCTCGAGTGTACGCAGCCAGAAGACTGACAGAGAGCGATGTTGTGTGAGAACCCCTAGGATCCAGAATGAGATTTTCACTCTGCAGCGGAGTGTGCGCTGATATGAAACTTCCTGGCAGATTAAAACTGTGTGCCCGACCGAGACTCGAACTCGGGACCTTTGCCTTTCGCGGGCAAGTGCTCTACCAACTGAGCTACCGAAGCACGACTCACGCCCGGTACTCACAGCTTTACTTCTGCCAGTACCTCGTCTCCTACCTTCCAAACTTTACAGAAGCTCTTCTGCGAACCTTGCAAAGGTCCCGAGTTCGAGTCTCGGTCGGGCACACAGTTTTAATCTGCCAGGAAGTTTCATATCAGCGCACACTCCGCTGCAGAGTGAAAATCTCATTCTGGAAACATCCCCCAGGCTGTGGCTAAGCCATGTCTCCGCAATATCCTTTCTTTCAGGAGTGCTAGTTCTGCAAGGTTCGCAGAAGAGCTTCTGTAAAGTTTGGAAGGTAGGAGACGAGGTACTGGCAGAAGTAAAGCTGTGAGTACCGGGCGTGAGTCGTGCTTCGGTAGCTCAGTTGGTAGAGCACTTGCCCGCGAAAGGCAAAGGTCCCGAGTTCGAGTCTCGGTCGGGCACACAGTTTTAATCTGCCAGGAAGTTTCAACCCCTAGGATGTTTCTCTCTTGAGTGGTATGGTTAGAAACGCGAAGGGGGGAGGGGTGGTGGGAGGGGGAGGGGCACATAAGTCGATGAGCGATGGAAAGAGAAACGAACAACTGAAACCGAACCATGTGAGATACCTTGCATGCAGCCCAAGGTAATTTAAGGTGTTGTGCTTGTGGTCGTCCTCGCTGCCTAACCAGGTGCTGTGTGGGAGGCAGTCTAAACAGTTTCCATACATATGCTGTTACATTAATAATGAACCCGTTTGTGGATCAGTGCAGCATCGTACTAATGTTGGACCAGCAGTGAGTCAGTAGAAAGTGTAGTTGTGTCACACGGGAAAAAACGGTCAGGAATCTAAGAACACTCGAATGGAGCTCAGAGGGGGTGTTGCTTTTTTTTTAAATATAACGCTTTATGTGGCAGTTTAAAGCTAGGATAATTGCTAATTTGTCAACTCCTTTTATTGTTTGCTAGGATTTCATAAGGAAGAACTGAGTAGTTGTTGATCGCACAGACGGTAATTGTTATTTCAGGTTTGCTCAAAATTTCACGTTTTCGTTGCGTGAGCATGATGGTGGCCAAAAGAAGCTAATACAAAGAAGTATTGCAGAGGATGATGGGAAGAAAGCACCAACAAGGGAAATACCACAGAAGGATTTGGAGCATTTGAGTAACCTGCAGAGGCTTCAAGTTCATTAACCTGTGTATGTGCTTTAGTGATGTCTTGACCGTGAAATTTGGAATTAATTCTAATTTGGAGTATAAAATATAACTCACAGATCAAATTCTCGTTAGGAAAGACCCATCTCGATTATCACCAGCTAGAGTAAAGGACTTTAAAAGGCCCATTGAGAAAATGTTAGAGCAGAGAGTCACTATGCTGTCAAAATTACCTTAGGGATCGCCATTACTTTTAGTAACTAATCCACGAGGAGACTCAAGTCCTTTTCAGATTATAGGTGACTTAACAGAAAGGTATTTCTTAGATCTGCTCCACTTCCTGAACTCCATTCTTGTTTTGCCTGGTTCAATGGTACGGTGATGTTGACAGTATTTGATCAGAACCAGCTTTGTAATCAGATTCCCTTTCATAAGGACGCTAGGGATGTCATTGCTTTCATCACAGACTGGAATTTATTTGATGTTTTAGGGGTACCTGTTGGTGTAGCACTGGAGCACATCTTTTTTCACAATGCATAGATTCTATTTGCAGATATTAAATTTGAATTTGTGTTCCATGTCTTGACGATCCAGTTGTGGATAATATGACTAAGGACGAAGGTTGGAATTATTTGAATTAATTTATGCTAGATTGATAGTTAATCCAGATAAGATGAAGTTTGCACAGTGATCAATTCAGTGTTTAGTTCACATAGTCTCTTGTGGAGGGAGTAATCATTGATCCAGAGAAAATGCAGGCAGTTCTCAATCGTTCTAGGTCTATAGATGCCAAAGGAGCTGCCAGTTTTATTGGAATGGTAAATATTTTTAAGGAATCCCTTTCTCAATTTGTCCAAAAGGCAGTGCCGCTGAATCATATTAGACGAAAGGGACAGAAGTTAGAACGAGATCCATCACAAGAAGCTGCATTCCAGGCAAAGGCTGCTCCGCCTTTGCACTACCCAGTTTCGATAGAAAAAGATCATTGTACACATGGACACATGGATATTTGGCCTACGAATTATGATATTAGAAGAAGGAGATCGAGGTAAACAACCTGTTGCGTACTGATTGATAGGATTATCTAATGCAGTGAGAAAATTTTTCGTTTATGAGCTGGAGGCTTTGGCAGTTCTTGTCGTTCATAAAAATTTTCGTTGAACGCTCCACCTTCCAGATCTAGACTGATGACCAGGCGTTGAGTTGGACCCTGGGCTGGCCTCGTAACACCCTGCGAATAGCGCAACGGAGAACCCAAATACTGGCATTTAGGTTCTATATTGTGAACGTTTAGGGAAAATGCGTCTTAGTAGACTTGTTAACTTGCAAAATACTGCGTAAAAGGATTTCAAGCAAGTCTTCTCGTCCTGAGCAAATTTCTTTGATTCTAACTGACTTTTCATCATCGTGCAGAGTGATTAGGCAGAATCGAGTCCAAGATGTAGTCATTAAATCCATTAAGGTTGGACTAAATAAAGGCTGTTGGTGCCGTCATACTCAATTGAGGAACGAGCGTTGTGCTAGAGAGCGGAGGTTGATGAAAAGCTTAAGGAGATGGTATCAACAGAGATCTTTCGTATATATTTAAACATTTTCATGAATGCCTGATGAGGGACGTCTTGGTTATTTAAGAACATGGGAAGAAATTCGCAGGAAGCTTATTTGGAAGGGTATGGATAGGGATATTGAGGGTAGAATAAAGAATTGTCAAATTTGCGCCGTGAGTAAGCCAACATAGAACACTAAAGCTGGTTACCTGATGTCCACCACAGTGAAGGCCCTTTTTGAAAAATTATATGGGGACTTTGTTGGACTGAAGCCTATAGCACAAATGTATTTTGGTCTGTGTCGACTTGCTTTCTATACTGAATTAATTGTTTCCCACTACGAGTGATAGTTCACAAACAGTGGTGCTGACTTTACAACAAAAATTTGGTGTGTTTTGCCTTAGTAAAACGCAGTTTTCTTTAGCTTCCATTTTTGAGGAATTTTTGTTTTGGTTTAGACATAGATAACATTAGAAACAATTCCTACTACCAAAACCCGTAATTTGCTGAAACAGTTAAT
Source organism: Schistocerca piceifrons (assembly GCF_021461385.2). NCBI lineage: Eukaryota > Metazoa > Arthropoda > Insecta > Orthoptera > Acrididae > Schistocerca > Schistocerca piceifrons. The sequence continues at coordinate 304,543,699 of NC_060138.1, forward strand.
CGGAACTTTCGGGCAGTGCATATAGCTTTTCATCAGAATAGCCAAAGAAAGTGCGATCAGTCATTCTAATGGCTCATGTTTGCCTTTCACACTGTCAGGCATCAAGCACATAAGACAAATCCTGCTCAGTTACTTTTAACCCTTGCAGTTAGCTCACCACGTAGTAATGTTTGCGGCACCCCGGATTTGTTGCCCCCTTAGATTAGTGATGAAAAAACTGCACAGAAGTGAAAGGCAGCTAAGCCAGACTTCCATAGAGCGCATAGACAGGAAGCTAAGAACTACAGTGCGTGGAGTCAGGTGAATCCATATCGTGAGGGGGACGTGGTCTTCGTCAAGAATTAGCAGGCAACGAGTAGATCTGTGACAACATCATAAAGAAGCTGCTACCAAGGCTCAAGGCACCATTATGCATAACTGAGTTCTTGACACCTGTCACAGTTCCGTTTGTTGAAGTAAGGCAAGTTAACGTAAATAGGGACCAGATACCACAACTGCAATTGGGACGGAAGCTCACGGTACCTACACGAGTCAAGTCGAGAGTCCTCGCGTATTTTGCGACCTGTGGCAACACAAATAGAGAGAGGCGGGGAGGGGGGAGTTTGCACAGTATGGGACTCATCGCGAGGTTTTCTTTCGCTTTCGGCCATGGTCGTCTACAGTGTTAATTTGAAAGACCCGCTGCTTCAGATTCTTGTGTATTAGGTAAGCGGACAATGTCCTCTATTGTTAGCTAGGGAAGATCCGGCGGCGGCCCAGTGAGCGGGAGTGAGTCGGACGGAATTTTCACGGTGGGCCACGGCATGTTGTGTTCTTTGAGAACTGTTACGAGTTATTTTGTTCTTTGCTATTTTTGTTTTGTAGTCGATGTCCTTTGAAGAACTGTGTAGTTACACATAGCAATTTATCTCGATTAGCTTCTGGCCTTCGATGTTTGCACGTTCAACAATATTGTGATTTTCTATTAGTTTTAGCTATTGGTAAGGAAACACGAGCAGGGATTAAGAATTTATCAGTTTTCGTGATATGTTGTTATGTTTGCGCACTTTTTTTTTTTTTGAGAGGAATTCGTGTGACGCTTGTTAAGCTGTGGTTAGCGTTGCACTAATTGTTCTTTAAATATTTATATGATTCTAAGTACTGCGCCGATTAGCCTCACATCCATTAAATCTGGCGTGCTGATGATTCATCGGTGGCATTTCCCACGCACAAGTCCGTCTGTGTTAGAAATATACATGACGTGCGGGTTTGGTTCCGGTACAAGCATATCTATTGAAGGGGCTCGTCTTTGGTTGCAAGTATTCCTTAAAATTGCATATTTGTAAATAGTAACAGGGTGACGTGATTATAATGCAGCGCATCTGGAACTGATGGGGCCAAGTCCACCAAACATTTTAATACGTGTTTAAGCGCTGGTGCTCATATTTAATGTTTTACAACTAAGCCTGAGTTAGCTGTTTGTGCTTCAGTGGGTTTACAAAAAAATGTTCAAATGTGTGTGGAATCTTATGGGACTTAACTGCTAAGGTCATCAGTCCCTAAGCTTACACACTACTTAACCTAAATTATCCTATGGACAAACACACACACCCATGCCCGAGGGAGGACTCGAACCTCCGCCGGGACCAGCCGCACAGTCCATGACTGCAGTGCCCTAGACCTAGTGGGTTTACAGATACGGTTTATCTGCTGGCCATTGGTATTTGAAGTTGTTTAATAAGACAGTCAGTGGTGTATCCGGCTGGAGGTGAAGTCCGTTGTAGTATGAAATTTGCTGTGTTTGTTTTTCTCATCTTGATCTATCAGTGCTTATTATTTACAGTCATATTTAGGGAGTTAAGACAATTCTGAAAAGTTGTGGAGCAAATGTCCGATATATCTTACGTTGATTAAAGCAGCTCACTTTCTGTATTTAGTTGTTGGTCACCATATAAAGTTGATTAAGGTCGCATTTGGAAGTACAATGTGAAACACGTGCAATCTTAAACGTTGCAGCGCGGTAACTGTTGTGCGGCGTAATTACCTTAGATGCGAAATGTTCCAGTTCCTGAGTTGGGTATTGTAATTAGTTTCCGGTTAGGTACTGCGAAAGTGATAAAACCCAAGCCTTCGACTCAAGTACTGCTCCTGCGACCGAGCGGGAGCTACATTGACTTTAGGGCACGTGTGTGACTTAGATAAATAGCAACATGTAAGCACACATCTATCATACTTCCTTTTATTGTCACTCTGTCTGCGAGTATGAAGTGCGGATGTTCCTGAAGGTTGAGTGAGAAGCAGGTAACCAAGATATTATGTACAACCACAAATTGAAAGTTGAGTTTTGACTGTTAGTACATCTTTTTTATTAAAGTCTGAGTTCACAGATCTGCTGGAATCATCATTCGAATGAAGGTTTGTTAAATACTTTATCTCATTTTTTTTTCTTTTCTTTGGCAGTAATAGATCTCACTAAAGTTGGATAGGATGATGCCTCCTTTGATTATGGTGGGTGTTATGCCAACGAATCATTGAGTACAAAAAATGGTTCAAATGGCTCTGAGCACTATGGGACTTAATTTCTGAGGTCATCAGTACCCTAGAACTTAGAATTACTTTAACCTAACTAACCTAAGGACATCACACACATCCATGCCGAGGCAGGATTCGAACCTGCGACCGTAGCGGTCACGCGGTGCCAGACTGTAGGGCCTAGAACCGCTCGGCCACCCCGGCCGGCAAAGGTGTGAATATTTGTAAATAATGTACGTAATATTGTAGATAACAAATGCGTTAAAGTACTCTCTGCTCTTCTATATAAACTACGTTCAGTGTATCATTTCGGTCTAAAATAAATTATACGATAAGTTATTAACATACTGATCTTCGTGAAAGTGGACTAGAAACCTGTATTAATCAGAATTAATACCATCTAGAATAAAATGTTTGTTGGAGATGTGAACCATTGCCGAAAAATTCTAAAGAACGTCAGATGGATCAGACGAATAAAGTTTCATTTTTGTACCCACCGTTCTTTGAACGTTGAACGATATTCGTCGCAAAAACATAAGATTCCGCCCCCCTCCCCCCCACATCGCAGACAACACTGTCACTGTCAGGGAAACCAGCGTGTTTTACATGCAATAGCACTATTACTTGCTGTACTAAATAAACATAGCACCCTACATTTTGTTCACAAATAGATTCAAATGTAGCAAAACGAAAGTATGAAATTGATTTAGTCTTGGAAATGGATGCTACTCCTTATCTTTTTTCTCATGGTCTATATAAGTACAATATAAAATCCAGTAGAGCATTTGTCGTGAAGAGAAGGTCAGCACACTAGTTTAGGCAGTTTTTCTTGGGTCGTCAATCTTCTGAATGATTTGATACAGCCCATCATGAATTCCTCTCTTATGTCAACCTATTCAACTCAAAGTAGTACTTGCAGCCTACATCCTCAATTATTCGTTGATTGTATCCCAAGCCCTTTTTACCATCGACAGCTGCTTCTAGTACCATGGAAGTTATTCGCTGATGTCTTAATAGATGTCATATCATCCTGTCCTTTATTCTTATCAGAGTTTTCCATAAATTCCTATCCTCGCCGATTATGCGGCGTATCTCCTCATTCCTTATGTTATCAGACTGTTAATTTTCTACATCCTTCTGTCGCGTCACATCTAAAAAATTTCGATTCTCTTCTCTTCTGGTTTTCCCACAGTCCATGTTTCACTACCACACAATACTGTGCTCCAAACGTACATTCTCAGAAAACTCTTCTTCAGATTAATGCCAATATTTAATACTAGCAGACTTATTTTGGCCAGCAATGCACTGTTCGTCATTGGTAGTCTGCTTTTTATGTATTTCTTGCTTCGTCATCACGTGTTATTTTGCTTACAAGACAGCAGAATGCCTTAACACTTTTACTTCCTCCACAAATTGTGGTAGCTAAGCGTGTCGCTAATCTCATTTCTGCTACTCCTCATTACTTTCGCCTTCCATCGGATTACTTTCAGTCTATGTTTTGTACTTATTAGCCTGCCCATTCCATTCAATAAGTCCTGTAATTTTTCGTCAGTTTCCCTGAGGATAGCTATGGTACCACCGAATCTTGTAGCTAATGTCTTTCCACAATGAATTTTAATCCCTTCTTGAAATTATCTTTTATTTCAGCCACTTCTTGGACGTTTGTACGGACCAGTAGGGGTGAAACACTATATATCAGTCTTATTCAATTTTTAACATGAGCACTTCATCTTTCGTCTACCATTCCTACTGTTACCGCTTGGTTTTTACACATATTTTATTCTACATATTGTCTTCTTTTCATGCAACTTACTCTCTTTTATCTAAGAATTTTGAATATCTTCCATTATTTTACACTGTCTAACACTTTTCCATGTCGACAGATCCTTTAAACACGACTTGATTTTTCCTAAGCCTTGGTTCCATTATCAATCGCAACGTCAGAACTGCTTCTATTGCACCCTTATCTTTCTGATAGCCAAACTGTTCATCATCTAACAGATTCTCCGCTCTCCTTTCCATTCTTCAGTAATTTATTCTTCTAAGTAACTTGTATGCACGAGTCGTTATATTGAGTTTCCGACAGTTAATCGCACTCAAATACCAGTGCTATCTTTGGATTGTGTGGATGTTGAGCCGGCCGCGGTGGTCTTGCGGTTCTAGGCGCTCCAGTCCGGAGCCGCGCTGCTGCTACGGTCGCAGGTTCGAGTCCTGCCTCGGGCATGGATGTGTGTGATGTCCTTAGTTTAGTTAGGTTTAAGTAGTTCTGAGTTCTAGGGGACTGATGACCACAGCAGTTGAGTCCCATAGTGCTCAGAGCCATTTGAACCATTTTGTGTGGATGTTGTTTTTCTGAAAGTCCGGCGGCGTGTCTTCAGACTCATAAATTGTACGCACCAATTTCAGCAGTCGCACACTTGCTACTTTCTCCTATGATTTGAGAAATTCTGAAGTACTATATCCTCGTGCCTTATTCGATTGCAAGTCTTACAAAGCTCTATTGAGCTCTGACAGACACTGGATCCGCTATGACTTCTATATCGGTTCCCATTTCTTCCTCCATCACATCATCACGAAAATCCTTCACTTTATAGAAACATTCAGTGTACTCTTCCCACGTATACGCTCTCCCCTCAGCACTCAGCAATGGAATTTCTAATGCACTTCTAACGTTGATGTCCTTGCTTTTAATTTCCCCTAAAGCTGAAACTTCCTGGCAGATTAAAACTGTGTGCCCGACCGAGACTCGAACTCGGGACCTTTGCCTTTCGCGGGCAAGTGCTCTACCAACTGAGCTACCGAAGCACGACTCACGCCCGGTACTCACAGCTTTACTTCTGCCAGTACCTCGTCTCCTACCTTCCAAACTTTACAGAAGCTCTTCTGCGAACCTCGGTCGGGCACACAGTTTTAATCTGCCAGGAAGTTTCATATCAGCGCACACTCCGCTGCAGAGTGAAAATCTCATTCTGGAAACATCCCCTAAAGCTGTTTTAATTTTTCAGTATGGTGAATGAGTCCTTCCTATTCTTTTCTCCACATTTTTACTGCAGCCATTTCGTTTTGGCTTCTTTGTAATTCCTGTTTATTTCAGTTCTAAGTGACTTTTGTTCTGTATTCCTGAATGTTCTTAAACATTTTTGTTCTCTAAAATCAACTGAAGAATTTTTTTCTATTACCCAACGTTTCTTCACAGCTACCTGCCTTGTAATTATGTTTGCCTGTCCAAGTTTTTTTTTTTTTTTGCCTTTTTTTAGAAGTGCCCATTCCTCTACAGCAGAACTGCCAACTGTGGCGTTCGTGTATCGCAGCATCCACATTTTAGAGAACTTCAGATTCATCTCATCATTCCTCTGTATTCCCGTGTCCCACTTCTTTCCACACTGATTCTTCTAAGAGATTCCCTTAAATCCCAGTTCACTCTTCATCATTAGTAAACTGTGATCTGAGTCTACGTATGCACCTGGACACACCTTACAATCCAGTACCTGATATCGGAATATCTGTCTGACCAGCTGGGATCTTCCATTGTCTCCTTGTCTCCGTATTTTTTCCAAGCTTACCTCGTCCTCTTGTGACTCTCAAACAGCGTGTCCGCTGTTATCGTCCGAAATATATTTCAGTGCTCAGTTAGTCTTTATCGTCTCTCATTCATACTGCCAAGCCCATATTCTCCGCCGGCCGGTGTTGCCGTGCGGTTCTAGGCGCTCCAGTCTGGAACCGCATGACCGCTACGGTCGCAGGTTCGAATCCTGCCTCGGGCATGTATGTGTGTGATGTCCTTAGGTTAGTTAGGTTTAAGTAGTTCTAAGTTCTAGGGGACTGATGACCACAGATGATAAGTCCCATAGTGCTCAGAGCCAGAGCCCATATTCTCCCGTGACTATTTTTTATATTCCAACAACCGATTTCCCCTTTCCCATAATTATTAGATTCGCATTTCCCTTTAAGTCCTAAATTAGCCGTTCAGTATTCTCATTTACTTTCTCTGTCTCTTCATCTTCTGCTTGCGACATCGGTGTGTGTACCGAAACTATCATTCTCGGTGATGTTTTGCTGTCGAATCTGATGGAAAAACCTATCACTGAACTGTTCGCAGTACCTAACTATATGTTATTTATAAGGAATCTTACTCTCGTTTTACCATTATCGGTTTTTATTGGTATTGTCCTATATTTATATGACCAGAAATCTTTATCTTCTTCCCATTACATTGCACTGAGCCCCACTATGTCTAGATTGAGGATTTCTTTTATCAGGTTTCTAGCATTTAAGCTTGTTTTCTAACCACTACAGAGATCGATTCATAACAGATTTATGCATGACTGGAGATTCGCCAGTACATGACAATGGAGATGATATAGTAATTCACTATGTAAAATGCCGAGGAATAAGAGACTTGTACAAAATGAGGCAACTAAGACAGTCCATCCCAAATGTATCCGGTATGAACAGATATATCCAGCTACGGTTTCCGCTAAGTTATAGCGGACAACATGGTGAATTTCCTGACGTTCCTAAGATTTATTTTCTAACGAAAATATATACCTTTACTGTGCCAATTGATAGAAGCTTCTAAGAGAACTTCAGCAGCATAACATGTATGGGACTGTATCAAAATAACAGCGTCGCCGTACGCAACCAATAGGTTTCGGGTTCACAACTGAGTTGATTGTAAATTTTTTTATGTTACTAATCGCTTAGTTGACCATTGGCAATGTTTTCTGTATTGGATGCATTAAAAGTTTCACTGCGGAGTGGATACCACATCTAAGTCTAGGTTCCACTGTAAATGGCTGGTACAGCTCACAGTTGGGGGGAGGAAGATGAAATATCGTTTTCTGCTGATAGTTCCCGGCAATGCACACAGTCTGATGTGTTGAAATCTGAAAATACCCTTTGGTTAATAAACGTAATTGGACGCTAGCTAAAAGTTGTTGCTGGCTAAGAAACATTACACAAATATATGGATTGTAGCATAAAGAGAAGACGTCAGATCATTCTGGAGAACATAATCACGCGCTTTAAGAATCCACAGCTACTGATAAAAAGCATAAAAAGCAAGTGCAGTTACATGGAACTGTAACGAGCGATGCAGAAAGATACACGAACGCTCAGAAATGAACCTCGGCCACAATAAATGTCCGTCTGCCACAAGTGGTAACAGCACTCACGACTGCTGCCAAGCAGATAGGATCATATTTAAGAGGTAGTTATATCCAGCGGCGGGCATTATCTGAACGAACATCGTTATGTTGCTTCTCTGCAGGAGATCTTAACTCTGGCGAGAGTGCTGTTTCTGTATCAGACTGCTAAACAGCTAGCAGCTGAAGTAAACCAAGTTCTACTGTTAGAGCGATATTAGCGTAAAATGATTCCATCTTTATTCAAGCCGCTCTATCGCACGGTAATCAAAAGGTGGTAAAATATTTTCAATTTATCGTACTTTTTTCAATTAACGTGAAAAGACCATGGTTACGATGTTCAGTTCTTGTGCCTCAAAGGCAAATATGAAGCAAAGTTTACTTGATTTTTATATACATTCCCCAAGTCACTAGTTCTCTCATTCTCAAAAAATGGAAAACTGGAATGCTACGACAAACACGTGAAGTACTTAATAACTAAGGTACTTCGTTTTACACAGCCATTACCACTAACAGATATCTCATACATTACTTTATGATGCTTGAGACAGCTGCAGCAAGATTAAAATTTAAGGTAGCTTACTGAGTGATAGTCGCCTTACGATTCACAAAGTTGTTACTCATAATGTAGCACTTCCAAATCTTTCTCTAAGTTCACACTTTAACTCAAACGAGTGTAAGCAAAGCCTTATACTGATATAAAAAATAATATGAGCTGGACGTCACTCATCTTCCGTTTTAAAAGATACTCCATCGTTTTCAGAAATAGAAATCAAACATTACGTTTTACAAAATGAAAATAACTCAAAGGATATCAATGTTATTATTATCTGATGAATATGATATCCTCAGCAAAAGTGCCGTTTGATTATGGACGATGTTGAATGGTATAAAATGGCCACACAATATGGATTCAGAATAAACCAAAGAAAGAAGAACGCCAAACTTAACGTGGAAATGGAGAATTGTGTAGTAGAGAACGCGAAGGAATTCTTTTACTTCAGAAGAAAAATAATTTAGTCAAGACGAAGCAAGAACAAAAGGTATATGTGGACAATACTGACTAGAGGAGGAGGCAGGACGATAGGACGTAATATTAAAATATTAAGGAATAACATTTACGGTATTAGAGGGTACTGTAGAGGGCATAAAAGATAATGAAAGACTATACGGGAATGTTTCAAACAAACAACTGAGGACGTTGGCTGTAAGAGCTATTCAGAGACTAAGAGGCAGGAGAGGAAGTTGTGTCCAACCGCATCACACTAGACATAAAACTAATAGAACAAGGAAAACTTATTCGATGTTGGAACATTACCACTATTGCACGCGACCAATTAAATTCTTGTACTTATCAATTTCAAGTGATAATACACAATGAACCTAATGGCGTAAATACACGCTCTCGTAAAAAATATCTGGACACCTTTATATAATGCGTTATTGAGCGCTAGATGTAATGAGAGATGGGCCCGCCAGTATAAAAGGAGGCAGGGAGTATTGTCTTCATGAAGATGGAGAATGGGTAGCTTAGGAGAGCTCAGTGACTTCGAAAGTGATCTAAACATTGTGTGTATGCTACCTGAGTGACATATCCATCAGTGACATTACAACTCTTCGAAAACTGCGAAGTCAACTACTAACAATGTGACTGTTTAGTGGAATACGCGAAGGAAGACCACAGCTAAACGAAAACCTTGCGTACCTGATGTATGATGACGTACAGGCGCCATCGACCATTACGGAGGACGGTGGAAAAAATCGTCTGAAATCAAGAGAAGGAATCACCCGTGAGATACACCATCAGTTCAGGCAGCACGATAGTGCGTAAGGAGTTATAAACAGAGGGGTATAACGGTCGGGAAGTTCTCCTGAAGCTACATACAACGGTTAAAGTATTTTAAAGATTTAGGCCATTGGACAGTGGATAGTTGGAAATGAATGATTTGGAATGATGAATCACACTATAACCCGTAACGAACTACTAGAAGGATTTGCCCACAGCTTGTAGCGTCCACAGTGAAGAGCGGAGGAGGTGGTGTTACGGTTATTAGATTCTTTAAATGGCCTACACACATAAATAAATATTTCTAATGATGTGAGAGCTTAACTTTTCCCGGCAAATTGAATGTTCAAATAACTTACGGGTTTGCTGACGGGTGACGTCGTCGACCACTGCCGATATTTCGACAGGAGCACACCCTGCCTTTCTCAAGGCACAACTGCAAGGAGGAAGCACTCTGCTAGGGAATTTAATACCTCGGTTCACAGAGGAGAAACAAGGAAGATACCACACACAGAACAAGTAACCGCAGAGTCAACACACAACCAAAGATGACCAACATCAGAAATATCGATAGTGACTATTAATCAACAGGTGAGGTAGCACTAATTCTGTCCCTCTGTTATTTGGTGAGCGACAGAGCCGGATTCCAAGTAGCATTTAAACAAAATCCACTATCTCTGTTTATAAGGTTGCTTGATAGTTTGATTTCAACAGCTTCCTTAATAACACTATCCCAGTAGCTGGACGTGGACGCCAGAATCTCTGTGTTGTTGTATTCCATAGGATGACTGGTGTCAAGGCAATGTTCTGCAACAGCGCATTTGCTCGGCTGTTGTAAGCGTGTGTGACGCTTATGTTCAATACACCGGTCTTCCACAGTCCTGGTTGTCTGACCAATATATGACATGCCGCAACTGCAAGTAATACGATAGACACCAACCTTACGCAAACAAAGATCATCTTTTACGGACCCCAACTGAGCCTTAATCTTAGAAGGTGGCCGAAAAACACGTTTCACATCATATTTCCGCAAAATACGGCCAATCCTGTTGCAAATCCTTCCTGCGTAAGGCAAAAAGGCCGTAGACGTAGGTACCATTTCATTGCTATCGCCACTCGCCCGTTGCACAGAAGGCTAAATAGCGCAACGCACGTTTGCTCTGCCTCTCACTATAACCATTCTGACGAAAGGTGACTTCGAGATGTGATAGTTTAGCTGCCAAACTTTCAGGGTCTGAGATAACGTGGGCCCTGTGAACCAAGGTACGAAGTACTCCTTCACGCTGAGCTGGATGGTGACAACCATCAGCTCGCAGATACAAGTAAGTGTGAGTAGGCTTCCTATAAGCAGAACGTCCCAACGTACCATCAGTCTTCCTTCTGACCAACTCATCAAGGAAGGGAAGGCATCCATTCTATTCCACCTCCATAGTGACCTGAATATTCGGATGGATTGAATTCAGGTGTTCCAAAAACCGGTTTAATTCTCTCTACCATGAGGCCAAACAACAAAAGTATCGTCTATATATCTGAAAAACACGCAGGTTTCGAGGTCGCTGACTCCAATGCACGTTCCTCAAAGTCCTCCAGGCTTTGCTCCTGTCGAAATATTGGCTGTGGTGGACGACGGCAACAAACCCGCAAGTTATTTGAACATTTCTAATAATTCTTATTCCGCCGTCCCCGTGCGGCAAAGATATCGTAGGTTGGTATGATTCTGTCTGACAGAAAACTGAAAGCTTTATTGTCAATATTTTTTATGTACCTCAACTGTTTTTTTTTTCACCGATCTCGGTGTCTGTTTGTCCTTTGAGCAGGTGTGATAAAGACGTACATCTCTCCTGCACTCCCCCAAGTGTGTGCTAATTAAAAGTTGTAATATGTGAAATTCGAAAGTTTTCATTCTTACCAGCGTGCTACGTGCTAATCAGCACATCTCGATGCGACAAGGACTTTTATTTTTAAATGGACCTTCTCGGAGAAGAAGGTAACACGAAGAGAGAATAACCAACGCAGCATTATTGTACGTCGTTGGGGAGACGAGGTAAATATCAAGCCGTACACCAAAACTCCACTGATTTAATCTCAAATCAATGTTCCAGAACTGCCACGACGTTTCTTAGCCCGCACGCGCCCATACCTGCCTGAATTTCTGGGCTTACAATTTCTGTTGCGGCTAAACGCGCATTTGCATAACTAAGTCAGTTCTGAGCAATTCACATTATAACCCTCCCTAACCATTATACGGTAAAAGGGGTGTTTTTCGTTTTTAGGGTGTGGTCACCTTTTAGTATTTAAGTTAACACTAACTGCAGAAGGATATGAACACATTTTACAGCTCTGTGCACTGCGTACAGTAGAAGATTACATCGGAGATGATAACTGTTTGTATAAGTTATAAAGCAGCATCCGTGAGGCACCGATTTGTGAACAATAACATTCTTGAATTGATCAGGCCTGTCCACAGTCCCTACCTGAATCTAATGGAACACCTTTAGAATTAATTAGAACTTGGACTTCGCTGCAGACATCAGCATCCAACAGCGCTGTCTTCTCTGGTTTCGGCTCTTGAGTTGGAATGGGCTGCTATTCCTCCACAGATATTCAGACCCCTTACTGAAAGTGACCACAGCAGAGTTCAAACCTCCATAAAGGCGGAGGTTGGACACATTACACATTAATGTCACCTAATAGGTGTGTGTTAGACCACAAGCAGTAAGCCCTCGAGTCTTTAAATAATAAGTCACGTTAGCATAACAGCGTCAAGCGTCTGATTACTTTAGAATTGACTTAATGTGTTATAAATTTGTCTTTATGCACGTAAGGAAGAGAAATCTAGGAAATGTTTGAAATACGGTTAAAGTATGTTGGAAGTTGCTAAGAGTTGTCATTATCAAACACTGCGGGAGTACAGTCTGCGTAGTGAGCGCTTCGTTTTAAGCAAAACTTAGTTTCTCACGGATCTCAGTGTTCATGACTCACATCTCCTGAACTGTACGTAGCAGTATGATGATATAATTTTGCAGGTACACTATGTGATCAAAAGTATCCGGACACCCCCAAAAACATACGTTTTCCATATTAGGTACATTGTGCTGCCACCTACTGGCAGGTACTCCATATCAGGGACGCATACATCATGAGAGAGCAGAATGGGGCGCTCCGCGGAACTCACGGACTTCGAGCGTGGTGAGGTGATTGGGTGTCACTTGTGTCATACGTCTGTACACGAGATTTCCACACTCCTAAACATCCCTAGGTCCACTGTTTTCGATGTGGTAGTGAAGTGGAAATGTGAAGCCACATGTACAGCACAAAAGCGTAGAGGCCGACCTCGTCTGTTGACTGACGTAGACCGCCGACAGTTGAAGATGCTCGTAATGTGTCATAGGCAGACATCTACCCAGACCATCAGACAGGAATTTCAAACTGAACTAGGATCCACTGCAAGTATTATGACAGTTATGCGGGAGGTAAGGAAACTAGGATTTCATGGTCGAGCGGCTGCTCATAAGCCACACATCACGCTGGTAAATGCCAAACGACACCTCGCTTGGTGTGAGGAGCGTAAAGATTGGACGATTGAACAGTGGAAAAACGTTGTGTGGAGTGACGAATCACGGTATACAATGTGGCAATCCGATGGCAGGGTGTGGGTATGGCGAATGCCCCGTGAACGTCATCTGCCAGCGTGTGTAGTGCAAATAGTAAAATTCGGAGGCGGTGGTGTTATGGTGTGGTTGTGTTTTTCAAGGAGGAGGCTTGCACTCCTTGTTGTTTTGCGTGGCGCTATCACAGCACAGGCCTACATTGATGTTTTAAGCACCTTCTTGCTTCCCCCTGTTGAAGAGGAATTCGGGGATGGCGATTGCATCTTTCAACACGATCGAGCACCTGTTCATAATGCACCGACTGTGGCAGTGTGGTTTCACGACAATAAAATCCCTGTAATGGACTGGCGTGAACAGAGTCCTGACCTGAATCCTATAGAACACATTTGAAATGTTTTGAAATGCCGACTTCGTGCCAGGCCTCACCGACCGACATCGATATCTCCTCAGTGCAGCACTCCGTGAGGAATGGACTGCCATTCCCCATGAAACCTTCCAGCATCTGATTGAACGTATGCCTCCGAGAGTGGAAGCTGTCATCAAGGCTAAGGGTGCGCCAACACTATATTGAATTCCAGCATTACCGAGAGCGCCACGAATTTGTAAGTCATTTTCAGTCATGTGTCCGGATACTTTTGATCACGTAGTGTATATTAAGTGATAATGTTGCGTGTACATTAAGTGATATGTGTAGATACTGTATACGAAGTTTAGTGTCAATAGCATTAGTGGTAAAGAAGTAATAAATTAAAACGTCATGTCTAACGCTGAAATGTAACTACATGAACAGTGAAAACGTAGTAAATGAAGAACTTCCTTCCTTCCACAATTTTGTTGGAGGTGGGGGGTGTCAGCAAGACAAAGTTTCGTAAAGGTTTCAGAATGGGTATAGCCTTCGTTGCAATTCGCTAAGTGGTCTTACTCCCAAATACCCAGTGAATAAAATCCGTATATTTGTGGGCCTTCAGTTACGCTGCCTCAAACCAAACACACAACTTCTAACTGTAATACTTGTGTTACAGCGTTAAACTTTTAACATAAGATTTACCTCTTAATGAGTATGTAATGACACCATTTTTAATTTCTTAATTCGATCAATAATGACTCGAAATAGTGAAAATCGGGTTTCTGTTGTCCTCATGGTGCAATTGTTCAATGTTCCGGTTTCCGAGATAGCGTTTCAGTAATACAGAAACTCGCCCAATGTTTTTCATTGATTTTATATTTATAGATACAGCTAAACTTTCAGCTGAATACGTAAATATGATACATGCGATCCGGTCATTTTGTGAAGCTGACTAATTAGAGCTCATGTTACAATCATAAAATAACATTTTTCTTTTAGAAATTATTATTTCCATAATTCATCTACTTCCGACTCATTTATTCCTCCTACACAGTCACAGACGTGATGAAATGACTCAACAAATACGTCTGACAATTTTACAGAAATTTTGTATGAGGGCCAGATGTACATCACATCAATTTTAACGTTGATAATACATACAATTTCGGTGCTGTCATCAAAAAAAAATTAATCAGTATTTCACTGACTGCTAGATTCTGCACGGCTCTAACACCAGACCGTCAAACATGCCAGGCTTTCCATATGTCACTGCAAATGCTTCGGCTTTTGCTTAAAAGTGATACCAAAAATATGCTGCTGTTACTACACTTCCTGCTGAAACAAACGTCGTCAACTAATTTCTCAATTCTACATCAACATTGAATCCATCAAAGATAATCAGGAAAGTAGGTATTACATCAAATCAAACACCAAATATCGAACGCAGTATCATCGGCGGAAAAATAGTTACGATGCGTCCAGTTCTTTTAAACAGAGGAACCTGTAGCGTGAACACTCAAAAATCAAATAATACTGGTGTTTTATATCTACAATACAGATATTTTCTGTGGAGACATAACTAACGCTATAGACCAACTGTTGCTTACTACAGTTTTCTTCACGACTCTCAGCTCTTCTAAATTCGTCAGAAGCCACTAGAAATGAACAATGTGGAAACTGTTCGAAAGGAAAATCTAATGTAAATTGTGAATTAAGGTTCTTTCCTTCCTATTTTGCATCTTAGATGTTTGGTTATGCGAATAAACGTCAGACAGTTGAGTTCCTATATCAGAACGAACATTTAAGACGGCTTAGTGACTGACTGCTGTTCATAACTTTGAACCTGGTTTACCGTTACATGAAAATTGTTTCATAACATTCTGTAGAACGTGTGATACCAAACTGTGACTGTCACAGAAATAATTATTTAATCAACAAAGTAAGCAAATTTGTCTCAGGATACTTACTTCTGCTACGCGGACGTAGACTGCAAAAATGGATGGTGTGGCAGTTCCCGTGTCGTCGCCCGGCGTGGTCCATGTGCTCGTCGAACTGACACGGACTGCTCCGATGCGCAGTCACATTCACAATCTGAGTAGCCATTTGTTTGCGGACAGGCAATAAACATTTGCTACAGGTTCAAAGATTCTCTATGTAGTAACCAAAGATAATCGTAGAGACACTCTTCTCGTGAGCACTTACCAGAATATTACGACCTTAGTTCACTTTCGTAACATTTATCGTATTATAAAAAGGGACTCGTAGGTCAGGGCTGAGATAACGTACAGCATTCTGCCTATTCTCGAACGATGCTAAGGCGCAGAAACATTTGTATTCAGTGCACTCTGTAGTTTTCACTGTTATCTCGATGATATAAATTCAGTGTCGTTTGATTAACATTTGTTAATTTTCCTTTTGAAACCCTCTTCATTCTCCGCCCCTTGAAGACGAGCGGGCTGCTTGAGATCCGTCCCAATTGTAAGATGCGGTTCTATTGAGCCACGTAATGCTCATCTAGTAATCTCAACTGAATTAAATTAGAACAGATAATCAATTACGTGCAACACCTCACATCCAATTGCGACCACCATGTTACGTGGGTCTTCACCCACGAAAACTTACATCGCATAAACACACACTATTATTCATAATAGGCCTCACCAACGGAAGTATACGGCCTCTGAGACACGCTATACATATGCATTGCTTTCATACATCCGACTGAGAGATTTAAGCAATAATCGATTTACTAAGCGCTAAGCGAACCCGAATAAAGAGCAGTTCCATACAGTAGAGTCAAGTACTACTGATAATGACTCATAATCAACTGAATGGGGATTTTAATATTCTCTTAAGAGGAAAAAAGCATTTTCATTTGAAGTTCATATTACATTATTTATGATTCCTGGAGAGCGCAGGTAGATTTACAAAAATGGTTCAAATGGCTCTGAGCACTATGGGACTTAACTGCTGAGGTCATCAGTCCCCTTGAACATAGAACTACTTAAACCTAACTAACCTAAGGGCATCACACACATCAATGCCCGAGGCAGGATTCGAACCTGTGCGACCGTAGCGGTCGCGCGGTTCCAGACTGTAGCGCCTAGAACCGCTCGGCCACTTCGGCCGGCGTAGATTTACAATCTTAAGTGATATTGTCTGGCGACAAGAGGTGGTAGTTGCTCCCTCCTTGAATATCGATACAGGCTTTTTATTCATTGCAAAATTATCACGAATTTCTATTAGTCATTGTCTGCGACTCTATTAAACTGATGACATATCGTTAACATTGTCTAGCTGGAAGGGGAATCTGTGAGTTAAGCATTCAGTTCATATTATCTGTTTACTTTTTTTTTCCTCCAAGCTGTTCACGGGAAATTTTGCCGATTTCGGCGTGTGTCTGCAGTCATGGTGGATTCGAACCCTAACGCAACCGTGCTAAATCGGTGCCGTCAATCTCTTCTTTGTCACTTGCTAGTACACACTTGTCGAGCCGCAGAAGAGGCCCGGTCCAACCCTCTGGCACGCGGATTTCTTTCCGATTTCCCAGTACTACGATAATGACAACAGTACACATTTCCAACACCCATCCCCATTTCTCATAAGCGCTGCACTACGGAATCATAAGAGTATTTCACAGTTTGTCTGTGGTTGTAGAACACCTGTGATGGATTGCTAACTGTATATTCAGTTTTATACGGCACAGCTATTGCTGTGGACGTTGAGGAAGACAGTCTTATTATACTGTAGGTCTGTATTTTATCTATGGAGCCACATACATCAGGAGAAAAAAGAAAATGCAAATTTTTCCGCAAAAGTGGAATCAGTAAGTGTGGAATATCCAAGCCGAAGAGTTGTCCTCTATTGGAATTTGGATCTTGTGAAACTCTGTTATATGGTACAAAGTGTCACAGGTAATCAAAGCTGCGAATTAAGCAGTTAACTTAGCAAGACTGCGCAATAACATGACAAACTGAAAATACGTAAACTGCCTTGATTTCAGCCATGGGCACTTAAAATCTGTTCTGTTTACACATTTGAGAGTTGTTTAGGCAATTGGTCGCATTCATCTAGTGGCAACTGCCCAAGTCCACCCAACAAATCCTTCTTTCGAAAGACATTTAATTCAACTTCAGTTGTCGCAGGCGACATGTCATCAAAGTTAAAAAGCATTTTTTGTAGTTTATTCGCTGTTCCTCCATTCTGAAAAGCATTAACGTAGCATTAGTGTTGATACCCAGTAGGATTTTCTAACTCGTTAACTTTCATGTTACCTATTTTTAGTTTACAATGTCAGCCTAACATTAGTGCACCTTAATAATTTTTTTCTATTTTCCATCTATATTTCATAAATATGTGTGGATATAATCTCTGATCGTTGAATGAAAAAGGTTGCATTCATATTAATGATATGAAAAGAAGTACTTATCATGCACTACTGAAACATCGTTAATGTTTAGGTATTAAAGTAGTGAAGCTTAATTGCATGCTGCTTAGTGGATAACGATCGATCATTCGAATTACAATAAGTTTTTTGTAATTCGTTCCAAGTTTGGTTCTTGGAATACGACACGCTTTGAATCACACGATAAACATCAATTTCAGAATCTTATCCCATCTTGGATAAATTTCTGCTGATCTTTTGTCCTACGTTCATCTCATGTCGATACTGGTTTCTGTACACAATGTAATAAGGAAATTCGATTGAAACACAAGACATAAATTACAATATTTTTTAATTCAATTTGAAACAACACTATTCAGAAGTGTGAGGGCACTTAATAAGCGGAATGACCTCGTCCATAGCAACCAGCACAAATTCCGAAAACAGTGGTCACGAAAAACCCAACTCACTCTCTTTTTCGCATATTGCAATGCCTGGGTCAGAGTAGTAAAGTATGGACGTAAAAAAGAGAAAAGAGTAGTCATTGCGTCACGCCGAGCGAGGTGACGCAGTGGTTAGTGCACTGGACTCCCATTCGGGTGGACGATGGTTCAAACGCGCATCTCATGCCCTAAAACACTCTCGCTGATAATTATTCGTTGTTCACATTTCCTGCCTCTTTAAAAAAGACTCTAGCTAGAACAGCCGGAGATAGCGGTCAAGTGTTGTGAGTTTTGTGGGTATGAATGTGTGTGTGTGTGTGTGTGTGTGTGTGCTTTTCTTCCTTTTCGAAGAAGACTTTAGCCGAAAACTTATTTGAACACTCTTTTCTTCGCGCCTGCCTGCTACTCGGCGTGTGAGTAGCATGAGTAGCAATCTAACCGCTTAATGGTGTAATTCGCTCGTGAAGTTCATTGTATGTAATCCACTGCACTTCAACATGAACAATGACGTACATATTTACATTACCAGAAGAAAAATATCACCTTCATTACTCCACATTGTTGTCTGTAGTTCAAATGCTGCAACCGAAAGTTTTGATCACTTACCCATTGATACAAAATGCCTGAAAGACAGCAAAATAAAATTTGAAACTACACTGGAAACATTTCTCTTTGACAAATTCTTCTATGCCGCAGAAGTCTATCTATTATTGCAATGTGTACATCGTCGTGAGCAGGAATTACTAACACCTGTCTTTTTTCAATTAAAAAACCAACAGAAACTAATAAATAATAACCGTGGATGCTGATTTACAAAAAGAAAAAAATATACGTTAATATAAAACGACTCGTTCCGCGTCATTAAGATTTGTCGTGTAAATAGTACGTGGAACATGAACCCAACTCACTGCTGGTGCACCACGGAACGTGGTATGGACTTATATGCTTCGAAAACGCCAAAATGAAACTGAAAAGAAAAGTGACGCAAATGAACCAAGTAGACATACATTCCAATTGTGATAAGACTTGTTATTCCCGAGAAACGAACGGAAAGAAGCAAAGAGACTACTCTTGGGAAGGTAGACCTCTATGTTAGACAGCTTAGGCTATCATTATTATAAAAGAGATGGCTTATATACATATTAAGACAAAATATCACTTTTACGGCGTCAAAGCGTTTCAGACCATTCCTTTAATCAAATTTATAGTATTGCACAATGCCAGAGCATGCACAAAAATTATATCTTTTTTTTACCCTGATGTCTGTTATTATTGACCACATGCTGAGTGACGCATCATATGTAAAATTTCAAAGTAAGAAGTTGTAATGCACTGGCAATCTAATAATACAAGAACTGTGTTCTTCATGGAGATGCGCCTCTGTGCAGTTCAGTTTCTTTGACATTTCAACAATCGTTCACTTTGTTGAGATGGGCCGTGCGGTTCTAGGCGCTGCAGTCTAGAACCGCGAGACCGCTACGGTCGCAGGTTCGAATCCTGCCTCGGGCATGGATGTGTGTGATGTCCTTAGGTTAGTTAGGTTTAACTAGTTCTAAGTTCTAGGGGACTAATGACCTCAGAAGTTGAGTCCCATAGTGCTCAGAGCCATTTGAACCATTTTTTTGTTGACATGAACAAGACACATTACCATGCCTTGCGTCTTCCCTCTTCGCACAAATTTATGGGCTAGCGAAGAATACGTAGGGTTTTTTTCTTTTTTTTTCAAATTGGACCATTAAAACTTTTGTGCAAATGTATGAAAGCTGAAAGTTCAACAAACAGGAAGCAGAACCAGTAAGGAAACAATCATTGGTTTCAGAATTCCAGCTTCATTTGCTATCGATACAAATACAGTAAAAGTGGAATTAAATGAATTATGAAAGCATGTTTTTCACAACACTTCTCGTTTATTCTAAATATACCAACAAAAAACAAGTTACACTAACGAGGCCAAATGTGTCGTACTACTTGAGCAAATACTCATTTATAAATAGAAAAACGTCCAGCCTTCCTGACACTATGTTATTCATGTAAGCATTGCAGTTTTTAGTATTTAAAATCGTTATTGGGTGCGCATGACAGAAAGAATGAACAAGAAGCAATCGTAAACAGTTATCTGCTAATGCTTGGCTATTTCAGATGGGGGCAGGCCCCGCCCAATCTGACGTCAAAACAACGGACAGCGTAGGTCTATAGTCCCATCTATCTTCTTTTTTTTTTCCTCCATAAGTTAAGTGGTTGCAGTATTTCTTGACTTCTCAAAATCATTTGGCTCAGTAACACACCAACACTTGTTAACGAAAGAACTACTGTCTGGGATATGAGAAGATACCTGTGAATTGAAGGCGGATGTCTCGATAGGGCTGACGCAGCATGTTTCCTTCAATGGAGAGTCATTAGCAGATGTAGACGGAGCTTCACTTGCTTCTCACAGAAGCTTGTTAGCCTCTTGCTGTTCACGTTACATGTGTTAAGGACATGGCAGACAATATTAATATTAAGCTCAGCCTTTCTGCAGATAACGTATTAACACGTGAAGAAACCGCGCATCTATCCAATCAGATCTCGAAAATGTTATACACAAATTGATAACGTACTTTAAATGTTCGCGGGTGGAAAAGTGCGCACTTTATAAACCGCAGAAAAGCAGTAACCTCTGACTACAATAAGAAAAAGTAGGAACTGTCGTCAGTCAACCCATTTGAGGAACTGGGTGTAACAGTTTGTGAGAACATGAAGTGGAATGAGCACATGGGTTCGGCTGAAACTGAATCAGGCGACAGACTTCGGGGAAAATGTGGGCAGTCTACGTAGGTAACTGCATACAAAAGAATGACGGGACACAGTCTAAAATACTGCTCAAGTGTGGGGGAACCTATCCGAACTAGGACTAACAGGGGATAGTGAGCGTGTACAGACAAGGGCATCACGAATCGTTAGAAGTTAGTTTGACTCATGGGAGAGGGTCACGGAAGTGCTGAGAAACATGATGTGACTGGAGCTTGAAGATTAGAGTCAGCTGTCATGCGGAAGTGTATTGAAGACAGTATTACAGTAATATTAACGAATCCGCCCTACAGATTAACGACAGCAGCCGCTGTGTCGGCCATCTTGGATGCGGCATTTAGACAGGTTCTCGCCGGGCTGATAACGAAGTGCCACCTCAGTTACACGATTGGCAAACATTTAGAACACTTCCGTTTACTTTCATACGAATAACGCCACATGCAGACGCTTGGGGTACTTGGCAGACAACGGGGTGCCGACAAGAAGGGCATCTGTCCATCCCTCAAACTAACCGAGCCAAATCCGCTAATAATCATGCCGAACCTGCGGAGATGCGGGACAATCGCAGAAGAAAAAGAAGAAGACGACAGCGCCGTCAGAGACATTTAAGCACTCATTCCTCCCGCGCTTTGCAGGGGAACGTAGGGGAAGAGACCTAACACGTCGGCCGGCCGCTGTGGCCGAGCTGTTTTAGGTGCTTCAGTCCGGAACCGCGCTGCTGCTGCGGTCGCCGGTTCGAATCCAGCCTCCTGGCATGGATGTGTGTGATGTCCTTAGGTTAGTTAGGTTTAAGTAGTTCTAAGTCCAGGGGACTGATGACCTCAGGTGCTAAGTCCCATAGTGCTTAGAGCCATTTGAACCATTTTTGAAAATACACGATGTAAAATTTTCAGTGCACTTCACAGTGGTTTGCATGGTATCTGCAGATATGTTCGACTCTGTCGGTTCAGTACACCACTGACGTAAAAGGTCATCTCTTCAGACAAAACGATGCATAAAATTAACGTTATCTCTCTCAGTACGGTGTAGCGGTTTGGAGCATGTATCTACGCTCAAGTTTAAAATCTTTGGAAAACAAAAACCTGAAAAATTTGGTTCCTCTTTCGGTTGAATATTGTGGAATGGCGTTCAATTAATATGGTTCGTTGGAATCCTGAATAAAGCCAACCTGCTGTCAGAAGAAAAATGTTGCATCACTTGCTGAATGCCCCTTGTACATCTCATCTCCACAGGTTAACAGAAGACGCATTCTCTTGCCTGACGGTTATTGATATTTGTGCACGTTAAATTCAAATGTATAAGAAATGGTCCTGATTGTTAGTAATAGTAGCCTTTCGCTCAAATGAAGGTTTTGGTACTCCCTGCAAGTGGATCATAACACTTTTTTTTTTCTTTCCGGACGTACATCCTTTTGCCAGAATTTAGATTACGGCATTAAAAATTTAAATGTTGCACAGAATATCACACATAGGGACCTTAGATAATTTACAATTGGCGTTAGCTTCGCTGAACTAATTCCTGGAAACATTCTCGCAACCTCATGGCTCGTTTCTCCCGTTCTGTTGAGGATAATCTGCAAAAACCTTAAGCGTATTCCTGTGTTACGTTGTTGATTATACTCATCAGCTTCTAGTCTGTATAGGACTCTTGCAATTTCCTTCATCTGTCCTTAACTTTTCTGGTGTTAATTGCATGTACTGACTCGTGCCATGACCACTGAGATTTGGTCCTCAATTTGGACCTACGGAAGTAGAGGTCTAAAACAGAAACAATAAACAAACAACTGCTTAGTGCATAGTGGTAGGTACCTCGCTCGAATATTATTGATTTTCTTTCCTATTCCACTAGCCTTACTTCCAAAGATCGCTGTTTCAATTCCCCGATCATTTCTGTTACTAGTGTGAGCTATACCGACCTATTAAAATCCTAGCAGTGATTATCTCTTCTTTCTCTTCTTTTTGTTTGTTGTAGGCGTTATATTACATTCTCCCAAATTTAAAGAGGGAGCTGTCATTCATTACGGCAAGTGGAAATTTTGTCCAAGACTTTGTATGATTTCTTACCATCGACCAAATACGATATTTCCTTATAGACGCCAGCGTCTTCACCGAACAAAATGATCGTGCTCCTGATCCTGTTTCACAGATCGTAGGCGTATGTGGCAAACATTAAGGTCACTGCCGATGTTGCTTTCGTATCTATGGAACAAACAACGTCCGGTAAAACATCTTCACTCCTGAAATTTAAAAAATTCACATAACATTTTTATTTTCGTATTTACAACAAACCAATACACAAGCATCACAGAAATGCTAAAGAAATATTTTTTGGTGATTCAGCAACGTAAAAACAGACGTCCACGTGTTTGGACTTCCAGTCTCACTTATCATGAAAACTTATTAGCCTTTGCTTTGTATTTTCTCGTCCTTAACATTAAGAAATTTATTTTATTTGAAACACTCAAGTGCATATGCTAATGTACAGAAAAAACAGGTTTCTTAATATTAACATTTTTTAGATACAGCATACGGTTTCCAATATAAGAGTTTTTGACGCTCCAAAATATCTTCATAAATGAATGAAAGTAAGTATCATACAAAAATTTCTCGAAATAAAAGAATAACAAGGTGTTTTACATCAAGGCGGACTCAATTTCTGATATTATTGTTTTTCTATGCAATCACGGGAAAAATAGAAGAGTTCCAAGATAAAATTATGACCTTTAAAAATATTTTTACTTTTAGTAGAAGTATCAAAACAGTTACTTTCCACAATACGTAAATAAATTTCATATTTGATGCACATGACGTCCTGGAATTGCAGCTAGGTTTGCTGTATTTTGCCAGCGGCCTTGCCGCAGTGGTAACACCGGATCCCATCAGATCATCGAAATTAAGCGCTGCCGGGCCGGGCTAGCACTTGGATGGGTGACCATCCGGTCTGCCGGGGCTGATGGCAGGCGAGGTGCACTCAGCCCTTGCGAGGCAAACTGAGGAGCTCCTTGACTGAGAAGTAGGGACTCCGGTCTCGTAAACTGACACACGAACGGGAGAGCGATGTGCTGACCACATGTCCCTCCAATTCCGCATCCGGGAACAACTCTTGACTAAGGATGACATGGCAGCCTGTCGGTACCGTTGGGCCTTCATAGCCTGTTCGGGTGATGTTTAGTTTAGTTTTTCTGTATTTTGAAAGGTTCGTTGCATCAAGAAATTTTGGTAGGTGCTCAACATTGTCAAACCTAGCTTCAGCAATTGGTTGCGAAATAGCTATTCTTGGTTATCTAAGCCGATTTTCTACATCATCTACGTCTTCGCTGTCAGAGAAATTCACTGTTCACGAATGTTCTCCTAGCAAACAGAATGGCATATTTATAATAAATTATAACTTTGCTAGCACGTATTGTGTATTCAGTCGCCGACACTCTTTTTATTTGCTATTTGGTACATCACCTAACAACTGGCAATCACATGTCCATAAAACTATTAAAAATGTGTAACAACCATTTTACTCTACGATTGTAACATTTGTTCTATGTTAAAAATCAGTCACAATGATCAAACTTTCTCATGATTTCATTAGAGACTTTCACAGTCTTTAGTTGTAGAGCGTGTAACATCCTTTTCTCTTATCTGCGTTTTGACCTGAGGTCCACGTTCTAGGAAGCTCAGAAAGCGCCGTTATATTATAATAAAATACTGAATGTATGCAAATGTGAACTAATTCTCACCATTTAGAACAGTTACCGAAAGTCTAATATATACATATAATATGTATTTATACCTCATTCCTCTGTAGAAGCAGGTATTTTCAGCATACTACGAACTCAAAACTAACAACGAGTCGTTCTTTACCTGAAGCTGCATTTCAGTGTTAAAACTAAGAAACAGAAGTTGCAGAATTGTGGAAATAAGAGAGAAAATCCGCGCGTTTGTGGAGCAAAAAAATTGAACGTAGGTCTGCATTCGTGGACCGTGAGAGCGAACAAGTTCATGTAGTCGATTCTATTATTACAGGTATTGTTCCACTGTCTTGTCCCATAGACTGTTAACAAGAGATAAATATTCAACGAATTCCTTAGTTCAAAATACAGTGAAGTTATTCGTTTATTTTCTCAGCAGTTTCATCATCCCCTGCGTCTCTACCCTTCGAAAAGCGCTCTTAACGTCCACCGGGACTCGGCGGTTTCATACCACGGCCGGGCAGCGACCAGCACCCTTAGCGGACAAAAGAACAAGCGATAGGCGAGCAGAGCGCCATAGCCCTCCCATAAAGAGGACCGTTTCCTCCTCGAAATGGAACGCATTCAAAACTGACGATTAAGGGGGAGGGCGAGAGGCCGCCGAGAAAGGCTTTTCTGGGGAGATAGCGTGATGTACGGCGCCGCGACAATGGCCGCAGCCAAACACAATGCCGGCAGGGGGCCCTGTGCCTGGCGCCCAGGTGCTACAATCAGAGCCCGCGGCTACAACTACAGCTACAGGTAACGACCGCAGATAACAAACGGCCGGCCACTCGTTGCTGCCCCGGCAGCCGAAACTTCCGGATCGTCCTTACAATCCTATCTCGGGCGCTCACTTTCGGTTCCGGGCAACGACAACTATACGATGGAACGAACTATACCTTTCGTACCCACTATCGAACGACCTCTGATAACAATTCATTTCTTTCTTTTTAACAGTTGTAAGAATCACAGTCCCCCTCCTTAGCTGAGAGGTCAGCGCGTCTGCCTACCAAGCACGGGAATCGGGTTCGATTCCAGCCCGTGTCGGGAATTTTCTCTGTTCCGGGACTGGATATTGTGTTGTCTACATTGTCATTTCATTATCATCGAAGAAGCCGACCTTGGGGAAGATCAGTTTGGATTCCGTAGAAATACTGGAACACTTGAGGCAATACTGACCCTACGACTTACCTTAGAAGCTAGATTAAGGAAAGGCAAACCTACGTTTCTAGCATTTGTAGACTTAGAGAAAGCTTTTGACAATGTTGACTGGAATACTCTCTTTCAAATTCTGAAGGTGGCAGGGGTAAAATATAGGGAGCGAAAGGCTATTTACAATTTGTATAGAAACCAAATGGCGGTTATAAGAGTCTAGGGGCATGAAAGGGAAGCAGTGGTTGGGAAGGGAGTGAGACAGGGTTGCAGCCTTTCCCCGATGTTATCCGATCAGTATATTGAGCAGACAGTCAGGAAACAAAAGAAAAATTCGGAGTCAGTATTAAAGTCCATGGAGAAGAAATAAATACTTTGAGGTTTGCCGATGACATTGTAATTCTGTCAGAGACAGCAAAGGACTTGGAAGAGCAGTTGAACGGAATGGATAGTGTCTTGAAAGGAGGGTATAAGATGAACATCAACAAAAGCAAAACGAGGATAATGGAATCTAGCCGAATTAAGTCGGGTGATGCTGAGGGAATTAGATTAGGAAATGAGACACTTAAAGTAGTAAAGGAATTTTGCTATTTGGGGTGCGTAATAACTGATGATGGTCGAAGTAGAGAGGATATAAAATGTAGACTGGCAATGGCAAGGAAAAGCGTTTCTGAAGAAGAGAAATTTGTTAACATCGAGTATAGATTTAAGTGTCAGGAAGTCATTTCTGAAAGTGTTCGCATGGAGTGTAGCCATGTATGGAAGTGAAACATGGACGATAAATAGTTTGGACAAGAGGAGAATAGAAGCTTTCGAAATGTGATGCTACAGAAGAATGCTGAAGATTAGATGGGTAGATCACGTAACTAATGAGGAGGTATTGAATAGGATTGGGGAGACGTTTGTGGCACAACTTGACTAGAAGGACGGATCGGTTGGTAGGACATGTTCTGCGGCATCAAGCGATCACCAGTTTAGTATTGGAGGGCAGCGTGGATGGTAAAAATCGTAGAGGGAGACCAAGAGATGAATACACTAAGCAGATTCAAAAGGATGTAGGTTGCAGTAGGTACTGGGAGATGAAGAAACTTGCGCAGGATAGAACAGCATGGAGAGCTGCATCAAACCAGGTCAGGACTGAAGACCACAACAACAACATATCATCGACACGCATGTCGTCCATTGTGGCGCCAACGGAAGAGACTTGCACGTTCGCGACCGAACTTCCCCAGCTGGGGACTCCTGGCCACCAAAATGGGTCAAATGGCTCTGAGCACTCTGTGACTTAACATCTATGGTCATCAGTCCCCTAGAACTTAGAACTACTTAAACCTAACTAACCTAAGGACAGCACACAACACCCAGCCATCATGAGGCAGAGAAAATCCCTGACCCCGCCGGGAATCGAACCCGGGAACCCGGGCGTGGGAAGCGAGAACGCTACCGCACGACCACGAGATACGGGCTCCTGGCCACCAATACCAAATGATAATATCATCATTTCATTTCAATAATCACTATTTTCTTATAGGTACCACTCCATCAGGTGATAGTGTTAGAAATTCCATTATTTTAAACTGGCGGAAAAAAGGCAGAATGGAGGTAAGTGTACTCTAAAAACGTATGTAACGGCACCTTATTTTCGACTTCTTAATGACTGACTCCTACCCTCACAATTTCCTTGAGTCTCCATCGCCTAACGTGCATCGATGTGTTGCTTCTCTTCGAAATGGTTCAAATGGCTCTAAGCACTATGGGAGTTAACATCTGAGGTCATCAGTCCCCTGCTTCTCTTCGAAATCTTGAAAGTATCTTCCTTTGATGTGCAAATTTTATCCAGGGTAATCCTAAACTCGCCAACAGCCTTGCTGCAGTGGAAACACCAGTTCCCGTCAGATCACCGAAGTTAACCGCTGTCGGTCTGGGCTATCAATTGGATGGGTGCCGAGCGCTGTTGGCAAGCGGGGTGTACTCAGCCCTTGTGAGGTAAACTGAGGAGCTAGTTGATTGAGAAGTAGCGGCTCCGGTCTCGTAAACTGACATACGGCCGAGAGAGCGGTGTGCTGCCCACATGCTCCACCATATCCGCATCCAGTGACGTCTGTGGGCTGAAGGTGACACGGGGGCCGGTCGGTACGTTGGGCCTTCCAAGGTCTGTTCGGACGAAGTTAGTTAGTTAATTGCAAATTCGCACGACAAAATTTCGGAGGCTGTTCAGTGATTTTGTCTGAGTTTATGGCACAATGGACACGTCGTCTCGGGTACCTTGTAACGGAGCAGTCATGTAATCATGTTCTGTTCGGTGAGTTACTGTGAAAACAGGGAGAAAGCCAATAACTGGGAATCACAGAAAACTGCATAACAAAACACAGAGTGTACGGAAACGCAAAAATATACCGATGTCGCTGGGGGAACATCTTAGCACAGCTTCGTTGTGCCGCTCTTTAACTGCTTAACGTGAACCCAAGAGCGAGATGCATATCGATCATCTTCTTGTCTGAAAAATGTATCGAAACTACTCAACAAAAGCAAAACGAAGATAATGGAATGTAGTCGAATTAAGTCAGGTGATGCTGAGGGAATTAGATTAGGAAATGAGACACTTAAAGTAGTAAAGGAGTTTTGCTATTTTGGGAGCAAAATAACTGATGATGGTCGAAGTAGAGAGGATATAAAATGTAGACTGGCAATGGCAAGGAAAGCGTTTCTGAAGAAGAGAAATTTGTTTGCATCGAGTATAGATTTAAATGTCAGGAAGTCATTTCTGAAAGTATTTGTATGGAGTGTAGCGATGTATGGAAGTGAAACATGGACGATAAATAGTTTGGACAAGAAGAGAATAGAAGCTTTTGAAATGTGGTGCTACACAAGAATGCTGAAGATTAGATGGGTAGATCACATAACTAACGAGGAAGTATTGAATAGGATTGGGGAGACGTTTGTGGCACAACTTGACCAGAAGAAGGGATCGGTTGGTCGGACGTGTCCTGAGGCATCAAGGGATCACAAATTTAGCATTGGAGGGCAGCGTAGAGGGTAAAAATCGTAGTGGGAGGCCAAGAGATGAATACAGTAAGCAGATTCAGAAGGATATAGATTGCAGTAGGTACTGGGAGATGAAGAAGCTTGCACAGGATAGAGTAGCATGGAGAGCTGCATCAAACCAGTCTCAGGACTGAAGATCGCAACAACAACACTGTCTATCACTTTTAACACTAGCGTCCAGCCGTCCTGATTTAGGTTTTCCGTGATTTCGCTAAATCGCTTAAGGCAAATGCCGAGCTGGTTCCTTCTCCATCCTCCCCATTGTCCACGAGACGTTAAACCCTAACCCTCTTCTCCTCCTCACTTCTAAAGCACAACTAACTCTGAAAGGAAAATAAACACAAGGCAGATCCGAGCAGTATTGGATGCACTCTCCAGAGTAAAGACTAACGTGGCCATTACTGCTGTCAGCAGCAAGTAGCGCCAGTGTACAGAACAAGTTTGTTTCCAACCAAGACACACAGCGCGTAACGTCAATCTTTTTCGCTCTTGTGCAGATATGTTCAGTGAAATATAGATAAAAAGACAATAAGTTTAACAATTAAAATGAAATTCAATAACTCTGTACGAGACATCTCTGACACAGAAATAGTCTGAAATTAACCCTGAACAATCTCCGAAATCGTTGCGGTGAATATCGTTTCAGCCTCGTATTCAAGTCGACAGCGGGAACATACGCGCAAATATTTACGCAAATGTTAAAAATCCTCAGGTGGTTGAACCTTGCTGGAGGCGAGGTGCGGTTGCCGGTATCCGCATGTCGACTCCCATGTATACATGGTGGTCCATTGATAGTGACCGGGCCAAATATCTCACGAAATAAGCGGCAGACGAAAAAACTACAAAGAACCTCGTCTAGCTTGAAGGGGGAAACCAGATAGCGCTATGGTTGGACCACTAGATGGCGCTGCCATCGGTCAAACGGATATCAATTGCGTTTTTTTAAAATAAGAATCCTATTTTTATTACATATTCGCGTAGTACGTAAAGAAATATGAATGTTCTAGTTGGACCACATTTTACGCTTTGTGGCAGATGGCGCTGTAATAGTCACAAATTTATAAGTACGTGGTATCACGCAACATTCCACCAGTGTGGACGGTATTTGCTTCGTGATACATACCCGTGTTAAAATGGACCGTTTACCAATTGCATAAAAGCTCGATGTCGTGTTACTATATGGCTATTGTGATCAAACTGCCCAACGGGCGTATGCTGTGTATGCTGCTCGGTATCCTGGACGAAATCATCCAAGTGTCCGGATCGTTCGCCGGATAGTTACGTTATTTAAGGAAACAGGAAGTATTTAGGCACATGTGAAACGTCAACCACGACCTGCAACAAATGATGATGACCAAGTAGGTGTTTTAGCTGCTGTCGCGGCTAATCCGCACATCAGTAGCACACAAACTGCGTGAGAATCGGGAATCTCAAAAACGTCGGTGTTGAGAATGCTACATCAACATCGATTGCACCCGTACCATATTTCTACGTACCAGGTATTGCATGGCGACGACTTTGAACGTCTTGTACAGTTCTGCCACTGGGCACAAGAGAAATTACGGGACGATGACAGATTTTTTGCACGCGTTCTATTTAGCGACGAAGCGTCATATACCAACTTAAACTGGCACAATATGCACTATTGGGGAACGGAAAATCCACGATGGCTGCGACAAGTGGAACATCAGCGACCTTGGCGGGTTAATGTGTGGTGCGGCAGTATGGGAGGAGGGATAATTGGATCCCATTTTATCGATGGCAATCTAAATGGTGCAGTGTATGCTGATTTCCTACATAATGTTCTACCGATGTTACTACAAGATGTTTCACTGCATGGCAGAATGGCGATGTGCTTCCAACACAATGGATGTCCGGTACATAGCTCGCGTGCGGTTGAAGCGGTGTTGAACAGCATATTTCATGACAGGTGGATTGGTCATCGAAGCACCATACCATGGCCCGCACGTGCGCCGGATCTGACGTTCCCGGATTTCTTTCTGTGGGGAAAGTTGGAGGATATTTCCTATCGTGATCCACCGACAACGCCTGACAACATGCGTCAGCCCATTGTCAATGCACGTGCGAACATTACGGAAGGCGAACTACTTGCTGTTGAGAGGAATGTCGTTACACGCATTGCCAAATGCATTGAGGTTGACGGACATCATTTTGAGCATTTATTGCATTGATGTGGTATTTATAGGTAATCACGCTGTAACAGCATGCGTTCTCAGAAATTATAAGTTCACGAAGGTACATCTATCAGAGTGGAACAATCGAAATAAAATGTTCAAACGTACCTTTGTTCTGTATTTTAATTTAAAAAACCTACCTGTTACCAACTGTTTGTCTAAAATTGTGAGCCATATGTTTGTGACTATTACAGCGCCATCTATCACAAAGCAAAAAAAGTGGTTCAACTAAAACATTCATATTTCTTTACGTACTATACGAATATGTAATAAAAATGGGGGTTCCTATTTAAAACAACGCAATTCATATCCGTTTGACCTATGGCAGCGCCATCTAGCGGGCCAAACATAGCGCTATTTGGTCCCCCCTTCAAACTAGACGAGTTTTGTTCTTTGTAGTTTTTTCCTTTGATGCTTATTTCGTCAGATATTTGGCCCAGTCACTATCAATGGGCCACCATGTATACAGGGTGTGTCACGAGGTTTTCCCTCTGTTACTAGGGGGTATTACTTAGGTTATTTCGAACAAAAAATGTTAATAATGTAATCGGATCAGATCCATAATTAAGGAGCTACAGTAATTGAAAAACTCTGGAAAACGGCAGAAAAAATTTTATTATTGGATTTCACTATCAAAAATGCACACAATTAATTTAAACAATTTTGTAGCAGTCTCTTGCATTCAGAGTGGATATAAAGCAAGTGTTCAAAATTTCACCCCTTCATTTGAAGGCAAAGATTCGCACGGGAGTGAACCGCACGAGTAGCATTTCGTAATTTCTCATGCTCGTTCCTTATGACGTTGCGGCATTGCAAATATGTTGTACCAATTCTTCTAATGGTTCCACCTTAACTTCGTACACGATGTCTTTCATCTACCTCCAGATGTAGTAATATAGGGGTGTTAAATCTGGGGATCTGGCAGGCCAGTTGATAGGGCCACAGCGACCTATGCATCGACTTGGGAATTGTTCATTACGATAAGCTGTTACCACATGGTGGAAGTGTGCAGGTGCCCCGTCATGTTGGACGTACATGTGGCGTCTTGTTTCCAGAGATTTGCAAGAAGCTGCGGTAGGTCTTCTCGTAAAAAGTTACTGTACATCTGACCATTTAAATTTCCCGGGAGAATAAACGGTCCCAGTAACTGGTCACACGAAACACCACACCAGATATTGACACTGAATCTGCGTTGAAACTGAGATACTACCGTGGCATAGGGGTTTTTCGTCTGCCCAGACATGCATGTTATTCATCTTGTTGATGCTATTGCTTGTAAAGGTTGCCTCATCACTGAACATTATGAAGCGATAGACTTGCCATATCCATTTAACCAGTTACAAAAGTGCAAACCGTTGGCACAATCATGTGGCTCACATGGAAAGAATACAGTCCATTCTCATGGAGAAACCTACATACCTCAGAATGTGGAAAGATTAATCGGGTAGCTAGGCGTCTTGTACTTGAAAGTGCCAGTTTCTAGCAATGTTCGATATGTTCCACTAAATGCTTTGCCACTCGAAATCCTACAATTAGGATACGAACGGTGATATTAGGCAACAGCAGATTTCCCATTGCCATCACAGAAGCCCAAAATGTGCATCGTCTCTCCATACTCCTGCGATGAAAACTTGTACGGCATCGGAAAGTGTACAGTACACAGGAGACAATAACATTTAACAGTGACTGCAGTATCAGCAACGTGGTTGTTATGCAAACATACCACTCGCTACACTTGTCTGCCTAAGACTGATCGTGTGTACTGTTAACACAAGTGTAGCGCGCTCCATACACCGTGGCATGTTTCGGAATTCTGTTGTAGCTCCTTAATTATGGATCTGATCACATTACTGTATTTAATTTTTTTGTTGCAAATAACCTAAGGAATAGCCTCCAGCAACCGGGGGAAAGCCTCGTGACTCACCCTACACAACATGCGCGCGAAGAATGCGCTACAGCGGAAATCAGTCATGTGCAGTGATCTGCAGGTAGGTAGCGCCAGACTCATTCTAAATTCTAAAGGTGGCAGGGGTAAAATACAGGGAGCGAAAGGCTATTTACAATTTGTATAGAAACCAGATGGCAGTTATAAGAGTCAAGGGGCATGAAAGGGAAGCAGTAGTTGGGAAGGGAGAGAGACAGAGTTGTAGCCTTTCCCCGATGTTATTCAATCTGTATATTGAGCAAGCAGTAAAGGAAACAAAAGAAAAAATCGGAGTAGGTATTAAAATCGATGGAGAAGAAATAAAAACTTTGAGGTTCGCCGATGACACTGTAATTCTGTCAGAGACAGCAAAGGACTTGGAAGAGCAGTTGAACAGAATGGACAGTGACTTGAAAAGAGGATATAAGATGAACATCAACAAAAGCAAAACGAGGATCATGGAATGTAGTCGAATTAAGTCGAGCGATGCTGAGGGAATTAGATTAGGAAATGAGACACTAAAAGTAGTAACGGGGTTTTGCTATTTGGGGAGCAAAATAACTGATGACGGGTGAAGTAGAGAGGATATAAAATGTAGACTGGCAATGGCAAGGAAAGCGTTTCTGAAGAAGAGAAATTTGTTAACATCGAGTATAGATTTAAGTGTTAGGAAGTCGTTTCTGAAAGTATTTGTATGGAGTGTAGCCATGTATGGAAGTGAAACATGGACGATAAATAGTTTGGACAGGAAGAGAATAGAAGCTTTCGAAATGTGGTGCTACAGAAGAATGCTGAAGATTAGATGAGTAGATCACACAACTAATGAGGAGGTATTGAACAGAATTGGGGAGAAGAGGAGTTTGTGGCACAACTTGACTAGAAGAAGGGACAGGTTGGTATGACATGTTCTGAGGCATCAAGGGTTCACAAATTTAGCATTGGACGGCATCGTGGGGGGTAAAAATCGTAGAGGGAGACCAAGAGATGAATACACTAAGCAGATTCAGAAGGATATAGGTTGCAGTTGGTACTGGGAGATGAAGAAACTTGCACAGGATAGAGCAGCATGGGGAGCTGCATCAAACCAGTCTCAGGACTGAAGATCACAACCACAACAGCGCCATACTCGTACGCCCACTGCCGAAAATCGCTATGCTTACAACGCGGCCAGACGTTTCTCACTACAAAACCAATGTAGACCAATGCTATGACAGTTCTGTTATCGAAATATCGATTTTCTCCTCGTAATTTAATATCAGCCAATGCAGGGTTCCAGGCTGTGTTAAGTTGAAATCCCTAATCCGTATCGATGAGGTTATCAGCGGTACAGATATGCATTGCTTCCTTACTGACGCAGTCCCAAAAAGATGATGCTTGGGATAAAACTTCCGTCTTTTTATAAATCATGCGATGTCCTGTATCCGAACAGTGTTCTGCAATTGTTGACCTTTACGGCTGACGTATGCGTGTATGACGCTGATGTTCAACACAACGTTCTTGTACTGTGCGACATGTCTGGCCTACACGTGCCGCCCCACACTGATAAGGAATCGAATGCACATCTCGTTTTTGCCCGCATCTCGTGGTCGTGCGGTAGCGTTCTCGCTTCCCACGCCCGGGTTCCCGGGTTCGATTCCCGGCGGGGTCAGGAATTTTCTCTGCCTCGTGATGGCTGGGTGTTGTGTGCTGTCCTTAGGTTAGTTAGGTTTAAGTAGTTCTAAGTTCTAGGGGACTGATGACCATAGATGTTAAGTCCCATAGTGCTCGGAGCCATTTTGAACACATCTCGTTTGCTCAAGCCAAAACCATTCTTAACCGAAACGAACAGGTTCCTCAGTTTTGCAAATGGTCGAAAAACAGACTAAATATCGTATGTTCCGAGGAATCTTCTGGTTCTTGACGACATTGCACCAAAATACGGCAAGAAGGCCCAAGTGGTGGGTGTCTTCGTATCTTCATTCTGCTCCATGGATTGAACTTGCGTGGACCTGAACGCACTGCGTATCCGTGTCTCAGAATAACCATTTTGTCGGACCACTGTCTTCAAATGTATCTCACTCGACGGGATTTGAGAATCGTACGCCACACGCGCACTGTGAACTAACATACGTGCTGCCTTTAGCTTTTAATTGTCGACGTGCGTACAGGTTTCTTTATCAGATCAGTAAGAAAAGTGTCCGACCATTCGTTGTTGTATACTGGTGGGAGATAGATGTCGTGATAAAGTTCATCGGCTTGTACTTGTTTTCGACCATGCGCCATTGTGTTAAATCAATTGTCATCACTGCGATTCTTTATTTGGTGGTACAAAATTAGCTCGTTTCGAGAAGTTTCATATCACATCTTGTAATGAGTAATAATGTTTCGGTACTAGCCAAAGTAATGTGAAACGAATTTAAAAAGATCTCGAGAAACTCTAAGTTTGTTTCAACAACAAAAAATAATTCCGTCAGGTAACAGAAGTTTATATTCGATAAATTGAAGCAGCTAGTCATAAAAAGGAAAATCCTTGACTTCTATACGGAAAATCAGTTTCTAACAGCAGCAGTCGCTTTGCGAAAGTTAAAAACTGAACTTGAAGTTATGCACTATGTGAGTAAAACAAACCTATGGGTTGTTGTTCGGGAATTGAGCTACAGACACTAAAAGTTCAAAAATTAGTCTTGAATGTTAGAAATAATATAGTAACTGAAGAAATAGTAGATTTACTGTAGGAAATTAAAAATACTTGCGATATACTGAGTGGCCCTTTTACTACCATGTTTTATGAAGTTGGAAATGTCTATAGTTTGGAGACTTGACGCGATACAAATCATGTCATAAAGTCCTCATGGTGTGAATAAAGAATACGTTATGTATCATAAGAATGAGTGGTCGAGGTAGAATGGTACTAAACCTACATAAATATTTCTCAGCTGGTGTTACCAGTGCCCACAAATTGGTATAGGTGACCTACTGGTCGTTTCCTCCACTTGAGACGGCAAAAAGTTAAGTTACAACTTCCGCGAATTACCTTATTGAATCGGCGCGTAAAAGTTCCTCATACCTATTCTCTGCAGTTCTCTCGCTGATGTATATAGGTTCTTTAAGTAATTCTCATAACGTACTGGATTCGTTCAGAGATGCAAGCAGTCAATCTATGTTATTATGACTGGAAGTGTTGGTAGCTAATCTACTTGAAATAAATTCCTGAATTCCATTACAGCTCATTTATTAAAAAACAGCGGTTGATCTTGGCGCGTTATAGAAATCTCGAATACTCTTCGTATAACTTCGTAATGATTTATACATTGTTGGCCAAATTGTGACACACCTCAGAATGACGGGAAAGGTGGTCTTCAAATGCTCCTCATTTCTGGAAAGAGAACTACAAATCTATGTCCAATTATTATACAGTTGGTATCACGCAATCTTTCTATGAAATCTAAGAACTGTTGTCCAATGAATGAAAAACAATAACTTAGAGCATCCGTCTAAGTGTACTGAACTACTGGAATACATGCGACTGCACGTCAATCCACAATAACGCCGGTTTAAGAGTACCTCGCGGTGGCCACCTGCGCAAATTATGTTAAGATAACTCTCTGGAGATTGGTGTGACACAGGTGTAGGTTGAAACAGAAGTCTAGTTCTGTTCATTAAATTTTTCTTAAAAAAGCCTCAAACACGGTTAATGACGTTCCGTTCGCTCTAAGCAACACAAAACAACACACCTGTAATTTATCTGTCTACTGACTGCGACGTACTCTTAAAACGGCGTTATTGTGGACTGACGTGCAGTCGCATGTATTCCAGTAGAAATGGCAATGCATAATAATAAACAGACTCCCAAGCCAACAATCGTGTTTTCCCCACTTCAACAGTTATGGCGGCAAGCCTAATCGCAGCGCCTTCCTTGAACATTATTTCGATGAAAGGAGTAACAGAAAATTCACGGAAATCCACCATTAACTAGGGAAAGGTTTATGTCTTTAAGGTGTGCTAAGGTGATTGTTGACGAAAGTAAAAGGTTTTGCTAGAAAAGTATTCGACTTTTGTTGCGAGTACCTGATGGATTTAAATCTAAAAATAGCGCGCTTGCATGAGCCGATCTTGAATCTTCGGGCGCATGCGTGACATTTTTCCCCTGTCGACGGCTTCAGTTGCTGGAAATCAGCAGTTGAGCGCTGTAGTGTTCAGTTGTGGTGTTCAGTCCGCGTGTCGGTTTCTCATTGCAGGCGAAATAATGGAACTACTGGAGCAGCACCAATGCATGACATTTTGTCAGAAACGAGACGATAACCGGATGGAAGATTCAGAAGGCTTTCGGTAATCATATTATGGGAGTCACACACATTAAGGAGTGGTACCATCGGTTTAAAGTCGGCTGCACATGGGTGAAGAACGAGTCACGCTCTGGTCCGTCGAAATGATCGGGCTACTGCTAACTACGGGGCAAAAGCAACTTCTTGCTGAGGTCTCACAAGCCATACTCAACTCCACAAACAGAGACCCCGAGTTCATGAACACCAATCACTGATGATGATTCCTGAGTTTACAGGTACGATCTGGAAACCACAATGGAAGCATTTCTAGTCACCAAGACTAAACAAGGCTCACCAAGTGCGCGACGACGTCAGAGTAATGCCGACTGCTTTCTTTGACTACCGCGGTATGGTACACCACAACTATGCATCACAGGGTCAGACAAGTACTACAGGGATGTGATGCAAGATATCAGACTGGCGGTCAACAGGAAATTGGCGCTTCCATGACGACGGTGCTCCAGCATATTCCTCGCATTTCATTCAGACTTTTTCGACAAAATACCAGATTACCGTGCTTCAAAATACTTCTTGATTTTGCATCCTGCAATTTATGGCTGTTTCCAAAACGCAAAAGACCTTTGAAACGAAACCGGTTTCAGACAAGAGAGGGCATTATGGCAGCAACGACAGCCGTACTAAATTCAATTCCGAAAGAGGCTTTCCCGGCATGCTTCCAACTATGGCTGCATCGCTGGGATTATGTGGAGTCCCAAGGGCACTACTTTGAGGACGATTAGATGCCCAACACTCCAGGTAAGCCAGCTTTTTCCGGCTAAAGGTCTGATATTTTTCTAACAGACCTTGTATTCTCTGGCTAATGTGACTCGACGAAGCTGCCCCTCCCAGCAAAGTGTTTGAAACAACAAGCTATCTTGTTAATATTGCTGGATAAGTTGCCCTATTTTCAACCAAGATGTAGTACTAACATAGAAAATAGATGTAGACATTTCCACACGTCTGGAGAGATGCAATATATGATCTAATCAGAATACAGGAGGAGATAGAGCATCTGTCTCTGTAAGATGGACAATAAATAAAAGCGGCCTTCAGCCCTAAACTAAGCTAACCGGTCATTTATAGGAAGACCTACAAATTATCGTGAACTCGAAGCTAGGGATCAGTTTGCTACTTCTGTATATTTCATATACAGATGCAATTTCGAGAGACAAAACAGGTAATAAGTGACATAAAGATCTCGGAACGAACTGCAGATTGAAATCTGGAACTTCGCGTTACACTCACCGAGTTATGTGATACCAGATATTGTTCAGCACATTAAGCCCAGTAGATACAGTTTCTTAATTCTCCTATTTAATTTCGCAAAAGACTTATACTTTCGGATTGTTAACTCCTGTAGTTAATGTCGCTATAGTCATGACAACTATACGAGTGTGAAACATATAAGGGGCGTGCGGGGTGCCCCCCCCCCCCCCCCCTATTCTTTCGTTTCTTTCATCAGTCGACTTGACTGAATCGAGTTACCGAGTAGTTGTACTTTCCTATGTAGCACGCGCGTGCACATCATTGTATTTTATACGTTTCTGTCAGGTACATAGATAGCTAACACATACGGCGGCGATTCTAGTGATTTCCATGCGTTATTGTGTCTCGCATTTGTTCGAGAAAAGTCGCAAATATTCTACTGTTTTCTTGTACGGAGAACCTTCGATGTTACAAATACGGACTATTCGCCGAATAGGAAGATAGTTTACATTCACAAGCAGAAATATTAAGACTGAAGAATGAATACATAAGAAGTCCTATTTGTAGCCAAGTGCAAGTGTGAAGATTAGTCAAGAGTGAGAGTGATCAATTGATTGTGAAGTATTAATAACAGTAATTCATGGTAATTTCTCAGTAAAAATATTGTTACGATATTCGTAATAATGTTTTTACTAATAACGTAACAATATTTTCCCATACCTAACTCGTAATACGAGTTAAGTATGGGAAACTATTGTTACGTGTAATACGAGTTAGGTATGGGAAACTATTGATGTGTTTATCTCCGGTAATAGTGACTTTCGAGAAGATTCGGAAAACACATTGTTACTATGCACTATAAAGGATCGGAGTCGACAATAAAAGTTCCACATCCATAAATTGTCGGATGACGTCGTCATTGGAATTTCCCTTATATTAAACATCGTAAGGTGCATATAGGCTCGTCGTTTTCGCAATGGGTATTTGTTCATACTCCATAAAACTCTGGAAGTGAACATTCTGGCAGCGAATGCTCTCGAAACAACCCGGCCACATATGTAAGGGAAGCAGAGTCGCTGCCAGGTAGTCAGTTTGAAAACAACAATCTCCGCGATAACTTGGAAGTGATAAAAAGTGAACTATTGCGATTATTGGCTATTACCACGGACTTCAGTCAGCGCTATGCTTAGTGAGATTAGAAATGCGCGGAGTGTGATTGCGTGTGTTTCAGTGCTAAGTGTACTAGTGTTGCATTTATCAGTGCGAATAATGTGTTTATTCGAGAATAATTGGCATCTAATTTTAGCTACGTCGTAACAAGGTAACAAAATAGATCGTTATGTAATGAGAAAAAGAAAACTAGAAACATCTGAAGATTCCGGTCCCTATTCAGCCGCAAAAACACCTCCAGATGTACAGGCAGAACCCAGCAGCTAGTCGAAACTTTCACAGGAAAGTTCGTGGACTGATTCCTTTAATCCCACGGATATTGGCAATCATTTGGATATTTTAGCGTCAAGAAATAATAGTGATGATACAAAACTCAAGCTTCTCAAGGCTCCAAGGAAACCTGAGAAAGGTTATATCTTTCCTACTTCCGATCACAACAAGTGCGGACGGGTTGAACGCAGACAAGTGCACGATAATCACTTTGAACAGTATCTATGGCTGGTGCTCTCAGAAATTAAAAAGGGACTTCTTTGCATTAACTGTTCAATTTTTGTGAATAATTAAATGATTGGAGGAAAGAAATCCATTATCGCCCAGAAACTTGTGACTGAACCACTAACAGTGTTTGCAGAACTTACTGGTAAAGATGGTGACCTTGAGACCCACTCTCAGCTCAAGTACCACGTTGAAGCTCAACAGATGCTAAATTATTTTTGGCGACGCGAGACTACCGCGAACTTGAGGTCATAAATCAGTTGTCGAGACAGAGAATGGAAAGTATTAGGGAAAAGAGAGATTGTCTTGTACCTATAATAAAAACAATCATATTCCTCTGTGGGGGCACAGAGATGATGGGCGTCTATTAAAAAACGCAAATGATCGCGGAGAACTGTGTGGGTATAGGCTGTGATGGTTTCTCAGTTAGTATGTCAGAATTGGAAGGAGGCGTGGCTACAACAACAACAACAACAACAACAAAAGGATATCAAGACACAAGCAGCAGCGTGTCGAAGTCATCAGCTCAACTTCGCTGTCTCTCGCAGTTGCAAAGTTACAAGAGTGAGATACTCACTTGGTACTATTGAAGTAGTGTCGTTCTTCACAGCATCTAGCAAGCGGTTCAACATTGAAGAGTCACCTAAAACACTTGCTGAAGTCACATTGTCAAAATAGATGGGTTGAGCGACATTATGCAGTTATTCGATTCGAAGCTGATCTCGGAATAGTTTGCAAAGTTCTTAAAGAAATACATTGTTGGAGAGATAGCACAACGGCTGCTAAAGCCAGTATTCTCCTTCGAGCTCTCTCTAATTGCGAGTTTATTATCACTCTGCTTACAGTGTGTGACATTATGAGCATAACACATCCAGTCAACAAAATCTGACAAGATCCTCGCTTGGACGTCGCGATGGCTAAAACAAAATTAGATTCGACG
The DNA here is from genome assembly GCF_021461385.2 of Schistocerca piceifrons. Taxonomy (NCBI): domain Eukaryota; kingdom Metazoa; phylum Arthropoda; class Insecta; order Orthoptera; family Acrididae; genus Schistocerca; species Schistocerca piceifrons. The sequence goes on from NC_060138.1 coordinate 304,584,866, forward strand.
ATCAAGGTGTACGACGGCTTGAGAGCTAAAGGTGATAGCCATTTTTCTCTTATTGTTGAAGATTCGAAGGCACTTATGGAAGACTTAGACATGGAGATGAATATTTTTCGTCTTACAGACAGTCAAAGACACAGGGAAAGTTGCGATCATAATGATGATGCTATGACAAATTGGAAAAGAACTGTTCTTGTTCCTACACTGAACCATGTTACGATTGACATGAGAGAACGATTTGCTGAAGAAAATATTATTTAAAGTTCAACATACTTTTTCCCACACAACTACTGAAACCTGGCGGTAATGATCTGGCAGAGATATGGAATCTGTGCTTAACTAACCTACCGTTCTTTGAAGACGAATCACTCTTTGTGATTAAAAAGAGGCTAAGGGGAGAGATCCTTCAATACAATCAAACAGGCATAAACGCCCTTAATGATAGGGATTCTGTTAGGCAAGCGTTGTCTGTTTGTCCAAGTCTGACTATCCTACGTTGCACACGCTGTACAAAATATTTGCCTGTCTACCTGCATCTGTTGCTAAGTAGAAAGAAGTTTCACAACACTGCACCGTACAAAGACGTGGCTGAGGTCAACAATGAAGGAGGATCGACTTAATGACTTAGCTCTGTTGAACACTCACCCTGACATTGATTGTCCTGTTGACGAAGTAACTAACAAATTTGCCAGCAAGAATAGGCACATTGAATTCATCATTTAAGGAAGAGAACCACAGTTGTAACTTTTTTATATCATAAGATGACATTGTCTTGCATATTTGTATAATCAGTTTAAATAAAACTTTCTTAAACTTTGCATGTGACTTAATTATTTTTTACTATGGTAAAACTGACGGTAGCTCAGGATATTTTTAGCGCCCCCTCCTTGAGGCGTAACCCTTCTCCAAATTATGAGTGGAATGGACCATTCACTTTTCTATACTTGTGTGCTATGGTACAGTCGCTCGAAAATTTCAGTGTGTTCCATTAGTGAAGACATGTGCCTGGAGACAAAAATAACCTTGTTATGTAACTTAATTTTGTTATTGTTGTTACTGTTGTGGTCTTCAGTCCAGAGACTGGTTTGATGTAGCTCTCCATGCTACTCTATCCTGTGCAAGCTTCTTCATCTCCAAGTACCTACTACAACTTACATCCTTCTGAATCTGCTTCGTGTATTCTTCTCTTGGTCTCCCTCTACGATTTTTACCTCCACGCTGCCCTCCAGTAATAAATTGGTGATTCCCCGATGCCTCAGATCATGTCCTATCAACCGATCCCTTCTTTTAGTCAAGTCGTGCTACAAATTTCTTCCTAATTCTGTTCAGTACCTCCTCATTAGTTACGTGATCTACCCATCTAATCTTCAGCATTCTTCTGCAGCACCACATTTCGAAAGCTTCTATTCTCTTCTTGTCCAAACTATTTATCGTCCATGTTCCACTTCCGTACAGGGCTACCGTCCATCCAAATACTTTCAGAAAAGATTTTCTGACACTTAAATCTGCACTCGCTGTTAACAAATTTCTCTTCTTCAGCAACGCTTTTCCTTGCCATTGACAGTCTACATTTTATATCTTCTCTACTTCAACCATCATCAGTTATTTTGCTCCCCAAATAGCAAAACTCATCTACTGCCTTAAGTGCCTCATTTCCTAATCTAATTCTCACAGCATCATCTTATTTAATTCGACTAAATTCCATTATCCTCGTTTTGCTTTTGTTGATGTTCATCTTATGTCCTTTCAAGGCACTGTCCATTCCGTTCAGCTGCTCTTCCAGGTCCTTAGCTAGGTTTGGCAGAATAACAATGTCATCTGCAAACCTCAAAGTTTTTATTTCGTCTCCATGGATTTTAATCCCTACTCCAAATTTTTCTTTTGTTTCCTTTACTGCTTGCTCAATATACAGATTGAATAACATGGGGGATAGGCTACAACCCCGTCTCACTCCCTTCCCAACCACTACTTCTCTTTCATGCCCCTGGACTCTCATAATTGCCATATGGTTTCTGTACAAATTGTAAATAGCCTTTCGCACCCTGTATTTCACCCTTGCCACCTTCAGAATGTGAAAGTGAGTATACCAGTTAACATTGTCAAAAGCTCTAAGTCTACTTTATTTTATTGAGGCGGAAATGAAAATCTTATTACTACATCGCGTGTACTAACAGCTAAAAAACTGGTGAGCCAGGACCACCTGCTTAATAGCTAGCCTGGACGTCTTTGGAACTTTTTTAGTAGATCTGTGGAGGTATATTGCATTAAACTTCTACACACAGGTTACGTAATTCGCGTAAATAACGGGTGGCTGATTTGCATGCGCAGTGATGACGCCCGATAGGGTTCACCATAATGATGTGTGTATGTATGTGTGTGTGTGTGTGTGTGTGTGTGTGTGTGTCTGTGTGTGTGTGTGTGAATTCCTAAGGGACCAAACTGCTGAGGTCATCGGTACCTAGATTTACGCTCTACTTAAGCTAGCTTATGCTAAGAGGGAGGACTTGAACCTCCGGTGGGAGGGGCCGCGCAACCCGGGCATGGCGTCTCAAACCGAGTGGCCACTCGGCGCGGCTTACCATAACGATCCTTAAACCACTGTAACACGGTTCTGGCTCAAGCAGGAAAGGATGCGGGTGGTTTTGCAGCTGACAGCGTGTTTTCGGTTACTATTACAGGTCCCATGCAGGAGCAAGCGAGTGTCTCCCATAGTAAGGGTGTTTTAAAAAAGGACTTTTCAAATTTAAAAATTCTCATAAATTTATTGAAAGAAGAATCAGAGCTGATTTAGTGTTATTTTGTAGGGAAACATATAAAGTTTTTTAAATTTTTTTACCATAAACTAAAGATGCTGTTGTGGCTTCCGTTGGTTATCCCTCACACAGCGCATCAGAAGTCAATTTCTTTCCAAACCCTTGTAGCATTACAGGTGTAACCTGCTGAGTGGTGGCGTAAGTTCTTGCTCTATGTTCAGGTAAAGAAGCTAGAAAAATTATATCCTTGATGGAATGTTGTCAGGTCTGGGGAACGTGGGGGTGATGCAGTTTTGTGCGTCACGGCCAATCCAGTGACCTGGAAAGCGGTCACTGAAATAATCCCAGACGTCAGCCGGGTAGTGGGGTGGTGCACCATCTTGCATGACGTAAACATTTCATTCTTGGTCATCCTCATCGATCTGTGGTATGGAAAATTGTTGTAACATTTCCAGCTACACTATCCAGTTGATGGTTCTCTCACGGAGAAAAAAGGGGCCGTACACTTTAGTCTTGCCGAATGCACAAAAAAGTTGTTTTGGGCTATTACGATCATATTGGATGAGGATATTTACTGCCCAAAATCCTAAAGTTATGGGCATTATCCTTCCCACTTAAGAGGGAAGTCAACTCGTCGGAAAAGATGATTTTGTCCAAGAAATGTTCATCCTCATGTAATCGATTTAACATATCCACACAGAAGTTCTTGCGAGCAATTTTGTCATTGTGTTTTATTGCTTGTGTAATTCTCAATCTTTACGGTTTCAAATGCACACGGTTTCTCAACACACGCCAAACAGTCGTATGCGAGATCTGCAGTTCGCAAGTTGCACGCCGGATCAATTTCGTAGGGCTGTTGACCAAACGTTGTCTCATTCGCTCAACGACGTCGTCAGATGTGCTTGGACGACCTGATGATTTCCCATGTCTTACCCAGTACCCAGTTTCTACAAAACATTTATGCCACTCGTAAGTTGTAGGCCTATTAGGAAGGTCTTTAGAGTACTTGGTACGGAAATTACTTTGAACTGTTGTCGCCGATTTCGATTCTTCAAACCAAAATACGCAGCTACCACGCTCAGGTCCAGTGAAGGCAACTTTCCTCAACGCAACTGCTGTTAGCGCTAATTACGGTGCGATTCGGCACACTACGCGAGACAAAACGTGATGTATTTCTCTACAAATTGACACTACAATCACTTCTACAGGTACTATGAATTAATTTATGTGAATTTTCAAAGTTGTAAAGCCCTGTTTGGAACACACTGTATAACTCTGCGCCCACCAGCCTGTGTCCGTGTCGCGCTGCATGTTTAGAACTGCCGTTTATCTCGATGATGGCGTTTGAGGAGACAACCATCGACCTAGTGTAGCAAAAATGTGATTCACCCGAAGAGCCGACATGTTTCCATAGATCGACGATCGAATCCCAATTGTCCTGTTCGCACTACAATCGTAACTGACGACGTCGTTGGATCAACGTGTGAACACGTAGAGGTGGTCTTCTGCAGTGCTCCATGTTCAACGATGTACGATGAACGGAGTGCTCCCAAACACTTGTGCGTGCACTAGCGTTGTGCTCTTTCGCGGGAGATGCCACACATAACTTCATCTATCCTACTTTACAGCGCAGATACGCCTGTAAACCCCAAGTTCTGTGAAGAGTCATCGACGTCCAACCATTTAGCACCTAGTGGTGGTTTCACTGCCCTTCTTCCTCTTTCTGTAGATGCTCACACAGTAGCAAGTGACCGTTCAACCAGTTTAGTCATTTCTCAGATACTCGTTCGCAGGCTTTATGTAATAATAACCTGTCCTTTGTCAAAGTTGCTTAGCTGAATGGATTTCCCCATTTTCAGCCCAGAACTTCGCTAGGGAGATATCCCATTCGCGTCTGTCCTGCTCAATGTTTTCGCTACCGCGTCACGTGCCCGCAACTCCATCAGGCCTTGAAGTCTGCTAGGGATACTTTCAATCAAGGGTCTGAATGTCTGTGGAGGAATGACAGCCCATACCTCCTCAGCTGCTGAAACCAGATCACGTTTGGACGCTGGGATCTCGGTCAAGAGCGAAGTCGACGATTTAATTCATCCGAAAGGCATTCCATTGGATTCAGTTCAAGACTGTGGACAGGGCAGTTTGCTTCAGGACTGTTATTGTCCACAAACCATTGCCTCACAGAAGTTGCTTCATTGTAAAGGCCAGTGTCACATTGATATAAACAGTCACTGTCTGCGTAGTACACAATGCCGTAAAATTTCTTGACCTTCTACAGTTAGCGTTCACTTGAGCGCAATAAATAGACCACAACCTAACCATGAAAAACACTCCCGTACTTCACTGTTGTCGCTACACATGACTGCAGGTAACTTTCTTCAGGCACTCGTCAATCCCAAACACATCCATTGGATCACCAGGGTACAGCGTGAATTATCACCACAAATCACTCTTTACCATTCATCGACTGTCGAGTGGCATCATTTTTTGCACAACCTCAAGCGTCACTTAGCATTGACATCAGAAATGCGTGGCTAATGGGGAGCGCCTCGATCATTTTAAACCCACTGTTTATAATTCCTTATGTACAGTCATTGTGCTTGATGGATGCTTGTAGCACTTTCGAACTCACGAGTGATTTGTTCCCCTGGTTTCATGCGAATTTTCTCCTACCACTCCCCGCAATGCTTGACGGTTCCTGTCCGTTATTACATGAAGTCTGCAATGTCCTCCTTTAGCTGTGGTGGTTCCTTCACATTTCCTCTTCACAACCTCATCATTAAAACGATGTGTCGAACGGTAGAAACATTGGTATATCAATGATGGATATATTACTCAGACTGACATCCTGTAACTCGTCCACGTTTGTAGTCATTGAAACCTCATTATGCACCCATTCTGCTGTTGCTGCTTCTGCACTCACGACACAAACTTCCCACCTACTGGCAAACTGCAGGGTCCTCCGCCCTGTCAAGTGTTGCAGAGGGGTGTTCGCGTACTTTTGATCAGATAGTGCGTATCAAGCATCGAGAAATGTCAGGTCTTCTCAGACTATGTCGATGGTGCTTCCTGTTCGCTAATACTGTTGGTTTTTCTTAGATAAATAGTTTGGATATGTAATTAACAAGTTTTCAATAACATTATCGGTTGTAGTTTGTTAATATAAAGTTCGACTCTCTGCACACCTGTTTATGAATTCAAACCCATAATAATTCCGCACTGACTGCTTTCAATTAGTTAATAATTTTCAGACGCTTTAAACAGTTTGACATACGCATAATTAACGTAATCGATTGTGCCTCGTTTTGTGGAGACTCATTTCATATAATATTATGATTGTACTTTTCGGCATTTAAATGATGTAGAAAATTGGCGGGGAATGTTTGGCGTCATTGACATATGCAGCTCATTGTAATGTAATTTTAAAAAGCATTGAAGCTAGTTAAACTCTGGTCAAACACGGGAAACGCGATTGTTAATGATGTCCACTGTGCAGGAAATTTCTGGAAATATTAAGAGGCGTAATGCTTATACAACATGGCGCGGCAGCACTACGGCAGATGAGGGAAAATAATCCCACATAAGAACTGCAAATTAAGACTGTGAAAGCTGACTGAATAAAACCACTTCTTACTTCATGAATGCTAATGTCTTACCATTCGAGTTCCCGTTAGTACTGTCTCATAACCTCATCACATATTATATAAAGACTAGCAAGCACACATTACTTCGTATCCGTGACATACGTCCACGATGGAGGGTCAAATGACCAACTGGTACCATTTCAGCGCCATCTACAGCGCTCAGAAGCGGCCAGTGTGCTCCAAAGGGCTGAATAACATCTGATGATAGGTAAATTGAAGGTGGGAGGAGGGGGGGGGGGGGGGGGGGAGAAAGGAAAGAAATTACTGCTGTCAGCTGCATCAGGGCATTACGAGGAATCAACGGCGACGAGTGAAAGTATATACCAGCATGGGAATTGAACCTGGGATCTCCTACTGACTAGGCAGGTGCGATAACCACTGCACCATCCGGGACACAGTGCTATCCCGCTTGCGCCTCACGGTCAACCCACATTCCCATCGAGCGCTACCTATCCTCAGTCCCTATCCATTTCTTCCATGCTGGGTACGCTGGGATCCCCAAAATAAAAATTCGGATGTGTGTCAAATCTTATGGGACTTAACTGTTGAGGTCATCAGTCACTAAGCTTACACACTACTTAATTATCCTAAGGACAAACACGCACACCCATGCCCGAGGGAGAACTCGAACCTCCACCGGGACCAGCTGCACGGTACATGACTGCAGCGCCTTAGACCGCTCGGCTGGGATCCCCGCAGCAGGTCGGATGTACTTGTGCATCCGCACTGAAGAAGGTGGATCCATTGCCCATTTGGCGAATCGATTATATGAAAGTGTGATGTCTGTTCTTTCGACAATTTACCTATCATCAGATATTATTCAGCCCCTTGGAGCACACTGGCCGCTTCTGAGCGCTATAGATGGTGCTGAAATGGTACCACATCGTCATTTGACCCTTCATCGTGGACGTATGTCACGGCAGCGAAGTAATGTGTGCTTGTTGGTCGGTTGGAACTGAACGGTGAGACAGAGGTGTGATAGATTGGCAGCATGAAGCTGTCATATTCAGACGGTCAGATGGTCGCACCTTGAATGAAACTGGGCGATTTGTTCGTGTATCAATTTTCAGTGCCCAGTATCTCTATAAAGAAAGTGTATACTCGCAGCCATGTAGTACAGTCTCCTCTTTTTTTGCTGATTGCGGCAATGCGGCCATTCTCCTACAGTTTTCATCCTATAAGGCTCCCTCCAGTGTCTTGAATCTGTTCCCTGATGTCTCAACACATGTCCTATCATCCTGTTCCTTTCCACATAATCCTTTCTTAGCCGATTCTGTGAAGAACCTCCTTACCTTACGAGTCCACCTAATTATCGGTATCCTTCTGTAGCACCACATCTAAAACTCTTCGATCACTTCTATTCCGGTTTTCCCATTAGGTATGATTCACTCATACAATGCTCCAAACGTACAATCTCAGATGTGTTTGACACTAGTAGACTTCTCATGCCCAGGAATGACCTCTTCCCTTCGCTTGTCTGCTTTTTATGTCCACTTTGCTCCGTACGTCATGGGATATTTTGAATCTTCCTGGCAGATTAAAACTGGAAACATCCCCCAGGCTGTGGCTAAGCCATGTCTCCGCAATATCCTTTCTTTCAGGAGTCCTAGTTCTGCAAGGTTCGCAGGAGAGGTTCTGTTAAGTTTGAAAGGTAGGAGACGAGGTACTGGTAGAAGTAAAGCTGTGAGGACGGGGCCTGGGTCCTGCTTGGGTAGCTCAGTTGGTACAGCACTTGCCCGCGAAAGGCAAAGGTCCCGAGTTCGAGTCTCGGTCCGGCACACAGTTTTTATCTGCCAGGAAGTTTTATATCAGCGCACACTCCGCTGCAGAGTGAAAATCTCATTATGGGTTATTTTGTGCTTAGGTAGCAGAGGTCCCTAATTTCGTCTACTTCGTGATCAAAAACTCTGTTGTTAAGATTCTCGCTAGTCTTACTTCTGCTACTTCTCACTACTTTAGTCTTTTTCCTTTTATTTTGTTCATTTCATTCAACAGATTCTGTAAACTTCTTCACTTTCAGTGAGGATAGCAACATCAACAGCGAATATTATCATTGGCATCCTGTCAACCTGAATTTTTACCCCACTCTTGAACAATTCTTTAATTTCCATCATTGCTTCATCGATACAGAGATTGAACACTGCGCGTGTCCTACGTCCTGCTTAATCCGAGCACTTCGTTCTAAGATATTTCAGTCTTGTTGTTCCCTCTTGATTCTTGCAGATATTGTATATTACCATTGTTTCCCCATAACTCACTCCTTTTCTTCTCATCATTTAGAACTTCTTGCACGATTTTTACTTTTGAATGAATGCTTTTTCTTGGTCGACACATTCAATGGAAGTGTCTCAATTTTTCTTCACTCTTGCTTCCACTATCAAGCGCAGCGTAAAAACTGCATTTCTGGTGTCTTTGTCTTTCCTGAAGCCAAACTGATACTTATTTATAATCATAATCATCATCATCATCATCATTTAAGACTGTTTATGCCTTTCAGCGTTCAGTCTGGAGCATAGCCCCCTTATAAAATTCCTCCATGATCCCCTATTCAGTGCTAACATTGGTGCCTCTTCTGATGTTAAACCTATTACTTGAAAATCATTCTTAACCGAATCTAGGTACCTTCTCGTTGGTCTGCCCCGACTCCTCCTACCCTCTACTGCTGAACCCATGAGTCTCTTGGGTAACCGTGCTTCTCCCATGTGTGTAACATGACCCCACCATCTAAGCCTGTTCGTCCTGACTGCTACATCTATAGAGTTCGTTCCCAGTTTTTCTTTGATTTCTTCATTGTGGACACTCTCCTGCCATTGTTCCCATCTACTAGTACTTGCAATCATCCTAGCTACTTTCATATCCGTAACCTCAACCTTGTTGATAAGGTAACCTGAATCCACCCAGCTTTCGCTCCCATACAACAAAGTTGGTCGAATGATTGAACGGTGCACAGATAACTTAGTCTTGGTACTGACTTCCTTCTTGCAGAAGAGAGTAGATCGTAGCTGAGCGCTCACTGCATTAGCTTTGCTACACCTCGCTTCCAGCTCTTTCACTATGTTGCCATCCTGTGAGAATATGCATCATAAGTACTTGAAACCGTCCACCTGTTCTAACAATGTTCCTCCTATTTGGTACTCAATCCGTTTATATTTCTTTCCCACTGACATTACTTTTGTTTTGGAGATGCTAATCTTCATACCAAAGTCCTTACATTTCTGATCTAGCTCTGAAATATTACTTTGCAAACTTTCAATCGAATCTGCCATCACAACTAAGTCATCCGCATATGCAAGACTGCTTATTTTCTGTTCACATATCTTAATCTCACCCAGCCAGTCTATTGTTTTTAACATATGATCCATAAATAATATGAAAAACAGTGGAGACAGGTTGCAGCCTTGTCTTAGCCCTGAAACTACTCTGAACCATGAACTCAATTTACCGTCAACTCAAACTGCTGCCTGACTATCCATGTAAAGACCTTTAATTGCTTGCAAAAGTTTGCCTCCTATTCCATAATCTTGTAGAACAGACAATAACTTCCTCCTAGAAACCCGGTCGTATGCCTTTTCTAGATCTATAAAGCATAGATACAATTCCCTGTTCCACTCATAACACTTCTCCATTATTTGCCGCAAGCTAAAGATCTGGTCCTGACAACCTCTAAGAGGCCTAAACCCACACTGATTTTCATCCAATTGGTCCTCAACTAATACTCGCACTTTCCTTTCAACAATATCTGAGAAGATTTTACCCACAACGCTGATTAAAGAGATACCTCTGTAGTTGTTACAATCTTTTCTGTTTCCATGTTTAAAGATTGGCGTGATTACTGCTTTTGTCCAGTCTGATGGAACCTGTCCCGACTCCCAGGCCATTTCAATTATCCTGTGTAGCCTTTTAAGACCTGACATTCCACTGTATTTGATGAGTTCCGACTTAATTTCATCGACCCCAACTGCTTTATTGCACTGCAATCTATTGACCATTTTTTCACTTCCTCAAATGTGATCCTATTTCCATCATCATTCCTATCCCATTCTACCTCGAAATCTGAAACATTACTGATCGTATTTTCACCTACATTGAACAACTCTTCAAAATATTCCCTCCATCTGCCCAAGGCATCCACAGGATTCACCAGTAGTTTTCCTGACCTGTCCAAAATACTTGTCATTTCCTTCTTACCTCCCTTTCGAAGACTGCTAATTACACTCCAGAATGGTTTTCCAACAGCTTGACCAATAGTCTCCAACCTGTTTCCAAAGTCTTCCCAAGATTTCTTCTTGGATGCTGCAATTATCTGCTTGGCTTTGTTTCTTTCTTCAACATAACTTTCTCTGTCTACCTGAGTTCTAGTATGTATCCATTTTTGATACGCCTTCTTTTTCCTTTTACACGCTGCCTTGACTGTGTCATTCCACCAAGCTGTTTGCTTCATCCTACTTTTACACACTACTGTTCCAAGACATTCTTTAGCCACTTCTAGTACTGTGTCCCTGTACCTTGTCCATTCCTTTTCCAATGACTGTAATTGACTACATTCAACTAACTGGTACCTTTCTGAGATCGCTGTTATGTACCTGTGCCTGATTTCCTTATCCTGAAGTTTCTCCACTCTTATCCTCCTACATATGGGCCTGACCTCCTGCACTTTCGGCCTCACAATCCCAATTTCACTGCAGATTAAATAATGATCAGTGTCATCAAAGAATCCTCTGAGTACACGTGTGTCTCTCACAGCTTTCCTGAATTCCTGATCTGTTATTATATAGTCAATGACAGATCCGGTTCCCCTGCCTTCCCAAGTATACCGGTGAATGTTCTTATGTTTAAAAAAGGGGTTTGAGATTACTAAGCTCATACTGGCACAGAAATCCAAGAGTTGTTTCCCGTTCCTGTTGGCCTCCATATCGTCTCCAAATTTACCCATAACCTTTTCATACCCTTCTGTTCGATTTCCAATCCTGGCATTAAAATCACCCATGAGCAGAACACTGTCCTTGTCCTTTACTCTAACAATTGCACCACTGAGTGCCTCATAAAAACTATCTATCTTATCTTGATCTGTCCCTTCACAATGCGAATATACTGACACAGTCCTAATTTTCTTGCTAGACATTGTCAAACCTATCCACATCAGTCGTTCGTTTACATACCTAGTTGCAACTACGCTGGGTTCCATTTCTTTCCTGATGTAAAGCCCTACATCCCATTGTGCTATTCCTGCTTTGACTCCTGACAGGTAGACCTTGTATTCTCCCACTTCCTCTTCTTTCTCACCCCTTACCCGAATGTCACTAACAGCTAAAACTTCTAGCCCCATCTTACTTGCGGCCTCTGCCAGCTCTACCTTCTTCCCAGAGTAGCTCCCATTGATATTAATAGCTCCCCATCTCATTACCATTTGCTTGCCAAGCCGTATCTTAGGAGTCCCTGGTTTGTCAGTTAGAGGTGGGACTCCGTCACCTCCAAATGTTCGAGGCATTTTGCTCTGATTGTTGCCAGCATCATATTTAAAGTACCAGGGAAGCAGGTTGCTAGCCTTACTTGCCCCGAGTCCCATTGAGTTTTACCCCTAACGGTTGAGAGACTAACCGGTGGATTTGGTAGTCTTCGCCGTATGAGCACAAAGGTGACCATGACTCAGAATATGTCCGAGATGCCCAGCCTTATTCCAACGTAACTGGTATCCCGACTGTCGGGACCACTTACTTGGCCACTCATACGTTGCCCGTGGTTCATGAACTAGGACATGACAACAGGAACCCATACCATGAACCACTATGAGACGAATACTTGTATATGATCTGGAATTTCTTTTCGGTTCTTATGTGTAATAGTCATGTCAACAGCTTGGACACATGACCTGTTAAGCTTATTACAGGTCAGATCTCGCACTTACCAGACGTAACAATCTGCGGAATTGTGTGGATGATATTTTTCCGAAAGTCTGAAGGTGTGAAGCCAGTCTCATACCTTTAGATTCTACTCACCAATCTGAATAGTCATTTTGTTGCTACATCCCCCAATGATTTGGGAAATCCAATCGAATCTCATCTATTCCTTCTGCTTTATTTTCTCCCAGGTCTTCCTCTTTTAAATTCTAATACCGGATCACCTGTGTCTTCCATGTCGTCTCCAGTTTCTCCTTTTATCACGTCAGTGGGCAATTCGCCCCCTCATAGAAAATTTCAGTTTACTTTTTCCACGTGTGCTCTCTTCTCTGCGGTTAGCAGAAGAATTCCCATTGCACTCTTGATACTGAAGGCTGTTTAGACTTGTCTGCAGACTGATTCACTCCTTCCGATCATTATTTCTTTTTAGATTTTTTCACACCTTTACCGCATCAACTTCGCCTTCAAATGCTTCTTATCACTCGTTAGTATGTGCTTCAGTATCCCACTTCCACACTGTTTTTACTGGACGCTTCCTTTAAACTTCAGCCCACTCTTCATCATTACTAATTTGTGACATGTGTCTGTTTCTGCTCACGGGTACCCTCACAATCAGATATCGGATTTCGGAATCTCTCATGTGATACAACTGAAATGTCTCCGTGTCTCCAGGTCTTTTCTAATTACAGCTACTTTTTTTTGTGATTCTTGAACAGATTATTCTCTATTACCATCTGAAATTTATTGCAGGTATCAATTAGTCTTTTACCCCTCTCAGCCGCTCGGAGTGACCGCGCGGTTTTAGGCGTCATGTCGTGGACTGCGTGGCCCCTTCCGCTGGAGGTTCGAGTCCTCCCTCGGCATAGGTGTGTGTGTTGTTCTTAGCATAAGTTAGTTTAAGTAGTGTGCAAGTCTAGGGACCGATGACCTGAGCAGTTTGTTCCCTTAGAACTTCACACACATTTGAACACATTTTCTCCCCTCTCATTCCTGCTACCAAGCCATTATCTCGTCGCAAACTTTCCCACGCGAACGACCTGAGTACGAATTATAGCCCCTCCAGTGCACTGCTCTTTTGTACCTCGCGTATCGCTGTCTTTATATGCGCATGTTGCTGTCCCTCGTGTTGCTGTCCCTTGACTTTCGTCACGTCAGTGTTATTCGCCCATCTTCAGATTGAGCCGGCAGGCTGAAGATTCAATACCCGCTCCCTCCTTTTAAATCATTGATCGGTGCCACTGTGCAAGTGACAGTAGAAACGCAAGCGCCACTGACGTCGTTCGGTGACGAAGACATATGAAAGAACGGAATCTGTGGTTAAGGGATATCGATTTATCGATAGGAGCTGCACTGCAGCGACGGCTTTGCGACGTTGTTAAAGAAAGCGCCGGTTTCCATACTTCGTTCAAGACGATCTCAGCTTTATTGTGATTTCGCTATTCCCCTTTCAGAATCTCTATCTCTTACTGACAAAAGTGTTGATAAAGGAGGTTACAGCTTTGATTAAACATGTTTTGGCCTAAATTTAATTTTTACGTAATAATGACTGACGATGTTGCTACTGGTAGTCGTTTGTCGCTCTTGGTGGAAAATTCTTTTATGGAAGACATTGAAGAAATGGCGCTGGAAATCATCTAAATCCATTCCATGGAATTACTCAATTTAAAGTGACAATGGAAAGCAGGGATGCATTCCATTCTTAGATGTTTTGGTTCATTGCAAAGGTGATGGCATCTTGGGACACGCGGTTTACCGGAAACCAATTCACGCAGACATGTATTTACATGCAGATAGCATATATCAGTGTCAAAGAGAGCAGTCTTCAGGATGAGCTTCTACACTTCAAGGAAATTTCTGAAACGATACATACCGGCCACAGCAGATACGTAAGGCGCTACGGATAAAAGCTAAGGTGGATTTAGAGAATGAGGACGATGGCTTAATCAAATCCATGGTTTTTCCCGCCATATGTGGAAAGTTTGTCATAAAAACTAGGTCAGATGCCAATCAAAATACGAAGTTAGAGATATATTGCTCTCCGCCGATTTCAGCAGCTATTTTGGGTTCAGTCAAAGATGACTTGATGCTCCGCAAGGCAAGATCCCCTGCGAGCATCGCCCTGCACATGTCGGGCAGACGACGCTTGTGGTCCATGAAAGCGACACGGAACACCGAGGATACACTCGGCTCTTACAGCCAAATAAATCGGCTGTTACGGAGCACTCCACCGACACCAGTCTCTCTACGCGGCGGACAATGTCGAAATCCTAGTGCTGATTTCGTCTTTTCGGACTCGGTGGTGAAGGAAGGATCATGAATTCATTTGGCAAAGAATTTAATAATCCCATACAGACGTCGCTGTTGTGCAGCTCCTAATGACACACTGACGCATCAGCATGGATCGATCAGCTAACTATAGTTCATGCATAGTTATTTGTCCGAAACCAAGTCAGGCATTTATGTACATGTGGGTGCATTGGCAGTGACGCGGTTCGAGGCTTTAAATGAACGTAGCGAGTGTCCGTCGACTCACCCGAAGATGGCCGACAGATATACGACCGAAATATCAGGTGGAGACATAGAGTCTCTGCAGCCGTATGCCCGAAAACTAGTAGATCGTTCATTGTTCCTTGAGGAAGGCACACATGAACCAGGCTGCTTACTTCAAAATTATGAGTGATTATGTGTTCCCCTTTCTTCTTAATACGCTCATCCAAGATGACAACAATCGTTTCACACGGCAATCAGGCATCTTATCGCATTTTGACTTGTTCGCTGAATCAGCCGATCCTAATCCCATATAAAATGTCAGATTTTGGAGAAGAGGGCGAAATTAAGCAGACAACATTCCGGCAATTTGGTAGCTTACGGGATCTAATCAGTAATGAATGGCTTCAACTTAATGTGGTTTATTTGTTCTAAGACTTTGGTTCTGCCTACTTGCAGTAGATGGCAGTAGAGGCAAGTGGTGGTACCTGTGACAGGTCGTGAGTGTCATGCAATTGGATTGGGCACTGGTAAACATAAGGCTCAAATGGATCTGAGCACTAAGCGACTTAACTTCTGAGGTCATCAGTCGCCTAGAACTTAGAACTAATTAAACCTAACTAACCTAAGGACATCACACACATCCATGCCCAACGCAGGATTAGAACCTGCGACCGTTGCGGTCACGCTGCTCCAGACAGTAGCGCCTATAACCGCTCGGCCACCCCGGCCGGCGGCAGACTAGGACCAGATCAAGGTTAGAGGCTGTGTTATCCTTTATTAATGTGATGGATCCCGGGGGTGAGTAATCTTTTGTCAAGTGTGCTTATAAGGACATTATAGAAGGTACTTCATACCCTATTCATGTATCAGCGTCCAGGATTTCTTCCATTAGGCTCAACTGAATCAGGTTTTCAGTTATTATTATTATTATTATTATTATTATTATTATTATCATTGCATGTTCTGATCCTTTGCTATCGCTGATTAAGCGACATATTTTGCTGCAAACAAGTAGTTTTGTACGAAATTTCAGGTAATGCAAGAAAGTTCAAAGATCAATGAGTCGATTGAGAGAACATTACATTAAAAGAAATATACTTTATTGGGGGCTGTGTATTACTCCTAATGAATTGAGTATTATTAAGTGTTGATACGCAACGTTGTGATGTTACCTAGGTGGAGGACTTCGTTTCAAAAATGAGGTCCAATTACTTGAAATAGTGTAATAGAGACCGTTTCTTGTGTATAACCGCTGCAGAAGAGTATTATGTCGCAAGTAATAAAGTTTTGTACATTTCCTTCTGCTTGATGAGACTGCCAGAGTGCGAAGATACAAATTTTGTAAGTTTTGCTCCATTTAATCCAGTTTTTATGCAGAACATTATGCTGCAATTTTATAATACAAATATCTGTTCGCCAGAAAATCTTCTCTAGTCGAACTGCATTAATTAAAATGTTTTCCTTTTACGATCAAACATCTGTAACTTAACCTCGTATTTTAAGGAAAGCAAAGTACATGAGCTAGTGCAGCCCCAGAAATCGTCTCCGCGAGTAAATTTGGCCAATTATTCTGGTAGTATGCTGTTATGACCTTTTGAAAGTGCAGCTTTTAAATACGCGGGAGCTTCGCCAGTTCGTCACTCGCTCCGACCTCTGCGACCGCTTAATGGCAGAGCGCCAAATGTTGCACACAGAAGTAACAACCAGTACCCTTCTATTGAAGAATAGTTCAATTCCAGCAAATGTGCTTTACTTTGACAGAGTCAGCTTCACAATCCAAAGAAAATAACGCACACTACAGCGTGTTAATATTTAAAAGGTGCCACACTATTTTTACAAAGAGACATTCTTTAGTTTCATTCATTTACACTGCCTTCGTGAGTCGCAACACAAAAATAATCAAAACGCAGAGATATCTGGCACCAGCTACATGTTAGAAACTGCACACTTTTTATACAATGAACAATGCATGTTACCAATATCAAAACAGGATTTGACTCTATGTTGAAAGTGATTTGGCCGCTCACTAGTATAGCCACTACGGTACCAAGCCTACTGGAAGACTCGCTAAAATACTGGTGCGCGTAACACCCTGTAAAGAAGAGACTCCATTTGAAAGATGTTCTTAGTCAGGCGGAAGTTCACATCCACCCCCAGAAGTCACGTCGACGTGCTAAACCTGCGGGCAGAATCCTTCAATATGCAAAAGCCAAAAATAATAAAACCGGTGGATGACAGTATCTTGTTTCACCCGGTAGTATCATCAGTACAGACACTGAAGTGTCTTCTTCTACATTCTCTTCATTCACTGACAAATTTTGTGGCCGGAAAACGAATCCACGATTAAAACCATTCCATTGTCACTTTGTACGATTTTAGAAACCGAGCTCTGTGGACAATGTTCCTTGTAGACTTTTCCAGAAGATAAGTCGACTGCTACAACATTGTCCACATGAAACACACTTTGACTCGGCCCAAAAACGTGCCAGTCGGCTCTTTTCAAACTACAAACAAAGGTCACAGCAATCGTCCATCTGAAGGTGTCGTTGGAGTTATTATGCAGCAGTGCGTCGTGTTACTGATAGACTGCACGACTGTATCGAGTCCTTCTTTCCCTTTTCGGCAAGAGATCGACCACTATGATCCACTGCGAACGCTTTCTGTCTACCGGCCGTATCCGTAAGAGCTCTGGTGTTAACTCTTCACATGCAGCAGTTATTGTAGACTTATTACCCAACTGTTTAGTTGTAGTAACATGTATTAGTTTTTGCGGTACAGTACAATGTTTCTTCTCGAGAGGATACACCCACCCTGCAAATGTAGTAAGCTTTTCTACTCCCTCGTACTTTGCGATTTTGACGCTCCGATTCTGTGTACTCGCCTAGTGGATCGTAATTTGCTTCCTGAAAGCGTTATTAAATTCACGCAGACAGATTGTGTTGACCTTGGGAAGCTTTTATCGATCATACCCTGGTTTTCAAGGTACCTGTTCCAGATGTACATATCTCCTTTTTTGTGAGTAGTTTAAAGTTCCTCTTGATGGTCCTGAAAGACATACTCCCTTTCTTTTTATTTTTCCAAATAGCGACATCTCATTTCGTATACTCCTCCGTTACAGGCAACGATAAAGTGCTGTCCGACGATATTTTATATTCAAATCACGCTTCATCATCACTTACTTCCTGTTTTTCACATCCCCATACCTTTTTACCAATGATGCTGATCGACGAATGTGATTGTGGTGAAAGGATGCCCTCATTACAGTCATCGTCATCCTCTAGCAAATAAACAGCAAACGTAAGCCCACTATTCTGGTCTATGTCTAGCACTTCTATTCCACTAGTCAACAACCATTTTGCATCTGGGATGTGATACATCAACTAGTACGTATTTTGGTGAGTAGAATCCGAATATACCTTTCAAAACGTTCTAGCACATACCGATTTTGAGTTTTTAAAGCTTTTTTTATATTTCGTATACAGTATTTCGCGTTTTGCTGTTCTTCTGTTTTGATGTTTAATTGTTTGTTTTTGATTTGCGGAGGAGAGCTAGGAGATATACAGGTCGTCAGTAAAGGGTTGGCGTGGTAATCCAGTGGTTTGAAAGAGATCCTCAGTGAGTGTTTCCTATGAAAGATAGCGCAATCTTCTTGTGTTTAAAACTTCCCCAAGAAAAATGACAACTATTAAATCTCGTTGCTGTCTAAACTACCCCGACAACTTTTGTTATGTGCGTGGGAAATTCGCTCCAAAAGCCGAAAGAAAACCAATCACTGACTTGGTTAACAAGGCATATAAATTGTATTTTAATTGTCCTGTTGGTGATCAAGATAAAAATTTAGCACCTCATATTGCCTGCATAATCTTAACCAAGTGGTTGAAAGAAAAACGCCGAGCCATGCCATTCGCTGTTCCAGTGGTAAGGTGTGAGCCTAATGACAATTATTCAGACTGTTATATCTCTCTTACAAATATCTCTGGACATTCAAGCAAAGCTAGACATAAAATAAAGTATGCAAATGTATCTTCAACGCATTTGCCTGTGCCCCATGATGAGGGGTTGCCTGTTCTTGTCCGTAAAGTGAAAGCCACGGAACCAGACACCATGTCAAGTGAATCAGAAAGTATTGAACATACAGAAGAGTACTGTCCTCAATATCATGACACTTCACCTCATCTCTTTAATCAAAAGGAATTGAACGATTTGGATCGCGATCTAAAACTTTCGAAAGAGCAAGCTGAACTCTAGCGGTCGAGACTACAGCAACGGAACCTTATAGCTCCAGGGACAAAAAATTCCAGTTTCAGATCAAGAGGTGCTTCCTTCGCTCAATATTTCGATATGCAGAATTCAATGTGTGTATGTAGAGATGTCAATGGTCTGTTGATGGAGCTAGATGTACAACGTAATCCACAGGAGTGGTGACTATTTATTGACTCAAGTAAAACTAGCTTGAAAGCAGTACTACTGCGTAATGGCAATGCATTTCTATCGGTACCTTTGACTTGCGTAGTAGACATGAAATAAATTTATGAAACCATGGATTTACTGCTAGAGATCATCAAATATAAGGATCATGAATGACAGCTTTGCCGTGATTTAAAAGTTGTGGCACTCTTTACAGGTTTACAGGCTGGATACACGAAATACTACTCTTTTTTGTGCTTTTGTACCAGCCGTGACACCAAGAACCGCTACACAGTCAATGAATGGCCTATAAGGGAGTCACATGTTCCTGGAAACGTAAAAGTGAACAATACCCCATCGGTTGAGCTCGATAAAATCTTTTTGCCTCCCCTTCATATGAAGTTGGGCCTTATCAAGAACTTTGTAAAAGCTCTGGATAAACAAGTTGAGGCCTTCAATCATATAAAAGAAAAGTTTCCTAAATTAAGTGAGGCAAAGGTTAAAGAGGATATATTTGTTGGACCACAAATAAGAAAATTGCTGAAAGATCCAACCTTTGATATCAAACTCACAGATATCCAGTTAGCTGCTTGGTCTTCTTTTAAAGCAATTGTGAAGGACTTTTGGGTAACAGAAAAGACAGAAACTGTGTTTCCATAGTGAATGATCTGTTGGACAACTGTAAGAACATGGGGTGTAGAATGTCGCTTAAAATTCACATTTTACATTCTCACCTTGATTTCTTCCCGGAAAATCTGGGAGCCCTAAACGATTAGCCTGGTGAATGCTTTCTCGAAGATATTTTTACCATGGAACACCGTTACCAAGGCCAATATAACCCTTCGATGATGAGTGACTACTGCTGGGGTCTTTTTAGGGAGAGTGATGAAACGGCAAACAAAATAAGGGCTCCGTCGTCGCATTTTTTAAAAACAAAAAACGATTAAAGGTGAAAATATCTTCTGAACTAATTTGGACCTTTTATTGGCATCATGCACATATATACATACAAAATAGTATTGATTTCAAACGTTCTGAATGTGTATTTTTGTTTGATTTAATTGTGTCTATTTTCGGTTTATCATTTTTTATTCTGCTGTGTATCTAGGAAATGTGACGTCATAGAGAAAAACTGATTTTACCAGTGTATTCAGCTCCCCAAAATTAGGTAAATCTACCCATTTACAAACCAAATGCAGAAAAAAAGTTTGAATTTGTTAACTAATGTCATTTGTGCACTGAAACTGAAAGGTGTAAATAATAGCAGGAAACAAGCACCTTAAGCTTTCTTTTGCCTTGTATAAACGTCAGCCGCATAAGCACATATAACTGTGTTTACCAGTCACAAGTTTCAGGAGGTACCGGTTTTTTGCCGTTGAAACGTTGAAGTTTGCCCGTCATTCCGTACCGTTCCGGGTAATACCGTACTATCACTTGCTGGTCCATAGACATTATAAACACAAACTTTTTATCCACTCCACTGTACAGCACTTCGCACTCCGGCATTAAGTGGCCGCAGTGCAACAGAGCGAGTGACATGCAAGCTATGCGGGCGTGTATTTAAAAGCTGTTCCTTCAGAAGGTCCTAACTACGTACTACCAGAATAATGGCCCAAATTTTCGCTCGATGTCGATTGCTGGAGCTGATATCTTCCACGAATGCTTTTTTCTCCTTGCCAGTGCTACCTTTAGCTTCTTGTGCGGTTTGTAAAGTCAATAGTAAGCTACTTAAGAAAGATGTTTTACGTAATATAATTGTTTTCCAACGTTTTGGATAATGCCTGCCTCTAGAGAGTGATGAGTTATTTGTTTTGAAATATTCGCTGTATAAATTTGGGAACGAAAGTGTGAGACAGCGCGTGATAAACATTTGGGAGTACAGCAGCGCATTCAGCATTGGCCACGTCCAGAGAAATTGTGAGCAGCAAGGAATTCAGGGATTCTTCACTCTACCGTGAAGAAAGCAAAGAAAGATGTGCTGCTGCAGAGTATTATACGAGGGACGTTCAATAAGCACTGCAACACTTTTTTTTCTCTGACAATTTTAGCTCGAGAAAAATCTTAATTTTGCATGCGACTTCGTTAAACATTTCAGCGTTATCTCAAATATTTCCAGTAACTCCCAGTAGATGGCAACTGTGTAACCAGTCTCCAAAATGACGTCGGCAGCCGAATGGGTCCTAAGCAATGAACAGTTACTGAATTGATTTTGTGGAAACCAGACTGTCGCAAATATATAAAGGTGTTTACAGAATTTCGACTGACGCTGGATAAAGGATAAAAGCACTGTTAAGTCGCTGGACGAAGCGGCCGTCGTCAGTGAAACAAGAAGGAAATCTGTCTGTTCTACCACGCTTAGGTCGGTCGCACTCAGTTACGACGCCTGCAGTTTAGCAACGTGCGGACACTCTTATTCGTGGTGATCGACGAATCATAATCAAGCTACTCAGTGTTTTACTTGACATCTCCGTAAATGATTTGTGCCCACTGTGTTTCTCGAAGCTTAATTTAAGTGTATAAAGATGAAAGGAGGAACATCTGTGGCAATGTTCTTGGTCGGTATGAGGCTGTTGGTGATGATTTCTTGTCAAAAATTGTCGCAGGAGCCTAAACATGGATTCAACATTTTGAACATGAAACAAATCGGCAAACCATCGAGTTACATCATAACGCGTCTTCTTAGAAGAAGTAGTTCGAAACAGCATCTTCAACCGTTAATGTCGTGACTGAAGTTGTCTGGGACTCTGAAAGGGTTCTTCTCTTTGATGCCCTCCCTCAAGGTTAAGTGACTGACTTGGAGGTCTGTTATGAGACTCGTAGGAAACTAAAGAAACAATTACCAGCATGTTCGTGGCCACAAAAATGCGAATGCACTTCCCCTTCTCCGCAATAACGCAAGGCCTCACAAGTGTGCGAACCTGAGAGGAGAGCACGGAACTTCGGTTGAATATTCTTCCGTACCTGCCCTACAGCCCTGATGTCACCGACTTTCTGACTTGCATCTCTCTGGCACCCTGAAGGGTGGGCTCTTCAAATGGCTCTGAGCACTATGGGAGTTAACTTCTGAGGTCATCAGTCCTCTAGAATTTACAACTACTTAAACCTAACTAACCTAAGGACATCACACACATCCGTGACCGAGACAGGTTTCGAGCCTGCGACCGTAGCGGTCGTGCTGTTACACACTGTAGTGCCTAGATCCGCTCGGCCACCCCGGCCGGCGGGATGGGCTCTGTGAGAAGCGCTACAGCACTGATGGGCAAGTTATTGATGCAGTAAGAACTTTGCTGAGACACAGACCATTACAGTGCTACCTCGACGGAGCACAGGATCTCATATTAAAATGGCGGAAGGCTACAGAACTGAACTGGAGGTACGTTGAAAAACAGGGTTTTACAGCCGAAGAACTGGTGGGCAATGTAATTTATATGAATCACTATTAACGCCATTCTGCTTTGCGAGAAAAAAATGTTTCGCTACTTATTGTTCGACCCTTGCATTCTATGAAATCGGGGTGAGTTACTTCAAACTGATAACCGTAGAGAACGGATCACAAACGTGAGCGTTGAGCCGTGAAATTTGATTATGCGTTGATATGCCGCATTTTTGTCGATTAACACTGAGCTATTTGCAGCGTCTGAAGCAGATTACTGTACTCCATACGCCGAAAGGGCACTGAGATAATACTAGCGCTGTTACCAGCTTTCAAGCGCTAGTTGCAAAATCCTGCCATCAATACTGAACACAAGGACGCAACCAAGTTTTTGTTAGAGGGGTGGGGGGGTGCCGATTTATTGAAGAGGACCTTAAAAAGACCTCATGTTTTCCATTTATTTTTACAATGTCCATAAACAATGATGAACCATGTTGTTCAACAACAACCCTCAAGGTTTCACCAAGCGGTGATACAATCTTCTTACTTAGGAGTGCTGTAACACCGTAAATAATTTGACAGAGGAGCTAGAACAGTTTTTGGTGGTGAAAACGCAAAAGATCCCGAATTATTCAACATTACACTTTCCAAAATTTCCTCATTTAAGTATGCATCTCTCACATCTTGTAATGTAGAAAAGATCATTTTCTGCATTAATGAGTGTCCTGACAGACATATGCCTGAACCTGCATGAGGAGAATTTGGATTGTTATTTATTTATCGTATGGCTTTTAAAGTAGGGAGTCTCCGAAGAGAAGCTTGGCTTGTCTTCGATGTAGCTCTTTTCATGTAGGAAGAGGGATTGCATCTTTAAGGGAATTGGAATCTGTAAGGAAAGGAAGGTATTCGGAATGAATTGGTTGTGGCCTATTGTAAGGGACCCACCCCGGCATCTGCGTAAACTGCAAATGGGAATACACAGACAACCACTTTCAAGGTTACCGGCATATGGATTCAGACAACGTCGCCTCCCGAATCTAGGAACTGCTAACTCAACAGCCCAACACGCAGAACTAACTCAAGTCGAGGGAGAAATTGGAAAAACTGGTTGTACATTTTTGTAAAATAAAATAAAATGCATGACCACAAAAGATTCAAGTCTGACATTGTATGTTTTTCCTTTAATTGTGCGTGTGTAATCATTGGTTAGAGCATGAATGCATGTATATTTTAAGATTTAATTACACATGGAATTACTAACATCAGTTGTTATAGTATTACAAGACCGTAAATAGATTGTGGACGAAAGGGGGAGGGCGGGATGCAGAGCACATTCAGCGCATTCGGCTTGGACGAACGAACTGCAGAATTAGCTATCACCCCCTAACCCTTCCACTCCTCACAAACCCCTGCAAATCGTTCCATCGGAACTGATTACCGTAGCTGATTGTCACCCAGGTGACCAGAATGGGTCATTTTTAGCATTTTGGCTTTTAAAAATAGAATATTGACCAACTTTTTTAAAGAAGTGCAACCATCACCGTTGGGATATATTTTTTTCGATCAACGTAATTTTTGAGTGCCACAAACAAATACAAGTGTATTTTTACGCACTGATTTTAATTTAATGTTATTTGTAATGATACTTACCGCTTCGCTGCCTTGTGAAATAATGAAATATCTAAAGTTCTACCAACCTCCATATAACGACTCCAGTGCTAACACTAAACTACTGTAGATAGATAATTAGGCTATTATAGTAGTGAGTACTTATTTTTAACTTATCACAACGCTAGTGGATCAATTACAGTAAATTTTTCTCTTCTTTATTGTTACAAATTCATCCAAAATTAGAAACTATCGCAACAGCACGCAACACTAAACCAATAAAGGCAGCAATTACATTAAATTCAGCAAGCTGGAACTGAACTGATTAACAAAGCCACAACTGAGCTCAAAAAAGATTTTTTTTTAATTTCGCTAAACAGCAACTAAGTCGTGTGTAATTTCATTTAGCTGATACAAGGAGCCGAACCACTGAACCTCCACTGCCTCCCTTTGACTACGGCCACGCTGAACGCTATAATCGCCGGCAACACTGACACGTTTCCATAGAAACATAAACAAAACTGCATCAGGCGCAGGAAGAAGCTGAGCCAGGTCCACTGGAGCAGTCATGGCTCATTTCTCGCCGTAAAGGCCGTAACCGTTCCGACTGATAAGAACGTTGGAACGTCATGCCATCAGAGGTGAGTATTGAGTTACTAGAAACGGTAGATATTTTGTTTCCCAGACGCAGAGATGGCTTCATCCCACAACAGTCGATATCATCACCTCAATACAGCTAACTGGGGCATCGTCGAAACATTCCAGTGTCGTTGCGACATCATCTGATTTACCGCACGACAAACTCGCTGTCACTGTTCATGTTCTTCTGTTGTGTTGAAATGGGTACTTACGTTATTAACAAGTATTCATTGATCCGTTTGTGCAAGCATTTTTTCCATTCTCTAAGTTCACTGTGTAAAATATCACTTAGGTAGTTAACGTATATCTTGTGACAAACGGTTGAATTAGATTCTGTTTTTCGCGTAGGTAAATTAGTGTAACTGTACATTGTAATTATGATATGATTTGAAAATATTATTCTGTATTTAAGGAAATTTGATGCTACAGTCAGTGATACAGTTCATCGGTATAAAATGTTATCTAGACTGAGGAAAGTTTTTGGCTGAAACAAGAAAATGTGAGTAACCGCACCAGGAGCAGGACGCGTGCTTCTGTTACAGGCACGATGGGCGGACATTTTAATGTGATTGTGAGATATTTTGGTAACAGATTGAGTTTCGACTCTGAGTAGTATTGGAAGTGGTTCTGCGGAAAACTAATGCTGCAAAATACTATCTTTCTAAAACAGAAAAGAAAATTTAAGACGTTCATTGAATCTACCAGTACGAAAGAATGACTCACTTTTCAAAAGCGAATATTTAGGAGATATGCGGCGCCGGCCGGTGTGGCCGTGCGGTTAAAGGCGCTTCAGTCTGGAACCGCGTGGCCGCTACGGTCGCAGGTTCGAATCCTGCCTCGGGCATAGATGTATGTGATGTCCTTAGATTAGTTAGGTTTAATTAGTTCTAAGTTCTAGGCGACTGATGACCTCAGAAGTTAAGTCGCATAGTGCTCAGAGCCATTTGAACCATTTGAAGGAGATATGCGGCATTGTACGCTTGAGACCTTGCCAAGAAATATCCATATTTGTTTTGTATCAGTTCTCCCGCGTCCATACTACAGGGTATTCCCAAAAGATTCTTCCAATTTAACAAGACTATATGTTCTATTTGAATGAAGATAGAAACTTGGGGCAGATTTAAACTTACCCTTCGAAACTAAATGTTTATCTTGACGGCAGCTGTAAGCTGTTGCTTCGTGCGGTTTCCGGTAGGGTCACCCTCCTCGCTCGCTCAATCGCTCATTTCACAATTCGAAAAGATGGTAAAACAACAAAAAAAGGCCTTTCGGGTTCTCCGTTGGCAGGTGACAATCAAGTTACTGCTGTGCGTCGTGATTTTCGTCAGGAGTACGGCACCACACTTATTACAGCGTACGGATCTCACATTGCGCCGTTGACCTCTAAGGTCACCTGTCACATCAGAAAGATGTGTGTGTGTGTGTGTGTGTGTGTGTGTGTGTGTGTGTGTGTTACTCTGACTATGTGCAGTTACTCCAGACTGGATAGCAAACGTATGGGACTAATGGTGACTGTCGGCAGAAAGTTTGTCGTCCGTCCTATACAGGGCACATGGAACGTTTGCGGAAAGTAAATGAAATCTTTGATATTGTTAAAAGTATCACAAGTTTGCATGGAAAGATATGTCCTTGTAAAATCTAATGGGTTTTTCTCGTTAAGAAAACTTCGTTATCCTATACGCAGATTAAAATTTACGTCACCCTGGTGCGGAATCAGACGAGTCCTTTCGAAACAAGTACATGTACGTCTACATGAATACTCCGCAAGCCAACGTATGTAGCATGGCGGAGCGTATCTTGTCCCACTGCTAGTCACTTCCATAATTTCTCCACTTGAAAACTGTGCAACAGAAAACTGAATGTCTATATGCCTCCCTACGGACCCTAATTTATCATACTTACCTCGTGATGACTGGGTTTTGTGTGCTGTCCTTAGGTTGGTTAGGTTTAAGTAGTTCTAAGTTCTAGGGGACTGATGACCATTGATGTTAAGTCCCATAGTGCTCAGAGCCATTTGAACCATTATCATACTTATCTTAATTTTCCTTGAGCAAAATACACGTTGGCGGCAGTACAATCTTTCTGCAATCAACTTCAGTTATCATTTCCCTATGGTTACCCAATAGTATTTCACGGAAAGAACCTAGTCTTCACTCCACGAGTTCCCATTTCAATTTGCTGTTATTCGACGTTGTCAAATAGGGAGATAAGCGATCTGTTAAGTTAACATGTATGAATTAAAAATCCTAGGTCAAGACTACAAAGCATTATAACTGGTAACTATACTGAAGAGCCAAGGAAACTGGTACGCCTGCCTAACATCGAGTAGGACCTTCGAGTTCGTAGAAGTGCCGCAACACGACGTGGCATGGAAAATGGCTCTGAGCACTATGGGACTCAACTGCTGAGGTCATTAGTCCCCTAGAACCTAGAACTAGTTAAACCTAACTAACCTAAGGACATCACAAACATCCATGCCCGAGGCAGGATTCGAACCTGCGACCGTAGCGGTCTTGCGGTTCCAGACTGCAGCGCCTTTAACCGCACGGCCACTTCAGCCGGCCGTGGCATGGACTCGACTAATATCTGAAGTAGTGCTGGAAGGAACTGACACCATGAACCCTGCAGGGCTGTTCATAAATCCGTAAGAGTACGAGGGGAAGAAGATCTCTTCTGAACAGATCGTTGCAAGGCATCCCAGATATGCTAAACGGTGTTCATGTCAGGGGAGTTTGGTAGCCAGGGGGAGTATTTAAACTCAGAAGAGTGTTCCTGGAGCCACTCTGTAGCAATTCTGGACTTGTGGTGTGTCGCATTGTCCTCCTGGAATTGCCCAAGTAGGTCGGAATGCACAGTGAACATGAACGGATACAGGTGATCAGACAGGGTTCTTACGTACTTGTCCCCAGTCAGAGTCGTATCTTGACGTATCAGGGGCCTCACATCACTCCAACTGCACACGCCCCATACATTACAGAGCCTCCTCCAGGTTGAACAGTCCCATGCTGACATGCAGGATCCATGAATTCATGAGGTTGTCTCCCTGCCTTTACATGTTCATCCGCTCAATACGATTTGAAACAAGACTCATCGGACCAAGCAACATGTTTCCAGTCATCAACAGCCGAATGTCGGTGTTGACGAGCCCAGACGAGGCGTAAAGTTATGTGTCGTGCAGCCATCAAGGGTGTACGAGTGGGCTTTCGGCTCCGAAAGCCCATATCGATGATATTTCGTTGAATGGTTCGGACGCTGGCAGTTGTTGATGGCGCAGCACTGAATCTGCAGCAGTTTGCAGAAGGGTTGCACTTCAGTCCCGTTGAACGATTCTCGTCAGTCGTCGTTGGCCCCGTTCTTGCAGAATCTTTTTCCGTTCGCAGCGAATTCTGAGACTGAATGCTTTACGGGACTCCTCATACTCACGGTACTTTCGTGAAATGTTCGTACGGGAAAAAGCCCTCTTCATCGCTTCATCGGAGATGCTGTGACCCATCGCTCGTCCGCCGACTATAACACCACGTTCAGACTCACTTAAATCTTTATAACCTGCCATTACAGCAGCAGTAACCGATCTTACAACTGCGCCAGACACTTGTTGTCTTATATAGCCGTTGCCGACGGCAGCGTCGTATTCTGCCTGTTTTACATATCTCTGTATTTGAATACGCGTGTCTATACTAATTTCTTTGGTGCTTCGGTGGAGTTTCAGCTCATTGAAGAGCCATCTTAGGATCAATATAAAATTATTATTATTTTGTTCGTTGTGTATCAGCCAACAGACATTAAAAATCATCACAATCTGTCGACCTGAATCGCTCTTATTAAACTGAAGAGTTGTATGGACTCGTACCTGCTGAATGTTAAGGTTGTTATTGGTTACAAAAAGTTTTATGACACCGGTCCAGTGCTCATAGTGTCAAACTTGTGTGTTTGTTAAACAAAGGATTTCAACTCAACACATTACGACCATGTTTAATGCCTGGTCGTTGATATACTCTAAAAAAAATAATAGTTTTTCATTGGCTGAATATGGCTCGTCAGTGAACTGAAACTAGTTATCAATAAAGATGTTTCTGCGATCTTGACCTAGGATTTTTAATCCATACATTCAAACTTGAACGTACCTCCGTAATGCTCGTGTATTGATCGATCCTATTTGTGACAAAATCTAGTAGCATGCCTATCAATTGTTCCGATATCTTAGTTTAATTCGAACTGGCGAGCGAGCAACGCTCAGGTATGGATCTCTATAGCGTACTATTCCCGGACTCCTTTACAGATGAACCACACTTTCCTTAAATGTTTCCGATAAACCGCATTCGACCATTGGTCTTCCCTACTACCCTCCTTACGTGCACATTCCATCTCACATCGCTTTGTAACGTAATGGCTAGACATTTAATCGATCTGACTATCTCAAGTAGCAAACTGCTAATGTATTAAAAATTGTGTGTTTGTTTTCCCTACTCACCTCCATTAGCTTACATTTTTCTGCATTTAGAGTTAGCTGCTATTCATCACACCTACTAGAAATGATGTCTAAGTGATCTTGTTGTCTTCTGCAGCCCTGAACGACACTTTCCTGTACACCACAGCGTCATCAGCAAAAAGCTGCACGCTGCTGCTCGTCCTGTCTGTCAGATCGCTTATGTGCTGTATAAAGAGAATAATGGCGTTCCGATCACATTTCTCTGGGGCACTCCTGACGGTGCCCGTGTCTCCGAAAAACACTCGCCATCGCACACTACGTTCTGGGTTCTATTGCTCAAGGAGTTTCGAGCCACTCTCTTATCTGGGAACCTAGCCGTATGCTTGTACATTCGTCTGCAGTGAGCCAACGTGTCAGACGCTTTCCGGAACTCTAGGAATGTGGAAGCTACTTGTTTTCCTTGATTCCCAGGACACTGTGCGAGGAAAGGGGAAGTTGAGTTCCGCACGAGAGATGCTTTCTAAGTCAGTGCTGGTTTGTGGACAGAAGCTTTCTCGTCTCAAGGAATCTTGTTATATTGGAACCGAGAATACGTTCTAGAATTTTTTTTAGCAAACCGATATTAGGCATATTACTCTGTAATTTTACTGGTCAGTTTTTTACCCTTCTTATATGTGGGAGCCACGTGTGCTTTTTTCCAGTCGCTTGAGACTTTCCGCTCTGTGAGAGATTCTCGATAAATGCGTGCTTAAGCTACGAGGGCCATTCAGAAAGTAAGGAACGATAAGTCGCGAAATGGAAACCACAGTGAAAATCAAAACCGTTTTATTTGCAACAATTAGCTACAACTTCCATCTACGTATTTCCATAGTCGTCGATCCGACTTAGACGTTTCTCGTAGCGTTGTACCAACTATCCAATACTCTCGTTATAGAAGGCAGCCGCCAGTGCTTTCCACCAATCCTCTACACTGGCCTCCAGCTCGCTGTCTGTGCCAAAATGTTGTCTTCATGTGAGCAGAGATTAAACTCAGAGGGAGACCATTACGGGCTGTATTGTGGGTAATCAAACATTTCCAATTGAAAACGATGCGGGAGCATCTTCATTGCCCCTTCAGAATGCGGCTGAGAAATGTCTTGAAGAAGAAAACGCACGACAGTTATGTAATGTTGGCTGCATAGCTTCAGGCGAAATTTCTCACCAGGCCCCCGTTATTGGCGGGAGTCGCTATCGTTCTAGGTATTTTTATGTGCTCCCTGTGTGCTCAGAAGTAAAAAGAACGGCGTAATGCGATCGACAGGCATGCTAGGGACACTGCCCAACACCCCTGTGCCAATCTTCATAGGATTTTCACTGTGGTTTCCATTTCGCGACTAATCGTTCCTTACTTTTCGCAGAGTACTGTTTGTAAAAGGGAACTGGGATTCCATGCGGACCTGGCGACTTACTTGTTTCTAACTTTTTGAACTCCTTCTCTACGACAGGGATGCCTATTTCCTCGTCCTTCAGACGGGAGTCTTTGCGACCCTCCTTGGT
Organism: Schistocerca piceifrons; assembly: GCF_021461385.2. Lineage (NCBI taxonomy): Eukaryota > Metazoa > Arthropoda > Insecta > Orthoptera > Acrididae > Schistocerca > Schistocerca piceifrons. The sequence continues at coordinate 304,615,633 of NC_060138.1, forward strand.
GAATGATTTCTTAAACGCAAACATCGGGTCTCCTTTTGCTGTCTTCTATTGTCAAGCCAGACTGGTCAGCGAGTGACTGGACAAATTGTACGTAGGAACAGAATTTTCTCGGGTTACCGGCAAGAACTTTTGCTAAGGTATGACAGTGTTGGTTGTATCCTCCGCGCATCGCCGCGTGAATTTCCACTAGCACCTTGTATACAAGCAACAGAAGTGCTGATTACAAAAACGCAGAGACAAGGCTGCATGCGGAGGACTACTACTTTTGTTTTAGATGTGAATAGAATGAGACTCAGTGTGGCTAATACTGGACTGAATATGATGTTTACGGAAATTAAACTTTCTTTCGGAGGGCAAATATTTTGTATGGCGCGCCTGTGAAAACATGACCGTGAACTTTCTATGTCCAAATGTGACGATTTGCATAGTATCATTCAAAACTAACAGTTTTATGTAATACTCGACAAGGACTTCACATAACTGATGATATCAAGCGAGAAACTATCATAATTGAAGAGTGTGCAAACAACGTTTACCATAATGAAACAAGTAATGCTGTCCGATCTGCCGAGATGCGTTTCACATTGAACGGTCCTGTACACCGAATCTTTAGCATACACTGCACTACTGTAAATTCACTTGGTCCAGCGTACATAATTAAGGGCTATATTAGCCAGCCAGTAACATCACTTGTACTTTTATATCGTACAACATGACGCATTATCTTTTTACCCTCTAAAATGGTGCTGACTGAGTTGAAGCCTCACTGAACTACTGAATACGTTTTTATACCGGGTGTAAGAAAACTAGTGTAACGGAACTACATATGCAAAACTTTATTGTGCTTGGAGGAGATATAAAGGAAACATTTATAGATATTCATTTCCGCTCTAGGTGTCCATGAATATTTTGACGTAAATGAAGTTCCGAGACATTGTTGAACTGTCGTGTGATGAATATTGTTTTGTAGTTATTGATGAAAGTGCCGTCCGTTTAAATCAATGCACAGTTATCACCTGTGTGCTAATTATTGCGTAACACGTTCAAATGAAACAGATTTTTCGCCAAAAGAAAAGACGCTCCATGAAGAAGTTATCTGAATGGGACGGAAACGGTAGATGTGGTGTAAATGTGCAGACAAACAAATGATAAAGATTTCCGAAATATTTGACGATTTATTCAAGAGAATGAACTTGACAAACTGCGAAAATCAAAAACGCGTTGGTCCACAGCTGGTGTCTATTCAAATAGTTGTTCGGCTTGTCATTGACTGACAGAATTGTTGGATGGCCTCCTGGGGGATATTAAGCCAAATTCTGTCCAATTGGTGCGTTACATTGTGAATCCCGAGGTGGTTGGGGGGCCCTGCCCATAATGCTCCAAAGCTTCTGAACTGGGAAGAGATTTTGCGACCTTGCTGGTCAAGACAGGGTTTGACAGGCACGAAGACAAACAGTAGAAATTTTCACCGTATGAAGGCAAGCGATACCTTGCTGAAATATAAGCCCAGGGTAGGTAGCCGCGAGGGGCAACAAATTTAAGCGTAGAATATCGTCGACGGACCTCTGTACTGTAACGGTGTTGCGGATGAAAACCAAAGGGGACCTACTATGAAACAGAATGGTATCCCAGGCCATAGCTGATGGTTGTCGCGCCATACGGCGGAAGATGGTCTGGTTGGTATGCCACCACTCTCTGGCGTGGCTGCAGACGTATTCGATGGTCATCGGGTCTCAGTTCGAAGCCTGATTCATCAATGAAACCAGTCAACTTGAATCAATGAGATTCCAGCCCGAAGACATGTCTGTAGGTGCTCCAGACAGTGGTGGTATACCAACCCGACTGTCGCCCGCCGTATGGCGGGTGCCATTGATGTGAAGTACATGCACAGACAAACAAATGATTATAATTGCAGAAAAAAAACTGAATCATTTATTCAAGAGAAAGAGGTTCACGAAGTTGAGTCAATGAGATTCCAGGCCGAAGATGTGTTTGGAGACGCCTAGTGTGGCTCAAAATGGTTCAAACGGCTCTGAGTACTATGGGACTTAACATCTATGGTCATCAGTTCCCTAGAACTTAGAACTACTGAAACCCTAACTAACCTAAGGACAGCACACAACACCCAGTCATCACGAGGCAGAGAAAATCGCCGATCCCGCCGGGAATCGAACCCGGAAACCCGGACGTGGGAAGCGAGAACGCTACCGCGCGACCACGAGCTGCGGACTGCCTAGTGTGGCCTGGAGTGTCATTTCATTTCATAGCTGGACGCCTTCGGTTGTCAATCGTGGCACCCTTACAGCCCAGCGGTACTTCCACAGTATTCTACGCTCCATTTTGTTACCCTTCATGGCAACCCATCGCGAGCTTACATTTCATCAAGAAAATGCCCGCCCGCACACGACTAACATTTCTTCTACTTGTTTTTGTGCTTGTCAAACCCTACCTTGGCCCGCAAAGACGCCGAATCATTCCGCATTTGAGAATGTTTGAAGCATTACGCGCAGGACGCTCTAACTACTTGGACATAATTTGTCACGATATCCCTCACCAGGACACCCAACAACAGTATCAATCTCTGAGAAGCCGAATAACTCCTTATATCAACACGTTATTGATTTGCTCAACTTCGTGAAGCTCTTTCTATTGAGTTAATCATTCAGTTTTTCTGAAATTGTACTAAATTCTTTGTCTAGGCAAGTACATCACATCTATCGATTTTCGCCCCATGTGGATTCTAGTTCCTTCATGGTGCATCCTTTTCATCATTTTCTGCACTTTATTTGTTTATTTTATCTTAGATTACAATTGCTTAATTACTAGCGGGACATTCTCCAACATATTTGGTAGTACTTCACGGAGAAAGAGGTGGTAATTTCCTCCACCGAGTCTGTTATACAGAAAATACGGCAGTAATGACAACCTTCGTGGTGATAAGAAGTAATTGCATGGGAAATCAGATTCCAAAGTCAACGAGTTGCATACTAAACGATGCCTACCATTCTTTTAATTTGATTTAACTTTAATTCTGAATATTAGCATTATTATAAATACGGAGAAAACCTTTCGCCATATCTAATAAACTTGTTACTGCTGTTGTGCTTTCTATCAAGACCATGCAGTGCCTCCCTATTGGTCGGTAAGAGAATGTAACGAAATTTGCCCTCAACGACATCCGACTAAACTACTTCAGTACAATTTGGGAATTAATTTCATCGATGATGTAAAAAGACATTTCTGAAGCGGGACAACTGTTCTTGTTTATCACAGGTTGTGGAAGGCAGCGGTGGAAAGCATATAAGCGAGAAGACTATCGAATAGTCCTCCATGAATAAGGACATTTATTAAACCGAAATATAGTCTCCGCTAGATCAACAATCATTTAACAAGTAGAAATTACCTTAAACTACGGCCCCTTAGGAGGATAATTTACTAACAAATACTGTGAACATCATTCTTTCACCAAAGGATTGTGCTAGTTGAAAGGCGGGGAAAGGTTGCTCTATCGAACGCATTACCATCTCAAGCACTAGCTACATCAGCGGAGGGAAGACACCAGATGATAAATTCGCCAATACTTCATACGAATTGCGAGCGATTGCCGTCAAACCTGTTCAAGGCAGCCTGTAGAGCACTATGGAGAAATCTTAACGAGTGTGGCTAGTGAAAAAGAAGTCGCCCTTCTGGAAACTATATTGAAAAACCGATAAAGTTTACTCAAGCGAAATTTGATTACTCAACAGATTACCTGCATTGGGAAAAGAAAAGGCTAACACGACTGTCTACCAAAACGTGTTATACCAAGTGTGGTTGAGACCAGCACGTCTTGCTCACCACACCGTGAGACCGTGGCTCTGCGTAACCAAAAATCTTCCTATGACATCCCAGACATGCTGTGCTCTGGTGCATTCTCTCTGACGGGTTGGAGGGGGTGGTGACCACGAGCCGATCGTCACAGAAACGACTTCACGGCACCGAACGCTTCACCCAATTAGGGTAGATACTAAGAATGCCAGCACCCATTACTCAGTCTCCCAGACGTTCACCAAACAAAAATTCGAGGAATACAGTGTTTTCTCCGGTCCAGTCATGCCACAAACCAGCTTTTAGGGCTAAATATTCAAAGGACACTCCCACGCTTCTAAAACGAGACCCAGTAAAACTATCCTGTTACTACGATCGCACATATCCTACCTGTTGTTCATACATTCGTACATCACAAAGCTGACGTTATTAAGGTAAGGTTGAGGGTAACACAGAACGCATATACGGCATAAAAGGAAACAAAATCAATAAATTTGATTCCTAATGCAATCCTTCTTTTCTGGGGTGCGGGAAGCAAGTCAATCATTAGTTTGATGAAGGTGACTGAGACAGACGCCGTTCAGTACAAAGTGGTCAAAACAGCTTTGAACGTTGGCCTAAGAGAGGTCCAGCTACAAACCCTTCAAGGACTTCCAGTGTGGAAACGGTGCACCAGTGACATTTGTGTCACAAAACAAAAGTGTTCCTTTTTATCGCCACGAATAACTCTACAAATTTGTACACTACTGGCCATTAAAATTCCTACACCAACCAGAAATGCAGATGATAAACAGGTATTCATTGGACAAATACATTATACTAGAACTGACATGTGATTACATCTTCACGCAATTCGGGTGCACAGATACTGAGAAATCAGTACCCAGAACAACCACTTCTGACCGCAATAACGGCCTTGATACGCCTGGGCTTTGAGTCAAACAGAGCTTGGATGGCGTGTACAGGTTCAGTTGCCCATCCAGCTTCAACACGGTACCACACTTCATCAAGAGTACTGACTGCCGTATTGTGACGAGCCAGTTGCTCGGCCACCGTTGACCAGACTTTTTTATTGGTGAGAGATAAGGAGAATGTGCTGTCCAGGGCAGCAGTCGAACATTTTCTGTATCCAGAAACGCCCGTACAGGACCTACAACATGCGGTCGTGCATTATCCTGCTCAAATGTAGGGTTTCGCAGGGATCAAATGAAGGGTAGAGCCACGGGTGGTAACACATCTGAAATGTAACGTCCACTGGAATGAGATTTTCACTCTGCAGCGGAGTGTGCGCTGATATGAACCTTCCTGGCAGATTAAAACTGTGTGCCCGACCGAGACTCGAACTCGGGACCTTTGCCTTTCGCGGGCAAGCGCTGTACCATCTGAGCTACCGAAGCACGACTCACGCCCGGTACTCACAGCTTTACTTCTGCCAGTACCTCGTCTCCTACCTTCCAAACTTTACAGAAGCTCTCCTGCGAACCTTGCAGGACTAGCACTCCTGAAAGAAAGGATACTGCGGAGACATGGCTTAGCCACTGCCTGGGGGATGTTTCCAGAATGAGATTTTCACTCTGCAGCTGAGTGTGCGCTGATATGAAACTTCCTGGCAGATTAAAACTGTGTACCCGACCGAGACTCGAACTCGGGACCTTTGCTTTTCGCGGGCAAGTGCTCTACCATCTGAGCTACCGAAGCACGACTCACGCCCGGTACTCACAGCTTCACTTCTGCCTCCCCCAGGCTGTGGCTAAGCCATGTCTCCGCAGTATCCTTTCTTTCAGGAGTGCTAGTTCTGCAAGGTTCGCAGGAGAGCTTCTGTAAAGTTTGGAAGGTAGGAGACGAGGTACTGGCAGAAGTAAAGCTGTGAGTACCGGGCGTGAGTCGTGCTTCGGTAGCTCAGTTGGTAGAGCACTTGCCCGCGAAAGGCAAAGGTCCCGAGTTCGAGTAACGTCCACTGTTCAAAGTGCCGTCACTGCGAACAAGAGGTGATCGAGACGTGTAACCAATGGCACCCCATACCATCACGTCGGGTGACACGCCAGTATGGCGATTACGAATACACGCTTCCAAGGTACGTTCACCGCGATGTCGCCAAACATGGATACGACGATCATGATGCTGCAAACAGAACCTGCATTCATTCGAAAAAATGACGTTTTGCCATCCGTGCACCCAGGTTCGTCGTTGAGTACACCATCGCAGGCGCTCCTGTCTGTAATGCAGCGTCAAGGGTAACCGCAGCCATGGTCTCCGAGATGATAGTCCATGCTGCTGCAAACGTCGTCGAACTATTCGTGCAGATGGTTGTTGTCTTGCAAACGTCGCCATCTGTTGACTCAGAGATCGAGACGTGGCTGCACGATCCGTTACAGCCATGCGGATAAGATGCTTGTCTCTCAACTGGTAGAGATACGAGGCCGTTGGGATCCAGCACGGCGTTCCGTATTACCCTCCTGAACCCACCAATTCCATATTCTGCTAATAGTCATTGTATCTCGACCAACGCGAGCAGAAATGTCGCGATACGATAAACCGCAATCGCGATAGGCTACAATCCGACCATTTTCAAAGTCCTCCTTACACGAGGCATCACAACAACGTTTCACCAGGCAACGCCGGTCAACTACTGTTTGTGTATGAGAAATCGGTTGGAAACTTTCCTCGTATCAGCACGTTCTAGGTGTCGCCACCGGCGCCAACCTTGTGTGAATGCTCTGAAAAGCTAATCATTTGCATATCACATCATCTTCTTGCTGTCGATTAAATTTCGCGTCTGTAGCACGTCATCTTCGTGGCGTAGCAATTTTATCGGCCAGTAGCGCATATGTAGTTTGCACTGTGTACATTGGGGTAAACTAACATTCAGACAGTACCAACTTCATGTTCACGTGACTTTGGGAGTCACGTCTTTGGTGGAAAGTGTGCGCCCGCTTGACGCACAGATTCCTTATAAGGCGAGCTGGGAAAAGGTCTGCGGTCCGCTATCGCGGGTGAGGTGTGTGGTGGCGAGGTCACATTGGCTGCCGCGCCGTTAAGGGTGGCCCGTCGCCCCCTGAATGGCGCCATCTCTGCCGCATCAAATATGCACGAGCCGGTTACAAAGGCGCCGCGCAGCGCAGTGGCACGCCTGCGGTGCCGGCGGCGGCGGTGGCGGCGGCGGCGGCGGCGTGGGTGTCGGGCCGGCGTCGCTGGCTGCTCGGTTTGGAATCCAAACACGAGCCGCACGCCGCCGCGTCAATTACACTCGGTCGACTCTCTGCGGTCGATTGTGCGTGTCTGCCATGACCCGATCGGTGCCCGATTAGTCTTCTGGTATCCCGTGGCCGCGCACCCATTCGTTGCAAGTCGTTCAAAGGGACGTCGACAGCTCTCTGAAACACGGCTACAAAAGACTTGCTGTGCGGTCAATAGCAAGAGTCGCGCGCGCCTCACTAAATCAAACGTCTATTTCCTTTGCAGAGAGGCTCTTCAGTATTTTAGGAAAGATGGATTTAAAGAAATGAAATTCAATGTTGGAGGTCTCTTGCTACCGAAATTATCTTTAGTTGTTGCGGCTATATTCACGAGTCTTCCACAGTAAAGCCGTTCCCACGCGAGGCGTTGCCGTGGACTCGGACGAGACAGTGCCTGCTACAGGTGGAACGTGCTAGTTACCGTCGTTTACAAGTGAATTCGCAGTGAATTTTGCAGACAGTATCCACTGAATGTACCCGCAAGCCGCGCGGGATTAGCCGAGCGGTCTGGGGCGCTGCAGTCATGGACTGTGCGGAGGTTCGAGTCCTCCCTCGGGCATGGGTGTGTGTGTTTGTCCTTAGGATAATTTAGGTTAAGTAGTCTGTAAGCTTAGGGACTGATGACCTTAGCAGTTAAGTCTCATAAGATTTCACACGCATTTGAACATTTACCGGCAAAATTACATTATTCTACGTAGTGTAGGGGCGCGGGCAAAGTTGCTCTCCGTGTTCGTTCAGAAGGCTGGTTGCCCTCTGTAACAAATTCTGTGACACGAGGCGGCCATTTGGATGCACTTTTATCAACTTTTCTCGTCTTGAACACACTGTAACTTTACCAGCACATTAAGTGTTTCTACTTTCCGTCATTTCCAGAGCTTCAAAATACAATAACACACTGATATCAGAAGATATGAAAATATGATACATTTCACCACCGATATGACCGACATAACACTGGAAGGCTGAGAAGCCATATTCTACTCGTTGTACTACGTCTCTTATAAATGGCGAAATGTATCATATTTTCAAATCTTCCGATACCTGTCTTGTGTTGTGTTTGAAAATGACGAAAAGTCAAAAAGCTTAAGGTGTTGGAAAAATAAAAGTGTGCTCAAGACATAAGACGAGTTATTAGAACTGCTTTCAAGGATGAAATTGGGCGGGTGTCATATGACGTCCGCACAGACTAAATGACGAGAACAGCCGGTCGGAGTGGCCGAGCGGTTCTGCGCGACTGCTACGGTCGCAGGTTCGAATCCTGCCTCGGGCATGTGTGTGTGTGTTGTCCTTAGGTTAGTTAGGTTTAAGTAGTTCTAAGTTCTATGGGACTGATGAACTCAGAAGTTAAGTCCCATAGTGCTCAGAGCCATTTGAACCATTTTTTTGACGAGAACAATAACGAACAAAAGGAAAAAGTTTAAAAAAAGGCAGCTTATTTGAGTACTGATCAAAAACCAACCGGGGTCCCGGGTTCGAACGTTGTCACTGCTTAGATGGTGAATAAAAATCATTACCTTGCCAAAAAAGCAAACGGTAGGAAGATTAAGTTATATTTTATCCTGTATAAATGCTGTTGGAAGTGGACTTGCCGCATTGGATACACCGCTCCCCGTGATATCATCTAAGTCAAGCGCTGTCGGGCATGGTCGGCACTTTGATGAGTGACCATTTAGGCCGCCATGCGCTGTTGCCATTTTTCGGGGTGCACTCAACCTCTTGATGCCAATTGAGGAGCTACTCGACCGAATAGTAGCGGCTTGGGTCAAGAATGCCATCATTACGACCGGAAGAGCGGTGGGCTGACTCACGCCCCTCCTATCCGGTTGATCCCGGTAGGTCACTCGTGGCCTGACGACGGAGTGCTTTTTGCATAAATTCTGTTGAAAGTCTATGACTGTAAAACCAATGATTTATTGGCAAAAATTTGATACGAATTTGAAAACGTATTGTATACATTAAGAAGTATATTGAATAATGAAAAGCTTCATAGTGAATCAGTAAGTCTGTACAGATGTTTCGACACTGTATGTAAACAAATAAAATAGTCGTGCATGAAAATAAGTACTCTTGTACATAATATACACTGATCAGTCATAACGTTATGACCATCGACCTAATATCGATATAAAACAGTCCAGGCGATAGCAGCATCACTTGGCGAGGAATGACTGCTAGTCAGACACATGCACGGTGCATGAAGTATCAGTCAGCGTGCTGTCTGTGTGTAGAATGGGGAAGGCGTTGTCTAGCTGAGTTCCACCGAGGCCAGACTGTGATGGCCCAGAGGCTCGGCACAAGCATTTAGGAAACTGCAAGATTTGTCGCGTCTTCGAGGGCAGAGTACAGGCGTATCTGAACACGCAGCGTACCGGACACTTCGCGGTCGAGATCCATTCGTGTGCAATGTTCACACCACGAAATTGGCAACTGCGACTGAAATGGGCACGTGACCATCGACACTGGACGTTTCCGCAGTGGCAGAGCGTTGCATGGTTTCATGAATCCCGATACTTCGTTCGTTATGCGCGAATCCGTCGTCTTCTGTAAGAACAGCTCCTTCACACCTGTGCTGCGGGACGGAGACAAGCCTGCGGCGACTTCATTATGCTTTGGGGAACATTCACATGGGCATCCATGGAACCAGTGGAGCTCGTGCAAGGCACCATGACTGCCAAGGAGTATCGTACACTGGTTGCAGACCACGTACATCCTTTCATGACGATCATGTTTGCCGACGGCAGTGGCAGCTTCCAGCAAGATAATGCACCGTGTCCCGAGGCTAGGAATATGATGGAGTGTTTCGAGGAACACAGTGGCGAGTTTCAACTGAAGAATTGATCCCCATCCCCCACACCCACCAACTCGCCAGATCTGAAACTTATCAAACACATCTGGAACGTGATTGAACGTGACATCAGAGCCCATCGCCCACGCCGCTGAATTAACGGGGATTTGGTGACTTGTGTGTGCTAGCTCCCTCCAGCGGCCTACCAAGGCCTCATTGCTACCATACCACTACGCGTCGCCGCTATTATCCGTGCCGAAGATGGACGTACCAACTATTAGTCTGGTGGTCATAATGTTCTGGCTGATCAGTGTATACACAAATAATGATTTAGGCTCTATACTAAATTACTCTCTGCAGTACTAAATAGTATGCACACTGTACGAACGATCTGTTACAACATCTTTGCTGAAAATACTAAAATACATTAGTGGTTGTTTGTTATTTTTTCTTGCTATTTTTAACGTGTACTGTGGACCGTCAGGTATGGAAGTGAATATGATATGTGTGAGTTTCTAAGAGGGCAAAAAGAAATCCGTAAGTACAACTTTTTTTCAAATTCGCTACTGTGTGCAAAGATAGACACACCAGTAGTTACAAAATCTCATAAAAGACACCATAATACTGCAGTAACTCTCACACCACATGCCTAAAATGGCATGATTAACATAAGACGGATTTCATAACTTGAATTATTTTCCATAACACGCTGTGCAGGAAATAAATAAAGGAAAATGTGACTGGCAGCAATAAATTTTGTTTTATACCGAAGAAAATCATCATGAAGATTAAGTTTGCGTTCCATCTTTAACTCAGTTATTGACATCAGAACACACGCTAGACGTGGAGGGAGAATGAAATCAACTGAGGCGCTATGAAAGGACCTGTGAGGGTATTTCCTTTAAACACTTTAAGAAAATAATATACGTCCCTAACGTGAGTCATGTGTCTTGTAACACCACCTCGTTTGAGCGTTATTTCCCCGTCTACTCCATTAGGTAAACACACAGGCGTGATGATACAACATGTGAATGGAGGCAGGTGCTTGTTAGGATTCTACGGACGGGAGACTTTATTTGCAGCTACAACAGCCTACGAAATCTACATATATCGTCGTCACGATGATTAAAATTCACTTATAAAGTGGATAATGTATACAATGGCAGATTTACTTTATTTTTCTCCACGTGCTTTCGGGTGTAACCCATTTCATGATCCTGGGTGTTTATCGTAAGTGCACATAATTGCTATTCGAGAAAATCTTCCCCTTGTAGACTTTAACTGGACCCATCCGTTCCTGGTAACAATTATTGGGTAGTGAGTCTCCTCCGTTTCACGAACAATGTGCTGTCGAGTATCATCGATAACGTTTAAGGTAATGCTGTTGCTTATTTGTCATTAAATAAACTGAACTTAAGGTCTAACAGTAAGTACAAATCCATAGATGCTGATTAGTGTTGGAATCTCCGGCAACTACATAGAACTGTAGCAACGACTGTGGACGGCTGCAGTCCTGTTATCTAAATTCAATAGTATATTGAAAGCTGTTACTAACGACGGGGAAGACATAAATTTGCAAGAAAATCTAAATATTACATTTCCGCTTGATATAAATAACTTCGTGAGCTGATACCAAAATAAGAACTAATTATACCGTCATAGCGCTGTGTTATGGCGTCCGAAATCGTAAAGATCGGAATGACGAAACACAGATCATGCCCACCAGAAACACAGAACCAGAACCTGCTCGTGACTTATTATTCCTCTAATGCAGTAGCATGAAGACAAAAATTGTAACGGATCCATCTTATGGCTCTATCGTATCACGTGTACTACTACGCCTTGGTTATCGCTCTTAAATCGGAATTTCATGTTGTAAATGATTTCTTCTCCTGTTATTTCGATTGGAATAAACATATAAGTTTATATTCTGTCACTAAAGTAGTATCGCGAGACAGTTGAATGAAATTTTGTATGTTTGTCGTTTCATGTATATTTAGCGGGCCAATAGTTTTCCTTTGATAGTGAGGAGACAAAGTACGCCAAAAAACTCCGTTTTAAGGGGTATAACTCTTGGTTAGATCCTTTTATTTCCAGATTCATCTGTAGAAACCAATGGGAACTTCACAGAAAACCACAGTTAACTATTTCATACGTTCACCTTGTTACAGTGACATGAGATTTTAAACTCCTCCATAACACAGTGCACAAACTACGAACTTAAGCCGAGAAATGAAAGTTGATAAATTGGCTTTCATCCCGAAGATTGGTTTGACGTAGCTCTACACGCTAGTCTGTCCTGTGCAGGTCACATATCTGCGAAGCTACGACACCCTATGTCCATTTGGACCCGCATACTGTGTTCATGTGGTGGTGTCCCTCTATAATAATTTTCCAACATACTTTCCTCCATTACTGAGTTAACCATTCTCCGACTCTTCGTAATACGTCTTGTAAACCTGTCCCTTCTTGTAGTCAATCTGTGCCATTCTTTTCTCCCTCATTCGTTCCAGTGCCACTTCATTAGTTAGTACCCAGTCCATTCGTTGTTTTGTAGCACCACATTTCAAAAATACTGTTCTCCTCTTGTATTTGCTCTTTGTCGTTCAAGTTATGTGCAGTGGAAGTGTACGTTCCAAACAACTATTTTCATAAACTACTTTCTGTCACTTAAATATATTTCTGTTAATAAATTTCTATTTTTCAGAAACGCATTTTATTTCATTGTCTGTCTTTACCTCGGCCATCGCAAGTTATTTTGCTCCTCAATTAGCCAAATTTCTCTACTACTTTTAGTGTGTCGTTCCCAACCCAATACCTCAGATTCACGTGAATTAATTTTCGACTGCGCTACCGAGCAAGCGAGGTGGTGCAATGGTTAGCACACTGGACTTACATTGGGGGTACAGTGATTTAAATCCGCGTAGGCGATCCGGATTTAGGTTTCCGGAGATCTCCCTCAATCGCTCCAGGCAAATGCTCCTTTGAAAATGAAAGGCCGATTTGCTTCCTCATCCTTGAAACAATCCAAGCTTGTGCTCCGTCTCTAATGTCATCGCTCAACGGGACGTTAAACTTCAATGTTGTTTAATTATTTTATTTTTGTTGATGAGTTGCCGGCCGCTGTGGCCAAGCGGTTCTAGGCGCTTCAGTCTGGATCCGAGCGATCGCTACGGTCGAAGGTTCGAATCCTGCCTCGCGAATGGATATGTGTGATATCCTCAGGTTAGTTAGGTTTAAGTAGTTCTCACTTCTAGGGGACTGATGACCTCAGGTGTTAAGTCCCTTAGTCCTAAGAGCAATTTTTTGTTGATGAGCTATATATATTGTAATTTTCCCGAAAATTCATAACGGAATTCGGGGAGCGGAATACAGTTTACTTCGTCTGAGTATGATCTATCAACACAGATTACTATATCGTCATTTGGAAAATGAGGCTGATATCGACGTCTCTGTTAAACAACATAATTTAACACGAGACTGAATGTTGTTTTGTGAGCATTCCAGAGTGATGATCTGTATGAGAACAGAGTAAGGCTATCTTAAACGTCTCCAAAAATATTTGAGATAGGTATCTGAGCTAGATCACCCTGTATGAGTGCGTCATACCGAGAAAGTTCCTCCTTCGTCATCTCCCCATCAATTCAAATGCGCTGCACGTGACCGGGTGTGCTTATTCAAGGCTAGAGGTTTTAATACACGTAGATAGTCTACATCACGCAAGTAGACCTTACATGTTATACATCTAGATATATGTTACTATAATAGTAAGGCTACATATATATGCAGATACTATTTTTTTCCGAACTATATCTGCTGCACTGGCTGTAGATACACGCGAGATGATAAGCTTGTGGCGTCATCTGCTGGCTGTTGATGTAAATCTTACAAACGTGTTAGTTCAAATATTTGTGAATTACCATATACAGATTTTCTTTAAAGTTCATAGTGTAAAGTCAATTGTTATGGAACGCATTAAAACAATGAAAGTTATTAAATTGGAAAATATTTGTGAACAACACTTATTATCCAAGTGGTCAGTAGAACACTGTAGCACTTTTGACAGAACTGTTTCTTGCGCAGCGAACACATAGCACTTACGAGTGTGGCTAGCGAGAAATGCGAATAGAAGCGAGACGCAGAGCTGAGCATTTGAAAATTGGGAGTATCAAGAGGATTATATGTGTGGAAAAGACGACCGCACTATTACTCGATGATGTACACTAGGACTAATTAAGTGCGAAACTGCTCATTGTCGAAGCCGGAAGTGCTGGCAATATCTTTCTCCGTGTCCACAGTTTCGGTAATGCGCTGAAGAATTGCTATAACGAACTGCTGTACCTCAGGCCGCTTTAAGTGTTATAGAGTGACATCTCAGTAGTTTTACATGCATTGTAATGGACAATATAGTACATAAAATTATATTTAGTTGTTTTTTTGTCCGTATATGATATATTATCCTAGATCAATCTTTGTCCCTCTGTACTGAATTATAACCAAGGACGATGAGTCATTGTCGCTTTCTAGTTAATAACCTGAAGACAGTCAAAAATCGATTAACGTAATTACTGGCTCAAAATTATAGAAAAAGTTACGTTGCATTGCACCTGGCAACTATCATATCGACATTATGACACAGTTTCTGCTGCTACGTTACATTTACGTCGATGAGTTACTGTAATTATTTATAATCAATGTAGTATGACTGCGAGCATACAGATGCAATGTGCCTGTATGTCACGAACCTAAAACTGAATCTGTTTCTGTGCTTTAGGCTTGACTGCTGCAATCCGCATGCTGTACTATTGCTGCATTGTGAGTAAATCGGCGTTGTGGATCGTTAATGGAAACAGCTATCCTCATTTAAATAATATTTTTTGTGAAAAGTGTTTTACGAAACTTGATTGCGTGGATGTCTTTGTGTGCAATATTTTGGAGCGGATAATTTTATACGATCCTTGTGTCTAGATGTGTGATCATGTTGAAAGCCAGGGCTACATCCAGTCCTGATATTAGCTTGTCCACACTCCATGCTTCGCACTCCATGCTTAACTTCTTGGTGAGAAACTGCATTAGACGTGTGTCATTGCACTGAAATAATAGTAATTCTCGACACATAAGCAGGGGCAGTAGCTCCCCATATTTAATTTTTCAGGGTCATTCTGTTCCTGCACTAGCTGTACGTTTCGACATCAGTCTGAAATTAATTTACACATTTTTAGAGCTGTTCCGCTACAAGAGGACTTTCTTCTCATGTGTTGATCCTTTCGTTTACGAAGAAGTGAAACATTTATAAATTACGAGTGACAATTGTTTTTAAAGCTGGAATTAAATTATAACTGTTAAGGAGGGACGTGTGCGGGAGGGGGAGGGGGAGGGGGGGGCGGGCGCGTTGTGTGTGTGTGTGTGTGTGTGTGTGTGTGTGTGTGTGTGTGTGTGTGTGTGTGTGTGTGTGTGTGTGCGTGCGTGTGCGTGTGTGTGTGTGTGTGTGTTTAATGGGGGGCGATTTGAAATTTATTTTGCTTTAACTGCCCACGTCGTTGTATATTTAGAGTTCTGTATTATTCACCAAGAAATTGCTGTTTGTTTTATCTTTTCAAGACTTTGTGTTTGGAGTGGCTATACGGGTGCACTGAAAGCCAATAAAATAAGAGAAAAGGTTTTCACAATTTTATGATTGATCAGTACACTTCCAGTATGTCTGATGCAACATTAAGACAATATCGATATTAATAGCTGCTGCGCATAGAAAAAGGAATCATTTTTTCGAGACGGAAGTATTACACGGTTTGGACGCTGGGTAGCGTCAAAGTTCGAGAACGATTCGGAAATGGTTTCGAGTTTCTGTTCCACATGTCTTTAAGAAACACAAAAGCTTGGTATCTGAGTTTCCACACCGTGGATGCACACATGTAGTCGAATTGGAGGTCAAAAGTTTGAACACTATGTATAGTATAGATATTGCATGGTATCATAATCTTATTGGGTTCCTTAGCGAAATGTGGAGCACAAAACTTCCTCTAACGATAGCGCCACACAGAAGTTAGACGACGAATTTCCGAACAAACGTTCCGTTTCGATAAATAACCAGTTTATTGTGTCACACAACATGCTAACCGTACTCCCTGATTTTGGATATTATCAGGGCCTTTATAAAATAAAAAAATAAAAAAAACCGACGATTGTGAGTAGGGCTAGCGTTCTTTAGCTTCCGTACAAGAAAACGGGTCTTAAAAAACGGACAGACAGACAAACGAACAACAAACGGCAAAAAACATAAATTGTCACAAAATGACATTTTAATAACTTTCAGGATTATTCCCTTTACTTGTACTGTGAAGTCTTGCTGCTTCCAAAATTTCATGATTTCGGGAAATACCCCTATACGTTGTGATGAGTGAGTTAGCGAGTGCTAAAATACGACCGTAGTTTGATAAGTCTGCTAAGAAAGCAAGGAAAAATATTTGTTTCATAAACAGGACACCTTATTTCTCGATGCAGTCTCCTTTGAAGAATACACAGTTGGTTCAGCAATACTCCAGGTCTTTTATCCCATCGTAAAACAGGTTCTCTACAAAATACTCGTTGTCTTCAATTATTAGCAGGCCGGGGGCCGAGCGGTTCTAGGCGCTACAGTCTGGAACCGAGCGACCGCTACGGTCGCAGGTTCGAATCCTGCCTCGAGCATGGATGTGTGTGTTGTCCTTAGGTTAGTTAGGTTTAAGTAGTTCTGAGTTCTAGGGGACTGATGACCTCAGAAGTTAAGTCCCATAGTGCTCAGAGCCATTTGAGCCTCTCAATTATCATTTCCTCATTTGATGAAAATTTCTTTCTAGAAAGCCTAAGTTTCAAGTTATGGATTAGAAAGAAGTCACTTGGGGCTAATTCTGGTGATTAGGGCGAACAGAAACCAGTTCGAAGGTAAAATCGTGCGACTTGGCCACTGTTATCGTTGATTTGTCGGATGGTCCATTCTCTTGATGAGAGAGAACGACCTTGAAATTTTTTTCATCTAATGTAAGTTTCAAGCGATCCAACAATTAATTACAAAAGAGTGCAGTCTTAGTTCTCCCTTTTTCCAAGTAATCCATGACAATTATTTCTTGGGGAACCCAAAAAACAATGGCCGGCATCTTGGCAGCTGGCAAAGTTGCTTTGCCTTTTTCGGGTGCACTTCCACCAGCCTCAGTCCACTGTTTTGACTGCCGTTTTGAATCTGGTGTGTAACGATGGGTCCAGGAATGATTAAGAGTTACAGATCGGCGCAAAAGGCCTTACGAATTGCATTTAAATATCACCAGATATCGTGTTGAAATGTTGTACCGGATGCGCTTTTAGTCGACTGAGAGGAATCACGATACCCATCTCGCGTCGGTCCTATTCATAGCCAATACTCCGTGCAGGATATTATGCACTCGCTTAGTTAAGATGCCTACATTCTTAGCAATCTCAGGCACTGTTGTTCGACGATCTTGCATTACCATGTTATTCATATTGTCAGTGATTTCCTTTGTGGTGACCCGAACTGGGCAGCCAGAACGGGCTGCGTCTTCGGTGCTTGTCCGGCAGCTTTTAAATTCGTCAGCCAAAAGTAAATGATCTTCAATGATGGTGCAGAATCCGTGTGAACTTCATCCAATACTGTTTTGATTCATGCGGCAGTCCACTCCTTCAAATGAAAATATTTAATAACAGCATAAAAGTCGGTTTTCTCCAATTTCAATATCACTCGACCTACCGACTAATTCAGACAAGTGTCAATAATGAACTATACGCTGTATATTGTAGAAATTCTTTACGCTATCCTCGGAATAATCGAGCTTACCAACCATGAAGACGCAACAAAATGTTCCATTCTTTCATGGAAATTTACCGGACTTAACAACCTACCCTCGTGTGCGACATTATTCGCCTTAATTTATGATTGCGTTGACGCAGAAGTTCACATTTTTTACACCAACAAGGACTCATAGATCTCGGTTGTTGTTGTTGTGGTCTTCAGTCCTGAGAGTGGTTTGATGCACGTCTCCATGCTACTCTATCCTGTGCAAGCTTCTTCATCTCCCAGTACCTACTGCAACCTACATCCTTCTGAATCTGCTTAGTGTATTCATCTCTTGGTCTCCCTCTACGATTTTTACCCCCCATGCTGCCCTCCAATACTAAATTGGTGATCCCTTAATGCCTCAGAACATGTCCTACTAACCGATCCCTTCTCCTAGTCAATTTGTGCCACAAACTCCTCTTCTCCCCAATTCTATTCAATACCTCCTCATTAGTGATGTGATCTACCCGTCTAATCTTCAGCATTCTTCTGTAGCACCACATTTCAAAAGCTTCTATTCATTCACTTCCATACATGGCTACACTCCATAAAAATACTTTCAGATCGACTTCCTGACACTTAAATCTATACTCGATGCTAACAAATTTCTCTTCTTCAGAAACGCTTTCCTTGCCATTGCCAGTCTACATTTTATATCCTCTCTACTTCGACCATCATCAGTTATTTTGCTCCCCAAATAACAAAACTCTTTGACTACTTTAATCTAATTCCCTCAGCATCACCCGACTTAATTCGACTACATTCCATCATCCTCGTTTTGCTTTTGTTGATGTTTATCTTATATCCTCCTTTCAAGACACTGTCCATTCCGTTCAACTGCTCTTCCAGGTCCTTTGCTGTCTCTGACGGAATTACAATGTCATCAGCGAACCTCAAAATTTTTATTTCTTCTCCATGGATTTTAATTCCTACTCCAAATTTTTCTTTTGTTTCCTTTACTGCTTGCTCTATATACAGATTGAATAACATCGGGGAGAGGCTACAACCCTGTCTCACTTCCTTCACCATCACTGCTTCCCTTTCATGTCCCTCGACTCTTATAACTGCCATCTGGTTGCTATACAAATTGTAAATAGCCTTTCGCTCCCTGATTTTACCCCTGCCACATTTTAATTTGAAAGAGAGTAGTCCAGTCAACATTGTTATGGATATAAATTTCACCTCCATACCTCATGACATTCCTGAGAGAGAGGGCTCTTAACCCATGATCAGACAGACAGACAACAAAGTAATCCTGTCAGAGTTCTGTTTTTGCCGACTGAGGCACTGAACAGTAAAACGCGTTGCGAGGATTGAGTAGAACACTTTAATAACGTACACGATGGCGAGGATGGCCGCCCCCTCCCTAAAGCCGTCGGCACACGGACCATGCATCCGAACGTTGAGCGTTGAGCGACGTTTCTGACGTCATAGCGTGGAATAGCACGTTCGGGAGTCTTTCCGAACGTGCAGAGCAATATCTGGCATGTCACATATTCTGAGCGTGCGTCCTAGCGTTGACCAGTGAGATTGCACAACGCCACCTACGTCACACGCACGCCGTCTCCCTTCAGTACAGAGTTGTGAGGCGCCATATTGGCATTCATTTCGAGCCTCTACGTATATATGCCGTTTCTGGGCATCAGCAAATTCAGAATCATTGGAAAACCCGTTGTTAACTGTGCGATTCGTACCAGTAAAATAACGAGAAACGTCCTATTCATGACAAAAGAATTATTGTAACTTGCGTCTTATGAGAGTAGGTTATTTGAAGGCAGTGACACAAAGATGATCCACCCACAATGCATTGTTCTTGTACAATTTGTTATAATTAAATTTCAATTAGTAACGTATCTACGATAAGGTTTTCTGCAACGGGTAACATACTTGGATTAATTGCGAGATATGTCCGCGTGTTGTTAGATTAGCGTAATGAGTAGCGTAACTGTCTGGTATTTAGTTGATATTTGGGGCGGTGGTTCGCGTATTAACATCGCTGTATTTCATTTTTTAACATTAGCGTTTTTATTAGGTTCTGATACTTTATTATTAGTTTAGTACAAGTATATACTATGATATTTGATGTTAAGTAAATATAAGTTCACCTTTTTTGAGGGGTGACCTTGTTCGATTGGCTTAATCTACAGGACAGCTTGCGCTACTTCCATAAAGATATTTTGCTCCTTTTTCTTTTACACTTCGTAATTCAGATGTTGCAAAGATTCTGATACTGGGTAGGAACAGTGATCCAGTAAGACTGACCTTGGGGTTTTACTAAAATGTGGGAATGGTGAAATAATGTTTATCTTATGCGGAGAAGTATTCCAAATTTGTACCGCACTGTTTGCAATGGAACTTTTATGTGTCTCTGTCCTTACTGATTGGACATGGTAGATTCCTTTTCGTGGACGATGGAGGAAACGTGCGTTTTAATAGAGTTAACGTGGGAATTTTACGCGCGCCCGATGAGTAAACAGTGTGATTTACGAACTAGAAACATCGCTCAACTGCCGCTGGAGTGCGTTGCGATCGCGTATATCACGTTGGGGCCCACGTACCGTATGCACAAGTCGCATTATTCCTGAGCCTTCAGCAGCGCGTTGAACTTGGCACGCTCAACGTTAACGTTCGACAGCACGGTCCGTGTGCCGACGGCTTAAGCGACGGCTAACGATATGCTGCGACCACGAGATCAGAGGCAGGTGCGGCATCCCTCCCCGTGTCACTGCGGCCGCCGCCAACGCTGTTTACACTGCTGCGGTTATTAAACCTCAGTTTTATGGCTTCCCGATTGGTAATCTAGCAGTTATCGCGAAATCAATACGTTGTTATCGTCTGGCATGCGGCCACAGTCCAAACCCGGGGTCCAGCTGGGCCCTTCGTTAAAATATATTTCGTCGTTTATTTTCTAATCTGCGGAAATAACGAAACCGGCTATCACTGACCAAAATGCAGTTTTAATGATCAGATTAACATGCAGCGACTTCATTCGGAGCCAGTGTGTGGTTCCACGTGGTCGCGCACCGCCATGGACAAATGCCCAGATCGCAGCCCTGATTCGCTGCTCTGCTGCCGCCCCGTTAGCAGCAACTGGTTACCAATGGTTCGGTGTGGCGTGGCTGCCAGGCATGATAGTGGTCGTCGGTCGCAGTACTTTACCGTCTGACTGGCAATTTCGCACAGGAAATTAGCACAATTTCAAGTTGGAAGTTCCGCACTCTTACAGATTTTGCTTTGTAACATTTCCGAGGAACATTTCTTTCTTTTTCTGGCTATTGCGGGGTATTGGTCCCGGCATTTTGCGGTAATTTCTTTCACAAAACTTTGTTGAGGAGCCGGAAAGGCTCTGGCTGTCTGGCGTAAACCTCTCATAAAAGTTGTAGCTCGTTTGATTGCTAGAGAAGACGGTGGCTGTTCGCTGTGTTACGAACGAGAAAAAGCACTGCAACCAATCATAAACTGGTTTCGTGTCTAGGTCACTCTTTTAAATGTGACCTACATTTCTTGGCAGAGTAACATGCAGAGGAAGAGCGTTCGATTTCTAAAATAACAATGGCCTATGTACAGAACAAGCATTTTGAGACTGTAAGCTCCTCCGGTATTTACTCCTCGCGGGATGTTATTTTCTTTTAATCCTGACGTGCGGGCTTCATAGCAAGTGAGCTTGCAAACTTTATGTGTAGAATTACTGTAGTGACTGGTTCAGGAAAGGCCTGTGACGATCACAGGTTAACACGAAAGTCGTCGAATACGGAACGAAAGCTATGTTTTGTAACCTTCCCACAGTGTAACCTCCCCACCGAAATTTTTAAAAGAAAAAGACAATACTTAATACAAATGGGAGCCGAGTGTAACCTCCCCACAAAAATTCAATTAAACCGAAATATCGGTCTTTGGCCCTGTGCAAAAAATCAAAATTTAATTCTTACCTCATTGCAACACCTAGTCAAATTTCTGCTCTTGTTGTTGCGCACCGCTTGGAGGAACTGCATTGCAAATAATAATATTCTCTTTTTTTGTGATTTTAGTGAAATTTTTCTTCAAAAGAAGTGGAATGAAATGGGAAGTGCAACGAAATCTTTAGTTCAATAAAAAATTAAATTTTTGAAAAAATGCTTTTGAAATAAAAATTATTATTGGGGGATTTGTTGGAGATTAATTACAATAAATAAATTTTACATTATCTAATGATTATATTAATTAACAGTATACCTCATTCAGCATCTTGACCAGAGTTGTCGCCAGACCACATCACGCAATCCCACTGGACTGCTACCACTGACCGACCGCTCTGCATGACGACTACTAGCGTACTGCACACAACGACTACTGACAGAGTACTGCTCTCAACTAGACAGAGCTACGGACTCGCAACGACTACTACTGACAGAGTACCGCTCGCAACTCTCGCGCGGTCAAGCGCAGACTAGCCATGATAAATGGCTCTCTGGTCAGAGACTCTGCAATGCCTCGCTATCGCCGCCACACAACATACGTGTTTCAGTTTCCTTTTTTTTTTTAATTGATCCCTTAAAACATCCATCGTGACAGTTATTAATTTCTTTAATGGGCATTTGTACTACCATACAGAGAGCCCTGCACGTAATCTAAACCATACGATTCAGTAAACAAGCCATACCAGTAGTTCAATCGACAAAGACCATAAATGACGTGTGCGAGAAAAAGTTCGTGTAGTTGCAAATTTTTTACCTGGGTAGACAGGATTTTTATGAACAACGCACTCAAATTCCTGATATTTGGGCTGTGAGTGTTGTGGTGAGGGAGGGCGGGCGTGTAAAAGTCGCTTATTTATGTATCTCTTGAATGTCTCCAAAACCGTGGTTTCTACAAAGGAAGGTCTTGTTCATATTTTCTCCAGGACTACTAGTTTCCTCGTTGCAGGGGATGGAATAATCGCAGACTCTTAACGATAGTGTTTTAATGGTATAAAATTGATGTTTATCGCTAAATGAAGTAGGTCAAGAACAAATACTAAATGTGTACACCATGCCTACATGCAGTATAACCGTGTTAAGGAATAAATTGTGTTCTATGGGTGTTAATGTGGAAAAGCGAGGACGGAGGTTGGAAGAGTGAGTGAAGATAGGTCGCCGGATGTGGTCATATGCTTCCTTACACCAGAGGTCTGCAAAATGAAGAGCGATCAGGTAGTTCCCCATTCCCTGCACTGCACTATGTCACAAAAATCAACTACAGGGCATTTCACAAAGCTGTACGGACCCTTTCACAGCTCTCCTTATGGATCACTGATCACTGGCAACGCAGGGCGCTGTCGTAGGGAGGGGGGGGGGGGGTGTTTATTTTCCACGAAGTGTGTTATCACTGCATTGAACGCAGATATCTATTGTTAATAATACCAACGCAAGATAAGCACATGGACTAATTCTACGTAAATCTCCACAAACTTTTCAACATTGCTAGAGGGGAACTTGGTTCTTAATCACTCGCTTTTAAGGTTACAGCCAGATTATTTCTCCTCAGAATTTCCTGTATATGTCTCTTAAGTAAAGAGGAAAAAAAAAAAACAACTTCACTGAACTCGTGCTCACGTTGTATAGTGGCGTTATTTTTAGTTTATTGAATAGTCGTTTTCAGTTATTAAGTGATATTTTATGTAAAATATGTTCCTATAAACAATGGCTGAATTTTTTAAGTGCGATGTTGTCAGTTACCTATTTAGCGTAGCCGGGAACGGATTGAACTGATAACTGTGGCGCCTTGGTGCTGTCAGTCACTGCCATCATATTGCAAAGCCATATGAGAGTGCTGCAGCCACTTGGAGAGTGGGCAGCAGCTTACCCCACATGCACAGTGTATCCTGCAACGTGAGTGTCATTATGTGTCACGCAGTAGGACTGATCATACTTAAATCTCGAACAATAATCCGATTTTAACATAACTTCTGTTCAATTTTTGTGTTCTGTAGTACCAGGGAGGTCTACTATTGCTACAGAGAGAGACAGATTAAGCCTCTGGATCTCTTGTAATGTTGGCGAGTTGATAACGCTGCTGTGATGCATTTGACACACTCAAGCTACAAAGAGTTTTACAGCCGTTGAAAGTGGAGAGAATGAATACGTCATTGTCGAATATGTATTGACAGCATATTACACTTGCGACAGGCTCTTCAGAGTGGTAGACAACTGACAGCTCCAGATGTTTAGCGTCTTTACATAATAGCCCATTTAACAACTGCAAGCCGGCTGGAGTGGCCATGCGGTTTAGGCGCTACAGTCTGGAACCGAGTGACCGCTGCGGTCGCAGGTTCGAATCCTGCCTCGGGCATGGATGTGTATGATGTCCTTAGGTTAGTTAGGTTGGATTAGTTCTAAGTTCTAGGCGACTGATGACCTCAGAAGTTAAGTCGCATAGTGCTCAGAACCTTTTGAACCATTTTTTGAACAACTGCAAATAAATAATGACTTAATATTTTGAAAATAACTATGCTACATAAACACGAGTGCAGTGAAGCTATATTGTCTAGGAAATGCTGGAGAGGCATAGCCTGACGTAAAATGAAAGGCCACCGGCACTCGTGGAGGAGGAAGCTGTCTTCCCGGGAAGAACGCTACAGCTGCCGTACATGAAGACTACGAATCAATTTCCCTTTGACTTTGAGAACAGTGTGCAGAGATTTAGATGGATTCTGTCCATATGTGTTTCATTCTTTAGTAATATTAATCATTCAAATCGGTATTCCTTGAAATGTTAATGACTATGCAGAAAATAAATACCGGCGAGCCCCGGAAAGGTCGGTATAACTTGAAACACGTATGTAACGCAGCAGCGATGGCGAGACATTGCAGCGTCTCTGACCAGAGGGTCTGCGCTTGACCGCGCGAGTGTTGCGAGCAGTTCGCTAGTTGTCGCTATGCAGAGCAGTACTCTGTCTGTAGTCGTGAAAGTCGGTAGCTCGGTTGAGTTGCGAGCGGTCGGTCAGGAGTAGCAGCCCAGTGCGGGTGTGTGATGTAGGCGGTCGGCAACACTGGTCAAGATGCTGAATGAGGTATACTGTTAATTAATATAATCATTAGATAATGTAAAATTTATTTATTGTAATTAATCTCCAACAAATCCCCCAATAATAATTTTGATTTCAAAAGCATTTTTTCAAAAATTTTATTTTTTTATTGAACTAAAGATTTAATTGCACTTCCCATTTCATTCCACTTCTTTTAAAGAAAATTTTCAGTAAAATCACAGAAAAAAGGAATATTATTATTTGCAATGCAGTTCCTCCAAGCCGTGCGCAAAGATAAGAGCAGAAATTTGACATCCAGTTATACTGAGGTAAGAATTTAATTCTGATTGTTTTACACAGGGCCAAAGACCGATATTTCGGTTTAATTGAATTTTCTTATCACTGAATTGACTTTAATTTTTGTGAAGAATTTACATTTGAGTCAGATTGCGAATTTCACATTTTTGTTGCCATTGTCAGTACATTTCATTGTGGGCAGGTTACGCTTAGCGCAATGTCCATTAGGATTTCTAAATAATATTGTCATTTCATTTTAAAATAATTGTGGGCGAGGTTACACTCGGCTCCCATTTGTATTAAGTATTATCATGTCCTTTTCCTTTTAAAAATTACGGTGGGGAGGTTACACTTGGCGACACCCAGTCCAGGATCGTATTTCGTTGAGAGTCTTTTGAGCGACAGTCAGATATCTGCTCTTATTTGCTTAGATATAATTAGGATTTGGCACTACGCTTTTATTAACTTGTGACTTTCTTTCTACAGGTCAACGGCAATTCGTTGCTCTGTTGTATTTGTGTGTTGCTTTTGCATTGTGCTTATTTATTTTGTGAAAAATTGTGACTATTGTAAAAATGCCGCGAAAGACTGTGAATAGTGTATCGCGAAGTATTTTGAATGAAATTACCGACTTAAACAGCGTGACCGATAGTAATTGTGACACGCAGTGTAATGATGACAATCCTGCGTTCACTAACAATCAGTGCATTCCAACCACTAATGATGAATTTTATCTTAATGATGAACAAACGAACTCAATTGTCTCTTCTGTTAATTTGACGACAATTGATGACGCGGGACACGCTATTGTAATGAGCGCTCCCCAGCTTAATACACCCGGTTCGGAAAATTCAAGTGATGTACAGACAAATTTTTCTAATGAGAGTGATCAGGATACTCAAAGTAGGACGGATTTATTTAATTCCGAAATAGTGTCTGACAGTGTACATTTGACTGGCAAACCTTTTTCTAAAATGCAGAATGACCAAATGGTCGCACAAAACGTGACAATTGCACATATGCCACCACACAGTACTGAGAATGCAACAGCTACTTTTGGGTGGGATCAAGTTATGGCATTTTTACGACAAATGGCTGAAAAACAGGATAATGATTCCAAACACTTAAATGAAAAACTTGACAATAATGACAAAAAACAAGACAAACTTAGTGAACAGGTCAAACAACAGAGTGTAGATAACAAACAAGATAACGAAAAACTCAAACAATACTTAAATGAAAAATTAGACGACAATTCCAGACAACTTAGCGAACAAATTAGAGCCGTTGCCGCGCAGTGCCATGACACTAAGGAACAGTTGCGCGTGGAAATTGAAGCTTGTTCACAAAAAAATAGCGAAGAAATTAAGTATGTTGCGCAAGAATTAAGAGAAATGCAAACAGCCGCAACGGAAACACTTAGAGTGGAAATTAGTACAGTCGCTAAACAATGTTCTGAAAAAGCTACACAATTACGGGACGAGTTTAAAGCAATGACGGTAGAACTTTCGCGCACTATGGACGCAAAGATAGACGCGAAATTCGAACAGCAGAACACTCAGATTAACGAGCGCTTTAATCAGCACATACAGAACAGTGATACGCGTTTCCGCAGATTTATTCAGGATCAAAACAAAGTAAAACGACAAGTCATGGAAACAATCACTGCACAAAGACAAGAGGACAAACGTAAAATATTCGCGAAAGCGAAGACGTATGTAGACAATAATATTACTACAGTGTCCGACAAAATTAATACCATAGAACAATTGAACGCGGAATTACGGGATGAAATTTCTGACCTTAAATGAAAAACAGATACACACACAGTAAATATTCAAACAGTGACAGATAGATTCGAACAATTAGATCTAACACAGGATTGTGATGTTATCAAAGCTGATGTTAAAAAACTGAGCGAAACTACGCGCAAGTTGCAAAAACAGATTAATGCGTCTGATTCTAAAACCGATGATCAGGTTAAAATACTGACTGAAAAATGTGATGAATTGGCCAGTCGTATTGATGTTATCGAAAATACTAATGACAATAAATCAGACGATACTGCACCGGTTTCATTTATCCAAACACCTTAATTTCAAAATTTACAGCAGACAATTAATGAGATCGATTCATCTAACAACACGTTACGTAGGAAGTTATCAAATTTACAACAAGAAGTAACAGAGATGAAAAACATTTCAGTTAATAACATGCCACAACAGACGCCACTTTTTGAACATGAGTCAGACTCACGCAGTGCGTATAATTTGGGTAATCTACAGAGAGTACGGGACTTAGATTTCGATCAACCACAGTTCAATAGATTCTCTTACGATCCTGAACCTGTTCCATCACACAGAGATGATAATTTCGACTACAAACATTTTCTGTCAGTGAGAAAGTTTAAGGTTTTCAAAAACGATAGAACGCAGATTCACCCATTGGATTGGATTCAACAATTTAGCTTTGCTCTTCCACCGACTTGGCCTGTAACACACAAACTTGAATTTATTTGCAGCTTTTTGGAAGGCGAACCGGCAACTCGTATGAGACCGATCGCGAGACAGTGTTACTCGGTAGAGGAATTTCAGAATGCTTTTCTGTCAGCGTACTGGTCGAAGACGACACAGCGCGGAATTAAAGATCAGTTGATTAGTTTGCCAAATTACGAGAACTCAAATTTTCCCAGTGTGACGCAATTTTTTGAGCACATGGTACAACAAAACCAATACCTGAGTGAGCCGTACAGTGAATCTGCACTTATACAATTATGCATTTCCAAATTACCACGGTCATTACGAGTGTCACTTCTAACAGGTCAGCAAAAAGAAAATATTTCAGCGTTCAGAGATCTTTTACAGCTCTTGGAAGTACAGCAATCTGATTATTCTTTTGTAAACAAAAACTTTTCTTATAATAACCAAGGTCAACAAAAATACAGCAATTATGATCAGACACGTAATTTCAATAGGAAAGATAACAGACGCTTTAGGAACGGCAACTACCAAAATTCTAATAACAGCCAAAATTTTAATTATCAATATCGTCAAAATTTTCAGCAACAGGAACCACACTTTAGTAACAATAGAGGTGTTTCACAACAACAACATCAAAACCAGCCGGTTAGCATACCTAACCAACAATGGAATGCACAAGGTCAACCAGGCTTTAATGTTCCGCCGCGTGCACGTATAGTCCCTGATGCAAGAAATAGTAACGTACGGCAGCAAGGAAACAACTACGTACAAAGAAGGCAGTATTTCAATTCCTATCGTAATACACCGTATAGGAATGACTATTACGACAGACGTAAAAATAATGAGGACAACTTTCACCGAACATCTAACAACAGTCGGTCGTACCAACAGCAAAATCATACGCAAGAACATAGTCTCATGAATGAACCCGACAGTAGGTACCATCCAGAGCGTAACACGTCTGGAAGAAGTAATAGGACAGTTCAAATAGTCGAAATGCCACAGAATCCGCCTAATAATAATAACACGTCAGATAGAATCTAACTAGATAATGTACAGGACGCATCTTCCAATAATACAAGCACTACCTTAGACACGCAAAATGTTGTTCACGAAAATGTAATTACTTTTGACGACATCAGAGACACTCTTTTACAGGAAAGACCAGTTATTCAGAAAACCATTTCACATCCTATTATCGAAATTAAAATTGGTTCATCGAAATTCTCAGCAGTAATTGATTCCGGATCACCAATATCAGTAATAAATGAGGAGACTTTCAACGAGTGCAACAAAGAGAATACGTATCCGACATTACCATTAGGCAAAACAAAAGTGAAAGGAGCAGTACCGAGTAAAGGAGTAGACGTTAAATTACAGACGCATTTATCATTTTATATTGGAGGTCATACTTTTCACTCTAATTTTTGGATTGTTCCTTTATTGACAACAGACGTTATTTTAGGTACGAATTTTCTGGTACAACACGACGCAGTTATTGATTTTCAGAATTCTTATTTAATGTTAAAGGATGAAAATGTACAACTTGCTTTAGAATTTCAGCACTCACTATCTGCGGAAGAGCAAACAATTAACCGCACAGAGGTCATTTCCGCAACACGTGACATAGACTGTAATCCCACATTGTTCACGGATACGTACGTACACAACTATAATACTCCAGACGAAGCTGACTACGACGTAATGCAAATGATTTCCGATAAAGTTAGACAAAGCAGTGCAACTACAGACGACGAACGAGCGCAATTACATAAAATTCTTTTACAGCAAGCTCCAGTTTTCGACAACATTCCTGGTACTATGTCCGGATTTATGTATGAATTTCAAGTGAAACAGCACGACACATTTAAAGCAAAGCATTATCCCATTCCATATATCCACAGAGAACAGGTTAAAAAAGAGCTGCAAGATATGCTTGATCAAGGAATTATTGAACCAGCAGTTAGTCCGTACATAAACCCGCTACATATTGTTAAGAAAAAAGATGGCTCACTTCGCCTTGTACTTGATTCACGTCACATTAATGACATTATTATTAATGAAACTGATCGACCACAGACATTAGAGGAACTTCTACAGAAATTTCACGGTACACCTATTTATTCTACACTAGATTTGAAATCGGGATTTTGGCAAATTCAGCTTCATCCGAACTGCAGAAAATATACAGCTTTTCTCTGTTTCGGCGACTGTTATCAATTTTGCAAACTACCGTTCGGCTTAACTATTTCTTCTGCAGCTTTTATTCGCGGTTTGAACATAATACTTCCGACAGAACTTAAAGACAGAATTACGACGTATGTAGACGACATTCTTATCGCAGAAGCTAACTGGTCTGAACACAATATGATTCTTGAACGTCTGTTACAAACTTTTCATGCACAAGGACTCACAGTTAACCTCAGTAAATCGCACTTTGGCAAAACTTCCATAAAATTTCTTGGACACGTAATTTCAGCAGAAGGCATTGCACCTGATCCGGAAAAACTTCAGGCTCTACGTGATATTACTGTTCCGACGACAAAGAAGCAATTACGCAGTTTTTTGGGCTTAATTAACTTTTTTCGTAAATTTATTCATCACTCCGCTTTAGACACGCCTAGACTATGCCAATTAACAGGTAAAAACAGTATTTGGTCTTGGGATAAGCAAGCACATTCTGAATTTGTGAACCTGAAACATGCTTTGTTGAATGCTCCACTTTTATCGCACCCAGATCTTACCAGAAATTTTTCTATTGCCACCGACAGTTCTAACACCGCTTTAGGCGTACATATTTTCCAGGAAATTGAAGAAGATGGTTCTACAGTAATTAAAAACATCGCATTTGCAAGTCGCATTCTGTCACCTGCTGAGCGAAATTATTCTGTTACAGAACTTGAAACATTATGTGTTGTATGGGCTTTTACGAGATTTAGGCATTTTCTTTATGGCAGACATACCACAGTTTACACAGATCACAGAGCGATACAATTTTTACTTTCGGCCAAATTCACGCACGATAGATTAAGTAGATGGAAACTATATTTACAAGAATTTAATTTTACAATAGTTCACATTCCCGGTACACAAAATGTTATAGCAGACGCACTATCGCGTTCTCTCAGCAACAATCAGCAAGATGTAGCAACCAACTTCTGCAAAGCAAATTTCAGTGTCATGTACATTCAGCAAGTTGCATTTGAAAACTTTATTTCATCGTCATTACAGGACATAGCACAAGAACAAAATAAAGACAATGTGTGGAAAGAAATTAAACACCTTTGGCAAGATAAAAATAATGTTACGATTAGAAACCACTACACTGTACGCAATGACATTCTGTTTCGCCGCTCTCATCCTGACAGCAACAATTGGTTATTATGCATACCTGACGAACTGGTTAACAAATTAATTTGGTACACTCATTTAAGCTACGCACATTACGGAGCACGAAAATGTTTTCTTATACTGAGACAGAACTGTTATTTTACCAACATGGAGAAACGTATACGACGAGTTTTAGCGTCTTGTAAAATTTGGCAGAAAGCTAAATCAGACACCACTTCACATATTCCTCCATTATATCCCATTATACCTGTTAAATTAAGACATATGGCCGCAGTAGATATTTTTGGTCCGATTCCGAGAACTAACAGATGCTTTTGCTACATCTTTGTCGCTGTTGAACTCACTTCAAAATTTGTTACTTTCACTCCATTACGCAAAGCTACTGCTAAAACTGTTTCGAAAGCATTTGTAAAACATTTTCTATTTCATGTAGGGCATGTAATGAAAGTAATTTCTGACAATGGATCTCAATTTCGTAGTACCGTATGGACACGCATGTTACGAGCCAGAAACATTTCTCCGATCTATATATCCAAGTACCACGCTTCTTCGAACCCCTGTGAAAGATTAATGAAAGAAATTGGTAAGCTGTGCCGAATATACTGCCACAAAAGACATATTGATTGGGATACACACATACTCTCATTCCAAGATGTAATTAATTCCATACCAAATGAATCCACTATGCTATCTCCGTTTGTTATACTGAAAAACGTTGAACCTCCAAACAAAATTAAAGAATTAATAGAATTTCCCAAAAGTCGTCGCCTACGACACCACGAAATAATTAACATTGCGCTGAACAACATCAAACGTGCCGCAGAGCGCCGGAGAAGACAGCAAAAACAGGTTTGTACACGCCGCGACTTTCACGTTGGACAGAAGATACTAATACGTACACACTATTTATCCAGCAAATTAAAAGGTAAGTGCAGTAAATTTGAACTTCTATACGCAGGTCCATATCGGATTCGCAGCATCCCTCACCCCAATGTTGTACACGTCGAAACTTTGAGAACCAGAAAATCGAAAGGCAATCACCATATCTCAAACATTAACCCGTTTATTGAGTGAAACCACTGTATGATTCAACACACTATAATGCCATTTACTAACGCAATTATTTCACGTGACTAATTACTGATGATTATCGTATTTTTTCTTGGCAAGTGCCCGGCAAGGTAAGGTTAGCAGGTCGCTTTTCTTGTCATTACACATCAGACCGTGCATATTTTTTCACACTTACGTATTTTATGACTAATTATGCAATGTTAGCTAATGACATGTTAATTTCATTACATTTTTTTCCATTAAAGGCTTTAATTCTCGTCTCTATTAACTACACTCTATACAAGCTGAACACAACGAACGTCACATTTTGTCTTTTTTATGTACGATTGTATTCCAGTTTTGTTTATATGCACTGTGAAATAGTTAAGATATAACACATACCAGTCGACTTTGACGTTATTTTTTTTGCCTTATGACATCTCAACATCGTGACTGTTTTACATTTTTTGCTGCTGCATCGTATTATTCTGTGTACATTTTTGCATCTGAACACTGTCAATGTCTTTGACATATTACGTTTTCTGTCATGTTATGCTGTATGCTTAATTGTGTCACCATTAACCAGTCATTATTTAGTGGGTATATGATTTAAATGCAAGACATTAATCTTTGTTAATCAATTTCAGAAAGAAATGATGATTGTAAGAAATAAATTCAACAGAAATGGGAATTTCACCTACGGAATAAATGAAAGAAGATGCAATAACTTTATGGGGAAGAGTAAATGGATCAGGATTGGCAGGCATTAACAAGAATATACTATACTCATCGTAGAATAGCAGTCTTAACTAATTTTTTCTTTCAGAATACAAGGTGATTGATGCAGGCTGTCAGACAAAACTACACATCTTAGTTTTAGTGATGAAATATGCTAGAGATAAGGAATAGTTATGTAATGAGTAATGAAGTGATTTTTGCAGATGATAATGAATGCTGACGAATAATGATGAAGGATTATGAATAATGAAGTTTTTCTTTACAGGTGATGATAATAGTGAAGTTATGATGATATGGATAATGAAGTTTTCTTTACAGATGAGGATAATGCTGAAGTTAGGTATTTATGTTACGTAGTTATTTAAGTATTTGGTGCAGTTTGCTTTGACAGCAGGTGTTACATTGCATAGTAGGATGACGGAAAGTTTTGGAAAGGACAGCTATGGAACACATTTTTATACACATTTCACTACCTGTTAATTCGAAGTTCACTACTTTTCAGCATAGTGTGAGTTTCTTCTTTCAGGTTAATAATCCATTTTGTATTTTTTCCAGGAGAAGCTTTTCATGATACTTACTAAACCTGTTACTTATTATACCTGTTCTAGTACTTGCATTTTATTTTTTTTACCCATTTGTGTTTATCATTTATAAATGTGATCACATATACTGCCTTGTTACATAACCTTGCTACAGCTGACTCATGACGAATGACGTTACCTATCCTCATTTGCAGCAATAGGTCAAAAACAAATAGTGTTATGCCTCAGCAATTAATTATCGATCCCAACGCAATGCATTGCTTAAAAAAAATATATATATATATATATATATATATATATGTATTACCAGTCCCAAGTAGTGATACCAGTTTGAGAAAATTCTGAATAATACTGATTAGCTCTGAATAGTATGTCACTTCAGTAATGACTTCTTAATGAGGAGAAGGTATATATATAAAATAATGCTTTGTCACTAGCTAATAACTGCCACTGTTTATTGTAATGAGACTACTTATGATGTCCATGATTATTAATGCTATGACTGTAATTAGCTGATTTTTAATAATGACTTCGTAATGATCTGAATAATACTGAATGATGAACTATGTTTTATTCTATTCAATACTTGCTGGCCACTGAGTGCCAATAATTAATGTCACTCGATGAATTGTTCTTAATTATGCCATTAATTAGCTCTTGTTTTCAATGTTCATACTTTGTAACCAGAAAAGAATGTGACTGTTTAATAATGCTTTGTAATTAGGAAAAGGCTAATGATTATTATTGGAATGACAAATGATTAATTAACTGTAATTAGGAAAAGGCTAATGATTATTATTGGAATGACAAATGATTAATTAACTGTAATTAGGAGAAGGTTAATGATTCTTAATTATACTCTGTAACTGGAAAAGAATGCGATTATTTCATAATGCTTTGTAACCAGGAAAAGAAGGCTACTGATTCTATGTAAAACAATTAATGAACATTTTTCTGTAATACTACATACTTGGTACAGAAATGTTCAATAACTGAGCTATGAATGCCACAAACTGCTAATTAAGTCTGTAATTGTCAATGTTATGTGACTTGATGTCCTTCACCTCATAAGCTGACTACCCTGAATTACTGCAATGTCCATTTGTCCTGTTTATCCTAGTGATCATGGAGCACTATCTTTGGTTTTGCACTAATTCTACGTTGGTGTGCCTTGTAAGAGCGTGGTGTTGACACGACATGCTGTCCACCACCGTGAGCAATGAAGACGTTATTATGGTCCCACTGTTTGGTGTACCTAATGTACTGCCAAAATGAAAATATGGAACATTACTACGACAGTACAGTGTCTTGGCTACACTGATAAATTCTGATGGGAAAAGAACTTCAAGTTGTGTCACTTGGTGTTGTACTTCAGTGGAAAGATATGGACTTTCAGAGCAGCTGTGTGCAATCTAAAGTGCTACAACCATGATGCAATCCTTCCCTTACCTATCCTGATTCTTGTCACATAAAGAAAAAAAAATTTTTTTTGGTAACATCATTTATGTTCATAGGTTATACATTTTTCGATTTGTTGAACTCCAGTGCGAGTACACTTATGGCACTGGTCGACATGATGTTTTGCCATTATGTTTATTTGTTGTGAAAATGCTAAAGACATTTTTTCAGTGCGTGTGCACTTTGGACATGATTTTTTTGCCATTATGTTTATTTATTGCGAAAATGCTAAAGACATTTTTCGATTTGTTCTGAAGTACAGTATATGTACACTCTTGTCTTTTATATTGTATATACATTTTTATTTTTTATGATATGTTCTGAACTACAGTACATGTGCACTTATGTTAGGTGTTAATATGTTTTCTATTGAACTTCAGTGCCTGTGCACTTTTCTCATTCCTCAATATGATTTGTACTATACTGTATATTCAATACTTCAATGCGTATGCACTTATGTCATTTGTTACTAATTGTATATACATTTCATCATTTACTGATATGTTCTCAACTGCAGTGCATGTGCACTCATGTCACTTGTCAACATAATATTTTTTGCCAGTCTGTTCATTTGTTCTGAATATGCCAATGAATTTTTTCAGTGCCTGTGCACTTTGTTATCTGTCAAATAATTTTTATATACAGTTTTCTGATTTGCTACTATGTTTTGTACTCATATCTTGTCTTTGTCTTATATATTTTGTACTTAGTGCGTGTGCACAACATTTAATTCTGTACTACATCTAAATATTCTGTAAATTGTAGAAGTTTATTAATTAAAGGAAAATTTTGCCGCGATTGGCAAGTCCAAATGACTCACCATCGCTGCCAAATTTTTGCCCCCCCCAGTGGAGGGTTATGAAACACGTATGTAACGCAGCAGCGATGGCGAGACATTGCAGCGTCTCTGACCAGAGGGTCTGCGCTTGACCGCGCGAGTGTTGCGAGCAGTTCGCTAGTTGTCGCTATGCAGAGCAGTACTCTGTCTGTAGTCGTGAAAGTCGGTAGCTCGGTTGAGTTGCGAGCGGTCGGTCAGGAGTAGCAGCCCAGTGCGGGTGTGTGATGTAGGCGGTCGGCAACACTGGTCAAGATGCTGAATGAGGTATACTGTTAATTAATATAATCATTAGATAATGTAAAATTTATTTATTGTAATTAATCTCCAACAAATCCCCCAATAATAATTTTGATTTCAAAAGCATTTTTTCAAAAATTTTATTTTTTTATTGAACTAAAGATTTAATTGCACTTCCCATTTCATTCCACTTCTTTTAAAGAAAATTTTCAGTAAAATCACAGAAAAAAGGAATATTATTATTTGCAATGCAGTTCCTCCAAGCCGTGCGCAAAGATAAGAGCAGAAATTTGACATCCAGTTATACTGAGGTAAGAATTTAATTCTGATTGTTTTACACAGGGCCAAAGACCGATATTTCGGTTTAATTGAATTTTCTTATCACTGAATGGACTTTAATTTTTGTGAAGAATTTACATTTGAGTCAGATTGCGAATTTCACATTTTTGTTGCCATTGTCAGTACATTTCATTGTGGGCAGGTTACGCTTAGCGCAATGTCCATTAGGATTTCTAAATAATATTGTCATTTCATTTTAAAATAATTGTGGGCGAGGTTACACTCGGCTCCCATTTGTATTAAGTATTGTCTTTCCTTTTAAAAATTACGGTGGGGAGGTTACAAACTTTGTGAAATATCCTGAGTTGCTTATTTTTCACGTAGTACAACAGAGAGAAAGGGGAATCGCCAGCTCATTCTTCATTTTCCAGACCCACGGAGGAAAGGCATTACCAGAACTAGGCGACCTACCTTCCGTTTTGCGTCTACCCTCCACTCCCATCTTTCCACACCACTCGCAACACAATTAATCCCTTCATACGGTTCCGCTGCACTTAGATGTGGTAAGAACATTTAGCCGGCCGCTGTGGCCGAGCGGTTCTAGGCGCTTCAGCCCGGAACCGCGCTGGTGCTACGGTCGCAGGTTCGGATCCTGCCTCGGGCGTGGATGTGTGCGATGTCCTTAGGTTAGTTAGGTTTAAGTAGTTCTAAGTTCTAGGGGACTGATGACCTCAGATGTTAAGTCCCATAGTACTCAGAGCCATTAGAACCATTTTTTTGTAAGGACATTTAATAGTTGTTATTAACCCACGATATTAAACATTACACATTAATTTTGTACCACTAAAACACTACTTTTAATAACTGCTATTTTTCTATCCCCTGCAATGCAGAAACTCTTAGTGCAGAAAAAAATAAATAGAACCATTTTTGTAGAAACTGTGATGTAATTGAATTTGGCACTGGGGATCATTTTCGCTAGAAGCCGCGGTATTTGAGTTATTCAAGGAACACATAAAAAAGTGACCCTTAAACTCCTCCAACCCCACACTCACACCACACGATCTGAATGTTTAGTATGTTATTTTTGACATGCCTCCTACATTCGAAAAAATATTGTGACTACACGAATATTTTTCCTTAATTTTCTTTCGTTGACTGGGACTACAGTGCGGCCTGCTAGACACCAGTCCACACAGTTCACTTCCTTTCACGTATATTACTGCACTACACGCCTTGTAAGCTGGCGCCGCCAAACCACACCCGTTGTATTGTTCACAACAGAAACAAAGAGCAACTCGCTGTCACATTCAGACCACATTACATAATTACGGAAACTGATTGAAAGCGCGTCCGCACACGCGCGCGCGCGCGTACACACACACACACACACACACACACACACACACACACACACAAGCGGAGAGCCTGAAGTACACATATATCTCACAAATTAGTTTTAGAACACCAATAATTCGTGGAAAGAAATATTCATTCTCGTGAGTTTCGTATAACTTTTACAAAAACTGTACAGTGCGGATTCATGATGGGTTGAAATTCGAAGGTGGCTACAGCTAGCAGAATGAGTTTTCACTCTGCAGTGGCGCGTTGAATCGTTGACTTATCAGGACTTGAACATGCAAACTTTGTCTTTTCTGGTCAAATACTCCGTGTTCTGAACAATCCAAGCACGACGAAGTTTGAAGAGCAACGCTTGTGAAATTTTGAATTTTTTTTTTATTCTTGTGTACGATGAACTGACTCACACAGTTTTAAAAATGTTTCGAGATTTCGCTGTGAACTAAATTTCATACAAAGACAGAACTCAGTTATAAGCCATAACATTAGTTTTCTAAGGTAGGAGTGCATGTAAGACGAAAGTAAATTAAACGCCTTAATTCGTGTGACATCGGACGTCATTTGGCGACTACTTTCTTTTACATAGATAAATCGAAAGCGAAATTGATTCCTTCAAACGAGACGCCGCATTTGATACGATCCTGAAATGGCATCCAGGATTAGTAGTATTCAAATTCCCGATGTCAATAAAAGTTACCCGCTGAGGTGGTAAAAGTCGTGCGATACCTCCTACTACCGTGACGGACGTCCGTTTGCCTTGTGTAGTATTGCAGTTCGACGTTACATAGACTTAACAACTCGTTGGAAATGCCCTGCAAAAATATTGAGCCATACTGTTTCTATAGCCGTCCATAATTGCGAAAATGTTACCGATGCAGCAGTTTGTGCACGAACTGACCTATCGATTAAGTCCCATAAATTTTCGATGGGTGTCACGTCGAGCTATCTGGGTGGGCAAACCATTCGCTCGAACTGTCCAGAATATTCTTCAAACCAATCATGAAAGCTGTGGCCCTGTGGCAAGGTGAATTGTCACCCATAAAAATTGCATCGTTGTTTGTGAACATGGATGTCCATGAATAACTGCAAATGGTATCCAAGTGCCCGTACCAGAGGATCCAGTCCATCCTATTCCATATAAACACAAGGCAAACCACTTTGAAGCCAACACCAGCTGGCAGAGTACGTTGTTGACAACTTGGTCAATTCCTTCGGGGGATGTACGCCACAGTCGAACCCTAGCCTCAGCTATTAGCAAGTGAAATGTGGATTCAGATGACCAGGCCGTGGTTGTCTAGACGGCTATGGTGCAACGAATATGATCACGAAGCCAGTAAAGGCGCCGTAGGTAATGTGCTATTAGCAAAGCCACCCGCGTCGATTGCTGTCATAGCCCATTAACGCCAAATTTCGCCGCACTGTCCTAACGGATAAGTTCGTTGTACGTCCCACAACTGTGGTTATTTGATGTAGTGTTGTTTGCTTGTTACCACTGACAGCTCTACTCAAACGCCGCTGCTCTCGGCCGTTACTTGAAGGCCGTGGCCACTGCGTTGTCCGCGGTGAGAGGTAATGCCTGAAATTTCGTATTCTCGATATTCTCTTGACACTGTGGATTGCGGAATGTTGAATGTCCTAAGGATTTCCGAAGTGGAATGTACCATTCGTGTAGCTCCAACTACTATTCCGCTCTCAAAGTTTGTTAATTCCCTTTGTGCGGCTATAGTCAGGTCGAAAACATTTTCACACCAATCACCTGAGTATAAATGACAGCCCCACCTCTGTACTGCCCTTTTATGCTCTTTTATACCTTGTGCACGCGATACTGCGGCCATCTGTATACAGGGTGGTCCGTTGATCGTGACGGGGCCAAATTTCTCACGAAATAAGCGTCAAACGAAAAAACTAAAAAGAACGAAACTTGTATAGCTTGAAGGGGGAAACCAAATAGCGCTATTGTTGGCCCGCTAGATAGCACTACCATAGGTCAAACGGATATGAACTGCGTTTTTTAAAACAGGAAATCCCATTTTTATTAAATATTCGTGTAGTACGTAAAGAAATATGAATGTTTCAGTTGGACCACTTTTTTCGTTTTGTTAATAGATGGGGCTGTAATAGTCACAAATGGCTCACAATTTTAGACGCACAGTTGATAACAGGTAGGTTTTTTAAATTGAAATACAGAACGTAGGTACGTTTGAACATATTATTTCGGTTGTTTCAGTGTGATAAATGTACCCTTGTGAACGTATCATTTCTGAGAAAGAATGCTGTTACATCGTGGTTACCTGTAAATACCACATTAATGCAATAAATGCTCAAAGTGATGTCCGTCAACCTCAATGCATTTGACAATACGTGTAACGACATTCCTCTCAACAGCGAGTAGTTTGCCTTCCGTAATGTTCGCACATGCATTGACAATGCGCTGACGCATGTTGTCAGGCGTTGTCGGTGGATCACGATAGCAAATATCCTTCAACTTTCCCCACAGAAAGAAATCCAGGGACGTCAGATTCGGCGCACGTGCGGGCCATGGTATGCTGCTTCGACGACCAATCTACTTGTCATGAAATATGCTATTCAATACTCCTTCAACCGCACTCGAGCTATGTGCCGGACATCCATCATGTTGGAAGTACATCGCCATTCTGTCACGCAGTGAAACATCTTGTAGTAAATGGCTCTGAGCACTATGGGACTTAACTGCTATGGTCATCAGTCCCCTAGAACTTAGAACTACTTAAACCTAACTAACCTAAGGGCATCACACACAG
Source organism: Schistocerca piceifrons (assembly GCF_021461385.2). Lineage (NCBI taxonomy): Eukaryota > Metazoa > Arthropoda > Insecta > Orthoptera > Acrididae > Schistocerca > Schistocerca piceifrons. Next base: position 304,655,677 of record NC_060138.1, read on the forward strand.
CCATGCCCGAGGCAGGATTCGAACCTGCGACCGTAGCGGTCGCGCGGTTCCTGACTGTAGCGCCTAGAACCGCTCGGCCACTCCGGCCGGCTCTTGTAGTAACATCGGTAGAACATTACGTAGGAAATCAGCATACATTGCACCATTTAGATTGCCATCGATAAAATGGGGGCCAATTATCCTTCCTCCCATAATGCCGCACCGTACCTTAAACCCGCCAAGGTCACTGCTATTCCACTTGTCGCAGCTCTCTCGGATTTTCTGTTACCCAACAGCGCATATTATGTCGGTTTACGTTACCGCTGTTGGTGAATGACGCTTTGTCGCTAAATGGAACGCGTGCAAAAAATCTGTAATCGTCCCGTAATTTGTCTTGTGCCCAGTGGCAGAACTGTACACGACGTTCAAAGTCGCCGCCATGCAATTTCTGGTGCATAGAAATTTGGTACGGGTGCAATCGATGTTGATGTAGCATTCTCAACACCGACGTTTTTGAGATTCCCGATTCTCGCCCTATTTGTCTGCTACTGATGTGCGAATTAGCCGCGACAGCAACTAAAACACCCACTTGGGCATCATCATTTCTTGTAGGTCGTGGTTGACGTTTTACTTGTGGCTGAACACCTCCTGTTTCCTAAAATAATGTAACAATCCGGCGAACGGTCCGGACACTTGGATGATGTCGTCCAGGATACCGAGCACCATACAGAGCACACGCCCGTTGGGCATGTTGATCACAATAGCCATACATCAACGCGATATCGACTTTTTCCGCAATTGGTAAACGGTCCATTTTAACACGGGTAATGTATCACGAAGCAAATACCGTCCGCACTGGCGGAGTGTTACGTGATACCACGTACTTATACGTTTGTGACTATTACAGCGCCATCTATCACAAAGAGGAAAAGTGGTCCAACTAAAACATTCATATTTCTTTACGTACTACACGAATATGTAATAAAAAATGGGGCTTCCTATTTAAAAAAAAACGCAGTTGATATCCGTTTGACCTATGGTAGCGCCATCTAACGGGCCAACCATAGCGCCATCTGGTTCCCCCTTCACGCTAGACGAGTTTCGTTCTTTGTAGTTTTCTTTGTTTCATGTTTATTTCGTGAGATATTTGGCCCGGTCACTATTATTGGACCACCCTGTATGTGCATATCGCTGGTTCATGACTTTTTATCGCCTGAGTGGAAGTCAGAATACCGTGAAATCCTGGCGTGTGCACTTTTACGGTGGTTGTGGGTATGTGAGTATATTGTTGTCTGTGTCCTGGTCAATTTTTTGTACATTCACGGTGCCTTAGGCGCGCTGAGCTCGCGCCGCTGCCTGTTGCTGTGGTGAGACCAGTGGTTGCCCGAGGCCTTTGGCCGGCAGAGTGTCGCACGGCTGCTACGCCACGCCGGCCTCAATAATGCAGCTGCAGGTCGATATCTATCAATGTTTCCGCGCGACTCGAACAAGTAGCCAGCTCGCCCCCGAGGACTCTATTAGTGTACGCCACGGTGCCCACATTACGCTACGCCCTTGGCCCTCTGCTGTAACCAGTTCACGTACAAGTTCCTACAAGGGAACTCCCTTTTTCTTCACTTATTCACGAGCGTACACCAGTGGATGCTGCGGCTGTTATTCTTTCGTTACATGTTTTCGGAGGGTAAAGTTCAGCGTCAAGCCCTAGGGGATGAGAGAGGATATAGGATCAAGGGGCCTCTTAAAAACTGTTACAGACAACGTTATTTGACAGAGGTTGGACTGTTATTTGCATAGACGACACTGTTCGTGATGCAGAAAAATGTGATGACAATGCCACACTGTACGTCTTTATATAGGGGTAAGTCAATTATTATCCGTAAAGTAGTTGTAAAATTTTATTGTAATCAAACAGGAAACTTACAATAATATAATTTTTCGACATAGTCTCCTAGCGTTGCAACGCATTTGGTCCATCGTTGTACTAGCTTCCTGATGCCCTCATAAAAGAAGGTTCTCGGTTGAGCTGCGAACCAGGAATGCACCGTTTCTTTCACTGCTTCGTCAGAGGTAAATCGACGGCCCCTTAATGCCTGTTTGAGTGGACCAAACAAGAGATAGTCAGAAGGGCCAAAATCGGGATTATATGGAGCATGATCCAGTACTTCAAACTTGAGTTTCTGGAGCGTTTCAGCAGTGTGGGCAGCAGTTTACGGACGGGCATTGTCGTGCAACAACACAACATCTTTTGACAACAATCCTCAGCGTTTGCATCGAATTGCAAGCTTTAGCTTTGCAGTAAGCATCTCACTGCTACGTACTCTATTGTTGTGCCCCTTTCCCCATAATGTTCCAGTACTGTACGTTGTGCGTCTCAAAAAACCGTAAGTATCAGTTTTCCTGCGGACGGTTGGGTCTTTAACTTTTTCTTGCACGGCGAATTTGAATGTTTCCATTCCATACGCTGCCGTTTACTCTCCGGCTCGTAATGATGGATTTCGTCACCAGTGATGAACCTGTTTAAGACGTTGTCCTCTTCGTTACCGCAGTGATGCAAATGTTTCTTGCAGGTGTCCAAGTGCGTTTGTTTAGGCAACTGTGTGAGTTGTTTTGGGACCCATCTCACACAAACTTTATGAAACCCAAGTCTGTTGTGGATGATTTCGTACGCAGAACCGTGACTAATTTGCGGACGATGTTCCACTTCGTCAGTAGTTAATCGTCTGTGTAAGACAATCATCTCACGTGAACGCTCAATGGTTTCTTCATTTGTGGCGGCAAACGGTCGTCTGGCTCCTTCATCGTGCGTAACACTTGTGAGACCATTTCGGAATTTTTCAATCCATTCGTAGACACTCTGTTGTGGCAAAACACTGTACCGAAAGTCTTCGATGAATTTCGGCCCCTGATACGCCTTCCAACCACAAAAAAAGAGAAAATAAAAAAACGGATCACTGAACGTTGCTCTTCTTTGTTGTAAATAAACAGGGGAGCAGCCATGATTAACAGCACGGCAGCGATAACGCAACTAGTGTAGCAGCTTGAAAATTGCAAAGATCTAACAATAAATAAACAAATCACGCGTCATCAACGTAAAACGACAGTACTAATACCAAAATGAACAAAAATATAACTAAATTGTGAGTAATAATTGAGTTACCCTCATATTATTTCAGTACGAAACTACATTCACTGCCGTAGCAGTGATTGTCAGAAGACATGGACAGCTTACACACTCCACTATGACAGAGGATCAGTATACAAGTACTCAGCGGATAAGAAAAGTTGCAGGCGGTGCGAGTTTATGTCCTTCAGCTAAGTCAAAAAATATAAGCTCCCATAAAAATTTGATGGCAATAAACATTACTTCAAATTTTAGTTACCATTTTGCACCATGGCTTCGCTTAGCCTCGCTGAAGAGTCCCATGATGGGATTAGCAGAGAAACGTCGCGGCAGGGTCTCGCTGGAAACCGCAAGAGCAGGGGCCGGTATGTGCTCCTGTTCAAGAATCCGTTCAAATGTGTGTGGATTCCTTAAGAACCAAACCGCTTAGGTCATCGGCCCCTAGACTTACACACTACTTAAACTAATCTATGCTAAGAACAACAGACACTCCCATGCCCGAGGGAGGACTCGAACCTCCGGTGGGATGGGCCGCGCAGTTCGCAACATGACGCCTCAAACCGCGCGGCCACTCAGCACGGTTCAAGAATCCGTATCCGTACTATGTTGATATTGCAGAAGTTATCACCTGAGTCATCTGAAAGGCAGAACTGATACACTGGCTGTGACAGTGATGCCACTGACACACAGGAAACTGTGGGGAACCGAAGCAGTGATGGTACAACTATGCGAAACTACAATTGAGCGGCCATAGCTGTGGTTTCAGTGACTGCTGTCTTTGGAGTTACAAGATGTGAAGTATTAGTTCGCTTTATTATATGAATGACTAGAAAGATTTACTAAGCTTATACAGTTGTTTGCCATAACTGTCACTGACTATTAAAGTACCACTTGATGCTGCAATTAACAAGCTGTTCAATGAAAGTACAAAAGTATATTTCCGTCTAAGACTCTAATAACACTTTAGCGTTACTCGTTGACTGCTTTAGCTTAGGTCATGGACTGGGCATAGTGCATCCATGCTTGTATCTGAACTGACCTCTGTGCAAAGGCTCTGCTGTGCTGAGAGAGAAGGCGTGTCTTCTTCAGCCTACCCCATTCGTTGTTCAAGGTTGCAGCGAGACATTGCTAATGTCTGTGGTACCAATTTGTGTTGCCGACTATGGTGTAGCAACACGATCTTTCGACGATACGACAGGTGATGCCATGATTACCCATCAACCACTCCATATACCCCAGTGACTTCCCGTTTCAGAAACAGTGGTGAACTGGGCAAGCATAAAAGCTGCCAATTTTGGACAAGCAGTATCAGTCACAGCCAGAAGCCAGCTACAGGGGTATGCCTACACAGGTCGTCGTCCTGAAATGGGTCATCGAGTTGACGCCGCTCCACGCTGTCTTCGCTAACTCTGCGTTGGCCAGTTGTGGCTAAATACAGATGCTGCTGATCTGGTGTCTTCAGGTTGGAGGCTACCGACTGGCTGACATTCATCCACCACAGGACTGCTACTTGGCAGCCTGCGGTTGGCTCCTGAGCCTGCCTAGCTGCCTCGTGCAGGCAAACTCTGCTGCTACTACTCATCGCCCTGTGCTGGCGCACTTCACCTGTTGTTGTTGCCACCTTCCTTTAACTCTGCGTACTCGAGTTTCTACCATAGTTATCCGCGGACCTGCCCTGTTAATGCTATCGCTCTTGCGGAGTCTGTCTTAACGGCCCACCGACCGACGGCCAGGGAGCTAAAGCGGTGCTACGCCGTTGGAGTACTTAGCACGTAACCTCCACTCAGCTGCCTCCTACTCAACGAGGCGACGCTGATCACTGGCCGTCACCGGAGGCCAGTTGCTGACCTAAGCACACTTCGCCGACACACGTCATCCTCTGTCTTAGGCGTGCTGTCGGCCGCATGGCAACAATATGACTACTGTAACTTTCAGTCGGAATAAGTACTCGTATGCCTATGAAATTACCGTCTTTATAATTGGACATTATGCATCTACATGATTCCTATCGAAGCGTGGCTGCAACCACACAAGACGTGGAGAGATGAACGCCATCCTGTTCACTAGAAGTATGGCTCCACCATCCGCCGTGGATATCATTCACATAATAGTCTCTACAATTAATAAACAACGTATCAAGAAGTCTAGCTGACCACACTCGAAGCCATAGTCATACCGATGTTACATATTTGCAATATCATATAAAAAAAAGCTTTTGGGAAAAGAAATTAAATTAACGCTACGAACATTAGCGGACACGGTCGACCTCCGACATACTGCTGCTTGCATGGGAAACAGAGAAATTGGTGGAAGTGGTCGCTACACAGTCTATCGAGGGACTCTGTCATGTAAACACGTAATACCGTACAGAATGAATAAGTAACGATTTGATATTTACGGTGAGTTCCACAAGAAAGTGTACGCCGTTATCTGTATGAAATTTAAGACACTATTATAAATATATGTTTACATAAAAATACATTTTATTACTAACTGCACAATTACTTTATAGTTTATCCAATCGTCGCCATTATCGATTATACCTTGGCACCTTCTTGAAATGCTTTCCACGACATTTTCTGCACGTTCTTTAGATAACGATCTCCATATCGTCCTAATTTTATATGACAGTTGCTTCAAAGTATATATTGGGTTTCCTTTCAGATTCATATTAATAAGCAACTAACATTTCCGATCGGATTTGCACCCAGAGACACTGCAGGCCAACCCATCGTGGACACCCCATTGACTTGTTTCCACGCTGTACAGATACGGCTGCGGTGTTTCGGATCATTGTCCTCTTGTAGCACCCAGTTTGTTTCGTTCGAACCAAGGAGCCTCTTAACGGATCTTAGAAAGCGTTTTGGACAAATATTTCACATTTTTCAGAATATAAATTGGCTGTATATAAGTGCAAATAGGCACGTCGTGCACGTTTACAGCTCTAAATATCGTCTGAGCCACTTCCCAACGAACTTCTTTGACTTTCTAAGAATTTTAGCGGCAGTTCCATATAAAAGCTTTCACCCCTTTGGATCATTTACAAGGAACACTGACTCTTGGCGCTTCAAATACTTTGCACTCATTTTAAACTGCAACCGACAAAACAAATCACTTAACTCTCACACTGTGCAAAAGCGCATTGATTACAGATTAGAGACTACTACCACAGCTGTCGCTGAGGGCGTTACGTTTAACATTATGGCGTGTAATTTGTTGTGAAACTGATTGTAAAAGTTATTGTCAAAATGCGTCGTTAAATGCTTAATGTGAGTAATAAAAGGCAGCGACATCAACTATGACAGGTGTTGTGATTACAAATCGCACAGTTTAGATTCATGGACCTCAATGACTCCTATAGGCATTAACTTTACCAAATCGACAGATATACCCGTTTTCCTTATTTAGCGCAACTGGGCAAATATGATATGAATCAGGAAGAATCAGTGCGCAATGAGGTGGGATACGAAAGTACTAACGAATTAAAAGATACACTTGAAGTTCTCTGAGGCTATAGATACTGCGATAATAAATAACTCAATAGGTAATCTGGTTGAAAATGAATAAATGTATCCAAAGCAGCCACCGAAAGAGTCGGGAAGAAAGGTATATGTGCTAGGAAGATAACTTCGAAGAAATGATTGGTCACAGAACAAATACTTCAGCTGATGGACGAAAGAAGGAAGTAGAAGTAAGTTTAGGAAAGTTCAGGAATGCAGAAAAACAAATTACTTAGGAATGAAATAAATAGGAAGTGCAGGGCAGCAAAAGCGAAATGACTGCAAGAAAAATGTGAAGAAACTGAAAACTGAATGATCGTCGGAAGGACTGACCTAACATACGGAAGATCAAAACAACCTTCAATGAAATTAAAGCAAGGACGGCAGAATTAAGAGCGCAGTGCGAATTCCTGTTAAATACAGAGTACAGTGCAGATAGGTGGGGAGAGAACTTTGAATGCCTCTGTGAAGAGGACTTGTCGGATGACATGATGGAAGAAGAAACATCATCCACAGCGAAGAGACAGAGGACTGAGCATTAGAATCAGCAGCTGAAAGAGCTTCAGAATACTTAATATCAAATAAGGCAGAAGCGACAAATAACATTGCATCGGATTTTCTAAGATCAAGGTGAAAATGGTAACTCCTCAATCTGGTGTGTAGAATGTGTGACACTGTCGATATACCGTCATACTTTCGGGAAAACGTTATCTACACAATTCCGAAGACAGCAAGGGTCAACAAGTGAGAGAATGGTCGTAAAATCAGATTAACCGCTCATGTATCCAAGTTGCAGACAAGAATAATATACAGAACAATGGAAAAGAAAACGGGGGTCCAGTAGATGACGATCAGTTTGGCTTTAGGAAAGGTAAAGGTATCAGAGAGGCAGTTATAACTGTGCGGTTGACATTAGAAACAAGATGAAGAAAAATCATGACTCGTTCATAGGAATTGGCAACCTGGAAAAGACATTCAGCAATATAAAATAGTGCAAGGTGCTCGAAATTCTGAGAAAAACAAGGGTAAGGTATAGGACAAGAGGGCTCATATACCATATGTACCAGAACCAATAGGAAAAATAATACAGGAAGACCAAGAACGAAGAGCTTCGATTGAAAAGCCTGTAAGACAGGTAAGAAAAAATTTCTGAGAATGCACGCTTGGAGCACAGCATTGTGGGAGAGTGAAATGTGGGCTGTAGGAAAACAGGAACTGAAGAGAATAAAGCGTTTGAGATGTGATGCTACGGAAGATTACTGATTAGATGTAATAATAAGATAAGGAATTTGGAGCTTCTCTGCAGAATCGCAGAAGAAAAGAATGTATGGAAAACACTGACAAGAAGAAGGGACAGGATGATAGGATACGCGCGAAGACATCACGGAAAAAGTTCTCTGGTACTAGAGGGAGCTGTTGAAGGTAAAAACGTTAGATGAAGATAGAGAATAGAAATCTTTCAGCAAATTATTGAGGATGTATGGTGGAAGTGGTACTCTGAGATGAAAAGGTTGGAACAGGAGAGGATTCAGTGGCGGGCCGTATCAAACTTGTCGCAAGTCTGATGACTGGAAGAAAGAGAAAAATATGGGTCGTGGCCTATCCTTACATGAAATGTTATACATAAAATTACAGTTAAGCAGTTGGCAGCTAGTTGTGGAGAGATAAGGTCCAGAGACCGCAAAGTAAAGTATACAACAATTTTAATACCAGAAAGGTTAACTTCTTACAATGAGAAAATATCAAGTGAAATACAGTCGTTCAAATGTATGGGAGTACGATGATGATTTTAAAAGACGGCAATGATCCCCGCACGTTGGCCGGCCAGAATGGAATTACCCGATAGTTCAAGCACTAAGCAGTTGCAAGGGAGTTTATAATCACCCTTCGGCGTTGCTCGTTAACAGACAATTCAAGAACATCAGTTGATTAAGGATATGACTATACAGAGAAATTGAGCAAACAGCGTAAAGCCACATCATAAACATCTACCACGACTGAATCACTTCAAGTAACAGAAGTTTATATGAAGTTTCCGTTACGAAATACGATGGTTCGGGCGTAGTGATCAGTTTCCGCCAACACTCAGCAATCTTAAATGGAGAGTATTACAACACAAGTAACTTAAATAATATTTACGACAGATGGGCGGTAACTGAAGTATCGGACGGTGACCATCACAAAACAGTGTTGCACCGATTTACTTAAACAGGATTTGGGAGAAATCAGTTACATTAAACGACACACAATTGAAATATAAAACACCAGAGCAAAGCAAACGCTTAAATTCAGGGGTTACTTGATAGCCTTAAATTCAGGGGTTACTTGGCAGCTAATAGCGGCAGTAGGCGACAAAATGTACAGACGGAATCGCTAGACCCGGTGCCGAAACGGAAAATCAGCCAACCACCGGATGATTGTTACCCAGTTGACTGGTTAGGAACATAGCATAATGACAGGTACTGCGGAGATACTATAATCAGCCGGACAAATGTCTTAAGAGAATAGGTATCTTATCCACAGGTGTATGAGGAATTTACAAAACGATTTGATGAATGCAACCAGATCGACCAGAGCATATAATGAGCCCTTTCTCTGGGTTTGCACCAGATAAATGAAGCATTAAATAAATACTAAACTGCTAAACAGTATTTCAATTAAATACAGAACGCCTATGAATTTTAAGCCAACTTCACAAGCACTGGAAACGATAAACACTATTTCAAGATAACACAAGGCAGCAGTGGATTATAGAAGGCTGACGATCATTGAATAGATAATATACCAGGCAGATAACTTACAGTTGACATTAACATTTTCATAAACCACAAGACGCTAGTGAATTACGGAAGGTTGCTGAATATTGAATAAGTAATTCATGGAGAAGAAATAAAAACTTTGAGGTTCGCCGATGACATTGTAATTCTGTCAGAGACAGCAAAGGACTTGGAAGAGCAGTTGAATGGAATGGACAGTGTCTTGAAAGGAGGATATAAGATGAACATCAACAAAAGCAAAACAAGGATAATGGAATGTAGTCGAATTAAGTCGGGTGATGCTGATGGAATTAGATTAGGAAATGAGGCACTTAAAGTAGTAAAGGAGTTTTGCTATTTGGGGAGCAAAATAACTGATGATGATCGAAGTAGAGAGGATATAAAATGTAGGCTGGCAATGGCAAGGAAAGCGTTTCTGAAGAAGAGAAATTTGTTAACATCCAGTATTGATTTAAGTGTTAGTAAGTCATTTCTGAAAGTATTCGTATGGAGTGTAGCCATGTATGGAAGTGAAACATGGACGATAAATAGTTTGGACAAGAAGAGAATAGAAGCTTTCGAAATGTGGTGCTACAGAAGAATGCTGAAGATTAGATGGGTAGATCACATAACTAATGAGGAAGTATTGAATAGGATTGGGGAGAAGAGAAGTTTGTGGCACAACTTGACCAGAAGAAGGGATCGGTTGGTAGGACATGTTCTGAGGCATCAAGGGATCACCAATTTAGTATTGGAGGGCAGCGTGGAGGGTAAAAATCGTAGAGGGAGACCAAGAGATGAATACACTAAGCAGATTCAGAAGGATGTAGGTTGCAGTAGGTACTGGGAGATGAAAAAGCTTGCACAGGATAGAGTAGCATGGAGAGCTGCATCAAACTAGTCTCAGGACTGAAGACCACAACAACAACAACAATTAGCCAGGCAGGTAACTTACAGAATGATTTGACAGAAAGCGTAGCCTGCACACACAAACAACACGTCCCGATGCTTAGTCACGTGGCGAATAGACGAAAAAATGAAAATCTAATACGCGTTCATCACAAATCGCGAATATGCGCCCAGAGAATCGACTGTACACTGTACTGTACACATCCTATTAGCAAAACGCAAGAGCGCTTTTGCCTCACAGCAGATGACTGGAGGAACGACGTCAAAATCAAGTAGGTCGGAAAGGAATCAGTATACTGTTGCTTATAGATACTTTGAGAACAATATAACTGCCCGCTACATGAGGTCTTCCCATGTAGTGCACAATATGGGCATACATAGCTCTCAGTTATACTCCACCCGGCGTGACGGTGCGAATAATACTCCACAGGCCATGCAGCTGCCCTCTAACTACAATGATAAGCCAAAACATTATTACAACTGCCCACCACGAGGCTGGATGCCGCTCGATGACGTTGTGGGCACATCACGCGCCATGAAAAATATGCAAGCGCAACAGAGACGCATGGGGATCACCCTAGCGAAGATATGGGCTGCAAATGGGGAATCCTATTGAGATAAGCAACTTTCTCAAAGGATAAGTTATTTATGCGCAAAACCTGTGAACGAGTACCTCGAAAACGGCGAAGGTGGTCGGATGTTCACTTGCTGCTGTCGTGAGCATCTACAGAAAGAGATAGTGAAACTACCACTAGGCTCTAAATGGTTGGACATCCACTATTCTTCACAGAACATGGCGTTCTTAAGGCTTGTCTGCTCTGTAAAGTAGGACAGATGGGACCTGAGCCATATCTGCTGAAAGAGCACAATGCTGGTGCAGGCACAAGTGTTTCGGGGTACAATGTTCACCGTACATTGTTGAACATGAAGCCCCGCTGCAGATCATCCCTACTTGTTCACATATTGAACCAACGACAGCGTCAACTGCGATTGCAGTGGACACAGGACCATCGGAATTCGACCGTCGATCAATGGAAACATGTTGGCTCTTCGGGTGAATCACATTTTTGCTACACCAGATTGATGGTCGTCTCCACAAACGCTGTCACCGAGGTGAACGACGGCTCGAAAAGTGTAGCTCGTCACGGAAGCAGGCTGGTGGGACCAGTATTATGCTACGGGAGACATTCTTCTGCGCTTACGTGGGTCTTACAGTAGTAATCAAAGACACACCGAGAGCTGCGATCCACCTGCATCCCTTCATGCTTGATGTCTTGCCCGACGACGATGTCATCTTTCGGCAGTATAATTGTCCGTGTCTCGGAGCCAGAACCGAACTACATCGGTTTGAGGGGCACTGGATGAACTCATGTTGATGTTTCGGCTGCCAAATTTGCCTGATGAATATCATATGGAACTCATCTGGGTCGCTATCGGGCGCCGTCGCCGAGTAGTTAAATCAGCGGCCCGTTATTTACCCAAATTACATGACCTGTGCGTAGACATCTAATGCCACATACGTCCACAAACCTACCAAGAAACTGTTGGATCCGTGGTACCGAGAATCAGTGACGTATATCGTGCGGAAGACGGACAAACAAGTTGTTAAGCAGGTGTCATAATGTTTTGGCTCATCAGTGTATGTGCGGCCTCAAACAGCGCTCACACGTACACGGTAAACCAGGACATCAGTTGCCCACACCGCTGACAGCAAGTCATTTCCCTTGGGTAGCCGAGCGTGTCTCTGTGTCCACATCCGCCACTGCTTACGAACCCTTTGCGGCCAGACGATCTCTGGTATCCCAGCAATGGGTAAGAAACCAACATAGGGCATACGCAACAATCGCTACCTAGGCACCAAAGAAGTCGCATGCGCGTGGCGCAAACAGCCAGGAGCATATAATTTTTATTTTATTTGTATATCCTCCCTTAGCTCAACAGAAATTACTCTGATGATTATTTATTGTCGTATCGATAGCTACGATGCCACGGCGTAGGTGCAAGTTTGTAGGTTGGCACTACACCGACACCGACGACAGCGTCCTCTAGCCGGCGCTGTGCAGGTCTACGAGCCCCGCTCCGGATTCAGCCCATTTGATTCCAAATAGACGACCAAGCAACATTGTTTCTATTTCATGCTGGGCGAGCCACTGCAGATATTACCTTTGTAACTTATAGCCGATGTTGGCTTTGATATGCAGCTTCGCACCTAGGTGCTCATCAAAGCCAAAGTTACGTAAGCCTAACGTAATCCTAATTCTATCTATAGTGAAGGTGATTTAAATTTAAACGCTGTACAGAAGCATTTCACCTTTTACTGCTCCTACTCACTTTTTACACTCGGCCTGCCCTTCAGTTCAAAGGAACAGACCCACGCGCCGCCTACCAGACGGGATACAAAATTCAGTTAATTTGTTTAAACGTAATTTTTTAATTTTTTAATCCTTTGTCGTGTCATTTCAATCATTATATTAACTGCAGAATGAGATTTTCACTTCGCAGCGGAGTGTGCGATGATATGAAACATTCTGGCAGATTAAAGCTGTGTGCCGGACCGAGACTCGAACTCGGGACCTTTGTCCTTGCGGGCAATTTCTCTACCGACTGAGCTACCCAAGCACGACTCAGGGCCCGTCCTCACAGCTTCACTTCTGCCAGTACATTGTCTCCTACCTTCCAACTTTACAGAAGCTCTCCTGCGAACCTTGCAGTTTCATATCAGCGCACACTCAGCTGCAGAGTGAAAATCTCATTCTGGAAACATCCCCCAGGCTGTGGCTAAGCCATGTCTCCGCAGTATCCTTTCTTTCAGGAGTGCTAGTCCTGCAAGGTTCGCAAGAGAGCTTCTGTAAAGTTGGAAGGTAGGTGATAAGGTACTGGCAGAAGTGAAGCTGTGAGGACGGGGCGTGAGTCGTGTTTGAGTAGCTCAGTCGGTAGAGCACTTGCCCGCGAAAGGCAAAGGTCCCGAGTTCGAGTCTCGGTCCGGCACGCAGTTTTAATCTGCCAGGAAGTTTCATCATATTAACTATATCGTTTGCTCGTGGTTTGTCTACCAGTCATTCTTTTTCCATTTCGAATCTTTTTGTTTGTGATTTTAGTTATTTTTATGTATTAACTTTGATTTAATTTTTCGATTTTATCAGTTTATACTTTTAGTCATGTTATTTCATTCATTATTTCTGTTTCTCATGTTGCTTTAATTCGTTTTATTTGTAATCACTTCTCTCATTCGAATCTTCATCTGCGTAATTTTGCCCATAGTGCAAAAATTACTTATATGTTCAATGTTTGTGTGATTACTATATGTTTATATAACGAGTACCATAAAAATGTACCTCTTGTGGCGAAAAGTATTTCTAAGGTATCATTTCGCAACCAATATAAATAGATTATTTGGTCTTTTGTTTTTTAATCAAAAGATCGGCGTTTCGAAACATTTAACTATTATTACAGATAAAGAAACCAATGAACATGGCGTGAAAAGAGATCCCAATCCTTCTTTTTTCAAAGAAAAGTAAGAGCAAATGAAATAATTATTATGATGATGAAAATGACGTCACAGAGCATTAGAAAATAAAAGATACATTTAATCCAATTATTTTAATGAAATAGTGTTCTAAATTATTTAGATAAAGAGTTGAAAATAAAAAAAGAATATTAAAGCACCTGACAAAATTCGAACCCACAACCTATGGCACACCAGGAAAATGCCGCTATGTGTATGATTAGCTTTCTAAGGCTCTACAATATGATAGCCAATTAAGAAATTTTTCGTCGATTACTGACAGATGCAGTCACACCAGGGCACACCCTACGAACAGAACTGCTTAACGAGCGGACGTCACCTCGGCTCTGCAAAGCCACAAAATGCAGTCAGTAGTCTATTGTCAGTCAGATCAGTGCTGATTTCAATCTGAGGCGTCAGAAACCTTTTTACACTTGGACTAAGGAGACAGGCACTGCGCAGAGGCTTCACCAACCAACGCCCGAACAGTGTTCTGTTAATGACATCGAGAGTATCGCATATCCTTCACGAATCTATAGTGCATGCTACGCCTGCACCGGCAGTTTTATAACCCGGGCGATCTACGACCTAGACTTTTTCATGGTCCACTCAGTGCCTCCAGCACACTAAAGCACATTCATTTGCTAAAAATTGACTATTAGACCAATACAGTTTATTACGAAGCTTGGCGGAAAGTTTATAAACAAGAGCACTACATGAATAAATCCCATGAGATTAACAGTGTTGTCAAAACAAGACAATTGCCGTTTACATCTATAAATGTCTATTGCAAAAACGAAGGGTGCCCTTGCACATTTTGCTGATTTAAATGAAAACAAAGAGTAACAAATATTAATATTGTGGAGCACAGCCGGATAAATGGAACACATGCGTGCGAAGTTCGTTTCACAGGCCATTAATCGCGAAATTTGTAAGCAAGAACTCTAAGTCGGGCAAAACTTTTTCTCACTATTAACGACGACGTAAAATTAAGTTTCGTTATTCTAAGTTATTACAGCAAAAACAAGCGCAAGTGTAACTCATGAGAATGTGAACTGCAGCAAAATAGTTCAGACTGTCAGCTGCCTCGTGTCCCACAATTAAAGTTAATGTTCGTAGGGCGCTCAAACTAAAGTCATGGAAACTACCGTCAAATATTGCAAGTCCAGCCAAAAGTTTGAGTATATGCCCGCACTTTACAAAATTATTCCAAGTCCTTATTCTGCGTCCAGTGACTGGCACGAAGTAAAAATGGCTGCTTTGCCGCCCAGACTATTTCGACTGCAGCTAACTAAACCCCCGATACAATACCGTTTCAAAAAGGTAAAAGCATTCTCGGACTAAGAACTGAAACCCACGGTCCAAATGTCGTGTTTGCGATGCAAGCTCGCCGTTAAATGCTTTTCGTTACGTCACCCACCAATGAATCCACAAGATATTCAAACAATGACCACGATTAAAAATTACGTCTATGTGAATCTATACCCATAATGACAGAATACTCCCACAATTATTAGGATCATTTAGTGGCTTGCCGATACAAAGAGTATAGTGTTATGTAAGTTACAAGCGAAATTCCCAAACATGCTTATATCTAGTTTTGCAGTCTGAAGCACATACATCATAACGTTAATACGTGAACACGAAAATTGAAATACCAATTTTTAATATTAATTAGACAAAGAGACCAACGACACTTATATTATTCAAAACGTACTTTGCACAAAGAAGAAAGCATGTGCACGTAGCCGTTAAGAGTGGCAGAATGGAAGTAGATGTTTTTCATATTCGTAGCTCTGACGGTACCTTCTCTATCACGTATTAACATCTCCTACGTGACCATCTAAAATGGGAGTGATACCAAAGTCTGCCCCGCGTATCGGTCAGGTGCTACGGTAAAAATGAGACACAAAAGTAACAACGGTTCGGCAAATCGAATTCTAGGGACATTCATATTTAAACGTTGCATACGGTTCATTTGCAGTAACATACGCATATCTGTCAGCTTAAATACCACAACTGTTACGTCATAGTGGCTGAACGACGAAGAGCTAGAGACACACGCAAGTTTTGTGTACACAAAGTAATAGGAATAATGTGGAAGTTGATAATGCTCATTCTATTTGAAAGATAAATTGAAATGTGCACTGAGCGTAATACTAGATAAATTTGGGAGTTATAATCGCAGTTTAATGAATTTCTAGTGCACATTTCGTAATGCAGGTCATTTCGCATCTGAGTTTAAGCGACGCAACGGCTTCACAGTGTGTTGTCATAAGGGAAAAGTCAATTTGCTGCCGTTAAAACAAAATTTATTTTTAAACACACTGAATCGGAGACTCACTTCAAATTATCGACCAATTACAGATTAATCAAAGAATTCTTTTAAGAACATTCGCAACTACAATGCAGCATTTGCTATGGGTCAGTTCTGAGGCTAAACAGTTTTACGTGATATGTGTCACTTTAAGATGCACGACAATTTCCATCACAGATCTGATTCACTAACTCAACTGGTCGAAATTCTACCACAGTCGACACTAGTATTATAAAAATTTGTGTATGGATGTATGTTCCACATTTCCTCGTAAACATTGGACCGATTTCCGCCATACTTGGTACATATATCCCTTCCTGTTATTCAACAGTCGCTATGGAGGTAAAAACGACCTATCTATCGTAACTCAGGACGTATGACTTCATAAACAGTTATATGCGTTAAAAACTGCTGCATCATGCAAGACATTTCAATTAATTACTTCTTTGCTAGAAATTCTATCCGCAACACATCATGCACACAGTATCTAGATACACCGCTGATTGTACCTACAAAATGATATCATTGTATGACCTATAGATCAGGATAGATGGCAGCATAAATCCCCGCTGAGGTCCATGAAAAACTGCTGCATCATGCATGACGTTTAAATTTATTATTTCTTTGCTACTAACTATATTCTCGACATATATCGCAGACAGTATGTACAAATGACGCTGAACATGCCTACACAATACAGCGTACTTCCGAAAGGGCGTGAAAAAATTTAACAGGACGTAGAGAATTCTCCACTGACCAATTTCAGGTCGATAACCTGCGGTTGGAGAACCAGCTTAAGGAGATAATAGGAATAAAATCACATTAGTGTATACGTTCCTGTTTACATTAGTTACAGTTAACTGCAAACGCTCTGCATATTGTCATTCGACACATAGTTCAAGAGATATGACGTTACAAACACAGGTGACGCGTGAAAAAATGCAGCGTCATGCATGAAATTTTAATAGATTTATTCTTTATTACCGCGACACAGCTACAGTCGAGTGAACTTACGGAAATCCCTGAAACATGACAGTGCTTTTGGCAGTTTTCGACAGCGAAGCGTAAAAGTCTGCAGGTGGAAACAATAGCAGTCTATAGAACTACGAAGAGGCGTTGCTACACTAACGCTTCCAAAATCACATTGTGGACACGCGAAGCATCTGCGCCCAACATACAGAAATAAACATTACAGAAAAACTGTATTTTTCATACTATGTTTCTTACTTTAATACTGCTCCTACACATTTGTATCATACGCATATTTGTACGACTGTATCACAATTTCAATAGTTTTCATGAGTAAGCCTACATGGAAATGAAATTTTATCGATATATACACTACAAAAACAGTTCATTTTTGGTTTTCATTTCCAATTGAAAACTGGAAACATGAATTACCCTGGCAATGCAGGGTTTTTAAGCTAATTGCTACATTAAAATCGTGAAATACTTGTCGCCCGCTTGAAGAAAGTGCATCCTTCTGCTCTTTAGGTACATATCCTTTCATGCAAACGATTTACATTTTATTATTAGACCTTTCCTAGTGGTTTAATGTACCTTTGTTGATAACTTTTATTATTTGGGGGCCCGCAGTGCAAAATATGTCTTTTAATGACATGATTATTTATGAATAATAGCCAGCTACACTGCTATGTAAGTTGTTTATGTTTTATCACTCACAATGAACCCATTTCAGTAAATTGCCATCGTCAGGTGCTCAGGAAATACATAGATAAGATATGGTCTTAATATAATGGTTTTGTAACTAAGATCTTAAAATTTATAATATATCATTGGATGTTTTACCTTTCACGTAAAATCATTGCTGTCATGTTCTATCTGTTTTGAAATTATTACTTTCTCCCAGGCGTACAGTGGAGCTGTATATCGGATGTTACTTGTTTTCCATATATACCACGTTTCTGCAGCTTCGATGACAGTAGATCAACAATGTTACATGTTTACAAAGTTACCATTATAAATAAGTGATGTGTGGAATTCAGTTATTTATTATTATTTCATCATCTGGGTTTGTTTCTAATTATGTTACTGTCGCAAGTTAGTTTTAGTTTTATTTGACATCTTTAGTTTACGTTTTTTATTTTTTCATAATAATTGTTGTTGTCCGTTATCTATGTTGGTGTTGTGTTTCTGTTTTATAACGCTCATGCTGTTATCGATGTTACTATGGATATGTGTTGTTTAGAGTCACTGATATGATTATTTTACTAGTTTTCCCGATTTATAATGTGAATAGAATTTTCTATATACATTTTGTGCTTCTGGTAGGTTTGTTCGGTCAGTAAATTTGCTGGATTGCTGTATGCATGTGAATATATCTCTATTTCCTCAAGGATGTTCATCAATGTTCCCTGTAGCCTAATACGAAGGATTTCTAGAGCTTCATTTATGGGTTTTACATAGTGTTTCTCTGCTTGTAAATGTTGAAAAAATGTGCTTGGGTTGTCTTTCACTTCCTCTGGTGTGCTCTTTGTATCTAATTTTGAAGTTTCAATCAGTCAGCGCTATGTACAATTTGTGACATGTGTTCCACGAAATTTTGTGAACGCCGGGATCCTTGTGTATGGGAATTTTCGAGCAGCCTTTGTGAACGTCTTGTTTGAGGCTGTGTGTGTTTTGAAATGCAAATGTGATGTCGGTTTTGTCGAATAATTAGTTGATTTTGTTCGAGATGTTTCCTAGATAGGTGATGGGTACGTATTTTGTTTTCTTCTTTGACGATGTGTATATCTTCAGTGTTATTTCTTTATGTATACTGTGCCTTTCAGGTTTTGTTTTATTGTGGTATAATTGTGTTACAATTTTGGTGTCATAATCGTTTTGCTGGGTTATGTGTTCTAAAATTTTTATTTTCCTCTGGATTTCTTCGCCTTGTAGTGGTAGATTTATTAATCTGTTCAGAACTGTGTGGAAGAACTCGAGTCTGTGGGTTTTTGTATAGCATGAATGTGCATTGATAACACAGTCTGTTGTGGTAAGCTTTCTGTAAATTTCGAAGCAATGTTTGTTATTAGTGTTCTTAATAATTAGGTCGAGGAAGTTAATTGTTTTATTAGTTTCGTGTTCTATGGTCAAATTCGTTTTGAGGTGTAATTGATTCAGTGCTTGATGTATTTCGTCTGTGTCAGTTGAGTTACCTTCTATAAGCGTTAAAGTGTCGTCTACATAACTGTACTAGTAAGTACATGATTTTTTAATTAGTTGTGTTTTTTTGTTTAAAAAAGTTTTTCTTCCAAGCTGTTAAGGAATAAGCCAGCTATGGTTCCAGCAATACTACATCCCATTGCGACTCTATATTTGTACATTTATTAATGGTTATTTGCATAGTAATTTAAAGTATATCTAATGGCTAATGACAGGTTGTAAATACCTGGCTTGTTTCTATGAGGAACTGGGTTACTCACGCTGTCTTCACACTATGTGTAGGTTACGTAGGATTTATGATTGTGGCGCATTTGTATATGTATAGTTTATGTAACAATCGGTAACTTCTTATATATATGCACGATATGACATACAGGCCACTGTTGTGTTTTCTAACGTTATCAGTTTTCATTTAATATTTCACGCAAAATAACAACTTCAATGATGTAATTATCTTTAGGTCCTGCTGCCCAGCATAACATCCATAAAAATCTTTTGTAATTTCCTTAATCGTCTGTAAAGCCGCAATGAGCACATCTCATTGCCATGATTTTTATGGAGTGTTCACTTTTAATGTATCACGTCTGTAACGTATCCATATTACAGCCTTTTGAGTAAGATAGTGATCAGGTTACTTTGTAAAAAAAAATTGTTTGACAACTAACTAAAACATATACATACATCATATATGAACAAAAAAGATGCAATTATAAGAACTAATACGTACAGTCGCTCGCAGTGTCTATAATTGCCTCTCATCTCCAAGGCATGCTTGAAACGATATTTTCTGCCAATTAATATGGAAGAAAGCTGCAAATGAGTCAAATTTGCCTTGAAAGCTGTTTCAAAGTGAATTTTGCTTGCGCTTGATGCAGAATTTCCCGAAAAAAGTATTTCTCATTTTTGAAGTCGCTTTACCGACTGAGGCACGCAATATGACTCATTTTCTAGACCTTAGGGGGGGCTACAAAGAAACACAGACCCAAAGTGCGACACGTAGGCTGCATCATGTCTCTTTTGTGTATCTCAGGGAAGAGTAAGAAATAAAGTAATGCTTTCTGGACACTGCGTGAAGGATGTGATAGAACTAAGGCGATATTTTTTACCATCTGTGTTTAATGCCAACTTCGCTCCTACTTAACAGATCGTATGTTTCATACAGTACAGTCACCACCTTGCCAGTGTGTCACCGTCGACCACCTCATCTCCGCTTGGGTGGGCCGCCAGGGACAATTCTACGTCCACCGGTCACTTTCCTTAACTGATCCAGCCCTGCCGGGGCACCCTATTGACAGTTAACACCTCCACCGCCAGCACCTTGCTCCGCGAGCCAGCTGCTAATAATCACACGCTGCGTGTCAATTACTGTAGCTTGTGTCCTAGCAGAAAGTAGCTCAGTTACAGCCCACACTGTCGTAATTAGCTGCCATTGTGTGATTGCAGGGACCAGCCGTAAGTGCACATTATGCTGAGATTTTGAAGACCATCAACATCCGTTTTTCGGCTCATGTTACGCTGATGGAGATTGTGTTTGAAAAAGGAGAATTCAACATGACCACATGCACTTGACTTGATGAACTCTCCAAACAATTCACAAGGCTGGCTTGACCTTCCAGGTTACAAAATCTGAATACATCTACATCTAAATCTACATTCATACTTCGCAAATCACCTTACGGTGCATGGCGAGTGTACCTTATACCACAACTAGTCATTTCGTTTCCTGTCCTATTCGCAAATAGAGAGAGAGAAAAACGAATAACTAAAAACCTCTGTACGAGCCCTACTTTCAGGCACCTTATCTTCATGGTCCTTGCGTGAATTGTACCTTAGAGGCATTAGAATGGTTCAACAGTTGACCTCAAATCCTGGTTCTCTACATTTGCGCCACAGTGCCTTGCGGTTACAGCTTTATCATCCCTGCGGGTATTCCATCTTAACTTCACGAAGTGTCTCCGTAATACATGCGTGCTGATATAACTTACCGGTAAAAAATTTAGGTTCACATCTCTATATCGCTTCGATATCTTTCTTTAATCCAAAAAAGTGTGGATCCCAGACATTTGAACAGTATTAAAGAATAGGTCGTACTAGCGCTCTTCACGCAGTCTCCTTTATGGATGAACTACGCTTTCCCACAATTCTCCCAATAAAATGAAGTCGAGCATTCACGTTCCCTACTACCAATCTGACGTGCTCGTTCCGTCTCATACCGTTGTTACTGAGTCAAGCTGCACCCTATTCATAATGAATTCGAATGTTACTGGTTTTTAATGCTCATTCGCATTAACTTAGTTTTTTCTATATTTAGAGCGAGCTGCCATCCATCACGCCAAATACAAATTATGTCTCAGTCATGTTGTATACTCCTACAGTTTCTCAATCACGACACTTTTCCGTATAACAGAGCATCATCAGCGAAGAGCAGTGAATTACTGCTCACTCTGTCCGTCACGTCATTTACGTACGTAGAGAATAAAAGTGGCCATATTACACTTAGCTGGAGCATTTCTGACGATATCCTCGTCTCTGATGAACAGTCACCGTCTAGGACCACGTACTGGGTTAAGTTACTTAAAAAGTTACTTAAAAAGGTCTTCGACCCACTCACATAACTGGGAACCTAAACTGTGGACTCGGACCTTCGTCAACAATCTGCTTTCCGAAAATCTAGGTATATGGAACCTGCCTGCAGCCCTCCATTCATGGTCTGTAGGATATCGTGTGAGTAAAGGGCGAGCTGAGTTTTGTACGAGCTGACACAATGGAGCAGCATCTGAGGGATGCTTTCGATATATGTGCACGGTCGATGAACCCAGCAATAAATACACAGCATTTGTCTGTATTACTAAAAGACGCGTCCATCGATGTGTTTGTAGAGACGTTACACCTCTAAGAATCATGCTTCGTCGTGCTCAGTTTCGAGGGTTGAGGAGGAACGATATGCTACAAAAATCACGTCCAGTGCCTTCCCGTGACATGACAACTGACTGTACATTGTTCAACGGTAACATCACTCAGTCATGCTTCATTTCCGGGACGATTAGCTATTCAAAGTGTCTGAAAATAGAATACCTGTCTGTCGTAAGGGTACCACTCTTGAATCGTATCGTCTCAGTGAGGCAAACAGTGGCAGAACGCCAGTGTGGAGGACACACGAGTCCTACAGGGGCCTTGGGAGGGTAGGATGAGGCAGGCTCCCAGCTAGAGGTAGCAGGGTTGCTAGGTAGGGCTGGTGGTACGGTAGGGACGTATAAGCCACAGGTCGGGATGCGGCCCGTGTAAATCACAGTGGCGGCAGGTTGCGGGGCTATTTATGGCCGTCGGGGCTCGGGGTTAAACGCCAGCCCCGCCGTAATTGCAGCCGTTGCTCAGCCGCGGGCGGCGCCCACTGTGCACCCAGATGGCCGAATCACTTTATGCTCGTTTGTGAGCTGACACGTCCTCCCGTATCTGCACGAGTACTCCACAGTGCATTAATCTGGCTGCTCTCGTCACCGTTGTCAATCTATTTCAAATTTTATGAGTAGCTCGGCGACATATTTCTCCCTCTTCAAGAGGAGCAGGAGGTGATTAGTGTTTAACGTCCCGTCGACAACGAGGTCATTAGAGACGGAGCACAAGCTCGTCCCTCTTCAGTACACAACGACTCAGTTGTTTGTGAGGTAAACAGAGTGATTGATGTGCCCCTATCTACGTAACGTATAATGCCTTCAAAAAACACGCACGGGATTTTCATAATCTCTCACTCGCTACGGGCAAACTATTGGTCCTACAGATAACACGAAGAGGACGCTCATGAGGAAATTTAATGTATTTAAATTTTGTACAGCCGTACGTTTTCGTTGGAGGCCGCGATTTTGAGTTTTTCTAAAAAAAATGAGTCTGAATGTCACATTTGTACTTCTTCCTTGAATAATTCTAAAACTGCCACCTTTAGGAAAAACGTATCCCAGTACAAAATTAAACTACATTAAATTTCCATCAAAAGGACAGTGTTAATTTATTCTGTATAACCAATAGTTTCCATGGAGCAAGCGAGGGTTAAAAAATGGTCCAAAGGCTCTGAGCACTATGGGACTTAACTTCAGAGGTCATCAGTCCCCTAGAACTTAGTACTACTTAAACCTAACTAACCTAAGGACATCACACACGTCCATGCCCGAGGCAGGATTCGAACCTGCGACCGTAGCAGTCTCGAGGTTCCGGACTGCACGCCTAGAACCACGAGACCACCGCGGCCGGCTAATGAATGACAAGTTTTCAAATGTGAATATATGTAGGATACCTACAACAGTAATAAATATCTGTATAGTATTTGGTTACAAGATTAGTAGTAAACATTTTGAGCACGTCACAACATACATATTTTTTGGGGTTATGCTAAGAACCAATATGCAGTAGAAAAGGCGAATGGAAAACTTGTTGGATGGCCTCAAGGAATACGCAGTGCAACTGCAAAGAAATCCCAACAAGAAGCTAGACTACGGTTCCAGTATTCCCTATCAAGTAATAATTTTTGAGACTATTTCAGTTTAAGAAAATCAGTCGTCAAGCTGATATGCTTTCAAATGTCTTAAAACAATCTTCACCGCAAATAAAATATTTATATATTTACAACGGTAACCTGTTTCAGTCAGAATGTAACCGTCTTCAGACCATTTATATCATGGTGACAGGTGCTAAGCAATTGACGTTCGTTGAGTCACAGGCCCTGCTGCATTCACTGCCACCTTCTACCACCATCTTATAATTGCTCTGAAGACAGTCACATTCGGACGGAAGCCGGTTACCATTACAAATATTTATCAAGTAAGCATGACTACAGACATGGAATGAATTCGAATACTGTCTTCAATGACACCAACAAATTGGTGTACTCCAAGCAAAAGTGGAACAGAAATTGTCGGGGATCGTAAATGGAAATTCTTGGAAGAAGGATGACGTAGTTGTGACAATCTGTTGGGTACATTTACAGCACCTGCATTCGAAGAAGACTTTGCGACTATCGTATACCGTGTACCTGAGAATCAGTTAAGGGAGATTAAGTCACGTTCAGATATACGGGCATTCAACTTTCCCTTTTCCGATACGCGAATGAAAAAGGACAGAACATATCCCCTCCACCAAGCACTTTACATTGACTTATGGAATATGTATGTAAACGTAAATGATGGGATCTCAGGTAGCCTATTGGGTGCTTATAATTAAAGTATAGGTGTGTGTATTGTGTATTAAACCGGGGAAACGACGGAGAGGCTTCGTCCTGATTAGCCCTCAGTAGTTCACAACCCCACAGCAGGCCCAGCAGTCCATCCACCCCACCGCTGCCTCACCGCGTACGTGGAGACAGTGTTTGCCCAGCAATCGCTGCCGTAGTGTAACTGAGGCGGAATAAGGTGAACCAGCCCGAATTCGCCGAGACAGATGAGAAACAGCTATAAAAACCATCCACAGTCTGGCCGGCACACCAGACCTCAACACTAGTCCGCCAGGCGGATTCGTGCCGGGGACCGGCACGCTTTACCGCTCGGGAAGCGGTGCATTAGACCGCACGGCTAGCCGGGCGGGTACGAAATGCAGATACTCGCGGAAGTCTAATGTAGCCTACCATTACCGCTTACAGGGGAACCTCCCCATCGCACCCCCCTCAGATTTAGTTATAAGTTGGCACAGTGGATAGGCCTTGAAAAACTTAACACAGATCAATCGAGAAAACAGGAAGAAGTTTTGTGGAACTATGAAAAAAGTTAGTAAAATATACAAACTGAGTAGTCCATACGAAGATAGGCAACATCAAGGACAGTGGCAGTCAAGAAGCGCCGTGGTCCCGTGGTTAGTGAGAGTAGGTACGGAACGACAGGTTCTACGTTCAAGACTTCCCTCAATTGAAAATTTTAATTTTTTATTTTCAGTTAATGTGACAAACTCTTATGTTTTCATCACTTTTTTGGGAGTGATTATCACATCCACAAGAAAACCTAAATCGGGCAAGGTAGAAGAATCTTTTTACCCATTCGCCGAGTGTACAAGTTAGGTGGGTCGACAACATATTCCTGTCATGTGACGCACATGCCGTCACCAGTGTCGTATAGAATATATCAGACGTGTTTTCCCGTGGAGGAATCGGTTGACGTATGACCTTGTGATCAAATGTTTTCGGTTCCCATTGGAGAGGCACGTCCTTTCGTCTACAAAACGCACGGTTTTGCGGTGCGGTCGCAAAACACAGACACTAAACTTATTGCAGTGAACAGAGACGTCAGTGAACGAACGGACAGATCATAACTTTGGGAAAATAAAGAAAGTAAAATTTTCAGCCGAGGGAAGACTTGAACCAAGGACCTCTCGTTCTGCAGCTACTCACGCTAACCACGGGACCACGGCGCTCCTCAGCTAACTTTCTCCTTGATGTTGCATATGTTGTGCATGGACTACTCGGTTTTGTATATTTTACTAATTTTTTCATTGTTCCACACAACTTCTTCCTATTTTCTCGATTGATATGTGTTCAGTTTTTCAAGGCCTATCCACTGTGCCAACTTATAACTAAATCTGAGGGGGGTGCGATGGGGAGGTTCCCTTGTTAGCAGGAAAGCCTGGTAGATATTATAAAGTATTAATGCGGAGCAATTTATAACGGAAAAAAGTAGTTCCAATTTTGGCTACCAGGTGGAAATCTGTATTTGTGGATGCAAGATAGACGTATATAAATATTTCCGCGTGTAATAGATTAGAAACGGGGCGTTGCAGAAAAGTTCGAAAAAATAACAACGGAATAATGTTGATTTTATTATTAAGAGCCACTTGCTCAGTTTTTTTCAATATTAGCGCTGGAGATGTCAACGAAATACTGCAACCGTAAAACGAAGTGATAAACATTTGCTAGCAGCAGTTATAGTGGAAGCTGAGCGCTTGTTCGTGTATATTGGCCTTCAGATTAGTTAGTAACAGTACGTGTCCATGGTAAATGCGTTCCCGTAAATATCCCCAGAACCAAAAGTCACATGAATTCAAGTTAAGTGATCTTGCAAGCCCGGCATCTGAAAAATCTTTGGAGATGACACGTTCGTGGAAGGCTGCATTAAGCAAATCTTTCAGTGGGCGAGCGGCATGAGGTGTTTCCCCACCTTAAATGCAAAAAATTGATTCCACACAGCTGTGCTCTTCGAAAGCAGTACCCACACGAGAAGACCGAGAATAAGGGTGCTTGTGAATCCACACCACACTTTGACATACGGCGAGATCAATGACTCTTTGTGCTCCACACGCTGTGTAGAAGTACCTCAAATTGGGCAGTTCGGTGTATTCACTGCGCCCTGTAGTGTAAAATATGCCTCACGATTCCACGCAATATAGAACGTTGCCCATGAGCATGTCACCAATTTCAGTCAGTGCCAGAAACGGAATAAGAGATTCAGAACGTTGCTACGGCTACTGTGGTTTCAGTTCTTGCACCGTCTGAATCTTGTACGGGTACCATTGCAACATGGACCGCGAAACTTCCCGTACCACTGACCGTGGTACAGACAATTCTCGTTACACTGCACGAGCACTAGCACTACCCAAGTCACCTACTGCATAGTCAGTTACAGCAACGGCATCCTCGTCAGTAACCTCCACTGGCAAAGGACGCCTTCGCCTTCCAGGTGTCACACCAAGTTCACCCGTTTCCGAATTTCATTGTCATTTTCTTTAAATCATCTAATGACATCGAGTTTCTCCTCAGACGTTTCAGTCGACGTTACTATCTCAACGCAGTACTATAATTTCTGCCGTTCATATGTAACAGTGTCACGGCCTCTCTTCTCGATAGACATACTATTCACACAAGTTATGGCTTGCCAGATGGAAGTGTGGATGTGATACCGTCATACAAGCAGTCTACAGCGCCAGATATGCACCTGGTGGACGAGAATTGGTACTATTTTTTTCCAGTGAAAATCGGTTCCGCATTAACACCTTAGCATTTCTGCACTTTAACTATAAACATTCGGTAAATACGTTTTATTTGCAGTGATTCACATGGTAAGAATAAGACAGCTTCAAAACTCATTTTAATCTTAATCTAGATCGGTATTCGATCACTGGAGCAGGTGTTGTACTTTCTTGCTCTTCGAAGCGAACATATCACAAGACTTTTTCCATCAATAAGCAAGTGTGTCTACAATTTCCCTTCACCTATCGGATCTTAGGACAAGTTTCGTTCAGTTAGCTGAATCTTTCTCATGAAAGGTGCCATTGGACTGAATATAACTTGATAGAAGGAAATAAAGTTTCACTGTAACGTAGCTTTGCGAAAACTGAAGAACAGGCCTCTTATACGGGCTGGATATCGGAGAATTCTCAATGATCTACACTTCTGCGTCTCATAATATGAGACTGATGTTGAACGAAGTGGTTTATTCCAGATTAATCATTGATCTGAGTCTGACAGACCTTCTAACGAATTTCCAACTGAAAAAAAAAAACCACACCAACGAATTCTACAATGGAAAAAAATGTTGACTAGGAAAGGTGTACAATATAACAGACATGTACATGCACTTTATTTGAAGATGTCGTTGTTCACTTTCCCGGACTGAATGAAATATTTAGAAATGTTGAAATTGGAATTATCGGTGGTAGCTGGTATTTTATTTTTTTTCTGATGCTGTGCTGAATACTGTACTGTCGTAGGCAAATGACAAAATAAGAATAACTAGAGAAAGTGTGTGAAATCTTATGGGACTTAACTGCTAAGGTCATCAGTCCCTAAGCTTACACACTGCATAACCTAAATTATCCTAAGGACAAACACACACACACCCATCCCCGAGGGAGGACTCAAACCTCCGCCGGGACCAGCCGCACAGTCCATGACTGTAGCGCCTTAGACCGAATAATCAGAGAAACGTTCAGTGAACAACACTCATTGCACCTAAAATATCTGTACATTATAGAATTACAGCTTTTCTTGAAATATTATACGCCAGGATGTAACAAGCCAGACCATGAAGATTATTTGCTTCTTATGAAGCAAATTTCATGTGATTGTGATGTATGCTTCACATTTTTGTCTACTTTGAGACTGATATTGCACTTCGGTAATATGACCAAGGCAAAAATCAGGCAATTGTATTGTTATCTCCGATTCTCACCGATCAAGAAGTGAGCCCAGAAAAGGGAAAGCCAGACGTCATAAATGGATAATACAACGAAAAGTTTGGGACTGACAAATAAGATCAAATGCCTGTTGGCTTCTGTCTCGGGGTCTTTGGCCGACGTTCAACTAATGATTTTTCTGACGTTTCGCCAGCACGAGTGGCTGGCATTGTCAAATCTTCACCCTCCATTGCCGGTGGTGAACTGGCAATGGAGGGTGAAGCTTTGACAATGCCAGCCACTCGTGCTGGCGAAACGTCAGAAAAATCATCAGATGAACGTCGGCCGAAGAACCCGTGACAGAAGCCAATAGGCAGTTTGTCAACAAGTGGCCACGAAAGCCTCAACAATTTTCAAATAAGATCAACTTTACAGCTATTATTCTGTATGGAGATGAATGATAATATGTCAGTGAAAATATTTTCATCCACATTGAACATTTATGGTTAAAATGTATCAATATTCTGTTTCAAAGAAACAAATCTCAGAGAAAAACAAACGTGTTTCGGAAATGGTCTTGATTCCCAACATACTGAATACACAGAATTGACTCTCTTTCCTTAGGACTTTCAAAGAATGAAAAGCACTTTTGAAGGGATAAGTAGACGGTAACACACCTTCAGTCAGGAAGATTGTAGAGTTTAGAGGTTTAATCTGTGCCTAAGACACACACAGAGAGAAAACTAAACAGGTGTGAAATGTTTACTGTTATTTATGCCCAAAATGCTCATTAGGTAAAAACCACAGGTAGTGAGGCTTTTTACCCTGTTTCATATAGAAAACAAATTTCTGAATTTGCCAATTATATTTTGATTTTTCATTTGTATTGTGCCTACATTGCTTTTGTGATACCTGTTGTTCGTCGTGTCACTGCTGTTCTAATAAGTCTAAAATCGGAACCACTGAAGCTGAAATCGAAACCAGTATTAACCAGAATACAGTGGTATCTAAAATTACGGTTGGTGGAGAAAATTGTTTTTGACAAATGACTTAAAAATAGGATAGGTAGTGAAAGTTCAGTTTATTTTTTACTCGTCGTTTCTTGAACATGTTTAGCAACAACAGATGGCACCCACTTCGAAGACAACACCATCTTTAAACACGTCGTCTTTAAACCTATCAGCACGTTTTACTTGGAATAAAGTGACTTTTTTTGAGTCATCAATCTTCCGACTGGTTTGACGCGGCCGACCACAAATTTCTCTCCTGCGCCAACATCTTATCTCAGAGTAGCCTTTGTCCTAAGTTATTTGCTGGATGTAATCCAATCCCTGTTTCCCTCTATAGTTTTTACCCCCTACAGGTCCGTCTAGTAACATGAACGTTGTTCCGTTTAGTCTTATATTGACCAGTGATAGCCTGCTTTATATGTCCTCCTTACTCTGTCCGTCATGAGTCATTTTGCTGCCTAGGTAGCAAAATTACTTAACCTCGTCAACTTCGTGATCACCAATCCTGATGTTAAGTTTCTCGCTATTCTCATTTCTGTTATTTCTCTTTACTTATGTCTTTCTTCGATTAACTCTCAGTTCATATTATGTGCACACTAGACTGTTCAATCCATTAGCAGAACCTGTTTTTCTTCTTCACTTTCTCTGAAGACAACAATGTCATCAACAAATTTTATCATTGATAAGTGACTTAACAAGGCAAAACTGCAAGAAAAAAATATGAAACCCTTTGTTTACTTCATACGTGCTGTTACTATGTGGAGTTACTTGCATTAATGCCTGTTCTGTGGCGTCATCAACTTCGAGAGATTTGCGTGCGCAGATACGTAACTCCCTTCATCTTCAAAAGTTAAGTATAAGGGATATTACTAGTAAAAGTATCATTCTTATATTCTCTGCACCAGAGTTTTCATACAGCTTAAAAGATCTTGTTCTCCTTTTTTCTTCTTGTAGATATGGAACATAACCTCGATATTCTAATGGCTCATTGGAATGGAGTAACATTTCATTTTCATCTATTATTAAAGACGATATAATCGTAAATAATGCGTCAATCAGTTTCAACGATGATTAAATTCGATGATGTTAGTGTTAGATGGCTTTGAGTTGGGTTTAACAACAAAAACACTTTCAAAAGCTGTTCACCAAACCAATGCACCACTCCAGTTGGTCACTTCAAATAAGTAGCACACTTGTCTGCAAACGTCCGCTTCTCAAGTTGGGTGAGATTAGGGGAAGATATAAGAACAACAGGAATACTTTTTTATTGCGGTCTGAAAACGTGAATGTTATGAACCGAGTAACCAGAATTAGAAAACTTCCAAGTTCGATTTCCCAGTCGGCATTAAAATTTTTTTTAAAACTTTGCGTTAAGATGCGTACAAATTACAGGCCATTATGCTGGGATGCACAGAAAATTAACAAAAAGGTTGCGAACAAACATGCTGTGGTGAATGTTCACACAAAACAAGATACGTGTTGCTCAAAATGTTCCATTATTGAAGGTTTGTACCCTCATCGTCTCTGATTATCTTCCTTGTTAAAATGCATTAAATTTCGCGAAACTTCTGCTCTGAAGCGTGATAAAATATTTGGGAGAAACAACAAAAATTTATCTGTTAATGTGTACCATATTCAATATTTTGGTTGTTGCAGAGGAAAAATAAAACGAAAGAAAAAAATAGTGGTTCCATTGTATGTATTGAAACATCATAATCATGTGAAAGACACAAAGCTATTATAGCTGCCGGTTGAAAATTGACTGATCTTAGTGACACTAACGACGATTATTATGCTCATTGCTGATACAGGTGGGCAATGAAACAACTTACCCCTCATTGTTTTTACGTGGCTGTCTGCGGAATTGGACAGTGTTGATTTAATGTGCAAACCAGACGATTCACACACAGGTTACTTTTCAGAAGTATTCCTCCTCGCATGAATCATGGACCTTGCTGTTGGTGAGTGGGGAGGCTTGCGTGCCTCAACGATAGAGATAGCCGTACCGTAGGTGCAACCACAACGGAGGGGTATCTGTTGAGAGGTCAGACAAACGTGTGGTTCATGAAGAGGGCAGCAGTCTTTTTAGTAGTTGCAGGGGCAACAGTCTGGATGAGTGACTGATCTGGCCTTGTAATCCTAACCTGCTGTGCAGGTTCTGCGAACGGCTGAAGGCAAGAGGAAACTATAGTCGTAATTTTTCCCGAGGGCATGCAGCCTTACTGTATGGTTAAATGATGATTGCGTCCTCTTGGATAAAATATTCCTGAGGTAAAATAGTCTCTCATTTGGATCTCCGGGCGGGGAATACTCAGGAGGAGGTCGCTAGCAGGAGAAAGAAAAATGGCGTTCTACGACTGGAATGACAGGTCGCTTAATCGGGCACGTAGGTCAGAAAATTTAAAAAGCGAAATGGATAGGTTAAAGCGAGATAAAGTGAGAATTAGTGGAGTTTGGTGGCAGGAGGAACAAGACTTCAGGTCATTTGAATACATGGTTATAAATACAAAGTCAAACAGGGGTAATGCAGGATTAGGTTTCATAATGAATAAAAAACAGGAGCGCTGTTAAGCTACTCCGAACTGCATAGTGAACGCGTTATTGTAGCCACGATAGACACGAAGCCCACGCCTACCACAGTAGTACAAGTTTATATGCCAACTAGCTCCACAGATGACGAAGAGCTTGGAGAAATGTATGATGAGATAAAAGAAATTGTTCAGATAGTGAAGGAACAGGAAAATTTAATAGTCATGGGGGACTGAAATTCGATAGTAGAAAAAAGAAGAGAAGGAAAAGTAGTAGGTGAATATGGGCTGGGGACAAGGAATGAAAGAGGAAGCCACCAGGTAGAATTTTGCACAGAGCATAACTTAATAATAGCTGACACTTGGTTTAAGAATCGTGAAAGATTGTTGTATACGTGGAAGAGGCCTGGAGACACTGGAAGGTTTAAAATAGATTATATAATGGTAAGACAGAGATTTAGAAACCAGGTTCTAATTTGTTAGACATTTCTAGCAGCAGATGTGGACCCTGACCACGGTCTATTGGTTATGAACTATAGATTAAAACTGAAGAAACTGCAAAGAGGTAGGAATTTAAGGAGATGGGACCTGCATAAAATGAAAGAACCAGAGGTTTCAGCGAGTTTCAGAGAGAGCATACTGGAACGATTGGCAAGAATGGGAGAAAGAAAAACAGTAGAAGATGAATGGGTAGCTTTGTGGGATGAAACAGTGAAAGCAGCAGAGGGTAGAGTAGGTAAAGAGACGAGGGCTAGTAGAAATCCTTGGGTAACAGAAGAGATATTGAATTTAATAGATGAAAGAGGAAAATATAAAAATGCAGTAAATGAAGCAGGCGAAAACGAATACAAACATCTCAAAAATGAGATCGATAAAAAGTGCAAAATGCCAAAGCAAGTATGTAGAGACATGTATCACTACAGGTAAGATAGATACTGCCTACAGGAAAATTAAAGATACCTTTGGAGAAAAGAGAACCACTTGTATGAATATCAAGGGCTCAGATGGAAAACCAGTTCTAAGGAAAGAAGGGAATGCAGAAAGGAGGAATGAATACATAGAGGGCCTATACAAGGGCGATGTACTTGAGGGAAATGTTATGGAAATGGAAGAGGATGTAGATGAAGATGAAATGGGAGATATCATACTGCGTGAAGAGTTTGACAGAGCACCGAAAGACCTAAGTCGAAACAAGGTCCTGGTAGTAGACAACATTCCCTTAGAACTACTGATAACCTTGGGAGAGCCAGCCCTGACAAAACTCTACCATCAGGTGAGCAAGATGTATGAAACAGGGGATTTCCCCTAAGATTTCAAGAGGAATATAATAATTCCAATCCCAAACAAAGCCGGTGGTGACAGGTGTGAAAATTACCGAACTATCAGTTTAGTAAATCACGGCAGCAAAATACTAACACGAATTCTATACACAACTTGTAGAATCCGACCTCGGGGGAGATCAGTTAGGATTCCCTAGAAATGATGGAACAAGTTGGGCAATACTGACCTTATGACTTATAAGATAGATTAAGGAAAAAAACGTTTGTTTCTAGCATTTGTAGACTTAGAGAAATCTTTTGACAATGTTGACTGGAATACTCTCTTTGAAATTTCGAAGCTGGCAGGGATCAAATACAGAGAGCGAAAGGCTGTTTACAATTTGTACAGAAAACAGATGGCTGTTACAAGAGTCGTGGGGCATGAAAGGGAAGCAGTGGTTGGGAAGGAAGTGAGACAAGGTTGTAGCCTATCTCCGATGTCATTCAATTTGTGTATTGAGCAAGCAGTAAAGGAAGCATAAGAAAAATCTGGACTAGGAATTAAAATCCATAGAGAAGAAATAAAAACTTCGAGGTTTGCTAATGAAATTGTAATTCCGTCAGAGACAGCAAAGGACCTGGAAGAGCAATTGAACGGAATGGACAGTGTCTTGAAAGGAGAATATAAACCAAACAAAGGCAAATCGAGGATAACGGAAAGTAATCGAATTAAATCGGGTGATGCTGAGGGAATTACATTAGGAAGTGAGACCCTTAAAGTAGCAGATGAGTTTTGCTATTTGGGAAGCAAAATAAATGTTGATTGTCTAAGTAGAGAGGATATAAAATGAAGACCGACAACGACAAGGAAAGCATTTCTGAAGAAGAGAACTTGTTAACGTCTTGTATAGATTTAAGCGTAAGGTAGTCTTTTCTGAAGGTATTTGTATGGAGTGTAGCCATACATGGAAGTGAAACATGGACGGTAAACAGCTTGGACAAGAAGGGAATAGATGCTTTCGAAATGTTTGGCTACAGAAGAACGCTGAAGATTAGACGGATAGGCCACAACACTAATGAGGAGGTACTGAATAGAATTGGGGAGAAGAGAAATTTGTGACAAAACTTGACTATAATAAGTGATCGGTTGGTAGGTCGTGTTCTGAGGCATCAAGGGATCACCAATTTGGTATAGGAGGGCAGTGTGGAGGGAGACCAAGAGATGAATACGCTAAGCAGATTCAGAAGGATGTACCTTGCAGTAGGTCTGGGAGATAAAGTAGCTTGCACAGGATAGAGTAGCATGGAGAGCTGCATCAAACCAGTCTCTCGACTGAAGACCACAACAATACCAACCTTGAGTCTCCGAAAAGTATGCACGCCGTTCACTCTAATGTACCATTACGCCCAGAGAAAATGGTACCACCACCTAGCATCAACGACGTGAGATTTCCAAAGAAGTTGATTAAAATACTTTACGATATCGGTATTAAAGTTACGTGGTTTACTACATAATTTTAAAACAGTGTCTAAACAATAATCTTATTCTCAGCAAAATTCTCTGCATACTATCGGTGCATTTAGCTGCGTTCATGCAATGTATATCAACATTAATGATGCGAAATCTATGAATGCAAACAATAATTTCGAAACGAATTTTCGTTCAAACTTTGAATAACAGGGTTTTTGGCGTATCAAAGCGGACTTTCCGTAAAATGATTGATGTGAAGATAGAAACACTTTGTGAAAGTATACACCGAGCTGCTGCTCTAATTTCCGATCGTGTATCTAGTGCAGTGCAACATTTAAAGAGATATGTTTGCAATTGCATTATTAGACATACCACTGTTTCTGACAGATCAATAGCTGTAGGAAAGTTTATTTTAGAGTTTCGAAGACATTTCTTGTAGATTTTCATGATGATTATGAGGTGAAGAAATTTGAGACCAAAAGATGTTAAATTCTTTTGCACAGGCATGGATGAATTAATATAGCATCTAACTACCCCAAATATCCATGACCTTCAAGAGGTACACATAGATGCTTTGACACTTTGGATTACCCAGACAGTGGGGTTAGTGAAACATAATTCCTGGGAGGGGCAGAGTAGATTGTGAGAGAAACATTTTAGATATTTTTATGTAATTCAAAGGAATAATAGCAAAAGAAGTACGCTCCCAAAACTGGATCACATTGTGTGATATGTACAACAAAAGTATTGAAACACTCATCAGCAAAGTAATTAAGCATCGATGATTACAGAAAAAATTTATTAAATGATGTTGAAAAATCGACTGTTCATTATAAACTGAGGTAGCAAAAGTCATGGGATACCTGCCAATACTGCGTTGGATGTCCTTTCGCCCGGCAAATGTAGCAAATCGACGTGACGTGGACTCAACAAGTCGTTGGAAGTCCCCTGTAGAAATATTGAGCCACGCTGTCTCTATAGCCGTCCATAATTGCGAAAGTTTTGCCGCTGTAGGATTTTGGAAACAAACTGAACTCTCGATTATGCCCCATAAATGTTCGATGGGATGAACGTCGGATGACTAGGGGGACCAAAGCCTTCCCTCGAACTGCGCTGAATGTTCTTCAAACTACTCGTGAACAATTGTGGCCTGGTGACATGACGCTTTGTCATCCATAAGAATTCCACTTTTCTTTGGTACATAACGTCCATGAAAGGCTGCAAATGGTCTCCAAGCAGCCGAACATAACCATTTACATTCAACGATCGGTTCAGTTGTACCAGAGGACCAAGTAAATTCCGTGTAAACACACCTCACACCATTACAGATCCACCACAGGCTTGCATAGTGGCTTGTTGACAACTTTGGCCAATGGCTTCGTGTGGTCTGCATCACACTCGAACCCTACCAGCAGCTCTCACCAACTGAAATGGGGACTCGTCGGATCCGGACTCGACTGACCAGACAACGGTTTTCGAGTCGTCTAAGGTCCAACCGATATGGTCACGAGTCCAGAAGAGGGGTTGCAGGTCATGTCGTGCTGTTAGCAAAGGCACTCTCGTCGGTCGTCTGCTGCCACAGCCCATTAACGCCAAATTTAGCCGCACTGTTCCAATGGATGTGTTCGTCGTAGGTCCACATTGATTTCTGCCACTATTCACGCAGTGTTGCTTATCTGAGGGAACAGGAAACAAACATACCCATAGGAACAAAATTCCTGAAGCTCTTAGACCAGTAATAAAGTCAGCATATTGAGATCCAGCACCCCAGTTCTTCTGAAAAAATACCTCACCGAAAAAACGCAAAATGTAAATGGGTCTTTCAACAATGGCGTACGGATCAGGGTTGTGGGCTTAAAAAAGTGAAGATTCGCATTAATGATGCTTTGATCACCTTCAGTGACAGAAGTGAAGGCAGAAATCTGGCCTTAATACAGAAGCAATCCTATATAACTGGATAGACAGTGTGTCTCCAAGGCAGAAATTATAGGCAAAAATACAACACAAGCAGCGGCATCCCTCAGGTAGAGAAAGAGGCTCCATCTAGTTGAACCTTAAGAAGATAAAGATTAAGAAGATAAGTAGTACAATGTTGTGTAGTTTTAGACTGTGGGCCGTGCGGTTCTAAGCGCTACTGTCTGGAACCGAGCGACCGCTACGGTCGCAGGTTCGGACCCTACCTCGGGCATAGATGTGTGTGATGTCCTTAAGTTAGTTAGGTTTAATTAGTTCTAAGATCTAGGCGACTGATGACCTCCGAAGTTAAGTCG
Organism: Schistocerca piceifrons; assembly: GCF_021461385.2. Classification (NCBI taxonomy): domain Eukaryota; kingdom Metazoa; phylum Arthropoda; class Insecta; order Orthoptera; family Acrididae; genus Schistocerca; species Schistocerca piceifrons. The sequence continues at coordinate 304,692,554 of NC_060138.1, forward strand.
CATAGTGCTCAGAGCCATTTTTTAGGCTGTGTCTTCATTCAGTAGAAGTGCGATTTCTGATAACTGCTCTTTTGTCAGTTTCCTTTTATCTCAGAAAATAGTTAAAGGCAAAGGTCTGAAATATTTATCTAGCAAAGTTACATCATTGATAGTAGATTAAGCGAATATATAAAGTATGACTCTGTGTCTTAGTAAACTTTTCTTTTATTACTTCGGATAAATCATGAGAAAACGGGATATAAGTATGTTAAATTTAACATTATCAGGATAGGGCATCGATACCTTCCATAAACTATGTCACCCATCGCCGGCTAAAACTGTGTCATATCCGATCACACTAGACCTCGTAATACCAGAATGTAAGCGAGTTACTGTTTAGCAGTGTCATGTGGACACTTTTTAATAAATTTGTAAAAATTCTGTAACGATTGAAGCTCTTCACCACTTTAAAGGAGGAGGTGGGGATAGCGTGGCTTGGCGTAAGGCGAAGTGGCGGGGAGAGGAAAGTGTATTTCCTTCTTGCTGGTCTCTATAACGAATCCACTCGAGACTTTCTTCTCTGTTTTCCAACTGAGCTGCAGCTCTGTATCTAATGACCTCCATCTTGACGAGATGCTGATCGCTACACTTGGCTCTTTTTACGAAGTTCAACTGCTAAGCAAGTACCGAAATACTACGCCTCTGGGCCAGGACGGACAAATAAGACAGTCGAGGAGAAGCGGTCGGCAGCAGCTGCAGCAGCAGCTGACAAGCGGTAGCACTTGAAAACCGCAGTCTTTCATCTGCAGAGATTGCGGCCGGCGGACAAAGGCTCGGTCAGCCGCAAAGCCGCCAGTAACGGCACCGCAGAGGGGCGCCTCCCGTCTTCTTCGACGGCGGCAAATTGAAACTTCCATTAGAGTGCGGTTGTGCAGCGGGGGCAGCCCGGCTGGTTTGTCGGCGAGTTACACACAGGCCGCGGCGGCACGCGACATCAAACGACATGGAGCAGCAAATCGATTCATTACCAGGACCGCACCGCGGCACAACACACACACACAAAGCCGGTCTGCTGCCGATGTGTGTGGGCGGCTTCAGAGGCAACGGGCTAGGCGGTCTCCTGATGCTACAGGTTATCATCAAGAAGTAGCGCTACTGTACACACGAAAGTGCACCGTGTTAGACGGTGAAACACCAATCCTATACTAACCAGAGTTTGTAGAGTCGTTCAACACATCGCAGGTGTTAAGCTATTGAACATTCATTCCATTCGGAACTGTTATCCGTCATCTGTATCAGGATGAGGTGTGATTTACCCAGCCGGCTCGTGTGGCCGAGCGGTTCTCGGCGCTTCAGTCTGGAACCGCGCGACCGCTACGGTCGCAGGTTCGAATCCTTCCTCGGGCATGGATGTGTGTGATGTCCTTAGGTTAGTTAGGTTTAATTAGTTCTACGTTCTAGGCGACTGATGACCTCAGAGCCATTTGAACCATTTTTTGATTTACCCACAGTGTAAGTAGACTGTTTAAGTTTTTATGTTAGTAACGCCATGTAGCGCTCTATATGAAAATCACTGACTCTGCTGTTTGCAGTCTGTGGTTGGTTTGCAATGTTGGAATTTGCTATTGTAGTGTTGGGCGGTTGGATGTGAACAGCGCGTAGCGTTGCTCAGTTGGAGGTGAGCCGCCAGCAGTGGTGGATGTGGGGAGAGAGATGGCGGAGTTTTGAGAGCGGATGATCTGGACGTGTGTCCATCAGAGACAGTAAATTTGTGACACTGGATGTCATGAACTGAACACTATTAAGGTAAATACATAGTCTGTTCTCTATCAAAATCTTTCATTTTCTAACTATGCCTATCAGTAGTTAGTGCAGTCAGTAGTTGGAATCTTTTATTTAGCTGACAGTATTGGCCCTCGCTGTATTGCAATAGTTCGAGTAATGAAGATGTTTGTGAGGTAAGTGATTCATGAAAGGTATAGGTTATTGTTAGTCAGGGCCATTCTTTTGTAGGGATTTTTGAAAGTCAGATTGTGTTGCTCTAAAATATTGTGTGTTAGTTTAATGATGATCAGAATAAGTAAAGAGAGAAATGTCTGAGTACGTTCAGTTTTGCTCAGCTGTTAGAAAATCAAATAACGTAAGGGGTTTAAGCACAGTCATTTATAATTTTTCTAAGGGGACGTTTCAACAGGAACTCCTATGTTCGTTGTGACATGGAGGCAGACAACATCTGAATGTCAACTCGAGAAATTTCTATCCATACGTAAACTGTATGTTATGACAATTTAAGAAGATACTTCACTGGTGGCTGGTGTGAAAGAATACGTCTTTCCATCGCACCTGAAACATGCGATGTAGCTGACAAATCAGGCGACCAAGCAGTGTCAGTCAAGGATCCCTCCATTCCTCAAAGCATCTGTAGTATAAACGGTAGTTTGGAGCCGTCCATTATCCTGCTAGAATTTGCCATTTGGTTCCCTGCTCACGAACGACATGACATCAGGTACCACCAGTGTTGTGGTGTAGTCTTTCAGGAAGGGCGGACATCCACGCTCTTTGTCAGACATTTTTCCTGAGTCCGTCTCGTCACCACTTATCCTGCAGTCTTTGTACTACAGTCAACTGTCTGTGCCATCTGTTGGTATGATGCTTCCTTTTCTCTCATGCCTCTGATACCGCCTTTTTCGAACTACGAAAGATGCCGCTAAGTTATCCGTGCGCTTCCTTTCTCTATGCTGTGTTGCGTGATGCGATCTCCCCTTCTCCACATGAAAATATTCTTTTTATTTAATTATTTATTTCATAAATGATTGAGCCCCTCCACGCCCACATTGACGTGGTGACCATCACAAAAGATCTTCTGTTACCTCTGTATTTGTTAGTTACTAATCGAGGACTTTAAGGGTTGTGGGGTCATGATGATATCAGTGCGTCTGGGTAGGATTACACATTAACACGGTCGCATCGACGAGATAGGTAGTGGAAGAAAATCGAAAGAGGGGTAGCGGTTTCAAGGGCAGAGGAAAAAATGATTGCTAAGACAAGCGCCAAGGCTAATAAACCTCTGCGATAGTCTGGTCGGGTAGTAAGAGCAGTAGCGTTTTCTTGCCATCTGCGACAGCTAATGCGAGGGTAAGATGGTTGTCAGTTATGGCTAACGTGCAATGCTCGATAATGTTATAGCTTACGTCGTCATGAAGACTGTCAGTTCTTTCTAGGAGGGGTATGACTAGACTGGACACCTGCGAAGTCTCCTGGGCCAGCTGCAGCGTCTGTATCTGTACCACGCCAAGATTGTTATATAAGTGGTGTTTCGGCATAAATCGGTAACTGTGTAAGGGTTTTGATTGGGTTTGTTTGCGTTTACAGTACAGTACGGCTTCCATGCGTTGCCGGTTGGTCGGCTACTTTACACCTGACGGTGACAGTTAATTTTGCTGTGGTGCACAAGTTCACCAGTATTTTTTATATTTACTATTAAAAACAGTCTTGATCACGATTTATTTATCAAGGTGAGCGGTTTCGACCACTGCTGTGGTCATCTTCAGACCATTGAGTAGGAACCTCTTTCTGTTGGAGAATATACTAGTAGTGATTCTCCAACAGAAAGAGGTTCCTATTCAATGGTCTGAAGATGACCACAGCAGTGGTCGAAACCGGTCGCCTTGATAAATAAATCGTGATCAAGACTGTTTTTAATAGTAAATATTTGTAACACATTGATCACTGCCACTCCCATAATGTATTAGAAAGTAATTTATATATATATATATATATATATATATATATATATATATATATATATATATATTTGTGTATTGGTATTATCTATAGGTCCTTAATTGACCCTAAGTAGTAGTGTTTTTGGGCGATTGTGTTTTCGCCTATGGATGTGATCGTACCTAGATTAAGGGTGAAAGGATTGTTCCAATGTCTCGTGTTCTTGTACAGTCGTGTGGTAAGTTTTTGAGTATCTCCGTGAGAGTTTCAAGGCAGTACTCTCTGTGAAGGCCCGCGTTGTGTGTGTGTGTCATAGAGCATTGCGTATGATACGTAGAACTTTGTTCTGTATGATCCACAGGCTGCGAGGGGTGTTGAACCTGTGTATTCCCAAAATGGAGCTGCACACTTCGGCAGTAGTCTAGTTAGTGTTGTGCACATGGGCCTCGACACCCTCCGTTTCACCGTACTTTGTCTGTTGAGCATGGGGTAAAGCTGTTTGAGCCTCGTGTTCTATCGGTTGGTTATGTATTCAATGTGCCCCCCCCCCCCCCCCCAAGAAAGTTTTTGGATCAACCAGATACCGAGGTACCTGACTTTATTACAGAGACGTGTGTGTGTTGTGTCTGTTTTGTTTGTGCAGGTGTTTCGGTCTGCGTGCGAACAGAACAGACTACCACTTGTCGACGTTTACAATAACACGCTATCGTTCCAACCAAGGCTCGGCAGTTCTGACTGCTCTCTGTAATCGTTAATTAATGTTAGTCGGTTTCCAGCCTTTCTCTAGGATCGCAGAGTCTTCCGTGTAGGTAGCTAATGTCGTGTTTTGTATAGCTTGGATGTACAGGTTAAACAAAGGGGAGGGGGGGGGGGGAGGTTGCCAGGCAGGGTGCTGTCTTCGGGTGCTCCCGTTTTGTGGAAGTATCAGTTTATGAGATAAAAGTGTATGAGACGTATGATTCCGTCGGGGAAACAAACATCACTGAGTCTGCGAATGAGACCGTTGTGCCGTAGATGATCGAAGGCCTTTTCAATGTCCAGGAACACGCCCCTATTGCTCTGTCGGTGTTACTGCCTCGTGTGATTTGTTCCAGTACACGGTTTTCTACTATGCGGAGGAGTTGTGTGGTGATTCCTGAATCAGAATTGCTCCGGCGTCAGGATGTTATTAGTGATGCAGTGCCTAGTGAGACGTTCAAGAATAACCTTCTCAACAACCTTGCTGAATGAGCACAGTTGGCTGATTGGTCAGTAATTTTGCGGGAAGGAGCGGTCTTTCACTGGCTTCCTGAACAACAGGACCATGGCCGCCTTCCAATAGTCAGGGAAGTGTTGGGGTCGCTGGATGGCATTCGCAGTGTGTGTTAGGTTCAAATGGTTCAAATGGCTCTTAGCACTATGGGACTTAACATCTATGGTTATCAGTCCCCTAGAACTTAGAACCATTTAAACCTAACTAACCTACGGACATCACAAAACACCCAGTCATCACGAGGCAGAGAAAATCCCTGATCCCGCCGGGAATCGAACCCGAGAACCCGGGCGTGGGAAGCGAGAACGTTACCGCACGACCACGAGCTGCGGACTGTGTGTCAGGTACTCGACAGCTTAATCCATAAGGTCCAGGAGCACACGCTTTTGAATGCCATCGGGACCAGGAGCTTTTCTAGCTGTGGTGTGCATGATGACTCAAGAGATTTCATGTGTCCTAGAACTTCCTATTTAGTCGCGTGTAGGCTGGGCAACAAGTCCTGTGATCCCCTGGTCCGTATCAAGTGTGAAAGCGGGTCGAAGGTAATCAGATTCGGTGTGAAAGCTACTGATAGTGTTCTGTCCATCATATCACTATTCTTGTCCGAGAAGTATGCTGGTCCGTCAGGTTCTTGTGGATTTGGTATGTAGTGTTTCTCCTTTGTGAAGTGACGGGTTAGTTTCCACACACCAGATTGCGTGGGATCTAGCCCTGCGAACGTCCCACTTTGTGAATTTAAATGTTTATATCTTCTCCAGTGAGATACCGTTGAGCCTGTTAATGTGCTGTTTCTACTGCGGGCGCCTGTCGCTCTGCCAATATATCCTAGGTTGGTTTCTCATTAAGGTCTCCCCTGGATTTCCGGGGCAGGACCACTGAGCGTTGTTGTGGTGTGATTGCTGGAACACTGTCGGCTATTGCGCCCTGAACCGCAACTGTGAAGGCCTCAACGGCTTCGTCAATCTGTGCTGTTTGCGTAATGTCGTGAGTCTCTGGGATACGACTATCAAGCGATTTCTTGACCAACGCGCAGTTCGCGCGTTCGTGGTTCACTGTCCTGCGTGGTTCATTGCACTGCAGTGTCTCTCACGTGTGAAGCATAAAAGGGGTGTGTTTTGAGGCTAGTGCGTTTACAACTTTAGCATTGAGTTTGACACTGATAGCCTTGATTAGGGTCATATCTGTCACGTCTGGCCTGTGCACCCTCTGATGAGCGTCGGCTCGGCCGGCGCTAGTGTGATGTAGTTTTGGCCTAGTGCATGTTCGCGTAGTTTCCTGTCGTTGGCGATTCGTATGCGTGAGTTCCAATCAGGGTGTTTAGCTTTGAGATCGCCAGCAGCTATTACTCGCGGTATTGTGCTGAGTATTGTGCTGATATCGCGTGTTCTGATGTTTCCAGGAGGATTGTATACCGATAACAGTGTACCGTTCGATCCGTTGAAGTTGACCCTGACGTCCGTGGCCTCTAATCTTTCAAGTGCGGGGAGCTCGATGTTTATGTGTTCTATGTCTCGATGTATTATGACTGCTGTTCCACCTGCAGCCGCGCCGTTCGTTGGGTTGGTACGGTAGACGCAATAGCCTGGAAAGCGTAGTTGTCTGTGTGGCTGGAGTGCAGTTTTATACACGAAAGCGATCCTGATTCCCTTCTCCTCCAAGAACGCGGCTAGTTCAGGCCGTTCGTTGCCGATCCCGTCTGCGTTCCAGAAGAGGATCTGCGTCAGTGTTTCGTTGTCTCTGTGTTGGGGCAGTTGTGGTGTATTAGTTATGGAGAGTGTAAATAGTGTGGTGAAAGCTGTTTGTATGACAGCAATGCGCTGGCCTGGAGAGGCCATTGCGAGCCGTGTACCATATGTGATGACGAAGCCTATAACCTTATGGAGGATATGTTGTCACGTATGCATGGGGGCAGTGCGTGCACTGCACCTCCGATTGTTGTAAAGATGTTAGTTAAGACGGCCGATGTGTTGGTAATTGTGTTGAAGGCCGTTGGTTCTTACACTAAGTGATCAAAAGTATCCGGACACCCCCAAAAACATACCTTTTTTCAGATTAGGTGCATTGTGCTACCACCTGCTTCCAGGTACTCCACATTAGTGACCTCAGTAGTCATTACACATCGTGAGAGAGCAGAATGAGATGCTCCGCGGAACTCACGCACTTCCAACGTGGTCAGGTGATCAGGTGTCACTTGTGTCATGCGTCTGTATGCGAGATTTCTCCACTCCTAAACATCCCTAGGTCCACTGTTTCCGAAGTGACAGTGAAATGGAAACGTCAAGGGACACGTACAGCACAAAAGCGTACAGGCCGACCTCGTCTGTTGACTGACAGAGACCGCCGACAGTTGAAGAGGGTCCTAATGTCTAATAGACAGACATCTATCCAGACCATCAAACAGGAATTACTAACTGCATCAGGATCCACTGCAAGTACTATGACAGTTAGGCGGGAGATGAGAAAACTCGGATTTCATTGTCGAGCGGCTGCTCATAAGCCTCACATCTCGCCGATAAGGGCCAAACGACGCCTAGCTTGGTGTAAGGAACGTTAACGTTTGACGATTGCACAGTGGAAAAATGTTGTGTAGAGTGACGAATCACAGTACAGAATGTGGCGATCCGATGGCAGGATGTGGGTATGGCCATGCCCGGTGAACGTCATCTGCCAGAGTGTGTAGTGCCAACAGTAAAATTCGGAGGCGGTGGTGTTATGGTGTGGTGGTGTTTTTCATGGAGGGGGCTTGTGCCCCTAGTTGTTTTGCGTGGCACTATGACAGCACAGACCTACACTGATGTTTTAAGCAGCTTCTTGCTTTCCACTGTGAAAGAGCAATACGGGGATGGCAATTGAATCTTTCAACACAATCTGTAATGGACTAGGCTGCACAGAGTCCTGACCTGAATACTATAGAACACCTTTGGGATGTTCTGGAACGCCGACTTCGTGCCAGGCCCCACCGACCGACATCGATAGCTCTCCTCAGTGCAGAACACCGTGAATAATGGGCTGCCATTCCCCAAGAAACCTTCCAGCACCTGATTGAACGTATGTCTGCGAGAGTGGAAGCTGTCTTCCAGGCTAGCGACGGGCCAACACCATATTGAATTCCAGCGTTACCGATGGAGAGCTCCACGAACTTGTAAGTCATTTTCAGCCAGTTGTCCGGATACCTTTTCATCACATAGTTTATTGGCGTAGTTGTTGGGGAACACTTCCGCACCGAAATAAACAAACCAACAACAAAACGCACGAACACAGTTAAACAGTCAACAACGCAGCCAAACGAGAACTCATATTACTCTCCCTCACCCCCTCACCACACCGTCCACGTAGGCACCTCAAACTAAACACAAAACATACACACAGGTCAGGCACCACTTATATCCATGCTGTACTAACACCATTCATCACCTGTCGGAAAGCCTTTCTTCTGTAATGAAGACATTAAATATTTTGATCAACATATCTCAGTCCAGTAACAATAATGTGATCATAGCATATGTTCGTGCAGTAACCACTGACAGACGGCAGATGGAAGCACTAGCAGTAGAGTGCATCTAAATTGTGTCGAGGTGATGCGGAAAACAGTACAGTAGTTGCCGTATTTCAGAAAGGGAGCAATTTATCTGACGCCCAAAAGGGCATAATCATTGGCTTTCGGGTGAAGGGAGGAAGCTCTTCCGAAACGGCTATGTTTATAAACTATTCGAATGCCGTCAATATTAAAGTATGTTGAGCATAGGAAAACAGCTCTGTCCAAAACCGGCGCCTAGGAAACTAAGGATCACTGTAGGCCATAGATGACAGGGGTGAACGACGAGTGCGCAGATGTGTCCAGGCGAATAGACCTGCAATTGTTGAACAACCGACTGCCCAAATGAACAAAAAGTGTATCCTCAACCAACCTTTAGCGAACATTGCTGCATATGGACCTCCGAAGCAGGTGCCTGGTTCATGCTACCCTGATGACTACTGTTCATCGGCGAGGAAGGCTGGAATTTGCACGCCAGTACCGCAACTGGCCGTCCATTGAGAGGCGACTGGTGGCCTTTTCAGACGAATCACATAACAAGCAAAACACTCTTCATCAGACGTCAGAAGGGTCACGGCTGGGGGATGAGCTTCATAGCTTTATGGTATGCGGAATGTTTTCGTGGCATTATCTGATGATCTCGTCATTCTGGAAGGCACAACAGGTCAACACAACGATGCATCTGTCCTTGGGGATCATGTCCACCCCAACAAGTATTTTGTTTTTCCTTGGTAGGAAGATATCTACCAAGAGGATAATGCAACCTGTCACATAGCTCAAAGTGTACGTGCTTGGTTCGAAGAGTTCAGGATGAGCTTTCCGTACTCTCCTAGTCGTCAAATTCCCCGAATTTGAACCCAGCAGTGAATCTGTGGGACCATCTCGATCGGGCTCTTCGTGCCATGGATCCTCAATCGAGGAACTTAGCGCAGCTGGTCACGGTAGTAAAGTCGGCATGGCTCCTCCGGCATGGGTCCAGTCGCACGGCTTCACATCCCTGTCGGTACCTACTAGAACCTTATTGATTCTCTTCCTTCATGTCTCGCAGCGGTACACGCTTAAAGTGATTCTTATTCAGGCTTTAGTCAGGTGGTCACACTAATGTTGCAGGACAGTGTAACAGACCTAGAGTATCAGTATCGTGGCGTTCGGTCCGCGTGTACGCGGCATATTTCAAATTCCATCATTGCATGAAATTCAGGCTAGTCCGTAGGAAGGATATTTATAACAGGTGATCAGTGTTTGGTATAGCACAAAATTAATCTTCGCCGTCAAACGCAGCATTTTTAGTTCCTTTATTGCTCTCACAGAATGGTGACTCCGTCAAGAATACAGGTTTTCAGTTAAACGTATCGCGCACGTTGAGGTTCGAATTGCAACGTAGGCCTATATTGAGCTTCTCATTTTTAACAGTTTGATTAACAACGAAACTAGCGAATAGCATACACGCTACATTCTGTTGCAGCACTATGCAGATATGAAATTTCCCGGTAGATTAAAGTAGCGTTCTGGCAGAGGACTCAAACCCGACCTCGTTCCTTTCGAAAAAAAAAAAAAAAATCTGTCATCAATTCAATTATCCAGTATCCAGGTACTACTCATGGCCTTCCGCTCTTGTCTCAGTTCAGCCGAAATTCTCTCCTAGTTTTTAAATTTCCACAGCGTACTGGTCCATAACCAGATGAGACATATATGACGGTAGAAAATAGAGCGTGAAAGTATGCTTAGTCGCATTTCTGTCAGCCACATAGTTTTAATTCCTCGCAAAGTTTGACTCAGCAGAGGTGTGTGCGCCGCTGGAAATTAGCCCTGGGCTGTGGGTGGACCATTTATACAAAACTGATAGTTTAGCTGTCCATGCAGGACTGTACCACAAACTATATAAAACACATCATAGATGCCGATGGTGAATCATGGATGCATCTGAGCTCGTGAGAGTATCGATTGGGAGAGGCAGGATTCTGGGTGCCAAATTCAAGTGGCTATCAACAGGGTTTCAACGAGAGTGACACTGCCTGTCTTTCCATGACTGTGTGCCGGGAGTCGTGACTTGGTGTCTTCGAAAGGAAAAGTGTAGCTTTGAGTCCCAGCGTGGCACGTAGTTACAAATCTTTACGAAGACTTAATGCACATGTGGAGGGGGTGGGGGGTCAGAAACAAAATGAAAAACTTATAAGAGTGTTGCAGCGTACGCTGTGCTGAGAAATAATTATTCAGAAAGAAATTCGATACGTTGCACTGTTTCAGAGTTAATTAGCATTGAAATTAGCCAATTAGGGCGTTGCTCACGAAAATTCCAGCCGCCTGCCATAGACGGTGTCACCGAACGCACTCTTAATTTGGCTTTCTAAAACGCAATAACAAAGCTATACAAAATGAGATGGTAGTTAGCCAAAGACTCAGCGCTGTCTTCAACTGACATTAATTATGTCCGGAGGGTCGCTCGAATTCGCGGGCCTAGCCGCTGGTTGACTTTCTTGTTACTGAGCACACTGTATATACAGGATATAACGCGGATAAGTGCAGATATTGGAATATGTCGTCCCTCCATATGTACGTACATCGGTGTGTTGGTTTTTTTCTCTTTTTCGAACATTGTTCCCACAAACAGGTCAAAAATTTTAAGACCTGATAATTTCTGTACCGCCATAGCAACACCAGTAAGTGGAGTAGAACTGCCAGTACAGATTGACCATTTTGAATCCACACTACAACACCAAACTTGCTGCCCAGTGGAATATAAGCATTAACGGCTTACTCTTGCCACATGTTCTCCAAGGAACTAACTAATCTAAAAACATAGATGTGTAATGTTTATAATTATTTGTTTGTAAAGTCACATTGCACATTACACAGTCTTCAATCACCAAGAACAATATTTGCACTTACGTCCATTACACAAGGTCCCATTCAGTGATGATGTTACAAACTGTCAGGAATGACGGAGAAGAACAAATGTATCAATTTGACGTAGAGGACCCTGATCTGGAACCTACGGACTCGAAATTTCAACGTGAAAAGCGGTCTGATCGCTACTAGAGTGGAATACATGTACGATATTGTTGTTGCTAAGTTCACCTGATCTCACCCAGTTGACTTTTTCATGTGGGGCCGTATGGAAGGATTTATATAGGAGACAACTGCCGAGATTGAAGAGGATTTTCTGGCAATAACTCTTGCTGACTGCAACGTTGTTCAAACAACACCGGGGATATTGGAACGGGTACCAGGGAACTTTGTGCTATGATGCCGCGATTGAATTAACGCTGGGGGACGCCATTTCGCACAACTGTTGTATATGCAGCAGCTTGCGTAAGTTGTGCAAGTAAATGGAATTCAGTATTACTGTACCGTAGACTTAGTATTTTCGGTATTACTGACAGATGGCAATTTAAGTGTGCCGTCCCTACCAACAACAGGTGAAATTTCATGAGGGTATTGAGGAGATTCTGTACCTCATTATCAGGGTCCGGAACTTGGGGCCTGTGCTATGCTTGATTATATTTTCACTCATATTTTCCTACTCGATCGTTGTTGGATTAGTGTGCCTTACCACAAATTGATTCTTAAAGTTCCTAACACCATCACGGAATCAACGCCCTGTCGACCCACTCTCCTTCCCCCTTCCCAAACGAACACATATAGGAACAATATTTTTTATAATCAGAGAAAGGTACAGAGTGGTAAAAAGATTGTTTGTTGCTTGATGTTGTGTTAGAACTAAGATGGCTCGTACAAGATGGAGAAAATTGTACGAATCACCTTTGGAGTGTTTCTCCGTTTAAGAGTCTGTAATCCATGTCTATTGTTTCATACACTGTCACACTAATGTAGCCACCACCTGTATTGTACATCTTCATGAAATTACCCACTCACAGACGGCAGGTGTTAGCAGTAGCAGTTGAGGATATATAAAACGTTTCGGGGGACGCGCACAACAGAACAGTTGTCGTCGTAATGCGGAGCGGAGTGATTTATCTGACGTCCATAGATGCACGATCATCGGCTTTCGGGTCAATGGGCGAAGCACTTCCCATATGGCTCAGTTTGTAAACTATTCGCGTGCCACCGTGTTTCGGAAGAATACCTTCATGACGAAATGGCGCTATTAAAAATCGACGGGCCCTAGATGACAGGGATGAAGACAGCTGCGAAGCTATGTTGGGGCGAATAGACGTGCAAATTTAGAGCAACTGGCAGCCCAGATGAACCGAGAGACTATCAACAGTGCCTCGTCAACGACCGTACGGCGAATGTTGCTGTGTTTGGGCATCCATAACACACGTATGATTTATGAACACATGCTGACCGCTGTTCATCTGCGACGAAGGCTGGAATTTTCACTTCACTACAGCAACTCTAAGTCCACTGACCGGCTACAGGTGGTGTTTCCATATGAATCAAGTTTTATACTCCATCGGCGTGAAACGTCTGGAAGCAAACACCCTTTAACAATCGTCCGAAGGGTCTAGGCTAGAGAAGGGAATGTTTTCGTGGGATTTCCTGTGTTATCTCGTCATTCTGAGAGGCACCACAAATCAATACAAGTTTTCAGCTATCCTTGGGGACCATGCAAATCGGTAAATGCAGTTTGTCTTTCTTCGGCATGATGTCAGCTAACAGCAAGACAATGCAACGTCCCACACAGACCGCAGCGTACTTGCGTTATTCGAAGAGTGCCAGGATTAGTTTATCGTACTCCCTGGACACCGAAATCACAACATTTTAACCCCAATCGAGAATCTGTGGCACAACTTCGGTCGAGCTTTACGCACCATTGATCCTCAACCGAGCTGGGCACGGCGCAGGCATCAGCATGGCTCTACATCCATGGCAGCACCTTCCAGAAACTCAGTTTCTCTCTTCCTGCATTTTTCACAGCAGTCCGCACCGAAAACGTGATTATTGAGACTTTTGACTGGTGTTGCTAACGAGACCGAACAGTGTATGACTTCCGTAGATACAGCTCGCTATCACTTTGCGCGTGTCATAATAGAGTCCATCAGTGTTTTCCCACTGAGAGAACATCTTTCCAAAAATAAACGCAATAATAATTTTGCAAATTTATACGAGGCTACAAGCTTTCATCGCAGAAGTCAGCAAGCATATTTCGTTGGTACTTATTTTATATCTGTCATTTTGTTACTGCAGTTTTTTAACGAATTACTGTTCTGATACGGTTAATATCATTCAGCACTTCTACCTTGTGTGATTCTATTCATTCCTGAGTATTTGATTTACTTAACATCCGTGATAACATGTTACATAAATTTCGGGAATGCTTTCTATTGCTCCTTCTATGCCTTGCTTCACCACTCCTGGATATATCAGCATGTTACACTAATGTCTTTTCTTTATGTTTCTATAGTCCGCAATTTCGAATACAATGTCCATAAGTTTTTCCACAGTTAACACGTTTAACGTACCACTTTCGGACTTTTCTTTCCCATAGACATATTTTTTCATCTCAAGCCCATGTCAGTACTTTACACTGATATAGTTTTTATTTTGAAGAAAGGTTTCCAGACCAGTGCTGTGTGTCCACACTAAACATACAGTGAAGCAGACAAAATAATAATAAGAAGAAGAAGAAGAAGAAGAAGAAGGGGAGGAAGGAAGAACGAGATGACAACGGAACTGTCAGTTGTGATGATGCCGTACATGTAGCCTCAGAAAGGATGAAATGCTAATTAATTTGATAACTAAACGACGTAAAACTTATGTAACATGCCGATAACAGTAGACGCATTTCTGTGATACCTAAAATAAAAAAAGTCTTGTAAGCCGAGACAGAACAGGCGCGCCATCTGGCGGAGTCCTGCCCTTAAATACCCGTCTGCGGTAACGTATCCAGACCACGTAATTTGACGCGGTGTTCAACTACTCCTTGTACTGAGGTTTTCCCTCTTTGGGTATTGACTGTGGATTTATTTTGTATGTTTGTACAAGCTTGATGTGTTTTGGACTGTGTTTCTAATCAGATGATCGCTGCGTGAACTTTGATTACATCGGCTACTCGGAATCGTAATTTGTCTCGCTGGTTACCACTCCTCTTTGTGCTGCGTCGTAATGAACTTCTGTAACCTATGCCGAAGCTGATAGTAAACTAAGAGTGTTGTCCAGAACGTAAGTTCCGATCAGTCGCGAAATGGAAACCAATGGGAAAATCCGATAAAGCTTTGCACAGATGTGTTGGGCAGTGTCTCTAGAACGCCCGTCGATCGTGTCGTGTAGCTCTTTTCAGTTTTGAGTGAACTGTGAGCACGTGAAGATGCGCAGGGAATAGCGTCTCCCGCCAAGTATGAGGGCCTGGTTAGAGATTTCGCCTGTATCATGCAGCCCACAAAACATAACTGTCGAGCAGTTCCTTCTTCATGCCAATTCTCGGCTGCACACTGCAGGGGCAATGAAGACGCTCCTGCAGCATTTCCTATGAGAAGTGTGTCACCACCCACAATACAGTCCGTAATTGGCTCCCATCGAGTGTCATCTCTGCTCACAGGAACCGCTGACTACGAAGGCACAATTTTTCCACAGACCACGAGCTGCAGACCAGTGCAGATAACTGGCCGCAATCACTGGCGGCTCCTTTCTATGACAAGGATATTGAAAAGTTGATATAACACTACGACAACACTCGAGGTTGGAGAAGCGACTATGCAGAGAAGTAGGTGGAAGGTGTACCTAACTGTTGCAAATAAAACGTTTCTGGTTTTCACTGTGGTTTCCATTTCGCGACCGATCGGAACTTACTTTCTGGACAACCCTCGTAACTTGATTCTTGAGTCAGTTTAGTCCTATACAGATTCTTAGAGTTGCTTGCTGGTTACCTTTAATGTTTTTTACTGCTTTCTACTCGTTTACGTGTTCAGAAAATTTTCATTCTCGATTCTGCCACTCCTGCTTGCTTCTTCGCTTTGTTTTCTCTGATTCAGTTTGTGTGCTTTACCGGTTGCACATTTCATTTGAAGGTTATTAAATCTTCAACATGAAGCGATCAGTATAATGTAATCTTGGGTCTCTTTCCGTCGTACATAATTATTTCCATTCTGAGAAGTGATTCACTTTTTTAATTACTACACTTAGAACGGACAGTTGACTGTAATGGTAGTGACGTCTTGTAGCAAATCACGAACAAAGTTATTTTATGCATTTTATGCATTTATTTTACCTGGCAAGATTAGGGCCTTCAGGCCCTCTCTTACACCTAACCAGGCATACTCAGATTCAACAAATTTCAGTCTCCACAGAACATTAAGGACATATAACATGTTATACAGTATTAATGTTAAAGAAAAAAAATAGAGATTATAAAAGTAGTAGAATGATAATTATAACAATCAAAAGATAATTATAACAATCAAGAATAATAATAATAATAATATTAATGACTATGTATATGAAAGTAAACATAATTTTCTTTTATGAATATCAGTCCTATTGCTAGTTGGGAATTTACTCGTTATATTCTTGAAGTTTGTGAGTTATTCTCATCAAGCAGAGACGTAAGACGATAGAATGGGGTGAAAGAGATATAGAAGAGGTAGATAGGTTAGAGGAAGAGAAATAGAATGGTAAAATTCGAAGCTATGATGGAGAGGAGAAAGAAAAAGATGAGAGGGGCACAACAATGGTGGCTATACCGTCCCTAATATGTAAGTCTTGAGTTCCCTCTTGAATGTTGAGTGGTTCTGGATAAGACACAGATCACAGGGAAGCGTGTTCCATAGTCGTATGGCTGAGATGGAGAATGACACGGAGAAAGATTTCGTGTTATGTAAAGGTACAGCCAAGATGCTAGACGTATCCGATCTGGTATTGCGGTTGTGGAATGATGATAGGTGTTTAATGTGAGATGATAAGTATTGGGGGCACCAGTGGCTATTTCTTACACTTCTTTATACGCAGGCCATTCGGAAAGTAAGGTCTAAATCGGATGAAGTTTTGCACAGATATGTTGTGCACTGCCTCTTGTATGCCTGTGGATCGCGCATGTCATTCTTTTGGTTATGAGCGCACAGGGAGCGTAGAAAATAGCGTCTCCCGCCAATAATAAGGGCCTGGTATGAGATATTGCCTGACATCATGCAGCAGACATAACATAACTGTCATGTGTTTGCTTCTTCATGATATTTCTCGGCCACTCTCTGCAGGGGCGATGAAGAATCTCCTGCAGCGATTTCGATGGGAAGTGTTTCGTCAATCACAATACAGCCCGAAGTGCCTTCCCTAAGCTTCATCTCTGCTCAGATGAAGAGCTGGCTATGAAGACAACATTTTGGAACAGACAAGGAGCTGTAGACTAAAGTAGAGATTTAGCAGAAAATACAGTTGGCTGCCTTCTAAGACAAGGGAATTGGACAGTTGATACAACGCTACGACAAATGTTTGAGTCTGTGTGGCGACTATGTAGAGAAGTATCTGGAAGGTGTAGCTAACTGTTGCAAATAAAATATTTTTGACTTTCACAACGGTTTCCATACTGCCACCGATTGCAGCCCTAGTACCTTTACTCCTGCTTCATTTTCGTAGGTATTTTATTCGAAGTGTTTCGGTGTTTCATGTACCTTCCCTCCCCCCTCCCCCGCTCCCCACCCATAGAGGTTCCAATTAATTGTCACTTATTTAGTGGAAATTTCCTCAGAATTGTAACATCTCATTCTTCCTTGTGTGGAAACATAGTGCTTATCTTTGAGAGTATAATGACCAAATAGGCACACAGGTAATTGCGCTGTAACACGCTATGGAAATCAAACCCACGCTGAAAATGACATCAGTGCGGTGAGTAATCGCAAATTTCAACTGCAGAAGTGCAGTTAAAATGCCGTAAATGAAACACACTTGCCAGTAGGTGTGTAGTAACCTTGCGTGGGTGGCAGGGACAGTCAACTGTGAAGCTATGTATACCTGCCGTCCTGGTTTAGGGACCATAGAATGTATATGAAGGAATTATGTATATTTTCCGTGCCAAATGCGTGTTCACACGGCGTGGACTCGACGTTAAGCTGCAGGCGAAGAATGCAGAATGAGGCTGTTTCCCCCGGCTGGCGCTAATCTTATCGGAGGCCGTTAATTCGCAGGCGTAAGGACCCGCCGGTTTTACTCATTACGTCCACTACGTTATAACGAGCGAACGCTGGCCACTAAATGGGACCGCGATTCTGATCTCGAGCCGGCGCGGCACAATTACCCGCGGCTAACTACGGTAATTCCGCAACTATATGTCAAAACGCTCGTTACGGCGCGTCGCCGACAATTAACAGGCGTCAGCAGAGGTCGCGTTGCGCTGCTGCTCCACTGGCAGCGACGCCGTGCGTTCAGATTACGTTGGATGGCTGGCGTTGCTTTAATACTGTGCGTCCAAAGGCACCCTCCGAGATGCCGTTGACACAGTGTCCTGTCAGAGGCTCGCTCAGTGGTGTAACAAAACAAACAATACCCTTATTGGCCTGAAACGTTCCTTACGTCCGTGCTTACACTAAGGACAACACAAACACCCGTGCCTGAGGGAGGAGTCAAACCGCCAATGGGGGGAGCCGCGCGAACCGTGGCAAGGCGCCCAAGACCAATTGGCTACCCCACGCAGTGAATCTAGTAAGACACTGATCACATATGTAAAGCAAGTGATTGTTGTTAGGTAACACTCAGTATGTGTGCAACACATCTGCCGACGGAATATTAATAATTTTATGAAAAACAAAATATAGGAATGAATGTACGCTACAAATGTAATGACTGTAACATTCTAAGGGTATCAGAATATGTAGTTCATTTAATCAATTTGAAATCATAAAGTTAGGGAATCCGTTATGGGTTTTCGACCGTCATTCTTTTGGATGACATTGGCGCGAGCATTGCAAGGGAGGAAAACAACGAAAACCAGTTGCATTCGAGCCTGGACTTTGTAAGTACCGTGGCGTGCCATATCTGGCGATGTTAGCCTTAAACAATAACAAGTCGGTGTGAAAATGCTTAATATTTTGTTTAGCAGTAGTTTATAATTCTTCAAGTTGTCTCCAGTTTATTTTCTGTACGGAAGTAGGAATATGGAGCCGATGACGCAGCAGGTTAACATGGCTACCGCAGTTGGGTGGCACTTATAAATTAACTCCATGACTGAAGACGTGAAGCGCCTATTCAATTTTTCATACAGCAAGCACCAACACAGATACGACTGCAACGAACAAGGCAAGACATTTTCGTATTATCAGTCTTTAGCAGTGTATCAGAATGTTACAGTCCACTCCATGGTTTGCCAAAGTTCTAATACAGTTTTGTTACAAGTATTTGTTAGAATCATTGTCCCAAATTTATATAGCGATCCAAAGTTCCCTTCCTATTTTGTTAATGTAAATTTTGTGTCACTCTGTACGTTCAAAAGACCATAGGTAATCAATTTTGGTATTGCAACAATCTTGCTGTGTCATATGAAAGTAACTTCCAAGAGTAATTGTTTACTTGCAATTTGAAGAGGCAAGAAGTGTGGTCGCTTTGGTATGTCAAAATAAAGTTCATTTTAATGAGATGTCTTACCTTGAAATTTGCTTTATCAGAATATTAACTTCACGTAATTATTCAGAGTAAAAAAGGCAGGTGTTAAGCCACTTAAGAATATCTCAGTCCGCATCTATCTTGTTTCCAAGTAAAATTGTTGTCAAAAAAGTCATTAACATAAATTTACGTCGGGCAGAATTAAAGAAGTATAAACTGAAATAAAGTACTGAAATTTCTCCTTGAGAGCCAGTGACCACAGCAATCTTCGTAGATATAGTTTTCCTTTAATGGATCTGTCGTGAGGCTACATAGCTGCAAGCTGTTTGCTGCAGGAGTGCGGATAAAACCAAATCCAGGTAGGTCATATAAACTTTCCCTTGTGTAATAACTTGTGTTTCTTACCAATCCTGAAAATCGAAACCCGTTATCCATACCTCGCTTTGGAGACAAATTTAAAACATAAATAGTTGCCTTGCTAATAATAGTATTCGGTTAGGTAACACACGTCACAATTTGTGTTAGAGACTGTTGTTCATGTTAGTAAAAGCAGTGTAATGTTGTGCTGTTTTATTGAAAGTGGTACATGGGCGAACTAGAAGCTGTATTTTTCTGAGAAGCGACATGTAGTCAACGCAGGAGGGACGAAAGTTCTTTTTTTTTTTTTTTTTTTTTTTTTTGTAAGGCAGTCCCGGCAGGTAGAGGTATATGCGCGGGATGCCGAAAAACGAGCGCAAAGTGGATTCACCTTCCGTGGGGTGGCTAACGCTGCAAAACGGTAAAGAAATTATTCTTCACGTTATTATTTCCGTTTAAGGCAATATTATCCGCTCAGACAGCTAAATATTGTCGTATTTTTAGTTAAAAAACATTCCTTTCCTCACTACGTAACTTTAAAAACGGTTCTAATACACGATATTTGGACATTTAATACAGAGCTGTTTTGCTGACTACACCGCCTGTTCATAGTGCCGTGTGTGCCATTAGCAGGGCCGTCCATGCACTCCGGTGTTTCCTGTGGTGCAGCTGTAGCAGTTAGCTTCTGGAGAGCCAAGAACGGGAAGCATTCTTCAATGTGGTACCTCAAGCAGCCGTTGGTAGGTAACTAGCGCTCAGCGCGGGATGTGCCCACTATGTGGACCCAAACAACCTAGAGTGTAATGTCTTTTCCTGGGTGACAGGACAGCAATTGCATTGGAGATGAGCCGACCGCTGTGGCCAAGCGGTTCTAGGCGCTACAGTCTGGTACCGCGCTGCTGCTACGGTTGCAGGTTCGAATCCTGCCTTGGGCATGGATGTGTATGATGTCCTTAGGTTGGTTAGGTTTACGTAGTTCTAAGTCTAGGGGACTGATGACCTCACATGTTAAGTCCCCTAGTGCTTAGAGCCAGCATTGGAGATGCAGACAGCGGCTTCCAGATTACAAGAGTAACATTAACTGGGTACTTTAGTGAGCAGCAGTAGTATTTTGCTCAGCCGAGTGATGCAACATAGTGTATAGTTAAGGGTATACGTTATGTCGGTTGATCAGTAATATAACACACGAAAGGTACATGGGTGGAAAGTGGCGTGTTGCTTGTCCTGTGACGGCATGCTGAGCGTCCAGATGTTTTATTTAAAAGCGCGAGCCACTTTGATTTTATTATTTACGTTGCGTGGGCATGATATTTTGTATGTGCCGTTGAAGGCTACAGAGGGACATTCTGTCAATACAGCGCTGTGAGTCTCACTGATTTCCTTATGTACCATGTTACCAAAATTTATCTCGTCACTTTATCCTGTGAAAGTGATCTATTTTGCATGTCGTATTGTACAGAAAATAGGTTTTAGAAGTTTGTGTAGGTAGTCCCTTTGATGATTGATGATAGATTTGTTTTGATGACTAGTTGCCTGGTGATGGGACAGACCGTATACGGGGAAGCCAAATGAAAATGAGACAAATTTAATGATATAAGTAGTCTGTTATTTGAGAAGTAATCGCCGCTGTGAGGGAAGATAGTCAGTTCCTTCAGGCAAAAATGTCTGCATTTGGCTACGGAACCATGTTGCCCGACGACATCATGCCAAGGTTGTTTTTACTACGCTGCAGAAGTTTCACTGGATAGTCCGTGCTCATTCTCCATACAGTCCCGATCTCTCCCCAAGGAATTCCGTATTTTTGGAGCTCCGAAGAAAGTCATTTGTTCTCGTTGATTTGCTTTGGAGGAAGAGATGGATAATCGTAGTTCCGTTGGCAGTCGCAAACATTTTCCATGAAGGCACTACCGGTCTTGCTTCACAGTGGGATACCGTAGGCTATTAACAGTAATGTCGATTACTTTTGAAATAATAAACAGTTCGCTTACTTTTATCCAACTGTTTCGTTTCCATTTAACTGTCCCTTTTGGATTTAGATTTATTTGGGTGCTCTTGTAGATAGCCTTCACCAGTTAGAAAGTTAGCTGTCTCCTAATTTGTTGTTCTGCGATTAATTTCATAAGCTAGTTTTATTGTTATTTCTGTGCCTTTGACGAGGGGCGTTATATTGTAAGCTCTTATTGTGGTCGGCCTGATTGTGTTTGTTAGGGCCAAGTCAATTAGAATTTCATTTCCATTGTACTACAGATATTACGTGTTCGTAAACCCTTTTTGACTTCTATCTCCAAGAATTTTAACCTGGGCTGTAAATTAATTCCTGTTTTCTTATTTTTTCTCTCTTGTCAAGAAGAATATTTCGTCTGTAATGAATTACTTGTTTAACTGGGCCACGCCTTCACGTCCCCCAGCCAGGAGTCCACACCACCCAAATCCTACGACACAACAATACAAAGCCACTAGAGGAAAAGTAACACATGTCGATATATTAATCACCCATCTACAATATAAAAAAATAATGAGAGATGACCATTTCATTAATACTGTTTCACCACTCATGTTCATTTAGATTTTGATAACTGTGATAATCTCTAATGCAGGCTACCAACAACAAACACAGTGAAAGGGCAAAATGAATTTAGCAGACGCATGGGGCTCATAGTCGAGCAGAAGTTTTGCTACTTAAAGTGATTCGCTGCCAGGGCGGTAACCCAGAGTCACCTCTCGCCTTCCTAAACAAACCGCAACTCCAGTGCAGTATTGAAATTTGGTGTTCGCTGCCAGGATCCTGAATTAATGGCACTTTCTGTGACCGTCATATACGATTTCCGTTACTAGATTTCGGTTTTCACATGTAAAAATTCAGTTGGTGCACTGAGGTAAAGTAGTTTCGCGTATCCATAAGAATTGCTGGAACTAAATATTTTAATGATTTTTATATTTTGTGCATGTTGTTGGTTGGTATTTTTCATTCATATGTTGTCATATATGTATTTCTTGTTTCTTGTTCCTGACGAAGAACGGCGTTGTGTTAACGTGAGGGAAGGTAGATTCTCTATGGCCATTACATTTATTGTTGATTATGGTTGTTTTTATTTGATACAGTACCCCCTGGTTGCTGAGTGGTCAGCTCGACGGAATGTCATACCTAACGACCCGGATTCGATTCCCGGCTGGGTCAGAGATTTTCTCCGCTCAGGGATTGGGCGTTTTGTTGTTCTTATCATTATCATTTCATTCCCAGCGACACGCAATTCGCCGAAGTGGCGTCAACACGAAAGACTTGCACCAGGCGAACGGTCTACGGGGGCCCTAGCCACACGGCATTTATTTATTTATTTGATATGCTTTGTCAGCGATTTAGAATTAGTGCCTCACCAGAGCCAATTTCAGGGTACATTTGTGTCGCATTGCGACGAGAAGCAATTGAAATCTCTCTTGAGTAGAAACCTGAATGCATGCTTACAAGAAGCATGACACGTTGGCCACAAAGTAGTGGGAATATCTAAATCTCGTCACAAATGGATGAATGTAAGATCTGTAACATTGATCAGGAAAAAGTTGCGGAGAATTCTCAGGCGGATGTAGTAACTGACTATACGGATACGTCGAACGCAGAATTTTCTGATTATGACGAGGTACTTCAGTGAGACAACGAGCGCGGAATTGAAACCACAACATAGCGCCAGGCAGGAATGCAGGCATGGCAAGACGTAGCGTTAGTGAGAGTAGCGGAGCAAACTCATCAACAAAACATCACAGAACGATGGAATCGCGTTCCTCGAGTCCTGGAGGTATTAGCGGTGGATCTTAATTTGAGGCCCTCTTTCGATCTATGCAGGATGCGGAGAAGAAGAGGCAGGAGTCGGGAAAAGTGGCAGGAGACAGAGGAGATTGCTACGAAGGAAATGAAAGAATTAGTCTCTAAGGAGACGATGGAGATACGGATGGAACTGAGCAGCTTGTTGAAACTACAGAGCAGGTTTAGAAGGAAATCAGGACGTTAGAGAAGAGATAGAATGCGCCAAGAAAACATCGACAGTGACGCAAGAGGTCGCGAGAGAGGCAAAACGCGATGTGGGCGGCAGGATTAGTAGCTCAAAGTACGCTTTGTTAGCTAAAGAACATGTAAAAGAGGCCAAAACCGAGATCTGAAACAAAAGGTCACGCTCCAAATGGTGGAAAAAGCAACGTACAGGAAATGAAAAAAAAAAAAAAAAATTGCGAGAAGTTGAAGCACATCGAGCAGATCGAGCGCAAACAGGCAGAAATATTAGAGTTTAAGGGACAGCAGACTCGTATCACGGCATAGCAAAACGAACTAGCAAAAGACGTCCAACAAGCACGTCAGCGGCTTGCGTAATTGGAATTATGATCTGTTACGACAGCACACCTCACGATCAGGAAAGGAGAGGAGAGCGTGTGTTGCGGCATTGCGATGCGTAACAGGAGGCTACTTCACGGGCACAAAGACGAATGCCCCAGAACACACCAGCCGTCATAGGGCGCACGACAGGCAAGCAGCGTCGGAGATGCAGAGTATGATGGAAGCCGAACCAGAACACAATTGTGTACGTCATCGGCGAAGGTTAATATTACTCCGTGATTCTGACGACACAAGAGGAGGCCCTAACAGTGGAGGATCGTTTGGACACCGACTTATGGAGATGGGCGCTTCACAGCTGATGTCGAACCACTCGACCAAATGGTTCAAATGGCTCTGAGCACTATGGGACTCAACATCTTAGGTCATACGTCCCCCAGAACTTAGAACTACTTAAACCTAACTAACCTAAGGACATCACACACACCCATGCCCAAGGCAGGATTCGAACCTGCGACCGTAGCAGTCCCGCGGTTCCGGACTGCAGCGCCAGAACCGCACGGCCACCGCGGCCGGCCCACTCGACCACAAACATTTCTTACCCATTCAATATTCCCAAGTGTACAAGGAGAATACTGTGACATTAAATCGAAAATGTTGGATACCCCAATACGATGAAGTGCTGCCAGAATCGTGGCCACTGAAATCCAAGCTGGAATTTATCTGCGGGTTTTTAGAGGGATCGAATGTGTCGCTGAGTTTGTCGCTCATATACCGAGTTCATGGACGCGTTCCTCAACACATTGGTCGCAAGACACGCAGAAAAGAGTCAAACAGGAGATTATGCTGGGCAAATTTCTAAAAGCGTCAGGGTCCTTAACTCGGTGAGGTTCTTTGAATCGCTAATTAAACAGAATCAGTTTTTGGACCACCCGTACAGTGCTAAGCAAATTATGAGGTACTGTTACGTCAAATTACCACTGCACTATCAACAACGTGTCATCGGTAAGTGCAACGATACCACTGAATCCTCTAACAGGGCGATATGCGAATTACACTATGTCAACGATATACAAAACGCAAGAGGCAGAAAAAGAAACAACGACTGCAGTTGGTAAGGCTCATTAGTAGGGGGTGACAACAGACGACCAAAAGGAAACAATAACATTTCCATCAATAGAGGGAATAACCAGCCACCGTGGAAGAGGAAGTAACCAGCCACCGTGGGAGAACAGAGGTAGACGAGGCAATTACAACAATAATTACAACGTACGGCAAAAAGGTAACTGGATAGAACAACGTATAACACTACTTCTCCGCTCGTTATACTGACATGCAATGTACCTAGTGACTACAAGATTTATTTTTGTCACAAGCCAGCGACGTATAGCACTACAGCGAAAGTAAATTTGCCAAATACTGCCTAAACTTGCAGTAAATGTTGCCCTCTGAGAGGAATTTAGAAATGTGACCGAGTTTGCCTAACGGAAAATTGGAATCGAATCTTACCTTCGTAAGAATAGCTGTAGGCAGATTACATAAAGAAATAATTTTGCAAGGAGCAACAGTAACTGATTACTGTTAAGTGAAATAGTTATACGGTCGTCAACCTAATTCCGCATAATAATGTAAAAGCATTATTCATAAAGAACCTGTTTTTACTACTTCAAAGCGGACTTTCATTAAATACCATTCTATGAAGTGCAATGGATAAATTACACAGTGGATAGCAGTAGTTGTCACTTTAGTAGTTAAGTAGTCACTATATTTGCAAAATGATCCCCTTCTCTTGTTTACTTTAATCATTACTTTTGTCTTTAACTAATATTGGTTAAACCTGCCCTTCACTAACCACCCAAGACCAGATAACACATAATAATAGTCAAGTACAATTAATACGCAGTTTCACTATACAGAAGCGAATAGGACACACAAATACAAACCTTCTATCTTTGTTTCTCAGTGATTACTTCAAGAATCATTAGCTAGAAACCTACTAAGCTGATTTATTCTCTTTGTTATGATGGAAAAGAAATGTGATCCCACAAACTAGCCCTTTCATTGTAACAACAAAATTGTATACCCTTTAAAATTTATGTATCATTAAGCTAGGATTGGATTACTCTTTCAATCTGAGATCATTAAGTTTGTACTATTTTAACACTTTTTACCCAGACAATAACCTCTACAAAACAGAGACAATTCTTCAGTAAAATTCTACTTCAAACAACCTCTAGACAAAATGTGCAAATGTAGTATAAGTACCGCTTGTGAAACAAGTAAGTTTTGAAAATAATTTCAAATCAGCAAACATTAGTACTGTCTTTTCCAAGTAATACTCTTTCCTAAACTGATTTTTAAGTTCATTTTCTAGTTAAGTTTCAAAACATTCAAACATGGACAGTCGCTGTTATATGTATGAGAAACAAGTAATTCTTGCCCAGCACGTTACGTGTACTGGCTTAAAGCTTTGCCACACATAAAAAAATGCTCCATAGAATTGTTAATGCTTTTTATGCAAAGGACATTCTCGGATTTCATTACTTAACGGAGAGGATCCTACTTGGAAAAGTGCATAGGCTGGACACTTTGTTCAAACACATGTTTGAACATTAGCATTATATTTCCATAGAACCAAACACAACATCACTGTTTCACACATTAATACATTTCTGATCTTTCGTGGGAGTGACGAAGTGGTTGTGCAATGAAGGTGACGAGTATGTGGTGGCTAGGTGGTCTTTCCATTGGCAATAATGGGCTCTATTCACCTTTTCATGGCGTTGTTAATAATAATTTTAGAGCCTTTCCCAAATCAAGAGCACCATTTTACATCCGCATATTAAATCCGAGCCTACTGTGCTCTCTCGTTTGGTGCCCATACGAGCGCCACATCCACCTTATCCATGCACGCCAACTCGCTTCCGTTGCAGAGAGGAACTAAATTGGGTTTTTCTTTATATAATGCCATGTCCATATGTATGAACCAGTTACAACGTAGTTACCATCAAACATATTTTTAAAAAATCTCATCATTCAAGCATATTAATAAGTCAACACAAATAAACATAGTCAAATGCTACTCCCCTCCAAATAATACAAAGAACTTGACTTGCAAAGAGTAAACATGTCACAAAACCTTTACATTTCTTTAAAGTAGATCAAAGACATTACATATTAAAGAATATATGCTTTACATTACTCATAATAAATAAATAAAAATATTTACAGTATTAAACTGTGCTGTCACAAACGAAGTCCAAACCAGTTCTAGTGCGGTACTAGAGAACCACAGCAACAAAGA
This sequence comes from Schistocerca piceifrons, assembly GCF_021461385.2. NCBI lineage: Eukaryota > Metazoa > Arthropoda > Insecta > Orthoptera > Acrididae > Schistocerca > Schistocerca piceifrons. The sequence goes on from NC_060138.1 coordinate 304,719,516, forward strand.
AACAACTTGGAGAACAACAGTCAATGGCACCAATAAAACTAACAATATCATAATATCCAGAATAGGGCACTCAACCCGCCACAGGGGGAACGAAGCAGAGGTTTAGATAGAAATTGACGCTCTGCTGCGGACACAGCTCAAAACAAGGCCACAGGAACAATCGGAACGAGCAACATCAATATGCTAGAATATGAAGACACAAGAGAGCGCTTGCAGGAGGAAAAGGAAGTCATGACACGATAGTCGTCATTGACGTCACCGTAGGCTACATCAGCCTGACTGCAAATGTGGATGGTAGAAGTCACATTACGGCAATCTCGGAATCAGCGTACAAGAGATGCACTGCCAATCACCCATGGCCAGCACATGCGCTGAAGAAAGCGAAATTACTGGCACTCTGAGAGGAAAGCACACGGAGGTACAGATACAAACCAATGGTACACCTTGGAAGCTAATTTTCTGGTCGACCCTTCGCTAGCAATTGAAATAATATTCTGCTTGGATATCCCGAACCAACATCAGGACGTATAGGACGTGAGACGAGAAGAGCTCACATTGCTAAAAGATGACGCCAAGATAATTACATGTGCTGATAATGCAATAGAGGCGAAAATTTCTCTAGAATGCCTCAACCTAAATTACACGACAAAACGGGTGGAAGATAGTAATTGGCGTTGTTGCACCGTGAAAGAAGATGGAAAAACTCGTAGGTAGGTGCGCAATGTCATTGATAACATGCTAGGGAACGTAGAAAACATTTCAATGAATGACAGGGAAGACCTGGAAGAAGTCTTGCTTGAAAATGCGGATGTATTTGTGCCGTAAACGGGAGTTATCCGTAAATTTTAATATGCATTCCGAGTGCGTGAGCATACAAAATTCTTTGCACCACCTTACCAGTTCCCCCTGGCCAATCGTCACAAGCTTTTCTTAGAGATAAAGAATATGCTAGACGAAGACATCATTGAACCAGCGACCTCCACATACAACAGCACTCTCAAGTTAGTAGAAAAGTCTGATTGCTCACTCCATTTGGTACTGGAATCGTGGCAAATTAATACCATCAAGAACCAGAAAAAGATAGTCCCAAGAAGTTGGAGTAACTCCAACATAGCTTTTAAGGCGCAAGTGTATTCTCGTTCTTCGACTTACCATCCAGTTTCTGGCAAATTAAACTCCATCCAAAAGGCAGGAAATACACCGCATTCCTTGCCTTTGGTAGATGTTGCCAGTTGAAACGGCTGCCATTCGGTTTAAACGTGTCCTCATCTGCCTCCATTTGTGGACTTAATGGTATTTGAAACTGTTCCATGAAACAAGGAATAGCCTTGACATATCCAGAAAAGTTCAAGACAATGGCAAAATTTGGAACTTCAACAACTGAGAAACAACTCTGTCGTTTTCTCGGTGTCACATTTCTACAATACATTCATTCACGTGAACAAAATAGCTACACCGCGATTATGCCAGCTGAGAGGAAGAAGGCGCCGTCGGACTGGGACGATGTGGCGGAAGATGATCTCCAGACCCTCAAACCAGCGCTGGTTAATGCACCGATTTTATCGCACCCAAACCTGGCGGAGGAATTTTGCGAGGGACAGCTGGTATTCTGGCCTGGGCATAGTATCTTCCAGAGATATCAGTAAGAAGGAACATTATGCATAGGACCATTGGTTTTGGAAGCTGTGTCCTCAGTAAATGCCAGAGAAACCACTCGATAACTGAGTTTGAAGTACTGACGATCAGATTTTGTTTCAATAAATTTCAATTTCTTCTATATGGCAGAAAAAAAGAGTCTCCAGCGATCACAAGGCCTTGGAGTTTCGGCTCACGGCGAAGCTTAGCAATAAGAGACTCACGAGATGGGCACTCTCGCTACAGAAGTTGGGTTTCACTCTTACTCACATACCAGGAGAGAAGACCGTAATCGTGAATGTGATATCATGTTCACCTTTGGGATTGGAAGGAAGTGGCGCAGTCCCGCTAGAATAAAATTTCAGTTGTATTATATTAAATAGTTGGCCTTTTCAGAATTAAGTCACCACGAGCATAAAGGATATCAGCAGCGATCAAGACACAAGAGAGCGCTTGCAGGAGGAAAAGGAAGTCATGACACGATAGTCGTCATTGACGTCACCGAAGGCTACATCAGCTTGCTCTGAAGTATAGATTATAGGACAGGATGGAAAGTAAGGTTAAGCAGTTCTACCTACTGCAGAATGGAATACTACAGCGAAGGGAAGGACCGCCCTGCCATGTTTGCATTCCAGATGACTTTGTGAACAAGGTTATCTGGCACACTCACCTTAGCTATGTACTTTTTGAGACAGGAAATGCTACCTGAAATTACGCACATTGTGCCATTTTAAAAATATGGAAGGACGAATTCGGAAGCTTTTGGCGGTGTGTAAAGCCCGCCAGAAACAGAAATACTTCGGTGACAATGCAGGCGCCTCTGCACCCCATAATTCCAACCAGACTAAAACATCTCGCTGAAATCGATTTAATGGGCCTTCTTGGGTTCCCAGGCAGAGATGATAGCTACATCCTAGGAGTGGTAGAGCAGACATCCAAGTATGTCATTTTGACCATCCTGAATTACGCAAAAGAGCAGACAGTGTACTCAGCCTTCTGCAAATATTTCCTCACCCAGGTAGGCCATATAAATAGGATTACCTCCAACAATGGACCTCAGTTCCCCTCAGAGAAATGTAAAGTTATGTTAAGGAAATACTGGATAAATTGATATGTTTATCCATACGTCATCCCCAATCGTCTCCGCCAGGAAGGATAATGAAAATCCTGGGAACCCTTTGCGTATACACTGCGCGAAACGACATGCAAGCTGGAATGTTTCCCTACACGACTTCCAGGATGTGACGAAACGAGTTGCCACATTGAGTTACTAAGATAGCACCAGTAACTATTTTCAAGAGCAGGCAATACAGAGATCTAATCTGTTAAGTCATAGACTTCCACCCGAGAATCTGAGTGCAGCACAAGCAAATTGTTGACGTTGCACTCACAAGACTGCGTGAGGCGGGGTTGAAAAGGAAGGAGGTCTGGTACAGAAAGGCGCGTATAAGAGAATTCCGCATTGGTCAAACGGTGTTGGTGAAAAGTTTCCGTCTGTCTAACCACCAGGAACAGTTATGCCTATAATTTTATCCTGCCTACAGTAGACTTTTCTAAATCCGCAGGATCACTCTTGTGAACACATTGGAACTCGAAACCTTGACATCAAAGACGTCCCTGGGTATTCACGATATCTGTCATGTGAAACCATTTATAGAATAGGTGTTTATAGTAGCTCAGGTAGGTTAGAATCAATTTGACAAAGAACTTCAGGGTATTAACAAATTCTAGGTGACATTGCGTAGAGCGGTCTACATCATTTGTTTACAGAATTTCTGAAATTGATGTATCTGTAATTGGTTATGGTACGACTCCTTGAGTTACGTGGTGAAATGCGTAGCTTGGTCGTTACAGCATCGTATCAACGCGTTCAATTTCTACTTGACAGTCAAAGTCAGGACTATATAGAAATTCGTCATAAGTAACAGCTGTTTTTAACTGACGCCTTTCTGTGACATGATAACCTCTGCCCGTTGACTGACCTGTGCCCAGGGCCCAGCCTGCATTTACCTTTGTGACAAATGGCAACTTTGTCTTCCGACCGCACTGTTGTGGTTCATTATCACGCTCCAAAGAGTATAAGAATGTTAGTCAAGAAACGACTGCATTAGGAACATCAAATTCAGCTGTATCGTTCTCGTAGAAGTGTCTTCCATAATATCATTGTGGCCTGTGAGATTATTTCTATATCTTTTCCGCGGTATCTTGTGCACTGCCCAAGAGATGGGAGTCCGTTGCTTTCAGCTGTTGAGAGATGACGAGGTTGCAGCCATGCCACTGCGCATGGTTGTCTCGATTTTCGGGTGTGTTGTGAGTGGTATTAGTGCCGACACATTAAGTACGTGGAGACGCTAAGTTGTTGGGATTCTGGGCCATCGCCAGTCATGCGATTAAACTTTCCTCAACGTATTTGTGTTTTGCTTCCGCTTACGGAGCACCCTAGGTAATGTACACTATGAGGAATAAGTATGTACAGAGTGAGTCACGGTGGTGTGGTGTACTTAGGTTCTGGAAAAGTAGGTGTCCAATGAGAAGGGGATCACTGGTAAGAATGAGGACCGACCTTCATCGGAGAACCAAATTTACCTTTTCGTATACTGTTGCAGCGGCGATCCAACAAGAGAACCTGGTGGCGCTTTTGTAACAAGAGGAACACCAAGTAAGTGGGGACTAACGACATTTATAAGTTTCAGATATGCGGATACTGGAGCAGGTGTCAAAAAACAGAGCACCACTTCAGCATTGGGCGACACTGCTGCCAGAAGCACCAAGAACGGGAGAAGTATACGTAGCGTACTCATAATTTGTGGGTAGAAAGGGTTTACATGTAAAGGTGATAGATGTTGGGTAAAGAGCATAAGTTAATACGAAATGTTGTGTGGAAAGAGCAAGCTGGGTGAAGAGTGAATAGAGTATCAGCCTATCATAGGAGAAAGGCATGTTGGGAAATAATACTATGAGAACTCTCTCACACAGACCAGAAACACTCGCTATATACTGAAGACACGTGTAAATGTTAAGGATGTCATTAGTAGTCTATACAATAACACAGACTTCATTTCACTTTTTTTGTTATTCCGATCACACAAGTAATTATATAGGTACTCCCAATGTATTTATCCTAAGAACTTATTTTTTGGGTTGCTCTCTTACACATAAGAAACTATATACGTAGAACTTCTAAAGCACTTGCATATTACGAGGAGAATGCAGATTTTGAGAGCTGTCAAACCCACTATTGATGCACCCTGTGGGGGATCGCGAGGCAACACCCTGTGGCCACTGACAATGAAAATGTGGCACCCAGAAGGAGAACACTGAGGAGGTGTGGTCCAGAGACCTACCAAGTGGAGGTCTGGTTGGTAGCACTGAATGAGTATTGGGGCCGCATTAGCAGCCCAGCGTAAGTGGCAGTGGAGGGGGAGCTGTGCCATACACCTGGCTGCTGTAAACTGGCTGGCTTCAGGTCGCTGTGAATGGAGGTGGTCCTCTGGAGAAGGGTGGCCCACCATTGATGCCACGTCACTTCCTCAACAGCCTGACTGATGGGCCATGTGCTAAGTAAATGACTGCCGACAGCAACCACCGACTGAGCGATTGTGAATGGGACTGCTGGACTGGGGGCCTATCCCTCACATCACCTTCTACATCTACATCTACATTTATACTCCGCAAGCCACCCAACGGTGTGTGGCGGTGGGCACTTTACGTGCCACTGTCATTACCTCCCTTTCCTGTTCCAGTCGCGTATGGTTCGCAGGAAGAACGACTGCCGGAAAGCCTCCGTGCGCGATCGAATCTCTCTAATTTTACATTCGTGATCTCCTCGGGAGGTATAAGTAGGGGGAAGCAATATATTCGATACCTCATCCAGAAACGCACCATCTCGAAACCTGGACAGCAAGCTACACTGCGATGCAGAGCGCCTCTCTTGCAGAGTCTGCCACTTGAGTTTGCTAAACATATCCGTGACACTATCACGCTTACCAAATAACCCTGTGACGAAACGCGCCGCTCTTCTTTGGATCTTCGCTACCTCCTCTGTCAATCCGACCTGTTACGGATCCCACACTGATGAGCAATACTCAAGTATAGGTCAAACGAGTGTTTTGTAAGCCACCTCTTTTGTTGATGGACTACATTTTCTAAGGACTCTCCCAATGAATCTCAACCTGGCACCCGCCTTACCAACAGTGAATTTTAAATGATCATTCAACTTCAAATCGTTACGCACGCATACTCCCAGATATTTTACAGAAGTAACTGCTACCAGTATTTCTTCCGCTATCATATAATCATACAATAAAGGATCTTTCTTTCTATGTATTCGCAATACATTACATTTTTCTATGTTAAGGGTCAGTTGCCACTCCCTGCACCAAGTGCTTATCCGCTGTAGATCTTCCTGCATTTCGCTGAAATTTTCTAATGCTGCAACTCCTCTGAATACTACAGCTTCATCCGCGAAAAGCCGAATGGAACTTCCGACACTATCTACTACGTCATTTATATGTATTGTGAAAAGCGACGGTCCCATAACACTCCACTGTGGCACGCCAGAGTTTACTTGCGCATCTTCTCGACGACCCTTCTTGAAGACTGGGACTACCTGTGCTCTTTTCCAATCATTTGTAACCTTCCGTTCCTCTAGAGACTTGGGGTACACGGCTGTTAGAAGGGGGGGTGGGGAGGGGGCAAGTTCTTTCGCGTACTCTGTGTAGAATCGAATTGGTATCCCGTCAGGACCAGTGGACTTCCCTCTGTTGAGTGATTTCAGTTGTTTTTCTAATCCTTGGACACTTATTTTGATGTCTGCCATTTTTTTGTTTGTGCGTGGATTTAGAGAAGGAACTGCAGTGCGGTCTTCCTCTGAGAAACAGCTTTGGAAAAAGGTGTTTAGTATTTCAGCTTTACGCGTGTCATCCTCTGTATCAATGCCATCATCATCCCAGAGTGTTCGAATATGCTGTTTCGAGCTACTTGCTGATTTACCACACAGACGAGCTGGTGCCACAACAAGGCCCAGAGGGATTCTCCAGGAGGATACACTACATTTACAGACGGCGTGCAGAACTAGGTGGTCACAATGTGCACCAGTTGCTCCTGCAGCCGTGTACCATGATGCTGACGGTACCAGCGACATGACGACACCATTAGTTGCACACTGGAACAGTGGGAGAGCGGAAATCCTCACTAGGAGATAGGTTGCACGCTAAATGCATCGCTGTCTCACCACTTAATCGAAGGTGAGATGTTCACTTAAAGCTACTGGATTCAGAGATGAGATAGGGTCTGAGAGCCGCCACATGAGTGGGGGGGGGGGGGCGGGGGGGTGTTGGGCTCTATGCAACCACATTGGTGTCTCATTCCCTCCAATTACATTTCCTGTCGATCGCGCCCAACTCTGCCCCAGACTGCTAATCATTGCCAGATCGAAATGATGCCAACAGTCCAGCTGCCTCACTGATGCTGCCATTGGCCACATAGGGGACCAGAACCATCCGCAGCTGCTCCGACATAAAGTTCTGAGAGAAGGGCTACCCCCAGTTTGCATCGACCTTGCTACACCTTGATGCTTCAGCCAGTTCAGGAACCATTTGTGTGTGTTTAGCGCCATGTTATATCTGCTCGTCTTTGTAAATGTAACGTGTCTCCCCTGGGCTCCTTGTGGAGGTAGCGATAGGATGATTCACGTTTCACAAATAATGTAATCCAGTATCTTTTCTTGTGAAACTAATTTTTTGCATCTAGAGTAGATTATTTGGCAGCCATTGGTTAAGTAGCTTGATGCGAATGATTTTCAAAGGTCTAGGAGGTAGGAGAAACAATATTACACCGCCCTAGGAAAGAGATTAATAGATGACACATGTTATTTGTTTGTTTAGATTTCGATAATGAGTTACAATTATTGGTTTATGTATCAAGGATGATTGAAACGTTGTGGATGATTGAGCAGAGGCAAAGCACTGAGGCTGAGAATGCTGCAAAATCAGCAGAATTGTAATGTGATTAGGGACATTATTCGTCTGTGATCTCAGAAATGGTAAGAGTGCATAAGAAAAAAAGAAAAAGGAAGATATACTGCAGCAAAGCCTTTTATCCTTTTAGTAACTGTCTATTTGAAGGCTGAGGTGTACCAACGAAGGCTGTGTCCACATCAATAATACTAAATTCCGCAACGTGCACCCATGCATCTTGCACGCATGTAGCATTGTGTGAGTGAGTAGGTGAAGTTACACATGTGGAAATCAGCTATGGTGGGCGACAGTGAGAGAGGCTGAGTCACTCTCACACTATTCACCGTTATCAAGAGTACAATTTAATAGACTTCTCACTAAATATATGGCGTTTATGAGAGGACAAGACGCTATCAGCATGACCAGATACTGATGGAACCATGTATATGGTTAATGCATGCGGCGTCTTTATGGTGGCTCGCGTTGAATAGTATTTTCCTGGATTTAAGATCAAGCAGCCAGTTTTGTCATTTAACAGTAAATCTTGCAATGAACATTTGGGGCTTGAAAGCCACGTGCAGCTCCTAGAGAAAGGAACATCTCGAAGCACTCACTGGTGACTCAGTGCTGGCCCCGGAAACTTTTCCCATGGAGTGCAGAAAATGCGTTTGGTGACAGGTGCAGAAAACCAGCCTGCCTGGACGTGCCTGTTAAGCACCTCTTGCCACAGCAGGGGCTAGGCGCACGAGAGAAGTCTAAATAGTCCTACCAACATGTTACGACGGCATCCTAAATGCCCTTTGTGAACAGGTACGGCAGCCATAAAAATTCGTGCGTTTCCACGTTCCCGATAGACCAGATGCTATTGAGGAATCCATCAGGTGGTGGCGTCCCTCAGCCGACAGAGTTTGTTGAAAACCATCAAGCCTTCAAAATAATTTTAAAAGGCAGACAACATTTACGGCGTCTCTGAAATGATCTTTGTTGGGACACGAAAGCCCATGGTCGGACACGAGATAATGTTCAGGCCATCCAGCTAATGATGTTTATGATAAATGTTTTGGTCACGTTACAGGTATATGGAAACTCAAAATAACACGCTGCCTAATGTGCAGGGATTTGTGAGCCAGGGATTGACAGCTTCTCCTGAAAAGAGAAGAATATTGTTAACGTTTATTAGGATTCGGATTAGCATTTGCCGATGAGTGGACGAACTTGTGCAGTTTTGTGATTGGCGAAAAACTCTTGTGGAGGGTGTTTGCTTAAGTGTTTTTTGGCAGTTTTCCGATCTTTGATGGGAAGTGAGGGGAGTGGGTCTTCTGACTCAGACACTGGTCTGGAGTTTCTAATCTGGAAAGGATTCTATTCTTGACTTTTATTAGGAGTCATTTGCACTAGAAACACTTGTCTTGGGGCGTGTCTTCTCACTAGCTCTGATCTTGTTTGGGAGTCAGTGGTAAGGGCTTAGCTGTACCGTTATTTAGAACTCAGTCATCTTGAAAACGCACTGTGCCAAGGGCAATCTTACTCGTGACAGATCGCCCACTCTGATGTTTGATCTTGTGCACACTGCCATATAAGTGAGTGAGACTGGTCCGTGGTATGACTAGCGAATGGGAGTGTCAGACTGTAATCTGCTGAGATTTCTGGGTTGTGTCAGAGAGTAATTTTGAGTCGTCTAACAGATCGCCAGCCACGACTTTGCACATTTCGTACCCGTGACAGAGAATTACAAGCGCAGCACACTTCTGCTGTGCAGACGCTTGAGCCACGACCGTAACCTGAGACAGTGCTGCACATCTAGAAAAGGGGTATAATATGGCTGCTCCGGCTTGTTAGTGCAAACAAGAACACAATCTTACAGCTTGCACTCAGCCGCACCAATGTAGTATAAATTCTGTGTGGAATAAACCCGTCAAGGTCTATTCAGTGTTAGATAGTTTCAGATTACGTTATCCATATTTCGAGCCAGGGTTAATACACTCCTGGAAATGGAAAAAAGAACACATTGACACCGGTGTGTCAGACCCACCATACTTGCTCCGGACACTGCGAGAGGGCTGTACAAGCAATGATCACACGCACGGCACAGCGGACACACCAGGAACCGCGGTGTTGGCCGTCGAATGGCGCTAGCTGCGCAGCATTTGTGCACCGCCGCCGTCAGTGTCAGCCAGTTTGCCGTGGCATACTGAGCTCCATCGCAGTCTTTAACACTGGTAGCATGCCGCGACAGCGTGGACGTGAACCGTATGTGCAGTTGACGGACTTTGAGCGAGGGCGTATAGTGAGCATGCGGGAGGCCGGGTGGACGTACCGCCGAATTGCTCAACAGGTGGGTCGTGCGGTCTCCACAGTACATCGATGTTGTCGCCAGTGGTCGGCGGAAGGTGCACGTGCCCGTCGACCTGGGACCGGACCGCAGCGACGCACGGATGCACGCCAAGACCGTAGGATCCTACGCAGTGCCGTAGGGGACCGCACCGCCACTTCCCAGCAAATTAGGGACACTGTTGCTCCTGGGGTATCGGCGAGGACCATTCGCAACCGTCTCCATGAAGCTGGGCTACGGTCCCGCACACCGTTAGGCCGTCTTCCGCTCACGCCCCAACATCGTGCAGCCCGCCTCCAGTGGTGTCACGACAGGCGTGAATGGAGGGACGAATGGAGACGTGTCGTCTTCAGCGATGAGAGTCGCTTCTGCCTTGGTGCCAATGATGGTCGTATGCGTGTTTGGCGCCGTGTAGATGAGCGCCACAATAAGGACTGCATACGACCGAGGCACACAGGGCCAACACCCGGCATCATGGTGTGGGGAGCGATCTCCTACGCTGGCCGTACACCACTGGTGATCGTCGAGGGGACACTGAATAGTGCATGGTACATCCTAACCGTCATCGAACCCATCGTTCTACCATTCCTTGACCGGCAAAGGAACTTGCTGTTCCAACAGGACAATGCACGTCCGCATGTATCCCGTGCCACCCAACGAGCTCTAGAAGGTGTAAGTCAACTACCCTGGCCAGCAAGATCTCCGGATCTGTCCCCCATTGAGCATGTTTGGGACTGGATGAAGCGTCGTCTCACGCGGTCTGCACGTCCAGCACGAACGCTGGTCCAACTGAGGCGCCAGGTGGAAATGGCATGGCAAGTCGTTCCACAGGACTACATCCAGCATCTCTACGATCGTCTCCATGGGAGAATAGCAGCCTGCATTGCTGCGAAAGGTGGATATACAGTGTACTAGTGCCGACATTGTGCATGCTCTGTTGCTTGTGTCTATGTGCCTGTGGTTCTGTCAGTGTGATCATGTGATGTATCTGACCCCAGGAATGTGTCAAAAAAGTTTCCCCTTCCTGGGACAATGAATTCACGGTGTTCTTATTTCAATTTCCAGGAGTGTATTTCAATCAATAAAACCTTAGTCTTTGCCAACCAGCCACCACACAAAGTTGTTTACAGTTAGTTGCAAATTTGTGCTGCTATCAGATAATGTTTTATTTTTCTCATCAGGCTTAACACGTATTTTGGTGCAAAATTTTAGCAGTAAACTTGTGCTAGTAGTTATATGAAAGATCAATACCCTGTTGATATATTAATCACTCATATACAATGTACAAACACAATGACAGACCACCATTTGATTAATATTGTTTCATCATTCATATTCATTTAGTTTCTGATAACTGTGATAACCTCTAATCCAAGATATCAACAACAAACAAGTTAAAGGGAAAAATAAATTTAACAGATGCATGGGTCAGGTACTCAAGCGAGTGGTTTGCTAGGTAAAGCGACTGGAGTCAGGGTGGTAGCTCAGAATCTTCTGTCGCCTTCCAAAACATACCATAAGTCCAATGTGGTACTGCAACCTTTTTACATGAATCACCTGAGTAGAAATGACAGCTCTGCAATGCACTGTCCTTTTATACGGTGCGTACGTGCTACTACCGCCATCTATATAAGTACATACCACTATACCATCTCAGTGTACTCCTCCTCAGTTTCTGTCTTTTATTCTGCAGTGTTTCTTTTTTGTGGGCTCTGTTAAAAGTAGGCGGCATCTGTGTAGTTTTTGCAGTGTGCAACATACATAAAATTTGTAGGAATGAACGCTCAAACTCATCTGAAGTAGTCTGAACAGAACGTCATCAGCGGTTTTTTTACCCATAGAGTCCTATCAACATTGCATGACAGCCAGTGTCTTTTAGTTACATACTAGTGGCGAAAGTATAACAGATTGTTAGCTATCGAACAAATGCAAAAAATATGAACTCTAAAATTTAAATCTCCGCGAATGAGACGGTGATATATTTTATTTACTTTATTTGGGACCGGTATCAGGTAGTCATGGAAGAGTTTTCCTAATGGTTTCTTTCCATCTTCAGGTTTTTATATATGTACAATGACTAAATAGCATCTGTCAATTTTACTTTCATATGTGACAATATTGTCAGTAATTATGTAATATTCTATTTTTTATTTGTTGTTTACTGATATTACCACTCACAACTCCTCTATTTTGAGCCACTCCGCTGTATATCCTACTCTCCTTCGAATCATGAATCCCGACTGGTGGGGATGCTGATTAATCGGATGTGTCAAGTTAATTTTTAAGGGGTGGCCGAATGCACTTCCTGTCATCATGCTGTACCCCCCCCCCCCCCCCCCCAGGAAGGAATTAGCGTACCCCAACTGTCCGTGGCTAGTGTAATCCATGGAACATTGCGAATGTGTTCAGATGTCTGCAAGCCATGCAACTGAGGAGGAATGTGGGTACCAGCCCAACATTCACCTAGCAGGATGTGGAAAACCACCTAAAAACCAGATCCAGGCTGGCCTTTACACTAGCCCTCGTTGTTAATCCGCCGAGCGGATTCGATCCGGGGTCAGCGCGCCTACCCGAGCCCAGAAAGCAGTGTTAGTGCTCTCGGCTACCCTGACGGGTTCTGCTGTATATCTTACTATAGTGATCGAACTCTATTGTGCCTTTCAACGTTATTTTGTTTCTTTTGTAATAAGTATACCAATTTTGTACATCTTAATTAATGATCTACAGTAATCTGAAAAATTTAGGACCACAGAGATAAAGTAACATAACTTATTAATTAGTTGATGAAAACGAATGAAAGTGAGGTAGCATGTTGGCAAAGGCGTCCCAGTAGTGCAAAGAATATCGGACGTCATATTGCCTGAGATAATCGTGATTATAGCGCCAAATGGGGCTACACACCATAACACTAAGTACTTGAAGGAATGGAATAAGACAGTGTGTGTCAGTCAGCGAACAGTTACCGTGCATTGTGGTGATGTTCTTCATTATAACAAGGCCCAGAGCAACTATCTGGATGACTTCACTCGGGAAGATTCATCGGGAAACTGGAAGAAGCGTTGTCAGTGCAGCCCAGGAGTTTGGTATTGCTCGCAGCATTGTTTCACGTGCATGGGGAGCGTACCAGACACATGCACTGCTGCCTGAGGGATAGGAGGTGGTCGTCCATTGTCAGCTACAGCAGCCGATGACTACTACATTGTGCAACAGGCAAGAAGAGACCCACATAGAACAGCTGGTGCAATTGCAACCGCTTTTGACAGGATTTCAAGGCACATAATCTCACGCTCCACTGTGGCCCGGCAAGTGCATAATGGTGGACTTTTTGGACGACGACCAGTACATTGCGATCAGTTGACATCCCCACATCAGTGGCACCGTTTCTGATGCCAAAAGCATGGAGACTGGACCAACGAAGAGAAGGTTCTTGCTCTTCTCGGATGAGAGCAGATTCAGTCCGAGTTGCGATTCTGGATGTACCCTCACTTAGCGAGAGGTGGGAACATTTAATGCACACAGGAACATTGTCTAACGTGATCGTTTTGGTGGCCCAGGCGTCATGACGTGGGGAGGAACAGTGTTGCATGGGCGTACTGACCTGATACTCACCGGTCATTGTTATTGTGACACCGTGCTCCTTCTCCGTAAACATCTTTTCAGGGCCCTGACTTCTTTTTTATGGAGTATAATGCGCGACCGCATCGATAGCACAGGTTGAGGAGCTCTTGGAACGAGAGGATATTCATCTAATTAACTGGTCTGGCCTGACTTAAGTCCCATCGAGCACATACGATACGGGTTTGCGAGATGTATTTCAGCGAGT